>NC_051850.1:171624929-172249929 GCF_905115235.1 Hermetia illucens
ACGTGGAAAGCGACGGTCATTGCCACTTGAAAGCTCCATGCTTCTATATGCATCGTGTCATTAGGACATTCCAACATAAGGCAATATCAAGTTAAAAGTTGCGTCGACATATGCGTGAGATAACCGCGAATGTGTGAAGCAGAAATAGCAGTGTATAGGTCACACGCATTCCGTAAGGGAGGCAATTCCATTGCATCTTCTGGCATGCCATGAAAACCACTATCCCAGGATGGCCGACGAGGGTGTGGTCTTAAAACTTCGTTTCGCACAACAGTGGAGGAACAACGCCAGCTTCTCAGAAGTCGTGGGGAGAGCCGAAACGCATTTTTAGAACCAACAGCGGTAGGTTGCATGGCTCATACAAGGGTTTTATGACAACTATACATGTATGTATATTTTCATACAACGAGGGCCATAGGTATATCTAGGTCGATAGAATGAATACAGGTTGAACTATTTTGCTTAACCTCTCACCACGATGGCTGTCGTACTTATGAGTATATATTATTTTGCTGATACAAAATAATTTTTAGAAAACTTCAACTAGATAGCTTGCCCGTTTAAAATTATATCTATCCAGATTAGAACAAAAGAAAGATATAATTCTTTAAAAAAGCGAGAATTGTGTGACAGAGGTACCTCTTTCCATGGACCTTCATTGGGCTTCGTTGAACTGGATCCACCTTTTCATTGACATAACTATGAAGATTATTTTATTTTAGTGTTGAGTCTGTGTTCACGATGATGGGACAGATCAATCGGGAAGAAAATTTTTTTCCACTTTTTTCGGTTCACAGACTCATTGGTATGAAAGACCTGAGAGTTTAACGTGAGTACCTGCCGTGTAAACATAATACCACGGTCCTCTTCAGACTCAGATTGGTTTGGAAGCCACAATTAGAGCCTCTCTCTGACTGGCACCGCGTTACTGGTTTATATTGAGTACACGTTCAGCGTTTCTACTAGTGAATACAAGGCCTATCTAATACCTCTGCCGCAACCAGCCAATCAGCCAACCGGGACGAAAGCACCTCCTCCAGGAATTTTCCTGAAGTGTACACCCCAGAATACCATTCCGGTTTCTATGGTACCAGATAATCGATGGTGAAGTTTTGTAGCAAGAGCCATTTCAAATGAGTTCCTTACAGGCTCGGGGGGGCTCGGGTCTAATCCCCTTTTTCGAAGAAGTTCAAAGTACGCACTTTTCAAAAAAGTAGCTGCCGACGGTTTTGTCCAAGTTAGAGGCGATTTATCGCTCGTTGCTTCACTTCGATTCTGAGAGCAGCATGATCGAAAATAGCTGCCACTCTCCCCGCGGGACCCCATTTGGTATTACGTCGCGGGGCTGGATCAGAATTTATTCTGCGCTCATGTCAACATTCGTGTTCCTCTCGCGTTCATTCGTTCGGATGACTTCTTCCTGCCTAAGCTTCTTTCCGATGGCTGTAATCACTTTTTCAACTTCGGTCCATATCCCCTTGACTTTCACCATAAGCTCCATGATATTTTCGGGTGTAAAGTGCTCCCCGGTTGTAGCTTCTAATGTAGCCCTTTGGGTTTCGAATCTGGGGCAGTGGAAAAAGACGTGTTCTGCGTCCTCTGGAATGTTTGCACACTGTGGGCAATATGGCGAATCATCACGCCCAAATCGATACAGAAATGCTCGATAGCCTCCGTGTCCGCTCAAGAATTGAGTTAGGTCGAAACCTTCTTCGCCGTGAGGTCGCTCGATCCCTTTCCGGATATCCCATATGATTTTATGAGTCCAACGGCCTTTTTCTGACTCGTCCCACTTCTCTTGCCATTCCGCGACAGTTTCAGCTCGTGCGAACTGTCGCCGACGGGCAGGAGATTCTCCGGTGAGGTACGTTCGATCGTAAAGTCGTTGTATTTCTTTCGCCAGAATCTCAATCGGGATCATTCCTGCTATCAGACAAGCTGCTTCATTAGAAATTGTTCTGTAAGCGCAACATGTTCGGAGTACACTTATGCGATACGCAGCTGCAATGTTTTCCTTATTTATTATATTTTCTAGTGCATCTGCCCATACTGGGGCTGCATACAGTAGGATCGAACTGACCACCCTTAAAATAAGGAGTCGACGGCTCGGCCTTGGGCCACCTATATTTGGTAGCATTCTCGCAACCAGCGCTGCGATGTTATATGCCTTGGTTGCTGCACCCTCTACATGCAATCTGAAATTCAACCTCTGGTCAATTATTACACCTAAGTACTTAAGTGCAGGCTTGGAATAAATTGTTTGCGTTCCAACTTTGATCTTCATGGAAGTGCACTTTCTCCGCTTGGTATATAATAAGTGCTACTTCCGTCTTATACTCTGCGAGCTGTAGACCAGCATTCTCTAACCAGGATTTAATCTCATAGACTGCTTCATTTGCATAGAGCTCGGCTTCCTCCAGAAGGCGTGCAACAACCGTCACACCAATATCGTCCGCGAAACCAATGGAGGCCATACAAGTAGGAAGGTCTAGGGTCAGTACCCCGTTATACATAATAATCCACAAGAGTGGCCCTAGGACAGACCCTTGTGGAACTCCGCATGTCGTTTGGTAGGATTTCATTCCTTCATCTGATTCGCAGCACAGAGTCCTATCGATTAGGAAGTCGGCAACAATACGCACCAGGTACTTCGCCACGCCTAAGTTAATTAGGGACTCAAGTATCTTGCTCCATCTAGCGGAATTGAAGGCATTCTTCACATCAAGTGTAATCACTGCACAACATTTGCCCTCGTCAAGTGCGGTCTTAGCTGTGTTAGCTACTAGGACAAGTGACAAGTGAATTAATCTGTTATAGATTACTCGTTCAAATAGTTTGCCAATATTATTTAGAAGGCATATCGGCCTGTAGGACGAAGCTTCACCCAAAGGTTTGTTTGGCTTGGGGACTAGAATTAATTTCTGCTTCTTCCATTGTGTAGGAAATACTCCTTCTTTAAAGCATGTGGTGAACGCCTCGGCAAACATATTTGGAGCTATTTTTACTGCTGCCTTCAGAGCTTTATTGGGGATGCTATCCAAGCCAGGTGCTTTATTTCCAACAATTTTATCCGCAGCTTCGAGGACCTCACTCACTCACTTATTTTCCAGGGTAGAGGTGAGTCAGCGTCTGACAGCTTTTCTTAAGCCGATGATTGTCAATTCTGGATAAGTGTAAGTGCGTTCATTACCGATAAGATCCGAGATGAACTGTTCATTGTTTAAATAATACTTTTGTTCCTTTGTTTCTATAATAAAGTAAGCAGAATATTTGTTCAACGAAATAGAATAATCTCCTAGTTCTCAGAAACCTGACTGATCTCCTTGTTCATTTTAAATGCACACTAAAACGCAGATTTCCCATTAGCTTCTTCCAAGAATTGTTTGAATTTCAAGTCTTTATTGGCCATTCACTTTATTTTAATGAATTTGCGGATCCAGATTGCGGCGGATTGATTTATGGCCAAATGATTCAGAAAATCTTTTCTCTGGTACTGTCGATGCGCTTTATACTCAGAACTTCCAAAGTGCATTCAAGTTTTCAAAGCGAGATTTGCACGGTGAATACCCTGATCAATGATTTTCAAGACTCAGTTGCACTTTCGAAAAAACACGGTTGAGCAGCCTTTCTTACCGAAATGGAAAAGGTGACTTGGTGTCATTAATCCTATTGCTCGGTGAGTTCCTCGGACCTGGTTGACAGTTTTCATCTTTATTTGTGAATGACAAAAAATATATTTCGACGATATTTTCCTCACTCCTCCTCCTTGAAGTGATACCTCTTTGGATGCGATATTTATCCAAAACATTAAATGGACAGATGTTATTTCATGCATGCTTGTCGACTCTATGTACTTCATTATCGATGTGCCCCAGCTTTAAACGCTCTGCAATGTTAACTTATTTCCCCGAGTCCTTGGCTAACTGGTTGCGAATCCAACTGTCTGTCTTCCAGTATACCAAAATACACTGATACAATCGGAATCCAATGTCGTTCAAGACGATTTATTATGCACTTAGATAAACATATCTTTTTTCCTGGCTTTCTTACGAGTTCACATTTTGTAGTTTATTTGGATCAAGGCGGTAATAGTGCTGGATGTAAGCTGGCGCTATAGGCTGGGGGCTCCAACGTATCCAGGGTGAAGCCCCACAGCCGTTAAAATTCGCTCAAGTGTAAATTCCGTAGTGTCTGTTGGGTGTCGAAGGGACGACGTCGACGCATTCATTCCGTGAAACTTATGGCAGTTTTATTAGCCGTCTCGGGAATGTCTTGCAACTTAATCTTGATATTAATTTGCGGAGACATAGACTGTACTTGGTGGACGACAGAATGGAAAGGTTTGGATTGCGAACGCCAGCAATGGGCTATTGTTGCGTATGTGATATATTAGGGACACAAACTATACAATAAAGTGCTTTTGAAAAAAAAAGTAAAAATAAAATGCATGCACAGTGTCCCTGGAAAATGTTTTGTCACATATGTTTTAATAGATTATGAAATAAAGTAAGGTCATGGATAAATGATCCAATATAAACTTAAAGTCTTTGAAAGTCTGGAGTGCGATAATGAATTGTCCAGAACAAATTGCTGCGATTATAACTGTGGACGCGCACACGGAGGACACATCGGGTGGTAAGCCTACCAAGGTCCCTGAAGGAATCACGGAAGCCGTAGAGACTGAAAGGGCAGGACCGAGCAGGGAAGTGGGCCTGCTGCCAACAGAAGAGGAGAACCTGAACGACCTTAATCTGCGCCTTCTTGAGCTCAATCGGACAGGGATACGCAAGGAAGTGCCATGTCGAGGGAGGAAGGTAATGCTCCAAGCACTAGCGGAACCAATGGCCGGCACGAAAATAGCGCATTTAAGCCTCCATCTTGCAAAAGCAGCATCTGCAAGGCAAGTTCCAGGGATAACATTGGTATAGTGCTGATTCAAGAACCCGGGTGTGTGTATGCAGGTAATTTGGTAATACTTTTGTGAAAAACCAAGAGCTTTCATCATTCCCTAAGAACTTGAGATACATTTGTCTTTCAGAGTTTCTAACTGGAGACTTCGCGACTGTCCAAGTCTCTTTGGAAGCCGGGGAAAGAACTCGAGAGGCAGTTGTGGCATCAGGATACTTACCAAAAGGAGACACCCGGATCCCACCGGAATTAGTCATTAGACTGGCGAAGTTTTGCAAGAGGAAGGCGCTCCCATTTCTTCTCGACTGCGATGAAGTTAATAGACAAAGAGTATTACCTGCGAGTCTTATTAGTTTCGAGGGGCAGTTACCTGAATTCATGTTTAATAATTCCAAAGGGTCCAAGGTTATCGATTCGTTTGCATGACACAAGAGCTTAAGATTTTCCCGTCGAATAGTATGATTTTCTTCGACTATGTGTGATACAACTGAAGACCGTTTGCACGACTTTTGGGACTTTTGTTTCCGGACACTACTTATCGCTTACTTGTGTTCGTTGAATATACTCGTTATCAGGCGTTTAGTCTGTCCTATGTAACACATCGTTCAATAAGTCCCGGGACTAGCGTAGAAATGGCGCTAATAATGCCATTTATATACCAAGGTTCAAAAGTACCAACCTTCAGATAAGATGTGTCAAAATTTGATGTAATTCGAAACATAACCAAGAAAGCTATAGTGGTTAAACTGACGCTACCTTTGCAATCGTGAAAAAATGGACCAAAACGAGTTTCGTGTGTTAATAAAACATTGTTTTCTAATGGGGGAAAACACTGTTAAAGCTCAGCAATGGCTTGAAAAACGTTATCCGGACTCTACTCCGTCGAAAACAACCATTTGTCGGTGGTTTTCGACGTGAAACGCGGTCGTGCTGATACAAATGATGCGGAACGTTCGGGTCGGCCAAATGAGTGAGTACCTCCCGAAAACACCAAGCAAGTATTGAAAATCGTGATGGGTGATAGCTAAGATGGTGAACATATCAACTGGTAGTGCATTTACTATTTTGCACCAAAAATTGGCTATGAAAAAGGTTTTTTCCAAATGGCTGCCGCGTTTGCTCACAATGGAACAAAAGCAACAACGTATCAATGATTCGGAGAGCAGTTTGGCACTGTTTACTCGCAATAAACAGGATTTTTTGCGTCGATATGTGACTGTGGACGAAACATGGATTCACCATTTCACTCCGGAGTCAAGTCGGCAGTCAGCTGAATGGCGTAGGACCGGTAAAAGCCGCCCGAAGCGTCCAAAAACACAACAGTCGGCCGGCAAAGTGATGGCGTCCGTATTCTGGGATGCGAATGGTATAATTTTCATTGACTACCTCGAAAAAGGAAAAACCATCAATAGCGACTACTACTTGGTGTTATTGGATCGTTTGAAGGCCGAAGTAGCGAAAAAACGCCCACACATGAAGAAGAAGAAAGTCATATTTCATCAAGACAACGCACTGTGCTACAAGTCAATCAAAGCGATGACCAAATTCAACGAATTAGGCTTCCAACTGCTTCCTCATCTTCCGTACTCGCCGGATCTGGCCCCCAGCGACTGCTGGCTCTTTGCGGATCTCAAAAAGATGCTCCAGGGAAAAAGATTTGGATCAAATGAGGAGGTGATCGCTGCTACTGAGGCTCATTTTGAGTCAAAAGACAAATCGTTCTACAAACATGCCATTGAAAAGTTAGAGAAGCGTTGGAATGATTGTATAACCCTTGAAGGAGATTATGTTGATGAATAATAAAGAATTTTGCCGATAAAATGTTGTTTTCATAGTTAGTCCCGGGACTTATTGAACGATGTATTATATCTTATTACAATCGTTATTGGTAGATACCGCTTTTTTCCTCTGTTGCAAAAGAATCCTTGACACTTCCCCGTAAATTCCGCAAGAAAGACGCTCGGCTTAAACCAACAACTTCCAGTTGAAACCTTTTTATCCAATTCCTGCTGAACGGGTAGGAATACGGGATACTTATCCGCCTCGTGGTGGCTTCCTTATTCTACGAAAATAGTATTGAATAGGCATGCCTGTTGTGTTGCTTGATTTTTCTTAGAATCAGCTTCACAATAGCCCTAGAAATATACCCATTCCTAATAGCGGTGTCAATAATGTGCTGTCGTTCCTTATAGAATTCCGAAAGAGAGAAGAGAGAGTGATCAGTTGGTGAATTCTGCAATTATAGGCTGTCATTTTTGGGGGAAAATGTATGGTGTGAGGTAGCTGGTTCTCTGCGTTGCTGTAGACTTACGGTATATTTCGAACTCACAATATTTTTTTTTTTTCGAGAATTGTGGGGTCCTAAGTCTGCATCAACTTAACGCTGGGCCGGGCCAAATGGGGAGCAACTTACTCTCTATTTTTTTGGTCCACGGACCTCTCGTTTAGGGCTTAGCACCCAAACTTTCTAAAAATTAGGCGATGACGGCTTTACGGTTTCTTACCAGGGCAGAGGCCAGGTCCGGTCCAGCATTAAGTTGATGCGGACTTAGGACCCCACAATTCTAAAAAAAAATATTTTCAGCTCTGGCCATGGTTTGGTCAATAAGGCAGATTTGCGCTCAATATAATTCGTAGTCATGTTGTTTTCAGTGAATTATATAAAGGAGCACTCAACATCTGCGAGCCGCTTCAGTGCTCCCAGCGCGATTCGCCTCTGCCCCGGTAAGAAACCGTAAATCCGTCATCGGCTAATTTTTTCCAATTCGAGCTTCCCGCTAGATTCGACGATATTCAGGTCTAGGAAGGGTAGAGCACCATCCTTTTCTACCACTAGTGTAAACTAGATTTTATGAGGAATCTTTTTTTATCGAGGAGATGATCTTGTCCATATCGTCTCTTCTAACAATCGCAAATACGTCGTCTACATACCTAAACCATACTTTCGGCGTTATTCCTCTCGGCTTAGTTTCTTCTTCGATCGATGCCATCAACCTTTCAGTGAGTAACGACAAGAGGGGGTTCCCCATCGCTACTTCCGAAGTAGTTTTGTAGAATCTATCCCCAAACGTAAAATCGTTTTCATTCATGCAGCGCCTGGCAACGTTTGCATAAATTCGAACTATTCTTCTCTATTTCGGGTCAGATCCAAACTGGTTCAGCTATCTGTCGAATTCGAAAATTGACTCTTTCACTGGCTTGTCGGGAAACAATATCTCCACGTCGAACGATATCACCACCTCGTCCTCATCCATCCTCTCAATGCGTTACAGCTTTTGTATTAGTTCATGGGAGTTAGCCACTGAATACTTACTGCTCGTCGTCCCAAAGGCCTGGCACTCATTGATCAACCATTTCGCGATGTTGTAAGTCGGTGAGTTCAAATCGGCAATGATTTCTCGCATCTCGTCCCCCTCCTTGTAGATTTTCGGATGTCATCTGATTCTTGAAAGCGCAGGATTTCATGTTCAGGGTCGTCCAATGGTCGAGAATACCGCACTAGCTTCCTTCAACGCTTGATCGAAACTTTTGATAGATTCGGGAAGCGGGCTGTTTCGCAATTCGAAGAAGTTTTCACTCTCCAGTTTCCAAGCAACATCCTGGTCATACTTACCTTTGCCCATAATGACGTCCGGAGAAGCAGTGCGTTAATCGAAAACCTTCGAGAATTCATCCTCAGTAATAAGTTAAGAATTCTTAATGTAGAGAATGCACCACTGAATATAACTCTAGGGAACATTCTGATGAGGGGTTTGGCCAAGAATTGGAGGGTGTCGGATGAGCCTTCTACGTCAGATTCGACATTGAGGGAGGAAGTGAATAGAATAATAAGAAATCCCAGGAGAACAGACAAGTATTCCCAGACCAGTCAGCTGAGCGACATCATGGCTCATCTGCAGGCGAGCGGTGATATCAGCAGCGAAATAGAGCTAGAAACAGTGGTGGACAGTCTCAACAGAGTCGTCATTGATGCATATGAGCCCAGCTGCGAAGCGAAGACAGTCAAGTCATTAATGGATCTACTGGTAGAACAGGAACCTAGTCAGAATGAGAAATGAGAAAGCAAGTGCAAAATCTCTTTAATCTGGCGAAATAAATCGGGGACTGGCAGAGGTACAAAAAGGCACTGATGGCGTATAGCAACGCGGTCAGAAGCAAATCGAAAGAGCTTTGGGGAATTCTGTGAAAGAATAGAACAAACAACAGAAGCATCCACGCTTTATAAAACTACTGCCAAAGGCAAGGCAATATCTTCCGCCTGTCTAAGAAAAGAAGAAGGGTAATTTCGCGAGAATGAATAGAATAGGTTACATCTGCTTCTCAGAACTTTTTTCTCGGGGTCTTCTTTTGCGGCGAAATGCGAAAGAGTTCTGCCTGACACCCCAACAACAGACAGAATAGGGGGAGGGGGGAATTGGAAACTAGTGATATGTTCGGAAGCTAGAGTAAGATGTGCAGTGGGAACCTTTAAATCACTGAAATCACTCGGAGTAGATTGCACTTTCTCAGCTACACTACTTCAGAGAGGCCTGGAAATTATCCTCACATCTGTCCTAAAAGTGGTAACGGGCAGTACAGTTTTGAGATTTATGGAGTCGGGCAAGAATGGTCTTTATTCCGGAAGCGAGTGAAAAGGATCATTTTCACCCTAAATCTTTCAGATCTGTCGAGCTGCCGTTTGTTCTCACCTTTTTTTTACTGCAATTCCGGGGTCTATACGAGGAGAGGCATTCCACTAGTGCGCGAAGCAAGGACTTCGCAGAATATCCGGGCTTGCCACTAAGTGCAAATATTTACAGCCACTGCCTCGTATTTTGCAAGTAGATACAAATCACCCAGCGCTGAGCTAACGGTGTTTCCGCGATAAATCTATTCTAGTTAGAAGCCTCTACTCTGGTGTGGTCAAAAATGCAATATTACTTCGGAATGTAACCAAAAGTAAGTTACATAAAACTGCAAAGCGGACAACGGTGGTCTGGGATTTTCCACTAGTCCAAAAAATGTGTCTGGGAGGAGCAACTTCAAGAGGTCTGCTTACGCCGGCGGTTCTAACAAGGTTCGCGCGTCGGCTTCATGCCAAATAGCGGAGGCGAATTCACCACCGGCAATGCAGTCGCGGTTCATGCTTTCGATGCGCCGTCACACCCTACTCCCATGTCAGCACTCTTCCGGACAGAATGGTCAACCGAAACTGCTCTGCATCAGCTGACGGATGCCATAGAAACGAAGGAAATAGCACTGTGTGCGTTTTTGGACATCGAAGAGCGTTCGATAACATATCGCACACAGAGTTACGAGATGTCATGATCCGCAAGGGAGTGGGAAACACCCTGGCCATCTGGGTGGGCAGAATGTTAGGCAGTAGGCAAATACTGATAGATGTGAATTCTATTGAGGTGAACACTATTCAAGGTTATTGTCCAAAAATGGGGTACTATCACCAATAATGTAAGTTGATAAATTCCTAGGAGAGCTAACAAACACTGGAATTCAAATCCAAGATTACGCTGATGATATTGTTTTAATCTATAGGGACAAATATGAGGATATCCCATGTGATAGAATTTAAACCGGACTGCTAAGTATTGAGAGGTCTTGAGACTATACAGTCAACTTCCTAGGCCAATCAGCCAATTTTTAGAAAAAAAGGCTTAGGTTTCATCTAGGGCGAAGGCTACTCATCAGGTATGCTTTACCTCTGCTTCTGGAGCAGCATGACCAAATGATATCCAAATCTTCACCAGAGAGAAGAAGAGAGGAGTAGAAATTCGCAAACATGATATACGTGCGAATCAGGCTGGGTAAGAACCACTTTGTTCAAGCTTAAGTTCGGTCGACGTAACCTTTCTTTGAAATAATAAAAACTTGTTGTTCCTCTTTCGTTGGTGTGAATATTTATTCTTGCAAATACCGACATTTCGGGAACCACTTGTTCCCTTCATCAGTGCTAACAATTGCTAACATAATTTCACTCAGATAACCTTTCTTTGCTTAAAGAACCTGAGTCTGCATTCACTAGATAATGGATCAGTTGACAGCTGTAAGTGGCCTTTCTTGAAAAGTTAGGCTTGATCCAGAAAGAGGGAGACCGAACCAATTGGAGAGTCATTTTCTCTCATCAAGTGGATGTGGGCTCAGGACTCCTTAATCACTAAATAAAGAATTTTGCTGTGGTCAAACCTAGGTTCAAATAAGCCGTTTCCGACCTGATTATAATTCGTGCTCATATTGTGCTTGCAAATGTATATTAGAGTGCAATCAACCAATTCGCTTATACCACTCTCGGGGCAGAGGTAAGGCAGCGTCTGATGGTTTGCCACTGCCTTGGCAGAAACTGCCAGTCGTCGTTTACATTGTCTCTATTTTTTCCGTATTGGAATTTTGTCTATTTTTTCCCGTTCAGGAATTTGGAATGAAAATGATTTTTTTTAAAATAAGTTTCATATTTAATTAGTTTATATAATTAGACGGGAAAATTCCCAGGGATTAAGATTTTCTTCGAGAATAAAAATTGCCCGTGGCCCATAATTCGTGGCAGTACTATCCTTGCCTGCGACCATTTGAACATTATGACAGTGGAAGTGAAAGTCATCCAATTTTTATTGCCCAAATTAAGTCCATTTTCAGTGCACAATTCGATAATTTATTTTATATGCTCCGGGTTAGATTTGGGCTCACTGACTTCGCTGAACTCAGATTCTGCAGTACATCATGAATGGTTTCACAATTTTATTCGTAATGTCTCGTTCCCCATTTTCACGTCTCCAATCTCTTGACCTAACCCTCTGAAAAATTATTGTCTCTGCAACATTATAAATCTTGGAAAACTACCCACAGATTATTATTTTTGTTATGTCTTCGCGCAGATACTTTATTATGCGACTGGAAGTGTATGAAAACTATTACGTTCATATTACATTTTTGTTTGAACTCATGCCGAGTTCGAATTTCATTTGGAACTTTCCGTTTGAGTTTGGCGACAGGCACTAGGTTTTTGGCTCTTTGGTATGAGTCAAACTTCATTTATTCAGAATTATATATTTTTGGAAAATTTGGAGAAAGATATGAAAGATAATTGGAAAGAGAATGTGATCTATGATAGTGGTGGATCATAAATACTCACTTTTTTTCAAAATGTTTTAAAGGACACAATGCCCTGAGAGTTCCTATTTGAACCGTGGCTCCGAAGAAGGGGACGAAAAAGCTGCTCGTTAATTGGAATGGTTGCGGAATAACTCAATAAAATTTGCAGGCACCGGGTGAGAGAAACTGCAGTTGCAATTTAGCAATCGTGGCTGCTAACTTAAAAAAGTCCATTAAAAATGTTCCATAACTTTCCTGTTTCCAGTTTGTTATAAACAGTTCCTTGCCAAGCTGCAGCCTTTCTTGTTTTAAGTTTTAGTATCCAAGAAGGGATACAATTATTCGAGTTCAAACTGGTCAATGTTAAAGGAATATTTAAAAAAAAAAGTGAATCTACATTCTGATGATATGTAGCCAAGTATCTACTTCTTGAAAACACCTCTCCAATCACCAACTGCATGCGGATGTGAATCTAGTGACTAATTTTAGCAAAATCGGTAAAACAGCTCCTTATATTTTGAAAACCGGATTTTCAAGACGTCTCGGCTGTGAGAATCTGGTCTAGATTGCAGAAGGGAACCTCTCTTAAGTGCGACAACTGAAGGGGTGTATGGGTGCTTTCTGCTTTCATGAAAAATACTAGTCAAAATTGTACTTGACTGAGGTAAGTTGGTTTTGATTCTAGATCCTCCTGATCGTTAACACCATTGTGGAAACATATGTGATAATTCGAGAAGGTTTTCGTCAACGTGAACAGACAGTTTACCTGGAATGTTCTATGCATGACTGACATTTCAGGGGAACTAATAGCTATTATCAATGGTAAAATTGTAAAGGAATGTGAAGTTCGCCTGGGTTGCATCTTATTTTCAATTCTTTTTCATCTCGTTACCGGCGACGTTCTTCATGGTATCGTTGCTAGACGACGTGATCGAATTCATGTTTCAGTTCATGTTGTCATATTTCCTAAAAAAAACTGACTCCACTGATAGCATCTGCTTGCATTCTCATCAGTCATGGTCAATCGCTCTAGATTTGGAAAAGGAACGCCATCTGTATTCCCGAAAGCTGGCTGAACGATGCCATGTTAAACTCCGAGCTGCCCGACCGGTGCTCCACTTTTCGCTGTGACAGGCACCGGTATGCATCTCGTAAGTCCACTGGCGGTGGGGGCCTAATTGCAATAAAAGATACACTCCCCGCCGAACTAGTTTTCTCCTCCTCTGGCTTTCTTTTTGGCTATGTTTCTCTTGGTGTCTGCGTGTACGTCCTCTGTGCTTGTCTTTTTCACCTGTACGAAGAATTTTTTGACCGTTTTTCTGAGCTCCTTACCGCCAGATTCCCTCCCCTCCCTTTCTTCTTTCCGGAAATTTTAACCTCCCCGTGTTCCACTGGCCTAACCATTCTAGGCTTCCAATTTCTTCGAACAACCTCTCCCATTCCCTTCTTCTTTTTTCCGTTATGAACACTTCCTCTCCCTTAGCTTCTTAGTTAAAACTCAAACCAACGCTTTAATCGTGGCCAATACGCAAAGCCAACTTTGATGGTCTCAACTCAGCTTTGGCGTCTGTCACCTGGGTCCACATATTAAGCAACTCAACATGTGATCAACCTCATAGCACCGATGCCCTGCCCGATATCCTTTCCTGTTATGTCACTTCTTCCCTTGCTTGCCTGCGTTCGTACTCAACTTTGTTCACAACGGAGATCCTTCCTAACATTCGCCTGAAACATGCACTGCGGAAAAAATTTCGAGCTTCTAAGAATGATGCCGTGAACAATTTATGGGTTATGCGCTCCACGTCCCACGATAATTAAAAAAGCGCATAAAAAGTACTTGTTAAGCGTCGAAGCCGCCCTTGCTCGGTGGAACTTGAAACCCCTTTTGGTATCACACTGGCTATTCCCGTAATCCCAATCAGTTTTCCTGACTCTACTGCTAACACCCCACAATAGTCCTACAACCTTCTCAGCGCCTACTTGGACTCGATGATTTTCCTAACCTCTTCCTTTTTAACTGCAAAAAAACACATTTCCCTCTCCCTGTGTATAATCTACAAGAACAGTTCCCCATCTCTGAAAAGAGGCCCTTTTTATCCCTGTCTTCAAGAGCCGAGACCCTGCTCTTGCTATGAACTATCGCCCCATCTCTCTTATCCCCTCTTCCTCCAAAATCCCCGGAACGACTGGTTGACCGCACACTTCGGTTACCTCATTGTCAAAGAAGACCATAGTTTCGTGAAAGATAGATTTACAGCTTGAAACCTTCTGATCTTTACTAACTAAGTTACTAAATGCTTTAACTTACGACACTAGCTAGCTATATGCTATATACCGATTTTTCCAAAGACTTTGATACCGTTGGCCATAATATTCTCCTCTCCAAACTCTAATTCCTTCTCTCAAAAATCTCCTGGCTTTCTTCCTATCTCTCATACCGTTCTTGCAGATTTTCTTTTCATGGTTACTCATCTCGTTTCTTCTCTCCTTCTTCTGGTGTTCCATAAGGCTCTATACTTGCCCCACCACACACTGTCTGTGTTGATGTTTGGGAATAGTACATGGAGAGTGACCACCGCTGTTATCCGCCAATTCCAAACTTTCGTCAGTTCATGGTTGCGTCTAGCTATCGGGTATTCTGTGCTCAGACAAGTGGATAACTTCGGTCCCGTACGAGCCAGATGATCGTGGAAGCACTATGTTGAGGAAGTAGAAGTGGCAGTGGATGGATCCC
Source organism: Hermetia illucens (assembly GCF_905115235.1). Lineage (NCBI taxonomy): Eukaryota > Metazoa > Arthropoda > Insecta > Diptera > Stratiomyidae > Hermetia > Hermetia illucens. The sequence goes on from NC_051850.1 coordinate 171,639,655, forward strand.
GTGTTGTTGAGAAGGCGGGATTGGCATTGGACAGGACAACCAAAAGCGCGATAATCCCATTGTGAGTTATACCATTTAATAGATTGGTTGGAGGTTGGACCCCTGATGCAATAAAAATAGGAAGAATCTGACAATGGCCTGAGAGATAGAGCCGTTTAATGTTTTAATTCATACTCAGTGGACCAAGTCACTGTAATTCCATGCTTCATACATCATAATATACATCGTTCCACTTATTTTGCATTAATTCAACGAATCGTAGAAAATTAGAGACGACAAAATGAAAGTAGCAGAAATATCTATCAATATATTGCTTGCCTTGATCTAGTTTAAAAAGGTAACATTTCGTTCACTCTGTCAGATATTTGGAAGATCTTCATTTTAGGATGTGAAAATTCTGAAGATACAGCCTAACAACAGCTAGAGATAGAGTATTATTAGGAGCAGGACGAGTACAAACTTGCCCTGCTTTGTAGAGTCTAAGGCATGCACAATGTCTTTTTTCCTATTTTTATTTTTTCCTTATTTGATTATCATTGAGACTAAGCTTCAGTTTCACTAATGCAAATAATCAACTTACAGCGTAAACATCTATGGACCAAGCAGAATCCAAACCTGACGAGATCGAGAGGCTGATGCTCAAGCCAATCGACCAGCGCGCGCCCATTTCTACATAATCAAGGGAATTTTAATGGACTATATTCATTTCGTTAATAATAAAAACATAATATCCGATCACACTCCCAAGTTGACTAATGGAAGACAAAGTGGGCAGGATTCAAAACGGATATCCCATAAAACATTTGCGTAAATGACTCAATAAAACCGGTTCATCGAAAGGAGAAATCGATCTGCTAATAATGAAAACCTTCGTCAGTTATAAGGAAGCCATTGTTATACTAGTGAGGATTTATGTATAAGACCACAAAACGATCATCTTCGAAACGCGGCACAATATTAGAGCAACACAATCGAGGAAAAATGAACAAAGGATCCAGTTCAATGACGCAACGTTTACAAAAATTCCATCGCAGGACATAAGACTAGCCGTACGTGCAAGCGGAAAGGTTTTACTAATCATAGCAGGCATGTGATGATTAGCATGTCGTGCCGAATGACTAATTTCTGGGGGAATGTGAAAACTTTGCAAAAAAATCGGCACGGATTCAGGGGACCTCGCATATAAGGCGGTTATGTTGAAAAGCCGATGGAATTACAGCCGAATTGGGTAAATGTGGAGGCGACCAATTACACCAAGTGGTTCATCAACTTGTGCTCAAGGTGTGGAACAGGATCTGACGACTGGCAAAGAGGCATTATCTGTCTCATACATAAAAAGGGAGATATCACACAGTGCGGCAGATATAAAGGTATCACGTTGCTGAGTACTATCTATAAGATATTCTTCGCTATCTTGCTAGGCTGGATAGCCCCATATGCCCAGTACATCATTGGCCCATACCAAAGAGGCTTCACTTCAGGCAAATCAGCAACAGATCAGATTTTCTCTCTGTGGCAAGACTGACTATGCTGACGCCGACTAATGTGCCAGGTCAGATAAAAGCAGCAGGATCACTCTCAAGGCCATTCGACATCAACAACGGTCTACGACAAGGGGATGCCCTATCATGCGTCCTCTCTAACCTGGCCCTCGAGAAAGTGATCCGTGATGCTGAGGTAAATGCAAGAGGTACGATCCTCTTTAAGTCCACCCAACTACTGGCCTATGCTGACAATATCGACATAAGGGAAGAACGACCCGAGACGTACAAACTGCCGTCATCCAGATCGAGCAGGCGGCGGTTGACATTCGGCTGCACATCAATGAAGGCAAGACAAAGTATATGGTGGCAACGTCAGCACCAAAAACCAACTAACCAACATCATGAAACCGCACTGGTCAAACGGGAAGAATAAAGATAAGAGACTACAACTTTGAGGCCGTTGATAATTTCTCCTATCTAGGGTCGAAAATCACAACCGATGACAGTTACGATGATGAAATCCGCGCACGGTTGTTGGCAACCAACAGAGCCTATTTCAGCTTACAAAAACTGTCCCACTCGAAACGTCTCACCATAGGGCTCATACTGTAAAAGACAATGATCTTGCCAGTCCTCATGTATTCCTCGGAGACTTGAGTTCTTAGCAAGAAAAATTGCGAACTCTTGGCCGCGTTCGAACGAAAAATCCTCCGAAGAATTTTTGCCCCCTACATGAGGATGGACAATTCCGTAATCTACATAACGAAGGAATCTATATGCGATACCATGACCATCAAGTTGTGGATAAAATCCGGCTCAATAGGTTACGGTGAGCGGGTCACTTAATCCGTATGGATGAGGATGATCCAACCCGGAAAGTCTATAAAAGCAATATCTATGGTAGGAAAAGAAGACGAGGCAGACGCTGCCTGAGATGGAGCGATGATGTAGGTCAGGACGCCAGATAGCTTTTAGGGATATCGAATTGGTGGACCTCGTCGCAAAAACGGGGTGTCTGGAGTTCCTTATTAAGGCAGGCCTAGACCGGATACCGGTTGTTGCGCGGTTAATGATGATGATGATGTTGAAAAGCACCAATCACTTGACTTGCTCTGATTTAGGATCTACTTCCGCAAAATGTGAACGAGGAAAACCTTCACTGTCCCAGCGAACATTGAGAAAATAACAGATTGTTGATAATAGCGCCCAGATGGAATATGGAACTAAGCCTTCAAACTAGATATAGGGGTAAGTATAAGGTAGGGACAAGTATGTTTGCACAAGTGTTCGTTGCGCATCTAAAAAAGGTGTGTTCTCTGGGCAATGAAAGCAACAAAAGCTAGTACTAGTTCCAAAGCCGAACTAGTTCTTGAGCAAACCTTTGAATGTCTCACAATAAGCAAATTTTTCGAGAGAATAATAGTGTTCGTTGGCCTTTTGTTAGCTTACTAGCTGCATCGGATAATTTAAAACAAGTCGGAATACCGGAAGCTCGCGCTTCGGATATAAAGGTTTTGTGTTCATCTTATGTAAAAAATTTCAACGCATATTTTTCTATCCGTATTTAGCTACAAATTCAACATAATCCTTCATATTTTTCCAAACTACAAGTAACTCGTACATATTACAGCCATAGATATTACGCTCACCCTAAACAAACAAACTGCCTATTTCCGAATACTGTACACATATATGCACGTATATAAACTGATCGTACCCATATTTCCGATTTACTTTTACGCATATATTATATACCTACATGCACACATGTCTGGCTGGCAAATAACTAAAAAAACTAAAACAAAATAATTCTCTGGGACCCAATTCATAAGAACTTATATCGTTGTGGTATTGACGAATTGATATGTGATGATGACGTCATGCAGGTTGTAGAGTGCACGAAATTCACAAAAAATTGTAAAGTTTTACCCCCTATAACTTTGTTAATAATAGTTTAATTTTCTTCAAACTTGACCAAGTTGTGCATTATGTTCTTCATTATACGCATGCCAAATTTTGTACTTCTGGGATGAACATAAGGGGGGTGCCGGGTAAATTTCTAAAATGTGGAAATATACTATTATTAACTTTATTTGTGTAGATATCGGAACCGGATATATTTTGAGGCCTAGATTTGTGTGTGATTTTTTTCAGATTTTTCGGTTGGATAGGTTCTGAGAACGAGACCTGTTACACTTTTTGGGGGTCATATTTTGAGCGCTCACTCCTCCATGTTTCACCCAATATCAAATATTGCACCAGTTTCAAAAAGTACTAATTGAGGCCTTTCATTTGATACCCCACATGGCTACATTCTGTGAAAAAAAATTTGCACCCTCCATTCACATGTATGGGGAGCCCCCTCTTAAGCTTAACACAAGATGGCGCCACTTACTGCATGTAAAGGGATCACCAGATTACATACTCTCACCAATTTTCGTGACAATCGGTCCAGCCGTTTCCGAATAAATCGGGTGTGACAGACAGACAGACAGACAGACAGACAGACAGACAGACAGACAGACGGACAGACGGACAGACAGACACCGTCTCGATTCTAATAAGGTTTTGTTTCACACAAAACCTTAAAAAGGGCTTCCAATTGCGAAAAAGAAAGGATGTTTGTCAAACAGGCAGTTTGGATTTTGAAGTCGGTTTTTGCCTCCGCCTGTTTCAGTTAATATGATGAGCAGTCGAAGGAATGTTATACGCCATTTATAAGGAGGCTTATATCCTTGAAACAAAGACGTTTCTGTCGAAATTGTATGAATATGGACAGGGGCCCATTGCCAGATATAGGTGAACTGCATGCTTATGCTTAGGTTGAACATATAGTTAGCATAGGTATGGTATGGGTATGGGGAATAGTGTGTCAATCATGCCTATGATTCAGAGGTGAGAAGCGTACTTGCTACGAAATACAATCTTCGAAGCGATAATGGGGCGCAGAAACATCGTGAGGAAGGGACTTTGAGGCGTAAAAGGCGCACATAACCATGGCTTTTGAAGCTTTCCAACTCGCAACGTCTAAAGAACAGCCAGACAGACAAACAATGAACCAATAATAATAAATTTTGATTTGAAATTATTGTGTTTCTCATATGACTTATGATCATTATTTGTATTTCCCAATAATCAGGAGTAGGAAATAAACAGTCGCTTATTATTATTAATAACGTGAAATGGAAAAAACATATTCGTAATATGCACATTACAACTCGTGACAATAGAATTTTACCCCGTGACAATCATTGTTCATTGATTAGACAGAGATAACACATCGCACATGAGAATCATAAATTGATGGTTTAATATTTGCTGCTCGTGGAATCAAAAAGATAAATTATAGTTTATCCCAGTTTATATGTACATCTACGCCGCACATGCAATAAAGCACTCACGTGAGTGTGAAATTGCATCAAATCAAAAAAACAAACACTGAATGTTGTCGCATTGTATGACGTTATTGGTACTTACATATTTATTTGCTCGTTTTCGAGGCTTTGTCTAAAATAAAACCTTATTTTAATGGGTTAACTGTCTGGGATTTCACAGTATCAAGACGCCTTGCAACCGCAATCAATGTTGTATCATGAGCGTAATATACTACCGAGTTTTCTTCCGGGATTGGGAGATTAGATTTATCATTGCCCATTACGTTCTACAATAGGAGACCACAACTATCATATGTATACCTGCCACCAGAGACTTTTCTTTGCCTATCTGTCAATTTTTCTGGCAATCACATGCATGTTATTTGGAAATCGCTGCTCTGATTGGGGCGAAATGTGATAAGGATGCTGATTTTGTGCTCAAGTTGAGAGGAGGTCTCTCTACATGCCCCCAAGGGGGGGTGTCAAAATCTCGGTCCTAGGTGTAAGACAGTTGTTCGTCGTATATAGTCATTTAATAAAAGATCTCGATCAGTACTTTATGAAATAGGCCCTGGTTAAAATATTAAAATTTTAGTTTTGAAAGAAGGAAGTGAGGGTTTGAAGAGAACAGAATTCAAGGGTGATACAGGACCTATTCTCACAAACTATCCAATTAAAACATTGGAAGAGGCACGATTTGTTGTGCACTTAATATTGTAAGAGTGTAGGGTACCAGATCCTTGCTTACATTATGTTAGCAACTGGAAAGGATTTAATTAACAACAAAGCTAAGTCCTAGGCCCTAGTCCGGTCAGTTAGCAAGTTATGTTAGGAGCTGATGGTGCTTAGATTTAGTCTTTTTGTTTATTGAAAAATACGTAGATCCAGTTGCTGGAGAATAAGTTATGGTATACATAGGCTTTTTGTATGCCAATTGTACTCCATATTTGTCTCCTTAAGATAGTCACAAACATTCACAGCCATGCCCGTTATTTGAATCAGGGGCAAGAGACCCAAATCTCGGAGGTCTCCGTTAATATTGAGAATTTCGCAAAAAGGAGCTTAATTCGTGATCACATATTGGGGGAGGATCTGAGGTTCAAAATGGTATATATAAGTTGGGGGGTCTGAGTGCAGGAAAATTGCTGATTTTTGGAGGAATCTTGGGAAAAACTTTAAACGCTTATATCTCCGTTAATATGAGAATTTCGCAAAAGGGAGCTTAACTCGTAATCACTACTATTGGGGGAGGATCGAGCTTCGCAGGTGCTCATGAAAGTGAATGAAAGGAGAGACGGTTGAGAGGAACAATTTGGAAGTTGTGGCGGGGATGTGGAGAGCCAAGGGAGGTTAAAATCACCTCAGACAATGAAGGGAAGAGAGAGCAAAGTTACAGTAAGGACTTCTGACAGACTGTCGGAGAATTCATAGTACAGATAGGAGGAACTGAGGCAAGGGGAAGTGCACGCAACATATAAGAAAATGGACCAGCGTTGGAAGGGAACACACGTAAGGTGATACAATCATGGGGTAGGTAGAAGATGAAGAAAAGATGTATTCGGCTCGTAGGAGGGACTTCAACGCGATCAAGGCACCTCCACCAACTGATTTACTTGAAGCTACGCGATCTCTGCCGCAGTGAAAGACAGAGAACCCCTCGAGGAGCTCAGAGCTTAAAGTCCTATCATCTAAGCACCTTTCCGAGATACAAATGCGATGATGTTGGAAAGCCAGGGCAGAAAGATTGAAACACGACAGCTTGGTACCTCTCACATTTTAATCATAATGACTTAAGCTACTTGACAAGTGTTTTATGCTGGGCGATGAGGCAGGCGGGTGACACGGAAATTTGTACGTAATTTATTCCGCTGGTAAGGCTTAATGAGTACTTCTTGCGGCCAAAAGAAGGGTTGGGCGACGGCATCGAAGTCATACGTCACTTTGAAGGATGGAATTACGCGGTCGGTGGATCTATCCTTCGTCAGTTTCACGCACGGAAGAGGCGACGGAAATAAACCAGCTTTACTTCTGATGTAATTAAGAACTTCATCAGAAGAAGTGGAATAGGCAAGTCTGGTAACAAAAAGTTGCTTAGGCGTGATGCGACTTATGGCAGAGAGCCACCCGAGTGTGTATTTATTTATTTATTTATTTATTTAATGAGGACAATACACAGAAAGCAAATTTCTTATTACATATTGTCCTCAGAGGGAGGAGCAAGTAAATGGCATATTTTGCGCTTAAAGCTAGAGAGGGGCATAGAGAAACTTTGCAGGAACGGTATGAGAGATAGGAAGAAAGCCAGGAGATGACTGAGAAAGGGAAGTCTAGCGAAGAAAGTTTAGAGAGGAGAATGTTATGGTCAACGGTGTCAAAGGCTTTGGAGAAATCAGTATAAACAGCATGTACCTCCTGTAGTGAATTCAAGCGTTTAGCAACAAAGTTGGTAAAGACCAGAAGATTTGAAGCCGTTGATCTATGTTTCACGAAACCATGCTGCTCTTTGACAATGAGGTGACCGAAGTGCCGGTGATATATTGACGTCAGATAAAAATTCGGATAGCGGAGGTAAGTCTGGGGATGCACCTGGTGGCTGCAGATTGGATTGCGAGGCCCCCGCTCAGTGCCGAGCCTGGCTAGCATAGAGACAAGCAAGCATGGTTCGAGGGAATACTTCGATGGAGCACCGATATTTTTGAGTGGCACTTCACATTCTCTTGGCCGACTTCGGTCACACAAAATAGCCTCTCGCTTATCGACTAATTCGAAATGGTCATTGCAACAGCCCAGCGTTTGGTTTTTACCTTGATATAGAAATAAAGATGACACTAGAAATTGGAAAATTTCATACTCGTCTGTGAACCAGATGCAATCGAGGGATGTTAGTAAGGGATCTTCCTAGCAAAATATGGCTCCTTACTAGTTGTTTGGAGGTGAGCATTACTTAATTTTTTCACGCTGTTCGCTAGATTAGCCCACATCTTAATGAAAATATCAACTGCTCAATTTTCGGGGTATAGTAGATACATAACATATGATAGCATTGACTAATTAGACAAGATATAGTCTTAAGCTTAAGCTTCTCAAAAAGATGTAGCTAATGCGAAAGAGATGCTCAAGTAGATTGCATAGATCGTTTTTGATCTCATGTAGCTGCACCAATAACTGTGTTTGTAATACCAACAAAATTTCAATCACATAATCATCTTCAATCTTAATGACCCCATAATAATCTGATATATCTAACTGCTCCAATAATAATAAAGCAGGCGAATTGATAACTGTGTATTATATGTGTTGAAGCTGGCTTGTGTTTCCCATTCTGGTTTTTCCTCGTCTTACCTCTATTACTATTAATTAATAGTGGTTTAAAAGCTAACACGTGCCGATTATTTCTACTGCGGAACGACAATCGTGAATAGTGTATAAGCACTTTAACTGTTCCAATAATAACGTAATTCATTAAAGTGAACCTTGAATGAACGCTTTCTAAAGAAACGACGCGACGCGTGCATATATGGCGATCTCATCCGAAAGTCCATTGAAAATCGGGTAATATTAAATTTACATATGCTTCAGATTTGCCAAGTATAATCACGCTACTATTGTCACAGCCACAATATCCTCTTAAAAGATCAGTGAAAACCAGTAGACCGACAGTAGAACATTGTCTGTACTTAAACGGAGTCTATGAACCGGATTTTCAAATTTAGATTAGCCATTGATGAATGAACGGCGGTCGCTCAGTAGATACATTTGAAAACCGACATAAATTATGAAACGTAACATACTATGACGGCCCATTAGGGTAAAATCGTTCACTTCTGTGTGACTTTCGTGCATACCCAGTATCAGCGTCATCAGAGATATGGTTGCCAAACTAATGAGTTGTCTAATTGGTCCGTATTAAGTGGTACCTAAATTTCGTCAATGGTCAAACTTCCGTGTTTATGCTAATTATTTCAGGAACCTCAGAGTATACACTATCTTTTCTTTCCCATCCAATAAGATAGGATGGTAATGCCACGTTCAAAAGTGGTTCACTTTCGAACTTAGCCATGAATAATTTACGAGTAACCTAACTCTGTTAAGTGATTGAAATCAGGAATTAATTAAAGATGTAAGTAAAAAACGCATTTAGAGAGAATTTCGCAAGCCAATCGATATACGGAATGTAATCCATTTTCTTTCAAAGAATGCATGAATTGGAAAATGCGACTAAATTTTTCATAATTGCAGACATTTTGGTATTTGAAAAATGAATTGCTGACAGGAAAATTCCGTTTCCACTATTTGATTGTGAACATTTAAAAGTATTTCAACAATTTTGTATTTTTTATGATAAAACCATTCATTTTATTGGCTAGTGGACTTTTGAAAGTATTCGGAAAAAAGTTTGAAAATTTTTATTTGAGGGAGAAATGGCTTGACAGTGTTCATAATGCCAGAGTTCTGTAGACAGTCCTGTTCTATTGAACTACCAATGCACCTCTAAAAATTAAGTTAATAGGTTCTGCAAATCAACTTCTAAAAGATATACGTACAATAAATACAGTTATTACTATTATTAACTTTATTTAAACAGGTATCGGTGTAGAGAGTATTTTAAGGCCTAGGTAACATGTCTGTATACATGCCACCATATTATGGGTCCTTGAAGTAACTGGTCGCTTTCAGACCCCTTGCACTCCTCTTCTTCGCAACGAAAAGTACTAAACGAGACCTTTAATTTGATACGCCGTATGGTCGAAAATAGGCGCACCACCAAGTTTGACACTGTCTAAGTTCGAGGAAATGATAATCTTGTTTTCGACACAAAGGGACGAAGTCAAAAGGTGATTGCTTATGATTTCAATGCTTGGGCCCTGGAGTGGGGTAGCAGAGAATCAAATACCAGGGGGCGTAGTTTATGAGAAGCTTTTGCGCAGATGAACATAGTTTTGGCTAACGAAGGTGCTGTAAACATCTTTCAGAAAGGGGGGTCAGACTCGGTTGTAGACCTGACCTTTGTTAGCCCTGCAATGGCGCGTGGTATGCCCTGGTGCGTCAGCGAATTCTACATCCACAGCGATCACCAGGCCACAGAGCAAAGAGTTATCATGCCCGAAACAGAAAAAGATTTCAGGCTGGTCTGCAAAATCTTTGGATGAGCAGACCTTCAGCTAGCAGGTGCTCATTCTCCAAAATTGATTCTATTGTTATTATTAAATCTGGAACGAATTTTAAGGCATCCTACCTTTCGGAAAAAGGAGGAAAAGTAATTACCCTAATTAGAGTTTTAGGATTTAATTTATTTATCTTAATTATCCAATCCGATCGTATTCTATGTAGATTGTTAGGAGTATAAATTCATAACACTCTACCTTATTGCTTCAAATCAAAAATTTTATCAAAGAAGTAACATTGGCATCGTTATCCTAGAACATCAGTTGTTTAGGAATATTATAAAAAATGTCTTCAAATATCGATCTAGCCATCAGTTTCCATTTAAGAAAAGTTCAAGAACTGAAGTCCATCAAGTCTGAGGTTGAAAATCTAGAGCGCAATGCTTTAGGGTTCGTCTGTCGTCGGAACGACGGAAAGTACGAGGATCTAATTACGGGGGATGATGTGTTGGATTGCCTAGAACGCGTGAAAAAGAAGATTAAAATGAATGAAGAAAGGTTACTTCAGCTAAATATTCACAAAATGGAGTCGAGTTTGAGTGTTGTGTGCTCCTTTGAAGAGGATTATCTTCCGGAAGATTCCATTAGGAATATGTCGCATCTTATGGTTCTTCAATCGTATAAGAGCGAACCAGCAAGGAATTCCGAATGCCATTTTAAGTATGGCAATGCCACAGCACGATCGTCACGCGCCTACCCTAGACACAGTTTTAAGGCAGATAGGACTGCAGTACAATTACCGCATAGCAAACGCACTCCAGCTCGGTGTTTAAGCCCGCTTTCTATTCCTCGGAAATCCTATATGCCTACACGGCCAGCAGAAGAGCATCTATTTAGGCCAGTTCCTCGAAGAGCGAGTTATAGGGATGGTAAACGCTTTATCTCCCTGGAATTGTGGAATCGTCAAAAAACGGACTTCTTCTACTAGATTGGGGATTTGAGATATATAGTGGATTGAACGATAGTAACTCATATGAAATTATTGTTTAAATAAATTAAATTTAGCAAAATAGTCCTTTTATTCTATTCCACTTTAGTGGGTCTTTATTCCAGGGGGTGGGGTGTGCGGCCCCGAACTGCCACCTGTGTATAAATGTAGTATCATACACGGACCAGGTGGGTTCAGTTCAACACAGGACATAACTCCCGGATTCTGCAATTTTCAATAAAGCCACATAATGACATGATTTCAGTGGTCAAAAGACCAACCTGAGTAGCCGGCGACGACCGAGAGGGGAAGCTATCCGAAAAACTTGCCCAACTCGCCCAATTGGGCGTGAAGGTCCGCCGGCAAGTATTGCAGCTATATCGACACGTGCTTGCGCGCCTCTGTGCTAGCCGGGCTCGCGAATGTGGGGGTGATCTTTGACTATTTACTTTTTGCAGATAAACATTTGATTATAACAGATGAAGTCTTGTCTTAAGCTCTATAGTGCCAAAAATTGATGATTCTAGTTACATTTTTTGAAGAAAGGGGTTGTGGTTCCAGTGCCCACGGCTCTAATATGCCCATTGTGCTATCCTACCCCTTTTAGGCAATCCTAACGCCCACGATCCGGCTGGAGTTCCAACCCGCGAAATGAGGTGAATTATCGCGGAGCTGACACCTCAACATTTGTGGTTGACGTATACTGTACGCTCAGCTGAAATCCCCAACTAGTCACTGAACTTGACTAGACCTGAATGCTAGTTATATTTGCCTAGGCAGAATTTTCAACGACATTTTTTGTTCCTTTTCGGTAGTGCTAACACCGAACTCCTGAAGAAGGAAATGGAAAGGATGGCTATAATACAAAAATTCGAGTCCCCTTACCCTAGCCAAAAGCAGAATACACTCAATGCTTATATGAAGATATATCAATAGACCTACACGCGCGAAAGAGTCAGGCAAGGAGTCAATCATTTAGTGTTTTTAGTCTTTTCACAATCCTGGCCACCCGTAAAGTTCCCCGTCTCTCTATTTTTGGGTAAGGCACTTACGATATACCTCCTTACTAAAAGCAACACCTCATAGCTCTGCGCCGTAGAACAGAGCAGTCTGCGTTTTACCCATCAGAAGACGCCGACCGTGCATCCAGCAACAAACACCGCATCAGCATTTGCATAACCGACCAGGCGCGACTCTTCTGGCATGATGAGTCTTGGCAGACTATCGTAGGAAACGTTCCAGCTTCGACGTGACCTCCATGGTCGTCTGACCCTTTAGCGTCTCGTAGAGTATGAGTCATTTCCTGTTCCTTAACCAAACTATCGTGGGGATAAGTTTCCGGGCAGCACGAATTGTTTCAGCGATGAGCTCTTCGAGCACTTTTCTGGCCAGTCCCAGGATGCAAAGTGGTCGATATGCAGGCTTCAGCTAAGGGTCGCTTTGCTGATCACTCTAGCGGGCAGACCTTGGTGCCTTTCACGTTGTTGTTATCAACTAGAGAATAGTGCCCGTATAATACCGTTTCCGCAAAGCCTCGATTTTTCGGGTTATCAGTTTATAACCGAGTTTTGGCAGCAGCGAGTTTTGCTTCTGTTTTCATCCCTGCAGAGTCTCCTTTCGGCTGATCTGTACTTAGCCATTGTGGTACATACCCCCTCCCGATCGTTTAGACGTAGTGTCAAGCGTCAGAGTTTGTGACACTCCTTTCGTAATTCGGAAATTTCCAAGTCCACCAATACATAGAAGGTTTGCCTCGTCTCGATGCCTCCTGGGCATGGAAGCTCCGCTGGCTGTTGTCATCAAATTCATAACTGAATTAACGAAAGTGTCAGCTGCAGTGCATTCACCCCCAGGAGTGCCCTCCTTTGGAGTAAAGGCTACGTGGGGAATGCTTCCCTCGCAGCCCCGGCCGAACGTTGGGGCCGATCCGGTGTTTAAAACTCCTTTATTGAGGTGACAACAATTTTCTTCGGTGATTCCCCTTCCCTCTTTTTTATTCTGAGTCAGCCTGTGCGTCAGTTCCTTTATCATCATCATCAAAGGCACAACAATCGGTATCCGGGCTAGGCCTGCCTTGATAAGGAACTCCAGACATCCCGGTTTTGCGCCGGAGTCCTCCAATTCGATATCTCTAAAAGCTGTCTGGCGTCCTGACCTACGCCATCGCTCCATCTTAGGCAGGGTCTGCCTCGTCTTCTTACTCTACCGTAGATATTGCCCTTATAGACTTTCCGGGCTAGATCATCCTCATCCATACGGATTAAGTGACCCGCCCAAAGTAACCTATTGAGTCGGATTATATCCACAACCGGACGGTCATGGTATCGTTCATAGATTTTGTCGTTATGTAGGCTACGCAATCGTTCATCCTCATGTAGGAGGCCAACAATTCTTCGGAGGGTTCTTCTCTCGAACGCGGCCAAGAGTTCTCAATTCTTCTTGCTAAGAACCCAAGTCTCCGAGGAATACATGAGGACTGGCAAGATTATTGTCTTGTACAGTAAGAGCTTTGACCCTATGGTGAGACGTTTCGAGCGGAACAGTTTTTGTAAGCTGAAATAGGCTCTGTTGGCTGACAACAACCGTGCGCGGATTTCATCATTGTAGCTGCTATCGGTTATGTGTTGTTTATCATCACACCTAATGATGAACTCATACCATCGACACAAGCACAAAGATGAACACAAACATTGATGACAATAGAGGCTGGAACTCAGAGCAACGAGTTTAAGAGAACCTTCGTGCTTTTATATTTGAGTTAAGGGAAAACACCCCGCCCCAGCCAGGCTGGCCTAGTTTTTATTTTAGACCTGGCTAGGTCGTAGCTAATTTGTTAATGTTTGGTTAGCGTAGGCCTTATTAGGCCCAACTTCATGTCAAGTTAGGCCCTATACCCCGTCAAGTCAAACTCTAGGTCGAGATAAGCCAGGCTCTAGATAGCGCCAAGTCATTTTCTTTTTAGGACAACGCGGCGCTCGCCGGTGATTATTACCCTGATTTCAGTCAGGTACTTATTCACAGCTGGTATCCGACATTCAGGTACGATATAAATCCTTTCGCCCCCAGTAAAATGTGAGCGACAACTTTCTGTTACGACAGCCCAGTTTTCTAAACAAAAATTAAATTAAAAATGTTTAGTTAATAGTTAACGCCATTAAAGAGGCAAATCTACCCAAAACCATGCCCCTACCCATGCCATTTAGGCAAAACTATTTACGAGCTCCTAGGTATTCTTCAAATCCATTAAGGAGGCAACTATAGGGAGAGTCATATTAGGGCCAAGGGCAGGGCAATAAGACTAAATTTTCTAAGTAGACAGCATATAGGCTATCTTAGACAACCCCCTTAAAAAAAACTAATTACGTTTCCATTTAAAATTCAGTTAAGAATTTGATTTTTTTTTCGAGTTGTATCTTTTAGTTTTATTATTACTTGTTACTATCCCATCTTATCTTTAATTATTTAACTTTTACAAAGAAGACTAATAAAGTATTTAATGAAAAATATTTCACCCCCTTAAGGAAATTGTGAACTTATTAATAAATATTTTAAAAAATCAATCCTAAACAAAAAACGGTTGACACCTTCTTGTCCTTTCAGCCTTTGAACTTCTGGGGGAATCATTGGATCGGTTGGCTTCAATATATGATGTGAATATTTTGTTCAGATGACTATTTCCGGAAACCAATCTCTATTATCGTTAGTATTGTGTTATTATCTCAGTTTTTTTTATGTGCACGGAAATTATTATTCTGTCGGCAGTAAGTCCCTCACCTTGTTCGACGCAAGTCCTGGCCTTTCCATTTTGCTCCCCTAAGTCCAAAATGTCACCCTCATGATTTCTTCTCTGGAGTTTTGCCTGGCGTGTCAAGTAGTTCTAGGCACTATTATCGTATCTATTCTATATTGCAAAAGATGAAACAAGGAAGCGAGTAGGTAAATGAAGGGTGCGCTTTTTCCTAATGGTTTCAAAATGGATGATAGTTGGTAAAGTATTGAGAATCCATTCGAAAGGATCATATACATCATACTTTCAAATATTACTTGCTGTTTTTGCATTTGATCTACTATAGATACATACGTAGTGAAAGTTAGTGCCAATTATTTTAGGAGTTTAGTATTTCGTCCGATGGTTGCCCAAATTCTGGGGCGAATTTCTCCCTAGCTCCGTTTAATTTCAGCTATTGCAAGGGACTTTGATCCTATATAATAGCATCCTGAAAATGAGACTGAAATCGAACAAAACAGTAGAAGAAATGGTCTTTTCCCCATTTTTACCAACTTGTTGACTATGTGATGTGAATAGCAAGTAGAAAAAATGCTCCCCCATGGGTAACGATGTGGAAGGTGTCATCCGTACACCTGCAAGAAAGTTACGTTAGAAGGAAAAATAGGCAGATTACAAAGCCCAAAAACCGATGAAAGGCAATATAGAAAGCATTGGAATAATCTTCCTACAAAATGGATTTTCTGATCTCGTCACCGCATTTACACGTATTCCAATATCATCCAAATTATAGATACCGAATAGCCGAGTACAATATGTAGCTCTTAAAACTCTCTTTGGATAAACACAAAGTCTTCAGATTCCGGGCATAACTGTTCCACATCTCTATGGTGATATTTATTTGTTCCAATTTGGAACGACTTTTTGTAAAATATAAGTCTGTCCCGTAAAGTTTTATGTCGTGGTCACATAGTTTGATAAAGTTAGTTCATCTTTTAAAGTTCAATAGTATATTTGGGAAGAAGCATATCAAATGCATCCCTTGGCTGTCAATTTGGCGATATTATCTCATTAATGTTATCAATACACAAGGACCCTATGGTTTAAGAGACTTAAATATGGACATTTTGAAAAGCCAGTTTTATGTGAGACTTGATACGGTAGCTGGTCTAATTGACCACCGTAGATGGAGTCGAGAGACTTTCAAATTACAATCAAGCATATAAGTTTCGGTCGACTTGTTGATCGTTTCCCATCGACTTCAATACTCATGCCAAACTTAGCTAATAAGAAGGCGTCTCTCTCGCAATTTTTCCTCGATAGTTGCAACGATAACAATCGTGGATATTTTCATTGCAGAAGAGATCATAGCGTGTTACAACACTGATGCGACCCAGCATCTTTGTTTTTACTACTGCGAGGCAGCGTACCAGTACTCAGAACTATTGAGGGCAACATATACCAATGTATCTCTGGAATGAGCTCTTTCGGATGTTTACGTTTTTCTTGTACCAAGATGAATTGACTCGGATTTCTTGCGGTAACTCGATAATAAATATATAGAGTTGGATCGTGCAAGTCCTGATTAGTATTATGACGGATTAGCTCAGAATTTGTATTTTTCTATTCAACTGTGCAGCGTTTGTTCCGATATTTTTCCTCTATGTCAGTCAGGTGCTCAGAAGTGGCGGCGAGGCAGATGGGGCGGCAACCCTATCGGCCAAACCAAAACCAAGTGGCCGAGGAGAACCTCCATAGTGGTGGCACCGGGAGACGCTGTAATTACTTTGGTTTGCCGGCCGTGATTCAGTAGGCGAATGCTCCAAAAGCTTAATCAGGGCGATCAGACCCGAGTCTGTACGGGGACTCATCTGAAGTGGCAAATTGGTCACGAAACCTTACCGGGAAAGCCCCTGGACTCACATATTTCGGGTGAACTCCTGTTGTATGTGAGGACAGCTCAGTTATTTGCGGTTGGCCCCCCTAGTGGGAGTTTCATGGTGGTTGTGGTTGTGCTCAAGCGAGAAGAGACCTCCGGGCCTCGACGTGGTGTTGCGTATCAACACGGGTGCCGTACTCCATAGTTCGGTAGAGATTTAGGTAATTCTTGCATCCACCAGTATGAATGCTAAGCCATGCACTTGGTATAGACTGGTACCGTTGTTGCTCAGCGGGGCTCTGATTGCGGTCACAAAATCAATCCATGTCTTAAGAGGACCGTAGGATTAAGTCTCACGACAGGTACTTACGTTAAACACCAAGGACGTAACTCTATGTCAGTCATATAGAGATGCGTTAACTCATTCAGTAAAGGGATTATTAAACAATTCACTGAGACCGCTTCAGGGTGAAAGTAAGGTGACAATATTTGGCTTCACTGACGTAAATTCTCTACTTTTCAACTTGTTCAAGCGGAAATACAGATTTCTGCACATAACCCAAGCATCGGAATAGATAAAGTAGCAGTATAATCTAGAAACATTCATATTGTTATTTGGTAAATCCGAAGTGTAGATAAGGTCTGCAAGGGGCACTGGCCCATAGGGGACCATGCCCATGCGCATTGCCGAAGCTGCGGAGAAGGAAGGGAAACCTTCATGTACTTTCTCTGCGATTGCCCAGCTCTGGCGAGAGTCAGGCTGCGGACACTGGGTAAACCATCCTTTGGGGACCTCCGAGAGATTTCTAGCTGCAGGGTGGGAGAGCTGCTTTCCTTCGTGAATGCTACGGGCTGGCTCTGAAAATCCGAGTCGGCTGGACTCTGCCTCCCTGCTCCCATAACAACAGTCACGGTCCTAGGAGTTTGTGGCATCAAAACGGCGCACCAAAGCACCCTTCCCCAGACTACCTTGGAGATATCCAGCCTGAGTTAAATGTTTGTTTGCTAAAGCGCCATTAGTTCCGACACTCACACCTTTATAAGGTCTATTTTACTATTTGTATCACCTTTGGACAAACACAAACATCACAAAGACCGTGGCTCAGATTCGGACCAAGGGTATGAGGTTGAGATCCCCAAGCTGATGCTTCAATCGCCTTTCAAATTTCATTCTGAGCTCCAAGAGAGAGGCTTGTGAAATTTTATGTGAGTGGATTACAAGCAGGAACTATTGTAATTTCTAATTTTTTGAAGCTCTGAAATGATAGGTGAGGCGTAGTGTCGAATTG
Source organism: Hermetia illucens (assembly GCF_905115235.1). NCBI lineage: Eukaryota > Metazoa > Arthropoda > Insecta > Diptera > Stratiomyidae > Hermetia > Hermetia illucens. Next base: position 171,657,501 of record NC_051850.1, read on the forward strand.
AACACGCGTGTACTCCAAATGATTGCAGTCCTGACGGTCCTTTAATATTTATTCCGTGTTAAGGTCATAAGACGAGGCAGACCCTGCCTAAGATGGAGCGATGGTGTGGGCCAGGACGCCAGACAGCTTTTAGGGATATCGAATTGGTGGACCTCGGCGCAAAACCGGGATGTCTGGAGTTCCTTATTAAGGCAGGCCTAGACTGGATACCGGTTGTTGCGCCGTTGATGATGATGATGATAAGGTCATAAGGATCCATAACGCGTGCCCTTAGCAATAATATGAGCCCAGTGACAAGGATTCTGCTCCAGAGTGTCCAAGAAAATTTAAGAACTCAACCGAAACTTTGAAGAACGGTAGATCGTAGTGATGATTATCCCGCCGATCTACTCTAATAATTAGATTGAAGCTGGTTGAAGGTAGCATTTACAATACTCTTCTAAACGATAAAGCTTTCCTTTCTGAATACATAGAGTCGTAGAAGCAATAGCCCATGAATTTAGAAACTATTTTTATCGGCAAGTTGAGTTTCCGATCCATCCTGTCCGAGGCTCCTTTCGTGGCTTCGTAACATCGGTTTTCCGTGTAGGGTTGTCAGCCCTACCCTACCTCCAACCTGGAGGACCAGTTGGTACATTTGGTCCCGCTTTTAGGTGCGGGAGACTCTCGCCTTCATCTTTCTCCGTCTGCAGTTTTTCATAAAGAAAGAACTCCCAGCGATCACCACGTGGAGGTGGAGATAGGGTTTGGTAGTAGAGCTGTTGGTGTTGGTTCAGCCGGCGTTTCCCAGTTTTTTTGCTCCATCGTGGGTACCAATCCACGTTTTGCTCTGGGACCTATACGATGAAGCCTTATACACCACGATGCTCATCCTGCCGAGACAAAAAGGGAAATCTGATTTCCGACAGAATGGGCATATTGGAGCGATGGGTTGAGTACTTTCCCGCCAACTGAAGACGACGGACAAATACTGCCACCACCAAGTATAGGAGAAACAGTCCGTGCAATTCATCGGCTTAAAAATCATAAGTCGCCAGGGGCCGATGGAATTACAGCCGAATTAGTTAAATGCGGAGGCGACCAGTTACAATAAGTGGTTCATCAACTTGTGCTCAAGGTATGGGACAGCGAATCAATGCCTGACGATTGGCAACGAGACATTATCTGTCTCATACATAAAAAGGGAGATATCACACAGTGCAGCAATTATTGAGGTACCACGTTGCTGAGTACCATCTATAAGATATTTCCCGCTATTTTGCTAGGCCGGATAGCCCTATACGCCCAGAACATCATTGGCCCATACCAAAGAGGATTCACCCCAGGCAAATCAGCAACAGATCAGATTTTCTCTCTGCGGCAAGCGATGGAAAAACTGTTGGAATATGGACATCAGTTGCACCATCTTTTCATTGACTTTAAAGCCGCCTATGATAGCATAGTCAGGGTAAAACTGTACACGGCCGTGTTTGTTTTGCTGTTGCAGAATGTGTTCTAAATACTTCTTGACATTTTAGGATTTTAGGAAGGTGGCAATGGAAGATAAGGAACTTCAAATATCCCGGTTTTGGGCCGTATTCCACCAATTGGATATCCCTAAAACTTGTCTGGCATCCTACCCTTAGCCATCGGTCTGCTACGTCTTCTTTTTCTAGCATAAATATTGTCCTTATAGGCTTTCCGGGATGGACCATCATCATCCATACGGATTAAGTGTCCCCCCCACTGCATCCCATTGACCCGGGTTTTGTCCACAGCCAGACGGTCGTGGTATTGCTCATAAATTTCGGTCCATCCTCATGTAGGGGGCTAAAATCTTTTCGCAGGATTCTTCTTCTGAACCCGACGAAGAGTTTCTAATTTTTCTTGCTGAGAATTCAAATCTTCGAGGAATACATTAGGATTGGCAAGATCGTTGTCTTGTACAGCAAGAGCTTTGACGGAATGGTGCGACATTTCGAATGGAACAGTTTTTGCAACCTAAAATAAGCTTTGTTGACTACTAACTCTGTATGTCTCGGTTGTGATTTTCGACAATAGATATATATAGTTCTTATTTGACCAGTACGATTTAATATGGTTGCTTCGTGGGTTTTTGGTGTTGACATTGCCACCATATATACCATATCTCGTGCTGTCTGCTCTATCTAGATGAGGGCTAATTGTACATCTCGGATTCTTCTTGCCATAATATCAATATCATCAGCATAAGCCAATAGTTTGGTGGACTTAAATCGGATCACTTTCTCTAGAACCAGATTACAAACATGCATAGTAGGATAGATATTGTTGTAGTTGAGCCTAGTCAGTCTTATCAATTTTGTGGGGATATCGAATTCTCTTATAACCGTGTGCAGTTTTACCCCGGCTATCACAGACGGCTTTGAAGTCAATGAAAAGGTGCTGCACCTGATGGCTATATTCAAACAAGTCTTCCATCACTCTTCACATAGCAAAAATCTGAACTGTTCCTGATTTGCCTGAAGTGAAGTCTCTTTGGCATGGGCCGATTATGTTCTGGGCTATTCGGCCTAACAAGATAGCGGGGAACAGCTTATAGATGAAAGATTGCCTTGGAAGATATTTCTCGGCTTTATTGGCTAAAAGTATCCGTCCCCTTGTTCAGAGTTATTATCTTCTCGATTGTGTACGAAAACGTAGCGAAGAAACGAGCCTACACTCATCGAGATCAACCGGGTCCATCGGTAGCAAAGCCGTCTATTCATCAGCAGAAGCGAATGCTCAGTATATGGTGGGACGTTCGTGGCCCCATACACTACGAGCTTTTGGGACCAAACGAGACCATTACCGCCGATAAGTACTGCGAGCAGCTCGACTGGTCGTTCACCTCTTTCAAGATATTGGTGTTGTCCAATGACATATGGTGTTCCTGTTCTATTATATGTCTGGCAACCGCAGGCCTTATGTGTGGGTTATTCTTGTTTTTAGCGGATTCGGCCTCCTTTAAGTGTTCTAACACCCGGGTGTGGACTAGTCGTTTTGTTTGCCCTATGTAAATCTTTTCGCAGTCTGGGCAGGAGATCTTGCAAATGCCGCTTTTTTCCGCACATTCTTTTTTGTCCTTGACTGATTGTAACCGGGTTCTAAATAGGTGTCGTCTTCTGGTCGAGGTGACCCGGAATCCACGTTTATGTAGCCACCTTTTGATGTTCTCCGTTCGACCCGAGTAGGTTAAGGTTATCCATTGCCTTCGTACCAGAAGAACTCGTGCGCTGGGTTCAATTGCTCTACCACGATCCGAAAAGTAAAGTTAGAAGTATGGCGGGTGTATCAAAACCGCTTCGTGTCTCTGTTGGTGTTCATCAAGGAAGCGCCCTCTCACCACTCATCTTTGTCCTTGTTATGGACACCGTCACACGGGATATCCAACGTCCAGCGCCCTACACACTGCTTTATGCAGATGATGTTTTCCTAGCATCTGATAGCAAAAATGATCTCGAGCAACTTGTTCAAAAATGGAATGATCGCCTCATGCAACACGGTCTCAGATTGAATTTAAACAAAACTGAATTTTTGACGACCGATCCCCATGAAACAGGCACAATCACTGTCAGCGGCAGTGATCCGCCCAGAACTGAGCGATTTAAATACCTCGGGTCAACGCTATCAGCCAATGGAGAACTGCGTTATGAAATTGCTTCACGCATTAACGCAACCTGGATGAAGTGGCGTTCCACAACTGGTGTTCTTTGTGATCGACGTATCAATGAACGTCTCAAATCTGAAATTTACCGCAATGTCGTCCGTCCAGTCGCTCTCTATGGTTCTGAGTGTTGGCCGACCATAAAAGACAATGAACGGCGTCTTGCGGTAATGGAGACGAAGATGCTACGTTGGACTAGTGGCGTCACACGTTTAGATCACATCCGAAATGATGATATCCGCGATCGCTATGGGGTTGCACCGATCGTGGAAAAGTTGCGAGAGAGGCGTCTTCGATGGTATGGTCACGCAATTCGTGCAAACGAGAATTCACTTGCCAAGATTGGTCTGAACATCGAAGTCGATGGTAAACGACCAAAAGGCAGACCTAAGCAACGGTGGCTTGATACGCTGGATGGGGATTTGAAAGCCTCGAGATTGCACCCAGATCAGGCATTCGATAGAGCCAAATGGCGAAGCCGATCACGACGAGCCGACCCCGCTTGTGAACGGGACAAAGGCTGAAGAAAAAGAAGATTGCCTAGGTTCTGTGTTCACCTCCTGAAAGAGTGTTGAAAGTTGCTGTCTTGAGGCTTGGAGTAGTTTTTTTGTTGATTCGGCTTTCGATGGGGATCCTGTTGTATCCGTTTTTCTTGGTTGTTTCCAGGATGTAATTCATTTCTTTATTTCTTCTCTTTTCGTTAAGTGGTGTTGTGACCATCCTGTGGATCATAAAGCTGTATACTGCCATCTTATGGTGGAAATCGTCGTTTGACGTGTATGTGATGGTTTGTTGTGTCTGGGTCGGCTTCCTGTAGATATCGAATTCAAAATCTCCACTTTCCCGGATTATTTTCAAGTCTAGGAACAGTATCTCCCCTTCCTTTTCGATCTCCATGGTGAAATCGATGTTCCTGTGTGTCCGGTTGAGTTTCTCGAGGATTGTTCCTGCTGCTTCCCTTTTGATAATTGCTAACATAGTTGGTCGCCTACATATTTAACCATGGATGAATTGCACGGACCGTTTCTTCCATGCTTGGTGGTGACAGCATTTGCCCATCGTTTTCAGTTGGCTGGGCTAGCAACTTGCCGATAATTTTGTTATTGAGCAGTTTATAAATTTTCTCAATGGAGAGATGAAAAAGAATGAAAGATCTGGACTAATGACTAGAATATTCCGATTAAACGAAAGTCCTACCCAGACCCTGAAAAAATGCAAAGCTGCACCTATAAATTATGAAACCATTTTCACACCGACCTTCCTAAAATAAAATCTGGTACGACATATTGCCATAAAATTAAAGTTAAATAACACTATGGACAGGCATGATACGCAGAACCAATCCCGGAGAAAACCAATCATAACCAGATAAAATGCTGAATGATATAAAACCAAGTAGATTCTTCGTAGACATCTGGCAATGAAATCTGATGATCTGATCTAAAGATATTCTTTTCCACAGGTTTCATCATATAAAGGCCACAAGAAAACTGGGACGCATCTGCACCCCTCGCCGTTTCAAGTTTATTGACTTTCAGGAATTAATTCTTAGAACTTCTACATTAAAAATATTGTTGCACCTAGTGGTCACCGAGTGGTGGATTTGTTAATGGAGTTGTAGATGTTGACATACAGTGGGCGTACATGCTGCGGACTAGTTTACCGGCACAAAGTATGTAGTCAAGGAATTCAATGAGGAAATTGTTCAACCTAGTGCAAGTCTCGATGCGCGAGGTTTAAGCTTCCTGAATTTTTGTATAATGACGTTTGACAAATCCATCCACGATCCCCCATCTCCAACTGGCAGATACTTCCGTAGGCCTTCACTTGGGTTGAGACAGACCTAAAAGTAAAATTTCGTCACCTTTGCTGATATCAGTTTAGCCGTACTCTCGTGGTTAGTAATAGCAAGATTCGTTTGACCATCCCCAACTTCAGATTCATTACAATTGCGTTGACGTAGATGTATGCAAATGCCCTATGTTTCGATCTAAGCATCATTCGAAATCTCATAAAGCATCCTACATTAGATTAGCCTGCTTAGCAAATTACCATTTGTATAAGATAACTTTCCATCATTGGCCGAAAGCCAGGACAAGCATGTAGTTGCCTTTCAAATCTTTTGAAAAAATTACTGAATTTCTAATAGTCTGGCAGGCCAACGACTAGTTATGCGTGTAAAAAAAACGCAGAACAGGTTGAAAGTGACGTAAGTGATGATCGATACGATCTGCATAATTAATTATCGTTTTTCGGATTATGTTAATTGTGTGAACACTATAGTGAAGGAAAGGAAATATTGAAAATATGCGGTAGACCTGAAACAGACATGCCGGCGTCACGACGTCCATTGAGGTGAATAATGTCTTCAAAGTGTAAATTTGTTTAAGATCCATATTTCATTGGAAAGTCGAGTTTGAGACGAAAAGTATTTAAGAATCATGTTCGAGTTACGATTATTGTTTCATGCATACAAAAATATTTAGATTGATTTTTTTTTATCTTTTGTAGTAAAATACATAGAATTATAAAATTCGTCTGGAAATGTCACTGATGAATATCAAGTTTTGGAGTGCGATAAATTACCATTGATTATATGCTTCTTTCAAGAGGAAGTCGTAATTATATGTAATTCGATATCTAGTTTTACTAAAAATGGCACTCCAACTTCAGATACGTGTGTGTGCCTTTTCAGGGGCCAAACCTCTCGTCTACCAAGACCGTTAGTGAGTGGTGATAGCCACACCCTGTACGAGGTGACCCTACTATTAACAAAACGCTACGGATCTAGACTGGGGAGTTGAAAAACACCTCCCCCAATCCGGGGTGTCATGCGAACCGTGCCCATTGGATAGTTTGCAGTCGGGGGTAACTGACTGTATTCGAACGGAGCCTCACTGATACATCTCAAGCCATCTCTACCGGAGCCGAGAAAGCGGGGGCCAGCAGAGATCAGCCCGCATGAAGGGAATGCTCCCAAAAAATCCAGACCTGAACCCAAGGGAGGAGAAAACCCGGGCAGGTCAGAAGTGAAGGCAGGACCCAGGAAGCCCGCCATTAGCTATGCTAGTGCGGTCAAGGGCATTCGACTGGCCATACTGCCAAAAAGGTTTCCCAAGCAAATACTCACTCGGGAGAAACAGGAAATCATTGAGGAACTTGTCGTCAAGCAGATGATCAAGGGTTGGACGTCGAAACTGGTGTTCACCGGGATACGCTTTCGACCAGGCCTTATACTGGTGGACTGCGGGACGGAAGGCACCGCAGAGTGGGTTAGAACCATAGTTCCTAGATTGCCATTACATGATATGGATTTGAAACGAGAAACAGAGGTCAAATATTTGGGAATCACGCTAGACCAAAAATTACTCTGGAAGACACATGTCGGAAACACTTGTCGAAGAACCACGAGGACTCTGATGACTTGCAGATCCATAGCAGGAAAAAAATGGGGTTGCAGCCCGAAGATACTACTTTGGATATATACTGCAATAGTAAGGCCAATGATTACCTATGGAGCGGTAATCTGGGCAGAAAGAACCCAACTCAGCACACAAGCCAGGGAATTACATAAGCTCCAAAGGCTGGCTTGCATGTGTATCAGTGGGGCAATGAGGACATGCCCAACGGCATCCCTGGAGGTCCTTCTGAGATTAACCCCTCTCCATCTACACATACAGATGCAGGCAAGGAGATCAATATTCAGGATGGGTGGTAGTATGAGTGAGGCGGGGAGCTGCCTAAATCGAAGGAAGATTGATATCCTTTCTAGGCAGTATCCCGAATTACTGATACCGAGGGACAACATGACAACGAGGTTTCACTTCGATAAGAAGTTTGAAACACGTTGGAGTAACAAGGCAAACTGGGAGAGCGTGGCTGCGACATACGGCTTAAACCAGCAACTGATTACTTGGTACACTGACGGATCCCTCACAGCAGAGGGAGCGGGTGCCGGTGTCATTGGTCCAAGGAAAATGTACTTTGAGCCAATGGGCAGGTACACTAGCATATTCCAGGCGGAAATTTACGCCATAGACAAATGTGCCTCCTTTAATCTGCAAAGGAACTACAGGGGACAGAACATAGCTATTCTCACCGATAGCCAAGCAGCGATCAAGGCACTTAGGTCCAACCAGGTGAACTCTAAACTGGTATGGGAATGCCTTGAGAGACTGAATACACTCGGCTCGTCCAACAAGGTCTGGATACTTTGGGTTCCAGGCCATGCTGGGTTGGAAGGCAACGAGGCAGCGGATGAACTAGCCAAGAAGGGGGCAGGGATGCCTTTACACGGGCCAGAACCCTTCTGTGGAATCGGAAACGGTTTCATGGCTATGAATCTAAGAAATGAAGAGAAACGGTTGAGGGAACCTACCAGGGATGGAGCAGTCCAGGGTGCTTATTGGGGGATACGAATCCATGCGTACAAAGGATTGCTTAAACCTCATCAAAAAGAACCTCCGAATCAGAGTAGGAATTCTCACTGGTCATTGTCGGCTGAACTATCACCTAGGGAAGCTAGGGATATCTACGGACACTGCCTGCAGGTTCTGTGAGGAGGAGGACGAAACCTCTATGCACGTCCTGGGACAGTGTCCGGCACTTGTGCAAAGTAGGTCGATACATCTGGGAGAACACTTAATACCAAATGCAAAGCTGAAACATCTGGAAGTGGGGAACATACTAAAGTTCCTAACGGTTACAGGCCTGCTTGAGATACTATGATCAATAGGTACACACGTGACCGCGTCCCCCAATTTTGGAAGCCCACTCCGCATATATTGTGCTCTCCTACCGTGTTCTCGGTTTCCTCGTAGTCTGGCTCCGTTGACACGTCGACCGTTCATAACCTTTTTAGGCATGCGATTGTCGCACCAGTATACTGGATGTGCCATCCATCAGGATCACAAAATGCTCTGAAAATTCGCCCAAGGACTTTCCTTTCGAATGTGTTTAGCAAATTTTCAGAGGCTAGGGTTTGGGTCCAGGTTTCGCACCCATAGCATATCACTGGTTGTATGATGGTTTTGTATGCGCGGAGCTTCGTGTGCTCATGCTTCTATTTCATTGTGGGAAGGACCGAGAAGAAAGACTTATTCGCTAGCTGTATCCGTCGCCTGATATCGTCAGTTTGATAGGCTGCTACCCAGATATATAAAGTTGTACACGAATACCATGTTGAGGTCGCCTACGTTGATGCTCGAATGAGCTGACGTCCGACTTCTTGCTTCCATCATTATTTTCGTTTTATCCTCATTGATGGGTAGTCCAACTTCCTTCCCAGCAGTACCAACAGAATGCAGAAGTATCTCTGCGTCGGTCAGTTTTCGAGATATGATGTTGATGTGTCCAGTGGGTGTTGCGATCCATTGCTCGGATAACGTACTCGTGTGATAGGTTGATGAGTCGGGGCCAGTACGTTGCCCTGCTTCAAATCAACATGTGTTTCAAAAGGATCAGCAGGTGTACCAAATTAGAGCATTATGTTGTACAATACTCCATCATCTATACCGTCGTGTGCCTGCTTGAAGCCGACAAAGATTTGGTACACCTCAAGGTTATGTTCCCAGCACTTTTGCAGGATTAGTTTAACTGCAAAAAGCTGGTCAGTTGTGGAGCGTCCCGGGCTGAAACCGCCTTGGTACTCGCCAATGAATCGTTCGGCGTATGGTCTTATTCTATTCTGCAGAATTTTATAGGACAAGCAGACTAGTGAAATGCCTCTGTAGTGTTCACAACGCAATTTATCTCCCTTTTTATGGATGGGACAAATGATGCTCCTGCGTCAGTCTTCAGAGATCTCCTTGTCCTCCCAGATTCGAAACAGTAGTTGGTTTATCGCATTTAGTTGCCCCCCGGGAATCACCAATATCGCCATCGATTTGGGCTACTTGTATGGAGGCGACAGGTATCGGATTAGAAGCTCTTTAAAATAGGACGCCCAGCGTTTCTGGATGTTGTCGGCATCGCTGATAGTATTTCCGTCTTTATCCTTGCTGAGGCTAGGCCTGGATTAATAACCGTTATTAATTATATTCACTAGTCTACATGCTTGTCTGGTGTTTCTATTAGCTAGGTTTTCATGAATGTTCAGCAACTGTCCGTCAACATATTTTTATTTTTTACGTCTAATTTTTCTATTCGAAAATCGCGGTGGCTCGTCATACTTTTCTTTTTTGGCTCTGGAAATATTGTCTGTAGGCTTCGTCTTTTGTGTTCAGTGATATTCTGCACTCGTTGTCAAACCACTCAATTCGCGTGCGCCGGGATTTGTATCCCACTACCACTACCTTCTCTGTGACTTTCTTGACAGCACCGTTAAGTTCTCCCCGGAACCCGTGTACATCTGAGTTGTTTGCAGAAGGCGAAGCCCACCGCTCTGAAACGTAATCGATCTCAAGACGAGGTTGAAAAAAAGCACAAGCGGGGCAGAATGGGCAAGAGCTCGGATGCTAAGTAACTTCTGCAGAAACGTAAGCGGCAACAGCCCGCCGGTGGGCCACGAACTGCGAAACTCTTCAGCGACGTGGCCAGGAGCATTTCCAGAATTTCTTGGGCGTCAAAGGCAAACACACGGGATCCATCCCCTGCTTTGATTCCACTCCGGTAATCCGTGGATTCCATGTTATAGCTTGCGAAGACCAATTCTCCAGGGACTTTCACGGTTCATGCGTCGTTAAGAACAGCGACGCCTGGGAGGGCGTAAAGCTCAACGTCATCCCCTAAGACGAGATTCCTAGGAGATCAGTCGCTCGCATTTGGTTGCCGAAGATTTGCATGGATAAGGACAAGTTCGTCCAATCCCTGTGGTTTCAAAACCCCAGGCTTCTCATGGACGCCTGGGTAATTATCAAGAAAGAGGAACTCCAGACAAACAGCCAAACTTTTCTGTTCCGTATAAATGAAGGGTATCGGAAGGCACTAGAAAAGGTAGACAATAAAGCGGTTCAGGAACTTAGGCTCCAAAGCAAATAATATTATTTATTCCACAGCACACTTTTCTGTGTCCGTACCTAAATTCCAACGACTTAGTCGTGGTCAAACAGAAGCAGAGCGGGTGGAGAACGTGTATATTTTCTCGGCTTACATGGGTCACGACCGATTAACTCCACCAGAAGAACTACAAAATTTGACGAACACCATAGTCACAAAGACGGTCAACCTGTTGACAGGCTGCAATGTCAATGCAAGGTATACGCTTTGGGACAGCATGGAAATGAACGAGAGAGATGAATTCATTCCTAGAATTTATTATTGCTACAAACCTATCGGTGTGTAACAAGGGCAGTACACCAAAATTCCATTTCCCCAACTGGGAGAACTGTGACGGTTGGGAGGAGGTCCTTGATGTCACCCTATTAACCGACAATGGGACTCTTAGGGTGGAGAAGTGGAGAATGTGAGATCCCTCTCAGATCACAATTGGATACTTTTAAGTCTACATCTCGCCGCAGAGGCTCCCAAACTCTTCCGAAACCCCAGGAGGATCGACTGGAGAAAGTTTGGTTAAGCAATTAAGAACAAACTCTCCGGTGCTCAAATTGGTAAGTTTAGAGTCAAAGGTCGGGACTCTGGAAAAGGCATTCGATACCGCCTTTAAAGTCTAGGTCCCTGCTAAATACAGCAAGAAGATACTGTCACTCCAGGAAGTTAACCAGGAAAATCTTCAACATCTACTACAGGCATAAATATTGGCAGCCATACAAGGACCGCCTAAAGAAGTACAAGTCGGTCATCAAGACCGCCAAGAGCGCATCCTGGACATCCATTTAAGGGAGAGAGCGTCTCTCTCTAAGTCTCGGCATGCCTACTTCAAAGGCAATTCCACAGAAACCGGTTGAGCGGTCACTGCAATTCAAGCAGTATACCCTGGTTGCCTTGTTGGATATAGAGGGAGCATTTGACAACGTTAGTACCAACGTCATCAAGGAAGCCTTGACCAGCATTTGATTGATAATCCAATCGGGTCTGGGAAACAAACACTTGACCAGAGCTGTCAAGAGAGACACGCTCGATGGCGGCATATGGTAAATCCAACCAAAACTGATGCTATTCGCCACCAAGTGTACCTAAAGGGTACCTGAATTCCATACAGATTGGTCCTTTTTCCAATGTAAAATATCAGGGTATAATCCTGCAAAGAAAAGGGGTCTTGGGCCGAGCATGGTTCCTTGGATGTACACTGCTGTGGTGCCTGTAATCTTGACGTACGGCTCTATTGTATGGTGGTAGGCTTTGAGCAAAAAAATACAACAGAACGAAGCTTCATAAAATTCAAAGAACCGCATGTGCAGGTGCTACTGCAGTCCTGCCCGGAAGCTGCTCTCAATGTACTCCTACATCTCCTACCGCCTAGATTTCTACATAAAATACGTTGCAACGTGCAGTGCCGTCAGACTATGTGAGTCCGGATGCTCGACAAATACCGCCACATTAACATCCTAGACGAAGCACCTCGGAAAATCCGGGCATATCCCATGGAATATGCAACACCAAACTGAAATTCACGAGAAACTTTTCTGTGGACTTTCCAACCAGGGCAGAGTGGAAGACCGACCGTGTGTTGCGAGGTTATGACACAGTATTCTTCACTGATCAATCAAAGATGGTCTGCGGAGACGGTGTGGGGGTTTTATCGAATACACACGTTGTATCCATGTGTATTTGAAGCGGAAGTACTGGCGATACTGGAAGTCTGCCGATGTCTAAAGCATGATCCGAGTCCCAAGCGTAATATAACCATTCTGACCGAGAGTCAACCGGTCATTAAGGTCTTGTACTCAGCGAAGATATTCTCCCGGCTGATAGGGCAGTGCAGAAACGCGCTGGACAATCTGGGCGGCACGTTCAAAGTCACTCTCCTCTGAGTTCCCAGACATAGGAACATAGAGGGGAATGAGTGGGCTGACAAATTAGCCAGGCAGGGCTCTGCTCTTGGCAGTCCTTCGGCGAGTACAGTCGGTATCTCGCTGGTGACTGTCAAGTGGAGAATCTATTCGCACTACTTAGCAGCCGCGCACCTTAGATGCGAAGGCTCGCGACCTGTGCCAAGTCAAGGAGCATTTGACCCTCTTATAACAAAACCCGGTAACGAGAGCTATTGTGCCAAAGGCGTGCAAATGCGTACAAAATTACGGCGATCTGCACGGAGCATTGATCCATACTTCCGTATGCCGCCAGCTGCAAAGAAGAGGGGGAACCATCAGTCACTTCCTCTGCGATTGTTCAGCTCTAGCCAGAGTCAGGCTACGGACACTGGGAAAACTATTCTTTGGGGACCTCAGAGGGATTTCTAGCTGCAGGGTGGGAGAGCTGCTTTTCTTTGTGGATGCTACAGGTAGGCTCTGAAGACCGGAGCCGGCTGGACTCTGCCTCCGTGCTCTTATAATACCAGTCACGGTCTAAGGAGTTTGTGGCATCAAAACAACGCACCACAGCGCTAATTGGGCTCCTCGGATCGGCTACCAGTAGCTACCTACCTGGGTCAAATAAAGCTAATAATCACAGGTGACACAATGAACACTACACTGCCTCCTGTAGGATAACGTTGTCCTGTAGTGTACGGTTACGGTATTAAATAAGATTCTCTAACACGCTTCAAGTAAGTATGGTATATTTCTTCACAAAACAGGAGCAACAAAGTGGAGTCCTTAAAATATCAAGCATAAATAGAGTCTTAACAATTTTATTAATTAATAGAAATACATGAAACATTCTATGAGGTGCATGCTAACACATTAAGTACAAATGCGCCCAAAATCTCTTCAATAGTGGCTCAATAACATATTATTACACATCAATCAGATCGAATTGCAACTGGCTCAGATAAACGAAGAATAGGTAAAAGATATACAAACGTAAACCACAAATGTACTCTAAACAAAATGGAGACGCACTCGTACATAATAAATGCCAGGTGTGAGCATCAAACTTCGGAATACTGATAGCATGAGTTGTGGGTATACCAAGCTACCTGTCGACTGTATTCTGTCTACTCGGGGAAACTAGGTCACTAGGTCTCTGCAATCCACACTTGTAATGATTTTTAGTCAACAAATCAATATATAGGATTATACACGGTGGCAGTTGGGTATTGTTGTCTCGATTTGTTGGCGGCTGATGCTCAGAGTTAAGGGTCTAGAATGAAAACTTTATTTCAAAGAATAGAATAAATGGGTCTGCACTCACATATATATTTATTTCTGTTATATTTAGAGACATGTGAAGTAAAATGAGACAATTAATCTTTTTATATCTGTTATACTTGAGCTCATTTGGTCATTCAGCCTTCTTATCCAATCTGAATCTCCCCGGGTAAAGGACCCCTTAGTTACTATCCATTGCGTAAAAAACCCAATGAATTAGAATACTCAACTGGAATTCAACATCGAATGGTTGGATGGTTGCTTGACATATTGTATGCATTGCAATTTCAATCTCAATTAGACTAATTATCTGCTAGATTGATGGTTTTTATGATTTTATCTTTCAGATACTGTATGGTAGGTACATTCCTCAGCAATTATCGCATTCAGAAGACACTGGATGTTAGGCTCTCCTTGGATCATACAAAAGTATTCTCGAGTTGATATGCCCTGGCTCCCCTTCTTGCTGCGCTACTTTTTTGGAAGGTACCTTTTCCAAGAGCAGGTTCAAAATACTCGAAACATACCTTCTTCAGGGGTCATCAGCGACCTTTAACGGGTCGCTTACGATACGGGATTTAACATACCCGTGGTGCCCGAGTAAGTAGTTCTAATCCTCTAGCTGACAGTACACCTGCGACCTAGGTGGTAGCCTTGAGAAATTCCTCTCGGTGAAGAGCGAACCGCGAATGACCCAACTCCAATACCCTGTAGTGCCCATGTTCCAAAGAAAGTTCAGTCGACTCAAGCCACCGTTGTTTCGGCCTGCCTTTTGGTCGCTTACAATCGACTTCGTTGTTCAGAACAATCTTGACAAGCGAATTTTCGTTAGCACGAATTGCGTGACCATTCAATCGAAGACGCAGTTTTTTCACGATGGGTGCAACCCCATAACGATCGCGGATATCCTCATTTCGGATGTGATTAAAACGTGTCACGCCACTAGTCTAACGCAATATTTTCATTTCCATTACCGCAAGACGCCGTTTATTGTCTTTTATAGTCGGCCAACACTCAGAACCATAGAGAGTGGCAGGACGGACGACATTACGGTAAATTTTAAATTTGACACGTTGTTCGTTGTGGATCGTCACTTCATCCAGGATAAAGCCATTTCACAACGCAGTTCTCCATTGGCTGATAGCGTTGACCCGAGGTATTTAAATCGCTCAGTTCTGGGCAGATCACTGTCGTTGACAGTGATTGTGCCTGTTTCATGGGGATCGGTCGTCAGAAATTCAGTTTTGTTTAGAGTCAATCTGAGACCATGTTGTATGAGGCGATCATTCTATTTTTGGACAAGTTGCTCGAGATTATTTTTGTTATTAGATGCTAGGAAAATATCATCTGCATAAAGCAGTGTGGACGCTGGACGTTAAATATCCCGTGTGATGGTGTCTGTGCTTCCTTGATGATCACCAATAAAGATACGAAGCGGTTTTGATACACGCGTCATACTTCGAATTTTACTTTTCGGATCGTGGTAGAGCAATTCATCATGCGTTCTCTTTAACCTGGCCCTCGAGAAAGTGACCCGTGATGCTGAGGTAAACGCAAGAGGTACGATCCTCTTCAAGTCCACCCAACTACTGGCCTATGATGACGATATCGACATCATGGGAAGAACCACCCGAGACGTACAAACTGCCTTCATCCAGATCGAGCAGGCGGCGCGAGATCTTGGGCTGCACATCAATGAAGGCAAGACAAAATATATGATGGCAACGTCAGCACCGAAGACGAATCAACCAACAACATCAAACCGCACTGGTCAAACACGAAGAAGAATAAGGATAGGAGAATACAACTTTGAGACCATTGACAATTTCTCCTATCTAAGGTCGAAAATCACAACCGATAACAACTACGATGATGAAATCCGCGCACGGTTGTTGTCAGCCAACAGAGCCTATTTCAGCTTACAAAAACTGTTCCGCTCGAAACGTCTCACCATAGGGTCAAAGCTCTTACTGTACAAGACAATGATCTTGCCAGTCCTCATGTATTCCTCGGAAACTTGGGTTCTTAGCAAGAAAAATTGTGAACTCTTGGCCGCGTTCGAGAGAAGAATCCTCCGAAGAATTTTTGGCCCCCTACATGAGGATGGACGATTCCGTAGCCTACACAATGACGAAATCTATGAGCGATACTATGACCACTCCGGTTGTGGATAAAATCCGGATCAATAGGTTACGGTGGGCGGGTCACTTAATCCGTATGGATGAGGATGATCCCACCCGGAAAGTCTATAAGGGCAATATCTATGGTAGAAAAAGAAGACGAGGCAGACCCTGCCTAAGATGGAGCGATGGCGTAGGTCAGGACGCCAGACAGCTTTTAGGGATATCGAATTGGTGGACCTCGGCACAAAACCGGGATGTCTGGAGTTCCTTATTAAGGCAGGCCTAGACCGGATATCGGTTGTTGCGCCGTTGATGATGATGATGGTAGAGCAATTGAACCCAGCCGGCGCACGAGTTCTTCTGGAACTAAGTGTTGTCGATACGATCAAACGCGTTCTCCAGATCCAGAAATGCCATGTAAAGAGGGCAACGCTTCTCACGGTGTTTCTACATGAATAACCGCGCAGCGTGTATTGCGTCTGAAGTTCCGCAGTTTTTGACAAATCCGGCTTGATTCACGGTTCTTTCAACGATTTCGCGTATACAGTTGTCAAGAATGCGTTCAAAAATCTTCACGGTATAGGAAAGTAACCGGATCGGATGGTAATTTGAACATTCTGCTAGACTACCTTTTGTTTTTCCATATTGCAGCAGTGAGACTTTCTTGCCAGTTAGATGGTGTTCTTCCTTCAATTCACTGAGCCGCAGTGTTGGGTCCCAGCTCTTAGCTTTCCAAAACTCAGATGCGATGTCGTCCCCGATTTCATTCGTTTTATTGCCTCCTCGACTTCAGTTGCGCTGTCATGAAAGTCCACGGGGTTTAACGTACCTGTCGTGTAGGCATAATCCCAAGGTCCTCTTCGAACACTGATTAATTTGGGGACCACAATGAGAGCCCCGCCATGACTGGCACCTCGGTACTCGTTTATATTGAGTGCAACAACAACATTCATACCAATAGATGCAAGGCCTATTTAACAACTCTGCCGCAACTAAAGGGTACACTTGAGCTTCGAGAAGCTCTGCCTGCGATGTAGGCATAACCACAACCACGATGAAACTCCCACAAGGGGGCCAAACGCAAATAACCGGGCCGAGGACATATCCTCCAGGAATTTTCCTGGAGCATATAGTCCCAGAGGGCCATCCCGGTTCCCATGGTATCAGATAACCTCCGGTGAGGCTTCGGGGCAAGAGCGACTTCAGATGAGCCCCTTTCAGGCTCGGGTCTAATTGCCTTCCTCGAGAGTTGCGCTGACAAGTGGAACTGGTCCAAATGTAGGCAATGATTGTGGAAGTGGAGGATGAACAAATTCTTCAGTTGAAATCTGCTCGAAGTATTCTCGCCATCTATCCGTTGCGGCTCCACGGTTGGTAAGCAAAGTACCGTTCTTGTCATTAAAGCAACGATTTCTATCGCCATCCTGAGTGTCCAGTTTATCGTATAGATTTTTGCAATGGTCTGCTCTGGTGACGGTGACTGCTTTCTTTGCTTCCCGGTTGGCCAATTGGCCAGCGTTTCATCGTCAAGAAATTTGTGGTAGAGGAGACCCCTTAAATTCAACATCGACCGCTTGTGCGATCGAGCTGTTGCTCCGCAGTGGGAGTGCTATCTTGCTGACCGAGTGGCAGATATACTAAGTAACGCGCCTGAGAATATCGATGAGCATTGGGCCGCCAACAGAAATGCTCTTTCCTCGGGTGCTGCACAGCCCATCAGCTACGACGAGGGGACATATAAGATCATAAGATCTGTCTGACTGCGGAGTCGTGGCAGCGGATCTATGAACTGAAAGGATTCAGAGCTCTATGGACCGCTGCGAGTGATGGTGGACGTGCGCGCTCGAAATGCAAGAATTGTTTGTTGCGCTAGTCAAGGAAGCGGAAGATGCCGCAGATCGCAATGATTTCAGAACTGTATATCACGCATCACGAAAGAGTTTACATGTGGTCGCAAATCTCTCGATGATCCTGTGAAGGACGAAGGACGAGCCGAAGAAGCGAATGATCGTTAAGACTCGAAAAAAGGGGGCCATTTTGAGTGTGATAATTGGAGGGGTATCTGCGTGCTGCGGGCTGGTTTTCGCTCCGGATCTTCCAGCATTGACCACATCAATACCCTACGGATAATTTTGGAACAGTGTACGGAATAAAGATCTTCGTTGCACCTGCTCTTCATCGATTTCGATAGGATAGGAAGACGGAAGTGACAGTGGATAGGTCACACATTATGAAGGTACGATAATTTCATTGCGGAATATGCCATGTAGTAGAATCCATTCTTCCAAGATGGCGGACGAGTGGGTCGCCCCACGGAAACGTAGAACAGTAGAGCATGAGTGCGCGAGCGTCTCGGGAAGTCGTGGACGGAGCTGAAGCGCATTTCTGGTAACCGCGAGCGATAGCGCGTAGGTGAGGTTGACATGCTGTACCCCACCAAGGGATGAACAGCAACCCTATATAACAAGGAAGACGTACTTTCTCCTTTAATAGATCCAGGAAGATTTTTTCAAATATTTTTTTTTTCTTTTCCAAGTTAGCGGGATTCTGAGAGGCACAACAACAAAGTTTATTTTCAAAGGCGATGCAAGTTGTTCAGTGAGGGTGTGAGTTAAAATTAAAATTATTAGGTGATTGATTTAACAAATCAAATTGCAGGTTCCGCTTCGACTATGCTTGCTACTACCTCCTGGCGACAATGCGGGGTATTACCTGAAGTATTTAAGTCGGATTAAAGTGCAAGAATTGTCGTGAAGAGTTCACCACCGAGCTACGTGTATAAAAGGGGTGGCTACTAGAATGATACGCTAGAATTTAGATAGAAAAGCCATATAGAGGAGATGAATTCTATTTGTCAAGGGCTAATGACTTCACGATACAGTATAGACACAGTAGGGATGCTCAGAAAAACGGGTGACCTAATTTTAACTTTTACCCTAGGCTAGTTAAGCTGGTTAAATCATCCTTACTTCAATACTGTACCGTATCGAATTCGTACAATATAATATTGAAAATGGATTCAAACTTCATAAATCAGATGAAAAAAGGCGTGCATACATACTTAACAATATTAAGATTGAATGCTTCCTGTCCTTTCAGGATGTTGAGCGTCGCAAGCATTGAAAAACACACGCGGATCTGCCCCATAGGCTTCAGTGACTTGAGATTACAAGAGTTATTTTCGAATATCCCTAGTAAGGTTGACTCTTAACGCAAACCCCCCACCATTTGAATTTTTGAGATGTTTTCTCAACATATCAGTCGTTCACCTGTTTTGAAGCGTTCTCCCTTCAAAATATCTCTATAAATATGTTTTTATGGTTAGCCATAAAGTAGTATTACAGCATCTAGTTTTATGGTTTCACTTTGCTTTTTCGATATTAGTTTTTACGAGTGTGCCCAGGACTTTCTAAGGGAAGAACATCAACCTACCGCTGGGGTTCTTACATTTTGAAAGGACATAAACCATCTGAGCATTACGTACGTTGACTTTCTTATATTTATCATTCTTATTTCGGTGTGAAAACGGTATCGTTTCGGTGGAGGTTTTGATGAAGAAAAGGTCATTTACTCTGGAATACATTGGGAGACGCACGTATGCTAGGTATGTTTTGACTGAATGCTAATAAAAGAGTTACGATCGAATTTCCCATCACTGCTTATACATCCTAGCACCTTTTCCACCCTATGTTCCACGGATGTTACTGAGTCCCGCAGTAAATTCCATATGAGATGTGATGTGGTTCTACTATTTAGCATCCCGTACTTTAACAGTAGTCACATGGATTATATTTTGTAAGCTACTTACAACCGTGTTACCATCTGCATTTACTTCCCTTATAAACCTCCTGTTTTGTAAGCGGGTAATGCCAATTTAGAAAGCGTGGTTCCATCCGATATTATAGCCAGGCTGTTCTATTTTCAGCAAAACTTCAAACCTATTTCTGTACAAAAGATACTTCTTCCTTTGAGGAATTGTCCTGAGTTTATTTTAGTCACCATGGACAAAATCCAATTGTTGTTTTCTCAAGGATTCCAAAAAACGGATACAATGATAACTCTTCAAAGAAGCAGAACTAGTCTTACATAACGACCAAATCGTTGTGAGCAAAAAGTCTGGAAATTTTACGAGTATGGATTAGATGATTACCAAGAACATTTTATGGCGGTGGAATTGAACGCCAGAGAATATTTTTTTTTAGATTACATTTCTCTTGTGACACCAAAAGGGAGCATAAATAATAGAGATTCTGTGGCCATAGTCCACAATGGTAAGTTATGAAAATGTGAATATGCCACATCTATTCATGCACAAGTACACTGACGTTGCTTACAAGGAATTTAAGGGTTGTTTCTATATTATGAATAAAGGGAGCTACATGGGTTGTAAATTTGTTAGTGTTATTACAAAGTTTATATAGTTATATAATATTCGGACACGTAATATGCACTTCACTGAAAACCAGTTAATTTATTAATAATCTCGGAAATCCGCGGCTTCTACAAAATGAAAATCGTTAGCATCCCTATGTTATGTACATTACCATGCCTGTGGGTAATTAAGTGTATAGCTGCCTAACGGATCGGTGGGAATGTAACAATTCGGTGGTAACATTAGCAGTTTCTTTATCCTGATCGGTAGGCAAAACAAAGAGTAGCGGGTTTGCTTTTGCAGTGGTGGAGAGGGGAGAGGATTGAAAACGGCACGAAGATGGATCTATCAACAAGGGAGGGAACGTAAGGGTAGTGAGAAGTTACAAAAGGTTTCCTCTGTGGAGTTGCCAAATTTTCCATTAGGCGCGACCCTTCGTGCGAATAAGGGAGTGCTCGGTGAATGCGTTATGGGCATGCACATGCATGCATCAGGAGGCATGCTTATGCGCAGGCCGGGTAGATGGAAAAAATTGGCTATGAGAAGGACACCCAGAAATCAAACTAAATTTGGAGGACAAGGTAGAGGTGCAGGGCTTCGGAAACCCAGTCATGTGAGAGACGCAGGTGACGCCTCCTTAACATAAGGTAGGTGAGAACGCGTGCAAACGGAATAGGGACGGAATGAGTGAACCCTTTGGTGCCCAGCAAGCGGCCACAAAGAAAAAGGCGTCTTCGCCGAAAAACACTGTGCCGCAGGAAGTTCCGGGTAATTCTTCGACTACGTCCCCAACCTTGACGAAAAGGGAAAAGTCAACAGCTCGAAAACCCGAACAATGGACAAAGGTGGGCCGCAAAAAGACAGAGGAAAAAAAAGAAGGAAAAAGAGAAAATTCGTCCGGAAATCATAATTTCCAAGAAAGGAGGCACATCTCACGCCGATATCCTTCGGAAAATCAAAGCCGATCCGGAATTGACAGACCTGGGCGGCAGTGCGTGTGGTATCAGGCGTAGGCAGAAGGAGGATCTGATGCTGGAACTAAACAAATCGAGCGAGAAGACAGCAAATAGTTTTCGCGGCCAGGTAGAGAAGGTGCTAGGTGAACATGCTGAAGTAAAAGTTCAAACACAACAAATAGTAATCGAGTGTAAAGACCTAGACGAAGTCTCATCATGAGAGATTATCTGTACTGCGCTAACGTAACAATTCAACCTTTGCGCGATAGAAGAAAGCGCGATAAAGAGACTGAAAAACACGTATGAAGGTATACAGACCGCTATCATTGGCTTGCCGGTTAATCTGGCATTAAACTGATTACCGCGCGGTAAAAATAGTTTGGGTTGTGTGCCGACTTAGGGAGCAAATATCTCTCAACAGATACTTCAGATGCCTCGATTTCAGTCACTTTGCAGCGGCATATACTAATTAGCACAATAGTTCAAGAAGGTGCAAAAAGTGAGATTGCACTGGAGATCCGCGATGCGTGTTGTGCAAATGGAAAAAGGGAGTGAACGGCCGGCACGTTGCAAGTGGTGGCAAGTGCACGGTATACTGGAGGGAGCTGGATCGTAGGGCTAAATGAGGTTGATACAAATTAACCTCAACCACGGCGAAGCCGCTCAAGACATGCTCTGGAAACCAATCGGTAATGCTACTTGGGTAAACATTCATCGGGAAACGCGGGGATATGGGCATACCGAGAGCAAGGCATTCAAAAAACGATGGAATTCCCGGGACCTGGTTTTGTAAGGACAAAAGTCAACAGTGCTATAGCTGTTATGCTCCTCCTAGTGCAACATTAGAGCAATATGAGGAGATCCGCAGAGACGGCTTGATATTGGACGCTAGAGACCACAGCCCCAAAATTATTGCCCGCGATTTGATCACATGGGCTTTAGACTGAAGAAGTCAAGTGGCGAACACAAGGGGCCAAATCCTGCTTGGAACCTTCGCAGAGCTGGACATTGTACTAGTCAATGCTGGATGCGTGTCCACCTTCCGAGGCAGAGAGCTAAGCTCGACCGTTGATATGACGTACCTCAGTGCTTCGTTGGCGCGAGGGATGGTCTGGCGGGTGAGTTAACACTAAACCCACAGTGACCAGCAGTCCATATTTCTCGACATCAGGAATGGAGGAAGCGATAATACAATAAGCAACAAAAGTGAAAAAACCACGATAGCTGGATGGTCACCGGAGCTTTCGTGAAAAAAACCTTCCTGGTGGCATTAGAAGAAGGTCATGATCTAAAGGGGACGTCGCCGGAAAAAGTGAGCCAGCTATGTCAGCGGGTAACTGAGCCATGCGACTCTACAATGCCGCGACGGAAGTTCCAGCACAGTAGGAAACCAAACTACTGGTACCAAGAAATCGTAGCCAAAAAATCGCCCCAGGTAACGTACCGCGACTCTTGTTCAAAATAATCTTTTTCCCACAACAGGCAGAAAGTGGACCTCAACCAACGGCGCAAAACGACGTCTTCACAATCCCCGGGGTGACCGAGGGCGAACTATGAGGTATTTGTGGACGAATTGGGGATAATAAGGCTCCGGGGCTGGATAGGATTCTGAATAAAACCCTGAAGTTGGCTGCTAAAATCAAGCATGATTCATAAGCACATTTGAATCGTGCATGGTGAAAGGAGTATTTTTCGCACAGTGGAAAAGGCAGAAGTTGGTTCTGCTACCGGAACCCCAAAAGCCACCTGGTGCACCCTCTTCATATCGCCCTGTCTGTCTTTTAGACACTATGGGGAAGATGTTGGAGACAACAATTTGCTTCCCTTCGTCGAGCTACGCAGTGGTGATGCTGGATGAGAATGCCTTTAACTCAGCCAACTGGGGTTGAATTAAGGGCACCCTGGCTAAACTGGGTGTCTCTGGTTACTCGGAGAGACTTCTTTGGTATGAGACGGACGACGGGCCGAAGGAATACATTGTGACAGCAGCTGCACCCTAAGGCTTCGTACTGGGGCCTCTGCTGTGGAACATAATGATAAGTGAAACCTCCATACATGTGAGGGTAACCTCTAGGCAAGGTACGCAACTGAACCTAGTTATTCTTTTGGGTAAAAATGATGATTAGACGTCGAATCATAATTTGGGACACGTTTGATTCATTAGTTATTATACTAAAAAAGGTTTGAAAGATATTTTTTGATCTGGGTTTGATTTTGCCCCAAAATTGGACAAATAGACTCTCGAGTGGCCAACGAAATTTATGAAAAAATTTTGCCGATTTTCAACTGGTCTAATTTTAGAGGGGAAAGTCTAATGACTGCTTCCGTCATTTAAAAAATTAAAAGCCCCGATTTTGACGACGTGCCCCTTTTTACTCGTTTTGATACCAAACATTCCAATTTACGCCTTAAAAGCTAAAAATAGATGGTTTTCGACAAACAAAGTAGAAGTTTAAAATTGGCTCGCTTGCTTTCCTCATTTTAATCTAATCGAAAATTGTTAGAATTATCTGGCGCATAAGCTTTATCAGAATGAAACACAATATGCAAATTTATCAGATCTTCTCGCTGTCATTATACGTGAGTAGATAAAAATCTATCTAGTTAAGAGTAAACCTAATAGAATTTCTAATCTTATCCAAAAAATAATCAAAAATAAATCTAATTGTTCCTGGCCTTATGATTGATTATTTGACATTGATTTTTCAAAATGAATTTATAATTGTTGAAATCTTTATCAAATGGCCTGGATTTTGGGAAGGTTTTCGTAGACTGTACCTGGAATGCTTTACGCAGAAGGGGTATTTCAGAGAAGCTAGCAGCTATCAAAGCGATGGCGCAAATTGTCACGTTTCATTAAGGTAACATTACAGAGGACTTTAAAATTCAAAATGGAGCCCGTCAGGGTTGCATTTTGTCACCGATACTTTCTCTTCTCGTTGTCGCTGACGTTGTCATGGTCGAAGGAAGTGAAAGGAATCAATAGCTGGCTGTTTGGTCTCTCTCCGTCTTGGACCAAATGACTCTGAATGGATTGAAGGGGGTAAGCCGAGTCGGACTGGAGATAAATACCAACAAATCTAAGGTTTTTAATCTGACTGGTCATTGGGCTCTTCCTATTTTTATTAGTGGGCAGAACATCCAGGGCGTTGATCAATTTGTGTGCCTAGGACGCGTTGTTTCTGCGACGGCAGCATCGCACGTGATATCGGGCAGTTTTGTCCAAGGGGTGATCGTGGTATTCTGACTTAAGATAATAACGAATGAAGAAATTCATCGGCGTGCCGATCAGATACTCGGGGGCAGAAACGACAGTGGATAGGTTACATATTGGGAAGGACGACTCTTTTACGGATTATGCCATGCAATGTTAACGCAGTATCCCAGGATGGCTGACGAATAGATTGCCATACAACTATGCAAATGAGTAGAGAAAGAGCGTAGGCTTTGCAAGTTGTGGAAAGAGGTCAAGCTTTTTATAATTATTGTATCTTAGTAGAAGTTGGAAATGAAGGATATAATAATAGTTTATTTAGTCTACGTTCAAAGAAACATCTGTTTGGTGGTAGCGAAACAATGTTGATATTGACCGTTTTATATTCACCTTAATATGTTATACTGAATCTTTATATTGTCAGCCTTCTGGTGCATGTTAAATATTTCATTGAGCATGTGTGACCGGGCAAAAGTACGTCGAGTCAACAATCTATTACACGTTGAGATATTACAATCTAAAATACAAATAATACAATTTTTAAAAACAGATTATGCAATACAACGAAATAATAAAGGGTCAGAAACAAATTCGTCCCGAAAAATGATCCGCTGCATGGAAACAAAGTTGGAAAGCGCCACAATGATTCTTCCTATCTACAAAATATATTTAGAAATTTTAGCTCACATGAGACATTGTGATTATAAAAGCATCTTTTTTCACAGTTAATACATATGAATGTGTACCATTTATCACCTTTGAATAAATAAGTGTGCAACATCTGTTTACCAAAAATTCAGTTGTTCGATAACCTTTCATCGATGGCGCGGTGTTCCAAATCCAAGGTATTATAAAAGCAATGAGATGACACCAATGTTATGTAAATCATCTAATAAAATGATTTCAACCATCCCCAATTTAATTGCGCAGAAATTGAATACAATAAAACAAACAAAACAAAAAAAAAATGTTGCATACCATGGGCATTAGATTAAATTCCAACATTTTTTTTTCGGAATATCAAACAATAAATTGGATTAAAATGGATTTTTACGAAATCAATTATGCTCTGAGGCTTTCTGTGGGGTCGTAATGGGTTCTATTGGTCTATTGGCGTCACTATTTTTTGTTGGGAAAGTAGCTTTTAATTACAAAAGCTATCGGTTTGACAAGCCGAATCTGATAAGATCGAACAAAAGTGTAACCTGGGATTTAGATTGTTTCAAATGACGACAAAAGATAAACGCCGGAGTGTAGGAATTTGCCCAGAAGTTACAGAGGGAGAGGGTCTTAGATCATAGCTAAAGTGAGTTATCACAAAAATTGTGCTTGTTGATCCAAAACATGAGAAAAGCTGGTAGTATCTCCAAATATAGGCCGGGAATAGAGATACGCGAAACATGATCTGTGTAGGTGATGTGATATCACATTACTTTTAGAAAATATCACATCACTTTTAGGAAAAAAATTATATTGCAAAGTAATATAGCAAATATTATCCTAACCGTACATGGGAATTTATATAACTAACATCACATATGATAATCGGCAATCGACATTCGCAAGTATTACTTTCCACTTTTTACTAGTGATATTGTATGAGTTTATCACATTTGTAGTGTAAAATATAGGAAAGCGCCAAATAAGTGATCAGTAAGGAATCAACTGTCTTTCATGAAACAGACGAAAAAGCAACAGATTTTCAGATACTGTTCTTAAATATTTTCACACACAAAAAATATAACATGAAATGAACCATTTGTACCTCAAATAATGCCATATTATGAATCTGGGCTATAAGGTATGTTGTATGATTACAGCTTTATTGAGAATGTTAAGTTAATAAAGTCAAATACAAAAATTATTCCTCGTACTGATAAAATTTAGTTTTGTATCCAATAATGGCTTCGGCGAAAACTGATAAACTCAATATGGCGTCACATCCATAATTGTTGAGCCAAAATTTGGAAAGAATGTCAGCAATATATGTAGTAACCTAACATAGAGATCCAGAATTTGAATTCAGCCAGCAGGAATATCATATCCAGCAACCTTACACAGTCAGTCCCTTATCAGACTTATGTCTCAGTGAAAAGCCCCTTAAAGTATAATAAAGTTTACCCTTTCACATGACAGTTCGAACAGATTCGAGCGTTTTCAAATATCATACGCCGATTTTTTAAGGGATATCGTAGTTCGAACAACCAGGTCTTTATTGGACCCACTGAACTATTCTCATCCCCCTTAGACAATCACAAGCTTTCATTAACGTCACCGGGATTCAAAACTGAGTATATGGCTGAGATGGCGAAATTTGACCATGGTAGCGTTCAAATGCCCAAAATATGGAGAAATCAAGCAAAGAATTATATCTCAATGGAGAGCCTCTCAAATTGTTAAAAATATTACCCTTCCACCTAAGAGTTCTGGTACCCAAGCGCCTTCTAATATCCATCCTTCCTTATGAGTTGTATATTTTTTTTCAGGGATAGCTGTAGTTCAAGCACTCAAGTCTTTATTAGGCTCAATATAGTATTAATATCTCCTTTTGACAATCATAAACATCCATAAAAGTGACAGGATTTGAGACTACACTACGAGGTTGAGATCACGGAGCTGATGTCGTAACCACTTCGATTATAGAGGTATCACGTTGCTGAGTACCATCTATAAGATATTCTCCACTATTCTGCTAGGCCGAGTAGCCCCATACGCCCACATCATCACTGGCCCATACCAAAGAGGCTTCACTAAAGGGAAATCAGTAACGGATCGGATTTTCTCCCTGCGGCAAATGATGAAAAAACTGGTCGAATATGGTCATTAGTGGAACAATTTTTTCATCTTCTTGCAGCATGGCCAGGGTAAAACTGTATACGGCGATGGGAGAATTCGGTATCCCGGCGAAGTTGTTAGCACTGACTAGGCTGATCCTGACCAATTTGCGAGGCGAGATAAAAGCAGCAGTACCACTGTCGAGACCATTCAACATTAGACAAGGGGATGTCCTGTCATGCGTCCTCTTTATCCTGGCACTGGAGAAAGTGATTCGCGATGCAGATGTGAATGTGAGAGACACCATCCTCTTCAAGTCCACTGGCCTACGCTGACGATATTGACATTATGGGAAGAACAACCCGAAATGTACAGTCTACCTTCATCCGGATCGAGTAGGCGGCGCGAGATCTCGGGCTGCACATTAATGAAGGCAGTACGAAGTACATGGTGGCAACGTCAGCGCCAAAAACTAAAGAACGAACAACATCGAATCGAACTGGTCGAACGAAAACAATAAAGATAGAAGACTACAACTTTAAGACCTTCTCCTATTGCGAACACTCGACCGTGTTCGAGAGAAGAGCCTTCCGAAGAATTTTTGGACCCCTACTTGAGGATGGACGATTCCGTAGTCTACATAACGGCGAAATCTATGAGTGATACCACGACCATATGGATGAAGATGATCCAGCCCGGCAATATCTATGGCAGAAAAAAAAAGACGGGGCAGACCTTACCTGAGATGGAGCAATGGCGTAGGTCAGGACGCCAGACAGGTTTTAGAGACATTGAATTGGTGGACGTCGGCGCAAAACCGGGGTATCTGGAGTTATTATTTGGGTAGTTTTCATAATTGTAGCAATAAATTTGATACACCGCCTAGAGGTTGCGACTCTAATAGAAGGTTTATGGATTTTTTTTGTTCTTTTAGTATTTTTATTTAAATTATTTTATTAAATTAGACAACACATCATCAAATGTTCAATTCCTTTTACGTTATTAATCTGGCTTGTTTTTATCTCAATGCCAACTCGAATCAAATATAAACAAGTCGGGAAACAGGAAGCTGGACGCTTCAGGTACGAAAGGTTTTGTGTATTTCATAGTACGTAGCACGTAATATATCCATATATTATGTGAGAGTATCCACTTTCGGGTGATATTGACATTCATAGTCTTCAATTTTCAAAGAAGCAACAAATTTGAGGTATTATAACTTTGTTAGTAATAGTGCAATTTCCACCAAACTTGGTAAGATCATGCTCTATATTATAGCCTATATAACTGCAATTTCATGGTACTAGCATGAACTTAAGGGGGGTTTCTAACCAATTACAAAAAATTGTAGTAATATACTATTATTAACTTTATTTAAACAGATATCGGCATGGAAGGTATTTCGGAGCCCAGGCACCATATAGTGGCAGCCTCCTGATTTTTTTCAGATTTTTCGGTTCGGTAGTTTCTGAGAATGGCCCCCTTAAAGAAGTGATCACTTTCAACCCCCCGCGCTCCCCACCCTTCCAACGAATGTCAAAACTAAGATCGGCTTTGAAAAGTACTAATCGAGACCTTTAATTTGATACCCCACATGACTATATTTGATGAAAAAAAATTTTATACCCCCCCTCTTTTGCATGTATGGGGACCCACCTTAAATTCGACCTAAAAGGATGTAATTCACTGTATGCGTGAGCGTTCACAGTTCCCACCTTTCTACCGAATTTGGTGTCAATCGGTTATAGCGAGAAAAATGCGTGTGACGGACAGACAGACAGGCAGACAGACAGACGGACGGACAGACAGACAGACAGACAGACAGACAGAGGTGCATACAAGGCAGTTATGGCAACAATCAAGGGAAAGCGCTGCCGAAAATAAAGCCCCAGGTTTAGACGGCATTCCGAATAAAGCACTGACAGTGGCCGTCAAGACAGTTCCAAGGTGGTTCTCGGAAACATTTACCACGTGCCTCAAAGATGGGATTTTCCCGGAAGAGAAACAGAAGCTTGTGTTAATCCCGAAGCCAAATAAACCTTTGGGTGAACCTTCGTCTTATAGACCTATATGCCTGCTAAACGGCATCGGCAAACTTTTCGAACGGGTCATCTTCAATAGGCTTGTACCAATCACAGAAAGGGAGGGTGGTCTCTCAGACAGGCAGTTCGGATTCCGAAAGGCAAGATCTACTGTCAATGCCATCAGCACGGTGACGGAAATTGCGGAAAAACCAATGGAGGCCAATAAATCTTGCACGGTAGTTACTCTCGATGTGAAGAATGCCTTTAATACGGCAATATGGAACAAAATAATTGCGGCTTTAACCAAATTGGGCGCTCCTAAATATCTGGTGCACATAGTCATGGAATTTCTCCGGGAGAGGATTTTGTGTTACGATTCGGACGATGGACCTAAAACGTATACAACAACCTGCGGGATTCCACAAGGATCAGTCCTCGATCCTATCCTGTGGATAATAATGTATGACGGAATTCTAAAGTTGCAACTACCCAAAGGAGTGACAATTATTGGCGATAGTTACTCCGACGATATCGGAGTAACTATCCTCGCACAAGACATTGATGAGATCGAGGTACTCACAAACGAGGTAATTTTTGAAGTTAGGTCTTGGCTAGAGGAAGCTGGTCTGACACTCGCGGAGCATAAAACTGAGGTAGTTTTGATTACAAAGCGAAGGAAGCAGACGTCGATAAAGATCAGGATTGGAGACCACATAATACAGTCTCAGCCAACGCTTAAATACCTAGGAGTTATGGTTGACCAAAGACTGAAATTCAAGTCTTATCTTGAAAATTTAGCAACCAAGGCTTCCGGAGTGGCTACATTGTTGGCAAGAATGTTGCCAAATATAGGTGGTCCTAGGCAAAGCCGTCGGCTCCTGATCTCGAGAGTTGTTAGCTCCATCTTGCTTTATGCAGCTCCAGTCTGGGCATCGTCTTTGAAGGTGGAAGCAAACAGAAGAAAAATGGCAGCCCCATACCGATTGAGCCCATTACGTACGTCATGCGCTTACCGTACAACTTCAGATCAAGTAGCTTGTGTGATAGCCGGCATGATCCCCATCGGCATCTTGGCGAATGAGGGTCGACGCCTGTATGACCCATCATATGCAATCGGTGAGTCTTATACCAATCGTCGGCAATTGGCACGAAGTGATTCTATTTTGGAATGGCAGAAAAGGTGGCGAAGACACGGTGAGGTTAGTTACCACCTAACTCAATTCCTAAGCGGACACGGAGGGTACCGTGCATACCTTTATCGCTTCGGGCGTGATGACTCCCCGTATTGCCCAACATACGTGAGGGTTCCAGAAGATGCGGAGCATGCTGTTTTTAACTGCCCGCGGGTCGCTGCACACAGAGCGGAGGCACGGTTGACACCCGAGAATATCGTGGACTACATGCTAGGCTCTGAAACATCTTGGAGGGCGGTGGAAAAATTAATGAAGGCGATCCACAATTTGCTGAGGAGGGAGGAGCTTCGGAGGAAAGTGACAAATAACGACAGAAGGCGCAGTTCATAACTGATCCTGCCCCGCGATGTAATACCGTAATGGCAGTCCCGCGGGGTAAGCGAAGGAGAAGGAGGTGATTTTAGTGAGTAAAAGTCTCACATAACCGTATGGCAGGAGCCAGTGGTAGGTTTTGAACCTGTCCACCTTCCAACGTAGAACAAAAAAGACAGACAGTAAACCGATTTTATAAGGTTTTGTGTTTACACAAAACCTTAAAAATGGAAAGAAAACATGTCTTAGTATCATTGACTGTCAAGAAGCGAACCTCGCTCCGCCACAACACTCCGCCCCCAGCTGCAACCAAGGGGTTTTAGCAAGAAAATCCGTGTCATAGATACTGGGTCGCAGAGGTTGACTGGTGTACATAAAAAATGCACGCGGTGCTCATTCTTCTTTCCAGTGGCTTCTGTCCTCTAGAAAAAACGCTTTAGCCTATCTAAGGAAACCGTCTTGGGTTTGCCTCCGACGTCCAGTGTGACAGAGTACTCTCCTCATTCTAGGACCTTATAGAGCATCTGTCCTCACCAAGACATGGGTACAGACTTCCAGGTTCCTAAGTACGTTGACCACTGGCAATGCATGCGCGCGGAATCGGCTTCAATTTGGCAACGACCTTTCATACCAGACGGAACAATCTAGTCTCCTCTCCTCTTATCGAGGACCAGATTGTCGGGGATTCGTAGGTTCCTCCCGGATTAGGACGGCTGGGAACAAAATCTTCCCGGGCGGCTGTACGAAGGCCAATAAAAACGAAAGCCAAGACTACAATGGATCATTTATTTATTTAATTTAATGGCGGATGGTTAGGTAAAATCTAGCTTTTCTGCTCTTCGAGGAAGCAGCCAAGGCGCCTAATCCGCGAAGATGCATACCAGCAAATTCAACTATTCGGTAGGCCATCTTATCCATAGCCCTTTCCGTATTTGAAGATTTCATAATTTGTTGGGAGGAGGTCATGTGGTTGCTATTGTCTGAGAAATATGTAATATTAGCAATTGTTCGGTAATTGATATGCCTTGCTCTTTGCCATATTTGGATCACAGATTTGGTGACCTTCAGGAATGTCTTTGACAACCTAGACAGTGTAATTAGATTAGGAAGATTAGTCATCAATATGACATCTCTAGAGGCACGAAGTAGCTTGTCTGCTACTTAACAAAACCATAAATTTAGCCAAATATACCAGCTTTTCTCCATTCGCGTGATTTTCTGCAATAGGAGGAACACTTAGCACATATCTTCAGTTCGATATAGAAATCAATCAACGGAATGTGAACTGTTGCTTTTTTCGGTTTTAGCTGGGAGGTGAAGAGCTATCAATATTTAACCTTTTTTAGGCGATGAACATGCCAACAAGTTCCAAATTTTTGCGTCATAAGCCTAAAAGCTGTAACTACGATAATTTGTGGGGTAAAGAGTGCCTAATACAAATGCGTGTACGTACTTGAGTAATTAAGAAGCAAGAAAAGATAAACAAGAAAATATGCACTTATCGTCTCAATAGGTGCCTAAATTAGACACTAATTACACATATGTCTATCAGCTTGTTGAATCAACAATGAAAGCAAAATAAAGGCAGCAACCGAACAATATTTTGCTTGTTTTCCTATCCGCGTTTGTTTGATTTTTCTTATAAAGTACCGATTGACGTCAAAATGTTTTTTATCTACATGCGTTCCATAGATCAACTGCAAGTGTGAATAAAAACTGTAAACAGAAGAAATATCAACTGAGGAAAAAACGAGGAAAATTCACCTCAAACTGTACTTTTACTTTCACTTGCAATTCAGGAGTGATTTTAACATGTTCATACGAACGAATGCGTTTCGGCATGATATGGAGCAGAAAGCGCGATTTGATAGTTATCTGGGCAAAGTGGGGACACACGTGCCCCAAATATGTCCAGAACCTTGAAATCTTGAATATCATTCACTGATTAGGCTTTACGGCGACTGGGGTATTGTATTCGTAGTACACATGGCAATCATATGTTGCTCGTAGTGCTTATTTCCATTGCATATCAGCCAGGGCAAACGTACTTTAAGTTGCAATTGCAAACGTGTCGCTTATGTTGACTTCATGTAATTACCGAGTCTGAAGACCAGCACGTTGTTAACAATTAGCGATTAACTTGGATGACCTGTGCGTCTAGTAGCCTTAATTAAATTTTATATGTTCCCTCGGAAAATTTTCAGTAGGGATCAATGACTAGTGAGTTTCATTTGAATGTGATGTCAAGTCTGCCGTTCTGTATGTATTATCACACATATGTTTTTGGAAATAACATTTCATCTGAAGCCAACTTACCTGTATCTTTGCAAAGGAGGAAAATCTGAGAAATGTTGAATTAGGTTCAAATTAGTGGTAGATGAATAGAGAACGATTATCCTTAAAGAAAGTGCTTTTTACCCTGCTCAACTTGACTATGGTATCGGAAAGTGTTCCCGCAAAAGGTAACTCTTTTGACATTAACATCAATGAGAAATCTGCGATTTACGAATTACTAAACCTTACATAGATTATCAAGGATCTTCGGAATATTCAGCAGAATATAAGGGCTATGGTAAGATGAACTAAGCCGTGGAACACAAGTGACGCCCGCTCAAAACTCGAAATATTAGAAAGCCAGGAAGAGGTTGCGCGAAAGGTTGAAGAAATCAACATCAACTAAGAGAAAAAAAGGACTCAATTCGCAAAAAAGTTCAACAGCTAAGGAGGACAGCTGAGGAAGGTGGCAAGATTCAAGTAATCGTAATTCCGTGGAAAGCCTGTGGTCCTCTCAAGGAAGATGTGCAAGCCTGGAGAAAGCTGGCACCTGAAAAAAAAAGAGATAAGAGGAGGATACGACCGGATGTTATAAACATCTCCAAACGATCTAAAGGGTTATACGCTGACTTTCTTAGGATAGTGAAGGCAGACCCAGAACTCATCAACCTGGTAGATGATGCTAGCTGCATTAGACGGCCTTAGAAGGGAGACCTTATTTTGGAGCACAAGCTCAATCCAAATACACCTGCGGATAAATTCTTGAGTCAAATCGGAAATTCCTTAGGACAGGAAGCCGAAATCAGGGCTACTAGGCGGGAGATCCCTATGGTCTGCAAGGATGTAGATTAGGTCATCACAAATGAAGACGTTCGTTTGGAAAGGGACCTAATTGGACTTGGAAGGTCGGACACAAACCGCATCATTAGGCTACCAGTGGAGGCGGTACCCAAGCATTGTGAAAAGGGAAGGGGGAGGAGGATGTGGATCATCGGCAGATTGTAGGCCATAGCAGGTGTCTAGAATACAGGAGAACCCTTAACGCAAGTCGCAGATGAGGTTGAAATAAATCAACCTCAACCACTGCCAGACGGGGCAGGATGTATATATTCCCGCACACTATCCGCGAGGAAGATATTGATGTGACCATAATTAGGGGACGATATCGAAATCAGGGTGGTCGCATTTGGGTCAAGGATCAAACGAATCAAACAGCGCTATAATCATAGCAGGTCCGATAATCATAGCAGGTCATCTTAATGCCTAGGCTCTTGAAGTGGCAGCGGGATATCGAATATGAGAGGATGTGCTCTGCTCGTAGCATTCGCGGAGCTAGAAGTGGAACTCGAAAATGTTGGGACTCCATTACACTTTCAAAGGTATGCGCCTGGGGTCTATAGTGCATCTCACAGCGCCCCTTTAGTCAGAAGATTTGCTCAGCAAGTCAATAAGGACCATACTCACAGAGAGCTTTAGAAAAGGTTCTCACAGAGAGCCGGATTGGGTTATCGGCCTCTGAAAGATTCCGGGGGTATACGCTCTCTATGGCGCTTGAAGCTGATATGTTCCTGATTGATATATGTTTCAGTCATAGAAAGAGCCACCCAGATCACTCCATGGGCGACAAAAGCATGCGATGCTATTATGTTTAGAAAGCGACTGCTCTCCAATAGGCAACCCAACTACTGGTGGAACAACGGAATTGCGAGTTTGCTAGGCCTACGTTTTCGGGCAAGAGGCTAAGGTGGAAAGCCCGGTAGCAACGGTCGAGAGTAGACACACAGGCAACTTCGTGGCCGCTTAAGGGAGTTTTTCTATCTAACGCTGGATATTTCAACCTTTTTTTCAATTTTTTTCGGCAATAAAAATAAATGTAATCTTCAATCTTTTGATAATTGGGGTTTTGAATTAAAATTCAGAATTTACAATTAACGAATTTGATGACTGTTTATGTTTGTTTTCTACGGTCAAAATGGGCTCCTCTAAAAAAAGATGGGAAACACATCTCAATTTATAGAAATGTGAACCATTTATTCCAACGTTTTTTTTATTTTGGTTACTTGCCTTTATCGTCCGAACCACGATTATAGTTTTACCTTACTAAATGTTGAACGTGTTAGACAGTAAAATCTTTGTTTTTCAAGCACACAAAGCCAGTACTGTTCTGTCCGAAACATGTGTTTGCGAAATTTTCAAAGATAAGTCTGCAGTATAATCGGAACCTAGAGCATTCCAAAAGGCAGCCCGTGCCGCCGCGACACTTACAAAAATGTTGCCGAATATTGGCGGATCGAAACACTGTTGCTTTTATCCGGAGTGGTGTGGTCCATCCTGCTTTACTCGTCTCCTGTGTGGGCAGAGACGCTTGCAAACTCCCAGAGAAGGGAGCAAATGCATTCGCTGCTTTGATGGCTTTGACGGTTTGCAGTGCTTTTAGAACCATATCAAATGAGGCAGTGCTGGTGGTGGCGGACATGATCCCTGTCGACCTTCTGGCAAAAGAAACCAGCGTGCTGTACCATCCAAGACGTATTAAAGGGCATACAGAATACAGTAACGCGGCAAGGTCAGAGTCGAATGATCTCTGAGAACGCAGTTCGGACAAGTCTACGAAGGGTCGGTGGACGCACAGGGACATTTCCAACATTAGCGTGTGGCTTGAGCCGAAACATGGGAAGAACAGCTACCACTTACCCAGTTCCCCACTGGATACGATGGTTGCTACAGGCAGTATCTGCACCACCTTGGATTAGATGATTCACCGAAATCTTTTAGGTACGGTGGCATACCGGAGGATCCAGAACATGTGATAGTTCACTGCCCAAGGTTCGTAATGGAGAGGAGGAATCTTAACCAAGCTCGCGCTCCCAGCCTGGAAAGTTTAGTTACGGAGATGCTGAGGTCAAAAGAAAACTGGCATACGGTTTCCTCTGCAATCGTGAAAATACAGGCAGAGTTGTTGATGACGGGAAAAAAGAGGAAAGGCGAAAGAAGCAGAAAGACGAGTGCCTAATGGCTGCGATTGCCAAACGCGCTCGCTATATCTACGACAGATGAGCTTGAGGGGAGGTGCCTTTCTAAGATTTCCCCCCGCCGTGTACGCACAAAAAAAGATGTATCTGCCAATATACATATGATATTTTCCACCGATTTAACTTTCGCAAATATTTTCTAACTTTGGCATGTTAAAAATATTTTTTAGGTTCCTTATTTGAAGTCAGTATGGAGAATATTTTAAGTCCTAAACACGGTATAGTGGCACCTTTGTGATTCTTTTCAAATTTTCCGTTGAATAGTTTCTAAAACTGGATCCGTGAAAGCCCCAGCACTTCCCTTTTCTGCATCTAATATCAGAACTGAGGCCAATTTTTGAAAGTACTAAAGGAAACCTTTCATTTGATATCCCACAGGACTATACTCAGTGAAAAAAAATCCACAAAAAAGAACAATGTTACGCAGTACCCACCCTCCTACTAATTTCATATCAACAGTAGTAATCGTTTTTGCAAAAGTGTTTATGCCAGACAGATACACACAGAATGTGAACACGCGATGCGATACCATGTAGGTCTCCCGGGGAAAGAGTGAAAGAAGGTGGTTTAGGAAGACAACAGTCCCATATAACTATGTAGCAGTAGTCAATGGCAGCTTTTTAAAATTTTCACAGACGCGCCTATGCGGAAATATCAGCAAGATCAAAAGGACTCAAAAAGACGATCTCATGTTTTATTTGAAAAAATTCCACTTGGGAAAACTAACAATTGATGCAGAAGGGGTGGGGAAAAAGGCCATATTGCCAAGGAGTACCATAAGGACTCCAAATATGCAAATGGATGGAAGGACGATATAGCCGGAGCCAGAATCTAGGAAGGCGCTGGCTATAGTGAAAAAGTGAAGCCTATTCAAATAAGGCCGAGGTCCATTAGGGGCTTTTAAGCAGTTAGATATACTTCAACGAAGTACAACGTAGACAATGTAAATACCTTTCGGAAAAGAAAGGTGCATTGGTTATGGTCACAAAGCATTTCAAAGATGTTGCGAAATATTCATGCTGAGGCAATCTGTGCTGTTAAGGCTTAGGTTTAGGTGGGCACACAGGTTGATCCCTACCATCGAGATGCTTGGAGAGAAAGCAACTATAATCTTACCGCCGTTAAATTGGACAACTCAACAGATTGTCCAGCCTGCGATGGGGTCCCGGAGGAGCCAGCGGATGTATTTTTCCAATGTCCAAGGTTCGTGGAAAAAAGGAGAAGCTTAGAGGAGAATACTATGACGCTTGAAGGATTGGCTTGCGACCAACTCGTCATAAAAAAAGGAGATCTAGCTAAAGTAAGCTTACTCCGCTCCGTGTTATAATATCTAATGACGCTCTCCCATCAATACCTTCACGGTTATCTGACGCGTACAGCGACGAAGTTATTCCTATTGTGTCAGGTGAAGGTACCACGATGACACGATATAGACTGGAAATGATAAACGCTAGGAGTTTCTAAGTAACAGTTTACTTTCATGTTCTACTCGTGCATAGTAGCAGATGAAGAGAGAGAAGTGGCATCGAACAGCTTTAATTTGATGTTGCTGTTGAGATAGTTGCATTCTAAGATTCAAGGCAGCACCCGTTAATGCAAATAGGAAGAGTGAATTGGCCACCTAAATCTACCACTGATCCCGATATGGTCGATTTGATTATATATGTTGCCTCTCCGAAACCGTGTGGAATTCGTTAAAAAAGAGAGGGATTTCCATTATATCGAAAATTCCGTCGATGCGTAACACCGTCCAATTGTATTGATTTTTATTCAGGATCGGAATCTTGCAGGTCCTCTCAGAAACCGGTTAGCAGGGCATGATACTGTTTGCTGCAGTAGTCGTCAGTAACAGTGCAAACTCGCGTCTCCTATCACTTGGCTTACAAAAACACAGTGTCTAAACGGGGAAAGGAGTGCTGTCCGGGACCTCACCATCCCACATCACTTTGGTCTAGAATGTCCAGTTTATATCCTCAGAATTTTCGCTCGAGTTGAGGAAGTGAGCACTATGGGGGACCTCAATGTCCTTTGTCGCAGAACGTCTACGCATTTCAAAGGCCAACCATAGGCCAAGAGGCATAGCCGTGAGTTTAATAACTCAAGGCTCGGTTGGGTGTTTCGGTAGATTCGGAGAACTAAGTAGAATGTAAAGGTTTTGATTTACACAAAACCTTAAAATGCGTCACGAATTGTGCGGAATTCATTCTATCGGATTATGTCTAAATCTTGTCATTAACATAGGAACCGCAACGTCTTTCAGCCGTTTGTTTACGAACTTAACTTAACTTACGAAAATTAACCACCTGTAACGTAACAATCCTATTGAGCTTTTTATTTGAAAATTTGAAATGGACCTGATTTATTTTGAGCTGCACGTACTGCGCCGTCAATACATATTGGGTAAAATCCGGATATGACGTAGCTCTGTCCTTTCGACTCTTTGTCAGCTCAAGTCGATTTAGGTCCAAATCATTTAGGGCGTTATTTACTACAAAAATAAGGACATCCCAGTATAATTTAGGGCAGAGCCCACGAGAAGACCGTGCTTCAACTGGTCTATTTTGACCAGGTCCAAACGTACCGTGATAGTCACGTGAGTTTCATATATGACATATGAGGGGCTAAAATGTCCAAATAACCACCCCATTTCAGTTGAATTGCACTTAGATGCTGGCGGTTCTATCCTTTATGGCCAGCGCTCTAAGAATCAAAATCAAGAGGACCTTCACGTGGGGACACCGGGAAACGCTTCACTCTACTGGTCGTGATGCAGTAGCCTAATGCTCCAAGGCTTATATACGCGATCAGCCCCGCGCCTGCACGGAGGCTCATCTAAAGTGGCTTCGGCCACAAAACCTTACCTGGAGTATACTAGTACCATGGAAACCTGGGTAACCCTCTGAATTTACATGTCACAGGAGAATTCCTGGTTTATGTGCTTTCAACCCGGTTATTAGTGGTTGGCCCCTTAGTAGTGGGGGGAGCCGCAGCTCCGAGCACTCAGGCCATTATTAGGCCCATTGTACTATCCCCATAAGTTGCCTATTCAATGGCTTCCCGCCTACGGTGTTCACAGGCTTTAGCGAATCTGAGAACATTTTCAAGAGGCAGAGAGTGTGCAGATTCTTCATTGAAGAAAACCTTGCCAAGGTGTCTGCGTCTGAGATCTGAGGATGCCGGGCAGCTGCATAAAAAGTGCAGGGCGGTCTCCTCCTCCTCTTCACATTGGCTGCACACAGCCGAAACCACTACCCCAATCTTTTCCAAATGGTAGTTTAAGGAGCAATGTCCCGTCAAAAGCCCTACTAGGGTTTTCATGTCCCACTTCTTAAGGGACAACAAAAATGCCGCTCTAGTGGCCCTAGGCTCCTTCACAAGGATTTTCGCTTGCCGGCAAGAATCCAAATTTCTCCACAAGGCTGCGTGAATCCTTGCAATTTCACCCTTCAGAGTAGACTTGACAGTGGATGGTCGGATTCCAAGAGCTGGACCTGGCCCCACCATTGTGGATCCAGACCCTCGGCGAGCCAGTCTATCAGCCTCCTCATTACCGGCGATGTTAAAGTGCCCCGGCACCCACATCAGGAATGTTTCGTTCAGTCGGCCAATTTTCAGCAGCACCTGATGACAACTCCACACTAACTGGCTTGATATGTTGTTGCCATTTAGTGCTGATAATGCCGCCCGACTGTCGGAACAGATTCGAATGGTGCGACCCCTCCATTTTTGTCGCAGGCTTTCTTCTGCTGCCAATGAAATGGCATATATCTCCGCCTGGAATATGGTCGCCATTTTTCCGAGGGGTCGGGCCAGTTCTATAATCGGATTCTCCGAGAACACACCTGCACCCGATCCATCCTCCGTGACTGACCCGTCGGTGAAGATTATTAGGTCTGTAATCTGAAAAGACTCATGACCACTTGTCGACCATTCTTCTCTTTCGGTGATTACGTCAGTTTATGTCTTTTCAAAGACGAATCTGGAAACCACATGATCGGTCGGCATCAGGGCTACCGGATGTTTTTCAAGGAATTTCCAGATAGACGCCCCAATGGTATCGAGCCTATATGCGTCGCTTTCCGTTTCACCTCCAAGTGAATGGGGGGTAAATTTAGGATAGCTGCAAGTGCTGCAGTCGGCGTAGTACTCATTGCTCCAGTAATACTTAGGCAACCAAGTCTCTGAATCTGCGTTAGCAGCTTCCTGCTGTTGGCAAAGTTCAGTCTTGCATGCATACATCAAAATGGGTTTTATTATGGATGTATACATCCAATATATCCGTTTAGGTGAAAGTCCCCAGGTCTTACCTAACGCATTCCTACAGCACCAGAGCAATCTGCAGGATTTCTGATATTGTTCCTGGTGATATGATGCTTCCACGTTAACTTGGAGTCGAAATGTACTCCTAAGTACTTGACTGTTTGTGCCAGCTGGATTTCCGCCCCTGCTAAGGTGGGTAGCGTATAGCTGCCCCACCTGACGTTCCTAGTGAACATAACTAGTCCAGTCTTCCTAGCGTTCACCGTGAGTCCATTGCGGAGGCACCAGGTGTGGATTACATGCAGAGTTGCATTCAAGCGGCCACATACTGTGTCCGCAAACTTGCCGGTAATTATTACGGCTAGGTCGTCCGCAAATGCTTGCACGAAGACTTTTTTGCCCTCCAGGAGCCACAGCAGGGTATCCATCACCAAGAGCCATAACAGTGGAGAGAGAACCCCTCCCTGTGGGCAGCCCCTGAGACATCCTGCTTCAATAGACTTCTGGCCGACCGATATGTGGATTTTTCTCCACTCTAGCATGTGAAGGATCCAACTGATTAGCAGCGGTTCGATTCCATGCTGTCTTGCCGCATCACAAATTGCCGCAAATGAGGCATAATTGAAGGTACCTTCGATGCCCATTTTCGGACATCGCCTTTTCAATTTTTGCCGTAAGTTCATGGTGTTTTGGATGCTGCTTGGGAAGTGTACTTCAAGCAGATGATTTGCCGTTTCTTAATCGCTTTTTGTGTACTTCCCATTCTGTAAACGTAAATAAAACAGTTTCTGGCTACGTTCTTTGACCAGAATCCGCTTCAGCTTTGAGGTTGCCTCAAGAGAGTTAGTCTCTTCGCAAAAGCGTCTCCAAGATGATCGTTTAGCCGATCTAATGCTCTTCTTTAGAGCCTCCTGTGCCTCTTTATAGCGATTCCAGCTAGTGCTTGATTCACCCTTCAGAGCACGATTAAGGAGCATCCTTGTCGTTCTCATCTGTTTTGCCAAATCCGAGTTCTACCATGGTGTTTTACCCTTCTTTGGCATCTTGAGTGGACAGCTTTCTTCGAAAGCTTCTCTCATGCTAGTTGTGATCATCTGGGTTGTCTTCTCAATTCCAGCAATGGATTTGATGCGCTTCCCAGGGATCGTGACTCGGGCGCTCAATTCTGTTTGATACATTATCAAATCTGTCTTCCTCGGATTCCGAAATGGGTTGGCCCCTTAGTGGAAGTTTCATTGGGGTTATGTTTATGTCCAAGAGGACAAGAGACATTCAGGCAACAAACGTTGAGTTGCGTTTCAACTCGGGCGCCGTACTCTTTAGTTCAGTAGAGGTTTAGGTAGATCTTGCATGCACCAGTTTAATGTTGTACCATGCACTCAGTAAAGACTGGTACCGTTGTGCGTGTCACAGCAAGGCTCCGGGGGTAGGTATAAACGACGAGTACTCACATTAAACCATCAGGACGTAATTTTCCTTTACGACCAAATTTTGCTGACTAGAGTTTAGGATAACTCTGCCCTTGTGGTTGGATATTGTCAATCTGGATCTTTTTTTTTCAAATCCCTAAACAACACACTTTCACAATGAAGCAGGCATCATATGAAATTTCATAAAATTATCAGTTCAATTTTCACTATTGGAGCGTCGATGCATAGGTGTATGGGCACATACGGGGCCCCCGAGTCTGGGTTGATGTAATCTCAATATAAAATTACGGATGTCTACTGTTCTAATAGGAAAAGATCAAACGATCGGAATTACAGGAGAATAGTTAAATATAGAAAATTTTCCACCGTACACATCCATACTCGAATATACCTGGTACAAAGAGAAATGGCTTCATTTTACGATGGTAGCAGCGAGGAAGAGGGAGCTCAGCTTGATTCTTTCCCATGTGAACGCGACGACTGGCTCAAGCTAGATCTGCTAGCGTACTATCTCCTCTCTATCTGTGGATCTTCAAAGACACAAGAAGTGGCTAGATATCTGCATTTCTGCAGCCTCCGTCGATAGCAACAACCTTGTGTTTTTCAGTCCATTCAAGCTTCATTTTCCCATGATGGAATTTCGCGCGATGCTTCATTCTTTGTGTTGTTTTCTTTTTTGTTTTTGTTTATGTTATTGTTTTTACTTCTGATGCTACTCTAGCGGTTTATCTTACTGAAGTTTTCTGTTTTCTTCTATGAGCACACTTCGTGGACGGTTGCTTATTATTCTCCTTTCCTATGCTTCGTTGCACGGTGAATTCAAAATGAGGTCAAATATTTTCGGTTATGAAAGGAGAACTATACGCTGTTGCGCCAAACATTGCGAAAACAAAAATGTTTTTGTTGTGAATTTATTATTTTCTCTATACTTTCTTTTCCCTTCTCTCTTCAACGTCTTGTCCACCTTTTGATGGCGTTTTTCGCAGTCCATTCCATTCCGCGTTATGACTATGCAGAAATTTTTGAAAATCTTTATCATTAATTTATGTAATTCTTCATATTTTTCGCTACATATATTATTTGTATTTTTTACAGTTGCTGCTATTTATTCTGCACAACGGGGCTATTAATCGTTTCAACGTATCTGTGAGCCAAGCCGACTATTCTCGCACAATGGGTTTAGAGGTCAAATGCCTTAGGAAACGCTGAAAACGTGCAAGTTAGCAAGTTTAGATACTCAAAAAGTATGCTTTATTGTAAGCCCTGCAAAATTTAGTAGGGCTTGGAACATACTATTGCTCGTAAGAAAAGCTTCGCAAAGAGTGTCAAAAAATACTTTGTGGTGAAATGTTGTAGAATAAAAGTCCCTCGGCTTAGGTTTCGTAATCAACAATGCACAAAAATTGTCTAAATTAGACCCAAGATAGCTGGAAAACAAAGCTAAAATTATCTTCACAAATCCCAAACACTACGAAAATGGCCAGATAATCTGGATACAACCAGCATTAAATCGCCAAGAATCAAAAGAGTTCAAAACCAATGAAAGTCAAGCAGGTGATGAAGACAGGTGAGATTTCTGATCAAGCGTACTTAGCCGTAGTGCTTGAGAAAATAATTGAATCCCAAAGGAGGAAGCCGAGATCTGGAGAAAGATGCTACCTTGAAAGAGATTACAGAGGAGGAGCACACAACCGGAGATTTTCATCATTTCCAAACGAGGTGAAGAGTCATACGCTAACATTCTCCGAAGAGTGAAGTCAGATCCACAAGAAATATTAGCTACATTAAACGCTTCCAGAAAAGGGACCTTATGCTTGAGCTCCAGAAATTCAAGAAAAATTCTTAGAGTAGCAGACCGGCGTAAGGGCTAGCACGCAGGAGCTGATTATTGATTGAAAGGACATAGATGAGATCACTACAAAGAAGGTGGATGGACAAACAGCTGGAATGGACGGAGGCAGATTTTGGAGGTTACATTTTCTGTGGCTGTTGAGTCTGATATATCTTTGAATGGTACGGCCACAGAAGGCCGGTAGGTCAGTCAGTGTTTTGGCTCAAAGGATCAGGGATGGATTGGATGCAACTCTGTTTCTTCACAATACAAAACAGTAAAAGGCAAACATTGGTTCAACTTAACGACTGCGTGGCAGCTCCAATTACTTAGAAGAAACTGTGGTAAATATGTGGTAGGAAAGGCGATAATAAAACCTCAGGTTTGCAGACTAAATCTGACTTATTTACCAGCACATTCACGGGCCTACAAGAAGGAATATTCTCTGCTCACTGGAAAAAGCCACCTAGAAATCCAGCATTATACCTTTTGACCTTCTTGTTTAACTCCGCCATGCTATTAACATAGTATGCTGGTCCCAAGCCCAGGTAAAGGAGGAGGGTTTGAGGCAACGTACTCTGTACTATCCTCAGTAAAACAAAAATAAAATGCTGAGATCAGGGAAAGAGATAAATAGAGTATAGTTGAAGTTATTCTACTACGCTAAATCCTACCTGATCTCTCTTGGTGACAGGCCCCGCGACAGATCGACCAGGAAAATGCATACAATGTCGTTACAAACATGATGATCGGATTGAGTCACAAGCCTCGGAGAAATGCTAGGGCGTCCACCTCAGTCGACGCGGCAGGACGGGCCCCGGTCCTGTCGAGAAATGGGCAAGGGTTCTTGACGCATGGACGGCGTCAGGACGTAAGCAATTTAGTCCGCACACAACGAACAAAACAAATACGAAACACCGAGGAACTCGCAAGAGCCATTCG
Organism: Hermetia illucens; assembly: GCF_905115235.1. Classification (NCBI taxonomy): domain Eukaryota; kingdom Metazoa; phylum Arthropoda; class Insecta; order Diptera; family Stratiomyidae; genus Hermetia; species Hermetia illucens. The sequence goes on from NC_051850.1 coordinate 171,702,051, forward strand.
GAAAAGGCGCATTGATATCTGCGCTTTGCAAGAAACCCGATGGTTTGGTGCCAAAAGCTGCGACATTGAACGCGAAAGCGGTAAAAATGGCTACAAACTTCTCTATTTTGGTAACCCACACACTCAATATGGTGTTGGCATTGCCATCTCAGAGGGTTTCCGTGATGCCGTTAAAGAAGTCGAACGATTTGATAATCGGCTGATGAAGCTCACCATTATATCAGCTGATCGCACTATTCACTTCTTCACTGCGAACGCACCACAGACAGGTCGACCTGATGCCGAGAAAGATGCCTTCTGGCAACTTCTCGATGAAAAGACTTGTCACGTGCCTGCTGACGATTAAATAATCATTGCCGGCGACCTTAATGGTCATGTGGATGAAAAGGCAGACGGTAACAGGTGCCATGGGGGAAAGGGGTTCGGAGCGCGCAATGAGGGTGGCGAGCGGATAATCGATTTTGCGGACACCCATGACCTTGTACTTATGAATATATGGTTCATGAAACGATTGTCTCATCTTCCCACATTTTATAGTCGCAAATCGACTATATTCTCATAAGACGCCAACATTTTAGCACTGTCACTGATTGCAAAGTCGTTCTCTATGAGACCATCGCACCTCAACATCGGCCGTTGATTGCCGTCCTGCGAACTAAGCCACCGATAAAACAGCATGAGAAACGCACTGGCCCGCCGCGCATTAAATGGTGGCAATTTATTGACAAGAAAGAAGAAACGGTCTCACTCATACGATTGCCAACCATTATGAATGTGGAAGAATCATGGAACCAAATGAAAGACACGATCCACAAAGCGGCCTCTGCAACCCTCGGGGTCACCAAGTCGGGTAAGCGGTTCATCATCCGAGATACTTGGCTTTGGAATGATGATGTTGAAATGAAGGTCCGTGCAAAGAAACGCCTTTACCACAAATTTCTCGACGATAAAACGCCTGCTAATTGGCAAATTTATAAGAATGCCAACCGGGAAGCAAAGAAAGCAGTCGCTGTCACCCGAACGAACCATTTCAAAAATCCTTACGAAAAACTGGACACTCGGGATGGCGAGAGAGATCTGGATCCACTTGCTAAAAGCCGTAATGAACGCACACAGGATATCGAACACTTCTGTTGTGTTAATGACAAGAACGGTAATTTGCTTACCAACCGTCGAGCTGCAACGGATAGATGGCGAGAATACTTCAAGCAGATTTCAACTGAAGAATTTATACCACTTCCAATCATTGGCGACATTTGGGCCAGTTCCACCAGTCAGCGCAACTGAAGTCGAGGAGGCAATAAAACAAATGAAATCGGGGAAAGCAACAGGACCTGACGACATCGTAGCTGACCTCTGGAAAGCGAAGAGTTGGGACCCAACACTGTGGCTCAGTGAATTCTTTAACCGGGTTATTCAGGAAGGAAGAACACCATCTGACTGGCAAGAAAGTACCGCTGTTCCAATATGAAAAAAGAAAGGTAGCCCAGCAGAATGTTCAAATTACCGTCCGATCCGGTAACTTTCCCATACCATGAAGATTTCTGAACGCATTCTTGACAACCGTATTCGCGAAATCGTTGAAATAACCGTGAATCAAGCCGGATTTGTCAAGAACTGCGGAACTACTGGCGCAATACACGCTGCGCGGTTACTCATGGAGAAACATCTCATAGCAAAAATGATCTCCAGCAGCTTGTTAAAAAATGGAATGATCGTCTCATGCAACACGCTTTCAGATTTAATTTAAACAAAACTGAATTTTTGGCGACCGATTCCCATGAAACAGGCACAATCACTGTCAGCGGCAGTGATCTACCCAGAACTGAGCGATTTAAATACCTCGGGTCAACGCTATCAGCCAATGGAGAACTGCGTTATGAAATTGCTTCACGCATTAACGCAACCTGGATGAAGTGGCGTTTACAACTGGTGTTTTTTGTGATCGACGTACCAACGAGCGTTTCAAATCTAAAATTTACCGCAATGTCGTCCGTCCAGTCGCTCTCTATGGTTCTGAGTGTTGGCCGACTATAAAACACAATGAACGGCGTCTTGCGGTAATGGAGATGAAGATGCTACGTTGTACTAGTGGCGTCACACGTTTAGATCACATCCGAAATGAGGATATCCGCGATCGTTATGGGGTTGCATCGATCGTAAAAAAGTTGCGAGAGAGGCGTCTTCAATGGTATGGTCACGCAATTCGTGCAAACGAGAATTCACTTGCCAAGATTGGTCTGAACATCAAAGTCGATGGTAAATGACTAAAAGGCAGACCTAAACAACGGTGGCTTGATACGCTAGATGGGGATTTAAAAGCCTCGAGATTGCACCCAGATCAGGCATTCGATAGAGCCAAATGGCGAAGCCGATCACGACGAGCCGACCCCGCTTGTGAACGGGACAAAAGCTGAAGAAAAAGAAGACCTTTTGACCTTCCTGTTAGATACAATGAGGTAGACGGTGGACAGAGTAATCTACAACAGACAGCTCCCGATCGTCGAGTGCAGCAATAGCCTGGCGGAGTGTCACTTGGGGGGTGAAACTAAAAAGGGACAAACAGAATTTGGCACGTTTTGTATGTTTTGGCGCTGACTGTGAAAAATGCATTCAAGTTTGCCAACGGGAACCGAATTGATATACTTGGCGAACTTGGACGAAATTTACCTTTCGGAGAGGACTCTATGGGATGGTAGGGCTTGGTAACGAACCGTAAAAACTTTTAAGATGGAAGTCGGTGCACATACCGTGGTCTCTAAGTTAACTATTAAATATCAGGTGATGATTGATGCGAAACTAAGCTTTAGGGAGCCTTTTAAACCTTTTAACATCTTTTCCTAATCTTTCATATGAAGAAAGAAAAGAGAGTTAAGGATAGAAAAGAAAATAGCTTGCTGTCAATTTATGGGATTAGATATGTGCCCACCGGGCATCGCTAATCAGAAAAGGCGTTCAAAGGCAAAAGGAGAAGAATACCTTACGTGAAACAACGAGACTACATATGAATGAGAAAAAGGACACGGCTTCACCACCAAAAGCAGTAATTCTCAGAGAAATCAAATATGAGGAAGCTCTTTGGCTGTTAGTGTGGGGAAATTCTGTGGGATCCACACCAACGGCGGCATACTCTCATATTTTTTAGTACACACAGACTGGTCCTTGCCTGACGGCAAGGCTGACAACGTAGCAGGAATGTCCTTATATCCTTCTGGTGTAAAAAACCTGGGTTTGATTTAACAAAATATGTGATATCGGATCAGTAAGAGGAGCTAGGTTCTTCTACGATGATAGATCGAGAAGCAACTGTGATAAAACAATTCTATGCACAGGACCTAGCTTTGGTTATTGAATCTACCCTATAATTTTCTAGACCCTTCCTCGAATTTAGTTTGATTATTATGGGCAAATCGATTGTAATACAAAGATGGATTGAGCAAAGTTCGATGAATTTCTCGACGGATTCCTAAACGTCTGAAAATTCTTTTGACGGTAGAACTACAATTTGAAATTGTAAAGCAAAAATTGTTAGGTTGCGTTAAAGAAGCTAACCTCATTATCCAAGGTAAATGTTGTCAAACAGTTTCTTGATAGGGAGTCAGTATAAACTTAATTGGACGTACACGATTCAGGAGAACGATTGGAGACAAGAAGATTAGTGGTTTCTACAAAATTAGAACATCGCGACGACGGTTGTTACAAGTAAAATTCAAAATCTACCATAAAATCCTTTGAGGTGGAGGTACTTGGTGTGGATGGCATCTATGCAGCGATGTTAAATTAAGGGGTGAATTCTGGGTTACGTGCCTACCACTTGACAGATTAAGGTAGTATTTATGCTAAACTTCGGATAAATTAGCTTGAAATCATTATCACTGAAATGTCTGTAGAGACCGATTTATCTTCTTTTTTTCTTCAGCCTTTGTCCCGTTCACAATCAAGGCCGGCTCGTCGTGATCGGTTTCGTTATTTGGCCCTATCAAATGCCTGATCTGGATGCAATCTCGAGGCTTTTAAACTCCCATTCAGCGAATCAAGTCACCGTTGTTTCGGCCGCCCCTCTGATCGTTTACCATTGACTTCGATGTTCAGACAAATCTTGGCAAGTGAATTCTCATTAGCGCGAATTACGTGACCATCTAAGGCGCCTCTCTAGCAATTTTTCCATGATCGGTGCAACCCCATATCGATCGCGGATATCCTTATTTTGGATGTGACCAAAACGTGTCATGCCACTAGTCCAACGCAACATCTTCGTCTCTATTACCGCAAGACGCCTTTCATTGTCTTTTATAGTCGGCCAACACTCAGAACCATAGAGAGCGACAGGTTGATGGGAACAACTCTTTAAATTTTTGAACATGTGAAATATCTTAGGGTGCTGGAAATTGGCATTTCCAGTATGTTCGACGACCTCGCTCTATATAAATAGCGGGTCCAGTAATCTGAATTTCTTTTGCTGCTAGACGAAAACACAAAGCGGAAACAGATTTTTTCTAATGCTCACCGATGATTATTCCCCGTTGATAGTGGTCAAGCTGATGAAATCGAAAACAGAGAAAACCGATGCAATTAAGGATTATGCTGCATCAATGGGAAGAAGACCAGTACCGAACATAAGTGACAACGGAAAGGAATACGACTCCAAGGAACTATAAGATTTTCTTTGATGAGAAGCAATGGAGTAGCAGTTGGCGATTACATGCATGTCTCATAAGAAAGGCGCGGTGGAAAGATAGAACAGGACGTTTATTGAATCTTCTTCTTCAGTATAGTAAACAACATCGAGAACACACTAGTTGAAGTGTTCATAGGTGAAAAATCAGACCTGCCCCTGATGAGAACTTTTGGTTCCAGAGTTTTCTTGCTCGTCCTAAAGGAAAGACGAAAAAAGATGAAATCAACGCACGAGGGGAAGTTCTGGTAGGCAACCAGGGTAATGCTGGAGGATAAAGTATCTAGCAGCGGAAGAGTTTTAGGTTAGCAGGTTAGTGAAAATCGTGGAAAACTCGTTCGAGGCAAGTAAAATAGCAATGCAGACAAGTAAAACAAAACATCATCAAAGTGGTGTATCATATATAAGATGCCACTAGATGAAGAACCAGAAGACCGAGAGTCAAAAGGAGAAGCCATAGATTTTCGAGCAAAAGTCGATTCAACAGAGGAAGGCTTCCGGACCCCGATACCAGTGCGAAGAAGAGGATCCAAGCAACACAACAAAAATGATGGAGAAGGAAAAAAAAAACAGTATTTACAGCCTATGTGCTATGCAGGCGAGCGTTTGCCCCGTAATGTGGTGTATTTAGAATGTTGAAATTTTGCACAGCCCTAGATGTGCTACCTGATTTGCGATCCATCTAAGCCGCGGACAATAATCCCGACCGGAGTTATAAAGACAGAGTTGCATTCGACCATGCGCGTATCATGGGTTCCGGGTAATTACATGACCTATTTGGTCAACTACGAATATCGCAAGTTAATCCTGTCAAAAAGAAGCCATTGACAAGCAGGACCTTTCCTTTTGGTTGTATTTTCCTTGCCTATTTTTTTCTTTTTTGGGAAATAAACTTTCTTAATAAATCCGTAATCTAGGGTGAAGGAATCTACGCACACCTCGGATAAATTGCAGTGACGTCACGCGGTATTTTAACGGATCCCCTCCAAATGTCCTTTCTACCTTTGGAGGTTGTAATGTCTCACTGCAACATTTGAGCTTCGTTGCAGGGCTGTCTGTTTCCTCACTACTTATGAATAAAAATCGGTGACACTACTTCAAATTATTTTAAGGGGACCCCGGAGATACGGAGACAGTACCGAACGCGATTGAGAGTTGCTCAACAACATCGGAGTGGATCTTATGCCGCAAGCCATGAAGAATTCATAACCCGCTTTCTGGAACTATGTCATGTTTCGAAGTAGAACGTTGTCAATTAATACCGGGTGATAGTGAGAGATAATCGTTAATTTACAGAACTTGACAACAGGAGAAACTCAAATGCTCTACTGCTAAAGCCCTCAATGAACCCAACGGTCAGGAGAAGTTTAGTGACTGGGAATGTCAATCCCATTTATAACGAGGCCTTGACAGCATTCCACTCGGCATTTACAAGATGTGCTGAGATTTTTCCAGATGATAGAATAAAGATCACAAAACTTAAGTTCACTTTGGTTCCTAACAATATCATTGGTGCCATTGACAGCATTTTGGGAAATCGTTTGGCTAGCGAGTTTACTGCGACAGACGTCCAGTTGTTCGTCTTCACAATCAACATCTTGAAAAAGCTGGAAAGAGAAAGTGGCACATTACACAAGTGCATCTTGGATATTCATCACCAAGAGTTCATAGTCGTTGGAGACTATCATCTATCCAATGATATGCCAATCACTGAAACCGCGAGGTGCTGAAGCAGAAACTTCTATTATGATACGATCGTATCCACAGGTATCAAAAGAGCCTTCAGCGAAGGACAGATAACACTTTGTCCTTTCAAATTCGAAGAAAATTTCGTAAAAGTCTCACCTACTCAGGTCGGAAAAGCAGCCTCGATTGGGATCAGGCAGCAGACTACTGGAAAATTGTTTGGAGCCAACCCAGCTGTTGCGCTTTAGAAGTAGTGTGGCTCCTGCCCCTTATGAACTAATTGTAAATGAAAAGTGTAAATAACTGCGCTTCTTGCTGCTTGCTACCATCCTTATCATAAGTATACTCCGCAGAGACCCTTGGTTAAACTGCTGTTAGATTACACTACTGCCACCGATCACAGTGATGATCACAATAAACCCGATCTACGTCTGCTTTTAAAGGAAGAGCGAGCGTGTTTCATAATGGATGTAGCTATACTACTAGAAGGTTGTTGAAAAATGCCTGGAAAATTCGGAACAACGGTCTCTTGGCGAACGATATGAAGGAGGTATCATTTCTGTGTTGCGGGTCTTTGGATGCTACCTTTAACCCATCCTTAAATAGGGCGGGTAGAGGGTTTGTCTACAATTTGCTATATTTAGACCACTGCAATGAGAGCAGCTCAGACTTAACCATTTAGGTCTATGGGGAAACTGCAGAGCGCATAGAGTCCTGGAAAAGATATTGGTAGAACTCTATCCAGGTTTTGCAATGTTTCTGGATCTCCATGCTTCGATTGGTAGAAGATAAAATGTTATCATCAGATATAGAGAAAACTGACGTGAATTAGAAGAATGCGTGGCAGAGCATACTAAATTCTCCTACACCGACAGCTCAAAAACAAAATAAGACAGGACCTACCCCTCAGGTAAAGATCGGACCTAAAGCCAACAATTGGAATGTCAGTAGGATTGGAGAACGCGGAAAACATGTATTTTCAACTAGACTGGATTAGGTGAGCTTAGTTTTTCGGGGTGAGCTGCAAATCCAAGCACTCAGGTCTTTTATGAGGCTAACTATACAGTCCTCTAAAATCAAGTATTGGACGACCTGAGATGTTCACAAACTTTTACACATTTCAGAACATCTTCCAGAAGCAGAGAGTGCATAGAGTCTTCGTTAAAGAGAACCCCTACGAGGTTTTCTCGTCTGTGATCTGAGGAAGCCGGGCAGCTGAATATGAAATATAGTGCTGTCTCGTCTTCTTTGCCACATTGGCCATATATAGCCGAGAAGACCACCCCAACTTTTTTCTAGTGCTGGTTTAAGAATCATTCTTAAGTTAAAAGGCTTACCAGTGTTTTAATAGCCACATTTTAAGGGATAGTAAAAATTCTTGTTCCGGTTAGAGGTTCTGAATTCTTTAACAAAGATTCCTTCTAACCTCACTCTTCAAAGCAAACTTTAAAGGAGATAACCTTCGGCCGAATGCTGGCTCTGGTCCGACCATTGTGGAGCCAAATCCTTGACAAGCTAGTCTGGCAGCCTCCTCGTTGCCAGCAATGTTCGAGTACCTTGGCACCCACATCACGAACGTTTCGTTCTTTCAACGAAATTTTGGTAGCAACCTGTGGCAACTCTATGTCAGTTCACTTAATATACTACTGCTTTTTAATACTGATAACGTTGCACGAGTATTGGAACAGATTATTATTGTGCTACTTCACCAATTTTGTCGGAAATATTTTTCATTGCCAATAAAATAACATTGATCTCCGCCTGCAATAAAGCTGCCATTTTTCCTGAGAGCTCAGCCAGTTCCACACTCGGAATTTCCCACAACAACCCTGAGCCCGATTCATGTTTCATGATTGACCCGTCGGTGAAGGCTAAGTCTGTAATCCCCAAAGATTTGTAGTTTTTTGTCGACAATTTGATCTTTTGATGGTTACAAGAGAATACGTCTTCTCAAAGGTAAATGTGGAAGCTACATGATCGGTAGACTTTAGATGTATGCCTGAGAATTTTCAAATGGATGCATGACAGGACAACTGGTCCCCTTTGTAGGTGCCAATGTATCTATACGTCATTATCTGGTTTCCATTTCAACTCCAAATGAAGGGATGGGGAGGGCAGTGGATTTAGGATAGATTCGAGCACCGTTGTAGTACTGCCTTTGGAGCTTTTGGATCTATGTCAGCCGCTTCTTACTGTTAGCAATTTTCACCTTCGATTACCAGATGAGGAGGGGTGGGGGGCTATATTATGGATATGTGAAGCCAGTGAAAGTTGTACAACACCAGAGAAACCTGAATGATTTCTAATGTTGCTCCTGTTCGAAATTGGACAACAAAGGAAATCACATTCTTTGACCAGTTTTGAAGGACTCGATTTGAGAGGAGGATGCGGCGGCTCCGGCAAGGAAACACGCCAAAACGGTCAGGAGAACCAAGTAAATTATAAGGTTCCACTTCAAATCAAAGTTCAGTTGGTTGAGATGCGTCCTTGTCAAGGGTGAAAAGTAGGATGACAGTAGTAGAAAAAAGTAATTAAAATTTGTTCAGTGCATCCGCTATTAGCCAATTGTTATTAAATTTGTTATCATTTGCCGCACGAGAAATCGCAATTGAAATTGTTGCTATTGTTAATTGATAAACAAGTCGATAGACAATTTGCGTCACTTTACCCAACAATTGGATCTTCTGGCGTGTTTCATTTCACATTTCACATTCCCACACTGCCCCTTTCCTTCCCTCAACTATCCAAGCCAATCGACAAAAGATACCATTTCACTGGCACTATATTTCACTGTATATTAAACGCCTAGCCCGATTGATAAACCTACAATATATAAAAACCAATAACACTATTACGCCTTACGTATACATTTCTAGCCAAAGCTACATATCAATCGAATATTTCTTGATAAGATACATTTCGTCAAAGAGCGGTTATGCTAAAAAAAGTCTCCACCAAAAAAATCCTTAAATATATAATTTGTTATAATACGGAAAGCCTGAAACGCAAAATACCACGAGTATCTAGGAATAGATTGATTCCTGGTAAATTGATAACAATTGCTTTCGACACGTGCCGGAGGGAGGCTATCGGAAAAGGTACAAATGCACGAAATAAAATGCGAAAAGTAAGGAAAATTCATACGTACGTACGGAGAGGGATCATATCTAACCAAAATACAATTAGATAACAATCATATCACTTACCGTCACCAAGCATACCGCTCACTTTTGTTTTGGTATTTATTAATTTTTTCGATTAAGCATTTTTGTTCTATTTTTAAGAGTTGCAGTTCAAGCGCAATCGTTGTAGTCATTAAGGGGGCACTCCTGCTTACCTGAAACATAAAATTTTGGTGTATTATTCTTTGATTTAATAGAAAGGAAAGCAATAAAAAAAAGTATATACATATATTATTTATACAATTATGCCGGATTTTACCTAATACTAGCACTAAGTGCCAAGCATTTAGGCTCGGACGATCCTACCTACTTAAAAACTAAAGGGGCACTGGTGGTGGTGGCCGGTGGTAGGTCAGTGGGAGAATCCGTCGAGTACCCCCCGCAACATCGAGCACGTATGCAGAATGGTGTACTTCTGCATGGTTTGAACCAGACTGTGCGAAAGTCCCAGGACATCAAGGGAAGCCGTCAGGGATTTAGGTACAATACCTGTAGCTGACAATATTATGGGAACTACGACCACCCGCTCGAGACGCCAAATTTCTTTGATTTCACGAGCCAATGGCTCATAGTTCACCTTCTTCTCCACGTATTTCCGTTCAATGTTGCTATTATGGGGGATAGCAACATCAATAATATACGCGGAGCGACCCGTCTTGTCAACTAGCAGTACGTCAGGCTTGTTGTGTGCGGTATGGCGATCAGTCAGAACTTGCCGGTCCCAATACATGCTGTAAGCAGAACTATCAAGTACTGCTTGCGGCTCATATCGGTAAACCGGACATGTTCCCGTGATCAGCCCATGCTTATATGCAAGGTTTTGATGGATAACCTTACATACAGCATTATGCCTGGTGATGTATTGCACCGGTGCCATAACAGTACAGCCAGAAATGAGATGGTCCAACGTCTCTAACGCCGAACCACACATTCTGCACTGGTCGTTCTCCACCCGTTCTTTCATGATGAGCTTTTTATAAGCTCGGGTGGCGACCACGCCATCCTGAATGGCACACATGAACCCCTCCGTCTCAGCAAAGAGCTCCCCAGCACACAGCCACCTGTTCGACAGATGCAAATCGACAAATGGCTGCCAAAGACAATTCACGTGTTTACCGTGCATTGCCTTCGACTTCCATTCCTCGATCCGCTCCTGGTCCGACTTCACCCCACTCAGAGGATTGAAAGATCGATCCTTCAAGTTAAGTGGAGTCAGTCCACAGTCTGCCTTACAGACAGCCGCATGCAAGGGACTCGCTTGCTCTTTACTGTAAAAATAAGCGCGGAGCGAGTCGACTTGGCGATGATGTTGTGCCGCCACGTCAACCACGCCCCTACCTCCGATGTCACGAGGCAGGTTCATCCGCTCCACGGCAGACTTTGGGTGATGCATTCGGAATTTGGACATAGTTGTCCGTATCCGCCGCTGGACGTTTTCCAGGTCGGTCTTCGTCCACGGCAATATTCCGAATGCATAAGCCAGTGAAGGGATAGCGAATACATTCAACGCGCTTATTTTATTCTTCCCCGAGAGACGCGATTTCAGCACCAGCTTTACACGTCGCAGGAATTCAGACAGCAGAGCATCCTTCAGATCACCAACTCGAGCATGGGTTCCTTGCAGAATTCCTAGGTACTTGTAGAAGTCTGTCTCGGTCATAGCTTCGGTGTGGAGGTCACCAATGCTATGTCCGGCATGCGGCTCGTGATGACCTTTGCGGATGGCTTGGATTCGATACTTGTCTAATCCAAACTCCATCCGAATATCACGGCTGAACATGTCTATTATTCGCAACAGACTTCTAAGATGGTTGTCAGTACCAGCATACAGCTTGATGTCATCTAGGTACATCAAGTGTGTCAGTTCGCACTTAGCACGTAGGCCATATTTTATTGCAAAGCCATGCCCTCTAGCATCATTCAGTAGCCATGAAAGGGGGTTCAGTGCCATACAAAACCAAAGAGGACTCAATGAATCCCCCTGGAAGATGCCCCTCCGAATACGGATGGGCTCTGAGGTATTAGCACCCTCAGATGTACGGACTGATAAGGTGGTATGGCACCCTTCCATGACTGTCGCCAAAAACTTTATTAGTTTCGGATCAATGCGATACAGATGTAGGATGTCGATTAGCCAGGTATGCGGAACGCTATCAAAAGCCTTAGCATAATCGATATAGCAACTGAAGAGGTTTCTTTGGCCTCTAGTTGCTTGTCCTACAACTACCGAGTCGATAATGAGTTGCTCTTTGCAACCCCTTGACCCAACTCGGCAGCCCTTCTGCTCCTCGGACAGAATGTTGTTGGTCTCGAGGTGCGCATTGATCCTTCCACTAATAATGGACGTGATGAATTTGTAGAGGGTTGGTAAGCAAGTGATCGGTCTTGTGTCTGCGGGGTCCTGCACCGTGTCCTTCTTAGGGATAAGGTAGGTAATTCCCGCAGTGAGGAAAGGTGGAAATTCCTCCGGCCGACTCATGACCTCATTTATACTGCGTGCCAACCGACTGTGTACGCTGGTAAATTTCTTATACCAGAAATTCTGCACCCGATCCAGACCTGGGCCCCTCCAGTTCTTCGAGATGTTTATAGCTCGTCGAACTTCCTCTTCGGTAACATCCGTGAAATTCATGCCAGGTGTATTGGCATGGCGGGTGCCTTCGGCGGTGATCCACTCAGCATGCTGGGCAGGTAACCCCCAAAGTCCACCCCAATACTCTTTCGCTTCCGTCACCGAGAACTGTATTGTCTGGGCGCTCTGTTGGGATTCGTTGAGAGATCTGAAAAAGCTCCGCTGGTTCCTCGCGTATGTTGCATTCTGGACACGTCTGGATTAACTTTCGCCATACCGTCGTAACCGACTGCATATGACAGAAAGTTTCTGTTTTAGTGTGTCCAGAATTTCAACTACGGGTGTCTCACAGGGGATGGCATAGTTCCGGTAAACCCTCTGCACTTTATTTCTCACCCGTCGGCTGGCATTGCCAGTGCTGATCTGAATCAGTCTAGCAATGTCCTGCCTTAGTGAGTCCCGCCGACGTTCCAGACGAATTTTCCATGGTGGATCTCTTTTGTCACTCAAACCAATAACGCGAAAGCGAATCTTCTGACCGTGCAATCTGATAGCCGCAACTGCACCACAATACACAAGTGATTGTAGTTGCAGCAGCGACATATCAGCACACAGTCGAGACGCAATCTCATCATTGATTTGAGATAGAATTCCCGGAGTTGCTGGAGATGCATAGAGCCTGGGAATACCTGGTCTATGCAAAGGATCCATATCCGAGAATTCTATACACGCTCTTTGGAATTCGTCCCGAACTTCAGCGGAAACCTCAGCTGGACGGTGGAGAAGAGTGCTTCGGCGAGTACTGAACCTGTTGCCTGCAGTGCGGCGTGGTGTTGTTGATGCCGCCGCCTCTGCCCCCATCGACTCTCGGTCACCAGTTTCCCCGATGACTTCAAGTCGAACACGTTCCCTGATGGTGGCCGGGATTGTGTCACTGCGAGTGATGAAGCGGTACTGGTCTGCGACTCGCTGCACAGTCACGTGCGCGAATTGCGGGAAACGCTCGACGAATCTCTGGTGCAACAAGGGGCGGTAAGATGTTGTACCCGCCCCCGCCGTTATTTCGTAGTAGGAGCGGATGATGAAGAGGTTCATTTCTTCAGTCCATTTCATCCGCTTCCTACGCGAACCTGCTGAAGTGCAGCAGGCGGAGCTGTGCTCCTGGTCGTCGTGGCGCCTAGACGTCGAACCGCCCCACGACTAGCGGTTTCGACGCCGTGCTGTCCATTACGAGAGCCCGACCCAGTCACCAAGTCAGACGACTCCCGCCGGTTATCCGTACCGGACCTTAAATTTCTCCTTCTTCTCATTTTTTAGTGGTGCATTTTATCCCTAGCTGCCAGGTGTGTAGATAGCTTCCTTAGTGAGTAATCTGCAAGACTGCAAAGTTCCTGCACTTTCCTCACCTACCCCCTGAGACGCTGCGGTGGCGTACAGCCATTCAGACTGAAGCTATCTATCCCTCCTCCTTTCACAACCGGGCTTGGGACCGGCTTCGGCGGAGTTTATTTATTATTATTATTATTATTTAGACCCAAAATATTTTGGTCTTTCTAGCAAATGAGGCGCACTGTTCCTATCTACAGAAAGCAGGCGAATCCGTCTGAGGTGACTGCGGACTTAAGTAGAACCAGTAAGACAAACCAGTATAGAAGATGGCTGCGACTGAGGGATGATTGTGAAAAGGGTCGCTGGACCCATAAACTGATCCCGTGCATTAAGGAATGGACAAATGGGAATGTACGAAAACGCATAAAAAGTCTTTGTATCGCTTCGGGTTAGATGAGTGTCCTGACTGCCCTGAATGCGGCACTACACCCAAGAATCCGGAACACATAAAGTTCCATTGTCCAAGATTCATAGAGAACAGCCCTATAGAGCAAATAGTGAAATCTGAAGGGAATTTATTCGCATTCAAAGGCCGCAATAGCCATGATCCAGAAGGAACTACAAGAATTCCAACGAGCGGGAATAGTTCGCCGGAAGCGTGATCCAAATGGGCTGGGTATAAATCAGAACCCTCACCGCGAAGTAATACTTCACGATATTCTCTTTTTAACGTTTATACTTCAATCCATAAAAGAAGCACGAAAATAGGTTACGCTTCCCGCTAAATTCTCTACTAAGGTCGGGAGGTCCTCATATCTCTAATTATTGTCAGTAGCGAAAATTTGTAATCGAACATTTTTCCTCTGAGCCCAATTTTGGAGACTAAGACCCATAAAATGAAATTCGACAAATCGGCCAGACCACCCCTTAACATCGTCATTCAATCAATTTGCAATCACTTTTTTTAGGAATCGAACATCAAACACTTCGGCTGAGTTATCGAGATCAAATTAAAATTCCGTACAAGGAAATATAATTATAAAGTTTAGAATTTGGTACGTGAACAAAAATAATTTACCGAAAATTTGTCCTCTTTTGCTGATAAAGACTAATATGCACGTTAAATATGTAAGAGAACATAGATAGCGACATTGTCCGTGGGGGGTTTTTTGAAAGATATGTACCCATGTTTGAAAGTGCGATGACGTAGGTGATCTTCAGCGGTGTTGACTAGCGAATTGTGTTCTAATCCTGACAAAAATAGCAATTTACTTATAAATAGTGGACATGCCATTCAAAACATACTTAACCTAACAGAAACATTAACACTTAGCTAGGGTTGAGCAGGGATAAAAATTTAAATCGTTGCTCTGATCAAATTTAGTGGAGGAGGGAGAGGAAAGGGGCAGGGTCTAGGATGAAAGGGGATGTAGATTAGAGAAGGCGTGAACTGTTCCGATTAAATGGAGGGACATTTTGCGCATGGGAGTGCCGAGCTGTGACCTGCCTGTAACCTGGCTTCCCTGTCGGACAATAACTAATACAGGGACAGGAGAAGTTACGGGAATTGGTTTTCGCAGAGGAAGATTTTCTAGCCGGCTTCAATACCCATATATATACCGTCGGACAGTTACTGGGTGTGGTCCCCGAGTTTTCTTGGAAGTCCAGAACAGAAATTTCAATGAAAAAGGGGTAATAAGTTCGACTTTTACGCACAATTTTCTAGAGCACAGATTTTGTCTCTACAGTCCTGCGGTTATACTGATTGACATCAAATTTGAAGGCAAATTTGGAACTGTGAACGCCCAAGCATACAATGAGTTACGTCGTTCTACGTGGAATTTAAGGGGGTCGGAATGTTTTTCATCGAATATAGTTATAGTAAGGGGGATTCTCCCTGGGCTGTAGGGACAATAGAGAAGCCCGAATAATTGTCACTCCAGATTCGTGTAATTTTCACCCCGAGTCCCATTTTTCGCATAATTTTCACCCCGTGGCCGGACTTTTCCCCTACGGTCCGGTTCCTGCGGGTATCAAATACAATAAAAAACCTCGATTAACACTTTTGAAAGCTGTTCTCAATTTTGACATTAAATGCACAAGGGGACAGGGCAGGGGCTGAAAAGTGGTCACTTTTTTACGGACCCATTTTTAGAACCTACCCATCCGAAAAATTTGAAAAATTCATGGTGCCTGTGGCATCAAAACGGCGCACCAAAGCGCTAATTGGGCTCCTCGGAGCGGCCACTGATACCTACCTTCATGGTGCCTAAGCTCTGAAATACCTCCCGTACCGGATTTCAAATAAAGTTAATAATAATTTATTACTACGATTTTTAGTAATTGACTGCAAAACTCCCTTAGGTTCATTCTAGAATCATGAAATGAATCATGCAATAATATAGGCTACAATATAAAGCATGATCTTACCAAGTTTGGTGGAAATCGCATGGTTAATGATAAAAATTAGAAAAGCTCAGGATTATCGCTTCAGTGCAAATTGTAACATTTTGAATGTCAGTAGCACGTGAGGGTGAATATTCTGACATAATATATGCATATACATTACATACAAGGCACTTATAAGACAAAGTTTTTTATATAAAAAATATACAAAACCTTTCATATCTGAAGCGTCCAACTTCTGGTTTCCCGAGTTGTCAAATAGACATTAAAGACAGACTTGTTAAAGAGACATCAGACCAGAATGTAGATCCGATAAATGCGAAGTAAAAGTTGAATTTTCAAACCCTAAGTTTAATCAGGGGAGGAGGAGATCCCCCTTAAGAAAGTCCTGAAAAATTATAGCGGTCACTTTCCTCAAAAGTTATGGATCCTCAAAGGGGTGGTTTTTTATGTCACCATGATAAAGTTTGAGAATTTAACTTGACCCCGTGAGGGGAGACGGATGACACGTATTAGCAGAAGAAGAAGAAAGCTTCCGCCTTTCTAACCCCGTTAAAGAATTGTGGCGGTTACCCCCTCTTCCCATTGCCCTAAGAAATCAAGTGGCCTCAAAGGGGTTATATCCACATAAAAACGGTACCATTTAATTTTTAGCCCCGCAGAAGTAAAGATGTATATGCAAGATACAGCAAGAGGTTCTCTCTATAAAACCCCGTTGAGAAATCGCGGTGGTCACTTCCCCCTCTTCCCCAAAAAGTTAAATGGGGAGTATTTCGATATCATCATGAAGAATTCTGATCTGCCAACCCGACACGGAGGGTACGTAAGAAAAAAAAGATTCGGGTAAAAACCCAAAAGGACCGCTCTAAGAACGTGCCTCCACTCCGCAGTTGCTCCTTTTGCACATCGCGATGACGATATGAAAATGACCCCTTCTTGGGCGCCATAAGCTTTCACAATTCTCGAACGGTGTTAGAAAGACGGGACTTGCTTCTTCCTTCTGTAATCTTCCTTATCTCATCTCCCCGAGGGTGAAGCGACCAAATTAAATTTTACTATTATATAATAACGTCAAAATACCCTGCATTTGAAGCGCCATAATTTTTTAGGTGGTCGGGGGTGACCAGCGCGAGAAAATGTCTCGCTCCCCCATTCATACCTTCCTTCCTCCATGCGGGGATGGGATTCAGAATTAAACATTATCCTTTTGATTCGAAAATAGCCCACTTTGGCGCGTCATAGCTTTTTAACCGGGTGGCCGCCCAAGTTTATGACAGGTTTAGAGAGAAGGCCTTTCGCCTTCTTCTTGCAAACCTCCTCCCTTTTTTTTTTTTTTTTTTTTTTTTTTTTTTTTTGGGAGTAGGGTAGGTGAATGCGTTTACGCACAGAGTGTTGGACTCCCGCAACAGCACGCTGGCGGACTACCAACTAAACACCTCCCTGTCATCAGAGAACTAGCCTGGAACCGTTTGACACATTACTTCGGGCTAGCCCTCCCGGCTTTGGGAGCCATCAAGTCAGGGAATTCCTTTCACCAACGGGAGGGGAGGGGAGGAAGGGAGTTGTTAGTTCAGGGAACCCCTTACCGTCCGATCCCTCCGCCGGTCGAGTTCAATCTTCTTCGTAGTAAGAAGAGCCCGAACATAATGCGCAATACGACTCCAGCTGCCAGCGCTCTTCAGCATCTCTCTGACAATGTTGTCTGGAGAGAGCTCCCCTGTGTCTGCATAAAGCTGCTGGCGGAGGCCGTCCCACCTCTCGCAAGAGAAAAAGGTGTGTTCAGCGTCATCCGCCACTCTATTGCAGAACACACAGTCAGGAGATCGCGCCTTCCCAACCCTGTGCAGGTAAGACTGAAAACCTCCATGCCCACTTAGAAGTTGGGTAAGGAAGTAGTCAATCTCACCGTGCTTTCTGTTCAGCCACGGGTCTAATTTGTCGATGAGCCGCGCAGTCCACTTGCCCCTTGGCTCATTTTGCCAAGAAAGTTGCCACTCGTTAAGGGTGCGTTGACGTTCTTCACGGGCAACCACTTCTCTTAAGTTTTCGCCCTTACGGCGATAGATAGCTTTGCGCTCCTTGGCAAGGAGGGCAACGGGGATTACTCCGGCAATCACCATCACAGCCGGTTCGGAGACAGTGCGATAAGCAGACGCCACTCGCAAAGCTCCCCGCCTCTGCACTTGAGCGAGGCGTTTACGATGCACCTCCTTGTCAAGGGCATCAGCCCATATCTCCGCACCATAGAGAAGGACGGACTGCGTTGCTCCCATGAGGAGACGTCTCCTAGTTGATATAGGGCCGCCGACATTCGCCATTAGCCGACTCAAGGCCGCGACTCCTGCTGCAGCCCTGTCCGCTGCTGCTTTGATTTGCTCGAAGAAGCTCATCTTCGAGTCGAGCATTAAACCAAGGTATTTAACCGTTGGTTTTGACTCTATAGTCAACTCGCCGATCGATATGGGACGCAAGGTCGGGATTCTTCTTCTGGTCAGGATGACTACTTCGGTTTTTTCCAGCGCAAGGTTGAAACCGTGAGCAGTCATCCATCCGCTTACCCGTCGCATCAATATGCCAAGTCTGCTTTGCGCCTGTTCAACAGTGCGTCCGGAAACAAGTGCCGCAACGTCGTCTGCATAACCGACCAGGCGCGACTCTTCAGGCATATCGAGTCTCAGCAGACTATCGTAGGAAGCGTTCCAGAGGTCCGGCCCTAGGATGGATCCCTGCGCTACTCCCGACGTGATTTCCATCCTCCTCTGGCCCTCTAGCGTCTCATAGAACAGGGAGCGGTCTTTCAGATAATCCCTCAATATCCGCAAGAGATAGCTTGGCACGTGAAAGGAGTTCTCTAGTGTGCCCAGCATATCTGTCCATCTTACGGAATTGAAGGCATTTCTGACATCAAGCGTCATGAGGAGCACTATCCGTCGAGATCGGCGGCTGTGTGCCCCGGCTCGATTAAACGCATCTACGACCTCCATAACAGCATCCACTGTAGATTTCCCTGTTCTAAACCCGAACTGCCTTGCGGATAAGTCCCCGGCAGCACGGATCGCTTCAGCGAGTCTACCCCTGATGAGCTTCTCGAGCACTTTTCCGGCCGTGTCAAGCATACACAGCGGTCGGTATGCAGACGGGAGCTCCGGATCTCCTTTACCCTTACGGATCAACGCGAGTCTGGCCACTTTCCAGCGAGAAGGAAAAATGCCCTCCTTCAAGCACGCGTTGAACGCTTCGAGCAGCAATTCTGGCCGTTGGCGGAACACCAGTTTGTAAACTTCCGCCGGGATGCCATCAGGACCTGGCGCCTTCCTGTTTTTCATAGTGAGAACCGCTTCTTCGAGTTCTCCCATTGTGAAAAGGGGGCAATCCACGACGCTTTCCGCGCTGTTTACATCAAGCCGTACAGGGTGTCTGGGGAACAATGCCCGCACAATGCGGTCCATCTGGTCGGTGCTCAGTATGCAGGGCTTCCGCAGAGCCCCGATTTTCCGAGTGACAAGCTTATAGCCAAGTCCCCACGGGTCATCATTTACCTCATTAATAAGATTTTGCCAGCCGCGAGCTTTGCTTTTATTTATAGCGCTGCGGAGTCTCCTTTTTGCTGATCTATATTGTGCCTTTATGGCACATGCCTCGTCGTTGGCGTACAAACGTTGTGCCAAACGGCGGAGCTTATGACACTCCTTCCGTAGGTCGGCAATTTCCGCCGTCCACCAGTACATAGAAGGCTTGTCGCGCCTGGGGCCTCTCCGGGGCATGGAAGCCTCACACGCCGTCGTTATCAGATTCATCACTGAATTTACGACGGTGTCAGCTGCGACACCACCACCCCCCGGAGTGCCCCCCAGTGCGGCCCTACCTGCTCCAAGAGCTTCGACGAACCTTCCGATGTTCACCTTCGCGACATTCCACACGCAGGGGGAACGTCGTGTTGGTGCTCGCCGGCAAGTAGCGTCAAGCACTTCGAACGCAATGTACTGATGATCACTTGCCGAGAAGTCTTCTAGGACTCGCCACCCGTCCACTGATGATGCCAGAGATTCCGACGCAAAAGTTATGTCGGGAATGCTTCCTTCACAACCTGAGCGCCGAAACGTTGGCGTGGATCCGGTGTTTAAAATTACGAGCCCGGTTCTCGCCGCCATTTCCAGAATCCGTTTCCCTCTGGAGTCTGATTGAGGCATGCCCCATTCAAGAGCCCTGGCATTAAAATCACCGCCAACCAGGATTCGTCCCTCCGTGCTCGAAACGGCGTCCTCCAGAGCATCAAGCCGGCGTTGAAAGTCCGGAATCGACTCATTCGGCGTCAGGTAAACGCTAAAAAACGTTATCCCTAAACACCGGATCCAGGCAAATCCGTCCCCCCGGCCTTCGGCAAGAACACGAAGTCGAACGTCGTCCCGAACCCAGATGGCAGCGGTGCCCGATAAGTCGAGATACCATGAGGACGGGTCCTTGTTTCGATATTGCTCGCTAATCAGCACTAGATCAGTATTTACTTCCGCAGCGAACTGCGCTAGCAACTGGTGAGCGGTTGCACTCCGGTGCATGTTAATTTGCAAAATGCGGATCATGGCGTTCGCACCCTAGCCCTCTCCAATTCCGCCCTGAAGATCGGACACCGTCCCGAGCCCGCAGTGTGTGCGACGCTTTCGCCAGATGCGCCACGATCCCTGCAGAGAACACAACTCTCGCTTTCCTTGCAAGACTTCGCTTGATGACCCGCTTGGCCGCATCTCCGGCATGCTGTCCTCCTGTCCGGACCCTTGCAAGCTGCTGCTGTGTGTCCATAGTCCAGACACCTGTAGCACTTGGTGGGGACTATCCGCATTCGTACCCTGCATACTACCCATCCGATTTTGATTCTCCCGCTGTTAAGGAGTTTCCACGCATATTGCTCGGGGACATCCACCACGGCAAGCTTCTGGCCTCGAGCATTTACAGAGGTAATACCTACCCGGGCATTGGTTACCTCTGGACATTCACGCTTTAGCGCCTCCTCTACTTCGACCTTTTCTGTGAGGCAGTCAAGATCCCGTATTTCCAGAGAGCACATGGGTTCTAGGCTGGAAACAAGGGCCTTCTCCCCCAATAGCCCCTTGACCGCTTCGCAGAACGTGCTCTTGTTGGTCGTCTTTGGGCCCAGTTCGACGAGAACTCCACCACTCCTCGTTTTCCGTATCGAAGACACCTCTGCTCCGTTCTCCTCGGGTTTCATCCTGTAGCGGATTTCACTAAGGACTTCCGCAAATGTCTTGCCTTCCGTCGGCTTAATGAGCAGAGCCGACGGTCTAGTCCTTCTTCGTTTCCTCGTTTTTTCCGCTACTGGCTTTGGGTTGGCAGCCTCCTTGTTTTTGGACAGACGTGTCTCTGGCGCCGGAGTCCGTTGTTTCTTTTTATCCTTTTTCGCCTTCTTTTTTTGGGCCTCCTCCCTTGCCTCAATGAAGTAGGGTTAGAAATTCAAACTTTACCATGATGATCTAAAAAATCCGCTTGAAGAGGCCATAACTTTTCAAGGAGGGGGAGGGGCTGCCACGAGTTTTTTTTTAGAGATTGAACAATGGGACTCTTCCCATTCCGTCCGCAGAGACTTTCTACTCCTCCGGAGATGGAGTTGAAAATTCAACATTTACCAAATCCGAGAGTGACAAAGGAACTGCAGCAGAAAATGCTGATTTTTTTGTAATGTGGGTTTTCTGAAACGGATGATGGATTGTAGTGACCTAAAGTCACCATTTACACGGCTTTACGCCCTATTGGCGAATTATTGATGTTGGAAAGATTGGAGGTCATCGTCATCTAGCTAAGTAACTTGTTTATCGATTGGAATGGAAGTTAAGTTGATGTTAACGGAGAGGTTGTTGGTATCGAAAGCCATTTTTTCTAGGTGATTTTCATCATATTCCTTTGTAGTAGATCGTCTGTCTGGGGTCAAGTTTCCACTTGGCAAGGTACCGACGAAGTTCATTCAAATACGAATTCAGGCGAGCCTAATTGGTGGAACTAGCGTGAAAAAGATTTCGGAAAGGGCAGAGCCTTGTGGGATTCCAGCATATATAGCTGTTGCTAAGACTGTCGACTGAAAGAAAAGGACTAACTTACAGAGTTGCGGGTGGAAATCAAGTATATTTTCAGTTCAACTCTATATTGTAATATGATGTCAAGAGTGCCTTTTATATAAAGGAGACAGCCTATTGCTGGTGTCTTGAGTAACCTGTTCCGTTGGTGAATTAAAAGTCCCGGAGAGAATTCCCATCATAGTG
Organism: Hermetia illucens; assembly: GCF_905115235.1. Taxonomy (NCBI): domain Eukaryota; kingdom Metazoa; phylum Arthropoda; class Insecta; order Diptera; family Stratiomyidae; genus Hermetia; species Hermetia illucens. The sequence continues at coordinate 171,724,170 of NC_051850.1, forward strand.
CCCTCCCATTGAAGACTTTGATGGTGGTTGAGAGGATGGAGATAGTTCTGTAGCTATCAAAAAGAGAGGATTTTCGTTTTTCTACGGGACGGGTAAGGGGTCCGGGGGGTAAGGGACTGATTAAAGGGAGAGAACAGGACTGATGGTTGCAGAGGATTTCTATAGGATGACGGCGACTTCTTGCTTTTGCCCTGCTTAATGTAATTTGGGATCGTTTTGGGCTTGAAGAAACTTATTGGTAAAATCGAGCCAGGGAATCTGGTTGGGAGGAGTGACTACTGGAATAATTTAGGTTCTGTCTGTTGTTTGATAATATGATATAGTGGATTTAAAGGAGGCGATTGATGCATCAACTTCGGCATCATCAGCGTTGGTCAAACACGTGAAGTATAGTGAAATGAGTTTTGAGAAAGTGGCTCTCAAGGACTTTACTTTTTCGACAGGGGAAATGACTTGGAGTAGGATGTCATTGTAGTAGGCAACTTTGCTAAATCATGAGGTGATCCTATGGTTTTCTCCGTATGTTATATGGATTTAATTCTATGTTGGATGGGTGCTAATCGAAATTGGTGATATGAGGATATTACCACAGTTGAAAGCATAAAGATCGTCGCGAATCTCGTGCTTTACATATGATTACTGCAGGGAGTTTCTATTCTCAAAAGTGTCCGTCGTACGGTTTTCTTGTAGATGTCCTGAATCGTAGTGTGTGGTCGGTCTGGCACTAATGCTAGTTTGTAGCAATGGAGCGTGTTTCTGTTTGGATTCATCCTGATGTTACTGCTAATCAGGTCAAGGGATCAGTGGCAGTTTCTTCCATTGTATTTAGGAAGTGCCAGGTTGAAATAGAACATGCCTCGTGCAGCTAGCCGGATCATTGTGGTGGATATTTTGATTAAACATGTGTTTGAGATAATAAACGCCCGAAATGGGAGAAAATTAAACGTGGGTTTGATTGGAAGAAATGGTCACTTAGAGAGTTTCGAAAGCATCAGCGGGAAGGAAGAGTTGCACAGCAAACAATTTGTCTGAGAGTAGAATTGCGAAGACTCCGGCGTGGGAGGTCCCTCTTCTTCAACTCCGATGAAAATTCGTGGCGCTTAAAAAGACATGGCGTTTCAAATGGGGGGTAAAAAGGTTGATTTGCCAACCTCAGGGAAAGGCGGGTGAAGATGATTTGCAAGAAGAAGAAAAGGGGCTACTTTTGTATCATGGGGATATTTCTTTAAGAGGGACGGCCGCCGCACTGCTTTAATGGGTTCAGAGTGGAAGGATTTTCCCCTTCTCCTAAATAGCGTCAAAATCCCCTCTCCCTTCGAAAGCAGGGTTGAAAATTCAAACCTTGAAGGGGTAGGAGGCGGGGTTGATTCCCACGATTTTCATCAAGTTAAATATTAGGCCTTACCCTTCGCTCAATCGTCTCCTCACCTTGTCTCTCCGTGAATTGGAAGGAAAATTCAATAGAGTGCGATACCGTAAACATACATGTAGTTCACATAATCTAAAGCCTACCACTACCACACACTGAAGAAACACTAAATAAATAAATAATACTCAAATCCGACAATAACTTCTGCTGTGATACTGAAATCGATATGAATGCTATGTAACCACTTGTTCAATGTTATCACATTTTTTTTCAGAAGCGAGGAAAAAATTAATTTTAGGTGAATCCCCATGTTTTATGACTCTAGAGACAACGGCGTTGTAACGAAAGTACTTAGGCATGTGAATTCATTAATCTTTAGATGTTGTTTCTCCTGAACATTTACAAAGTCTATAAATTAAGGTCAATTCAATAGCTATTAAAGTGAAAGTGAAGGCAGGCAAAGGAGAATTGCCTAAATACCTTGATAAAATTCAGTACCATTCAAAAGAAATTTTCGGATGCTTTAATATACCTACAAAATGTGAGGTTTTAAGAGGTAACCCCACTATAGAATTTTAAAGAAATCGATTTTTCTTTTATTGGCTTAAAAAATACTTTGAATTCTGCAACGCCCTTGACTGTTAATGGGGGTAACCATTGCGATTTTTGCCAGAGGTTGGGGAAGCAGGAGCTTCTTTTTGCTTCTACATACCCTCTCCACCTCTCTCCCTCCGCGGGTGGGGTAAGAAAATCAAAACTTATTATAATTATATCAAAATATGAAACCCTCCCACCATAAGTTAGGATTATTCAATGGGGTTAGAAAGAGGGAGTTGCTAGGCGTCACTGGCCACTCAGCATAGGGGATCCTTTAAACACTTCAGATCCTCCCTGATGCTACCCCTGCCTCAGATGTATAATGGTGGTGTTTGTTTCGCATTTCGGAATAAGTTGCTGCATCATCATCATCAACGGTGCAACAACCGGTATCCGGTCTAGGCCTGTCTTAATAAGGAACTCCAGATATCCCAGTTTTGCGCCGGGGTCCACCAATTCGATATCGCTAAAAGCTGTCTGGCGTCCTGACCTACGTCATCGCTCCATCTCAGGCAGGGTCTGCCTCGTCCTCTTTTTCCACCATAGATATTGCCCTTATAGACTTTACGGGTGGGATCATGCTCATCCATACGGATTAAGTGACCCGCCCACCATCACCTATTGCTGGTTGCAGTATTTGTCCGCCGTCTTCAGTTGGCGCCACCTTCAACTCCCCGATGTTCTGATTGTTCAGTAGTTCATCAAAGTTCTCAAACCATCGCTCCAATATGCCCATTCTGTCGGAAATCAGATTTCCCTCTTTGTCTCGGCAGGATGAACATCGAGGTGTGTAAGGCTTCATCCTGCTGACTTGTTAGTAAAACTTCCGCCCTTGGTGCGGTTGCTCTCTGTACTTTTCGAGTTCACAGACTTGTTGGTTCTTCCAGGCTTCCTTTTTGCGTCTGTGAAGTCGCTTCTCCGCTCACCGGAGTTCGTGATAAGTCCCTGCGCATGCCCGCGTCCTTTGAGAATGCAACATTACTCGGTATGCAGCATTCTTCCGTTCCGTTGCTAGCTTACATTCATCGTCAAACCAGCCGTTGCGACTCTTTTTGCGGCTGGGGCCAAGTATGTTTGTGGCCGTATTTATGATAACGTTCTTCAAGTGATTGTGAAAATCATTTGTTGATGCTTCATCTCCAGGTCCGCTGTTGACTGCAGTTATTGCGGCGTCCATTTCCCTCTTATAGGTGTCGCGGAGGGTTGTGTTGTGGATGGCTTGAGTGTTCACTCTCACCTGATTGTCAGAGGGGATTCTAGGTGGTATTGTTATTCGACCTCGTAGAAGGTATCCTTCTCCGACTCTGCAGTCTCCTCTGTAGGGGCGTGAATTTCTAAATTTGCGTCGCAAGCGCAGAGTGCATAGCCATTGGCTTATGTTTTCAAAGCCGATAACAGCAGATTTCATTGTTTGACTGACTAACAAATCTACTCCGAGCACATGGTTTACTGGACAGCCACTATAATATATGGTGTAGCGACTCTTCTCCAGGAAACCGGTCCCTGTCCAACGCATCTCCTGTAACGCTGTTACAGAAGCCCTATATTGGGACAAGGTATCGGCTAGCTGCTTGGCAGCCCCATCTCTATACAGGAAGCGTCGTTGCGGGGTTTGTCGTTGTGTTATCCTTCCAGTCCGAGGCTCCTGTTGTAGCTTCGTAACTTCGGTTTTCCGTGTAGGGTTGTGAGCCCTACCCAACCCCCAACCTGGAGGACCAGTTGGTACAATTTGTAACGTTTTTAGATGCGGGAGAGTCGTCTTCATCCTTCTCTGTCTGCAGCTTTTTTTTTTTAAGAAAGAGCTCTCAGTGGTCACCACGTGGAGGTGGAGATAGGGTTTGATAGTAGAGCTGTTGGTGTTGGTTCAGCAGGCGTTTCCCAGGTTTTATGCTAAATGTTTCGCCCTGAGCCCTATATTATCCTTTGACCACACGAATACGTTTATTGATATTAATTCCCTATTTTAGGGCGAAATAGGAGGAGAGGAGGAAGTGAAGTAATCGCCGTAAATTTTCAAAAGAGTTGGGTAAGAGGGACTTTCTCATTGCCTCAACTAGATCTTTTCCAAAACTGGAAAGTTTGGTACAGATGCTGCTATTATAATCAAAATAAGAGTAGACCAAACATATTAAGAGGAAAGTTATATTTTTGCTTTTCTTTTATGTTGGGTGGGTTTTTTTGTCAAATCTCAATTCACCTTGGTTAATTACTGTTCAAATGACGTCTCGCAATCAGAAATTCCTCTTGTAGTTCCGTTGGGACTCCCCATAAAATGAATTTCCATATATCGTAAATTAGAAAAGCGCCACTTATACCAGACCTAAACCGCGTATTATAAGGTGAAACCATTACTCAAATCCTCTGTTGAATTTTTGATGGCTCATCGCTGTATGCGTAAAATAAAACTAGTTCTTCAATAATTTGCATAATTTTTGTGTTGCGTAACATTGATTATGCTGAAAAAAATCGGATTATTATATCTACTTTTTTTACTGAATGCTGGGTTACATTGAACTTTTTACTACTTCCCGCTCCCAACGCAACTTTTAGCGTTAACTACAAACCGATAAGGAATTCGATATCAGCTTTATTCGAGTAAATTTGCAGCTAAAAACCACTACATATGGGTTTATATGAATTTCATATGTAGCTTCGAAAAAAAACCGAATGGCTATTCCCAAGAATGTGAATAATGTAACCACCGGAAAGATAAAGCGGGTTCCAATATTTCCCTCTGAATCAGGGAATTTACTGTGCAAAGCGTCGTCATACGGCTTGAACTTGAATTTACAACACACGATACAAAAGAAGGAAGAAAACTACAAACAACAACATTTCTTCAGAATTGTTTATCTGGCTGCTAACTATAGATAGATTTCTTGCAAATTATAAATATTTACCAGTCACAGATAAAACCGATATAAAAACTGGACTTTTATGCATTTCTTATCTATATTTGCATTGGAAAAACAGCCCCAACTGAATTCGCAGAGGCGAACGTATTAGTTCATATGCTCCATGTTGCATTTGTTATGCAATTGATGCATTTTGAATAGTACGTACGTGTACACGCGGCACGGTATAATGTAGGCAAATTATATGTATTTCTAAGGATTGATCCCATTGCACATAGGTCTCCATACACATATGTAGATACAAACATCTTTTGAATCCAGTGTGAAATTGAGATTGAAATGAAGCTCCTAATTTAGCTTTTAGATTAGAAGAACGGGAAACACCATGAGGTCAACATTTCAAGATAAAAGTAATAATAAAATGTGATTGAAGGTAATAATGGCACTTTGGTAACTCATTCTGTGGAAGGGGATGTTTTGTTGGAAGCTGCAAATGCATTTTCAATTTTGGGTAGTTTTCTTTTGTCGTTGTTCGATGTCCTAGGTCAGGTACCAAGTGAACCAAACTGACTGACTCATGTTTACACCATTTAGTGCATCTCTCCTCAGCCCAGGGATTACGCAGTACAACAAAACAAAGTGGGAAGCCTTACAATGACCTCACAATTAGAAAGAAAACTTCCAAAAGGCACTGGCGCTTCTTGTCGTAATTCAATCCCTTGTCAATAATGGGACGCCATGCTAGGCGTTGCAGTGCAGGCACTGAAGCCAGTCCATCTGTTCAGGTCACGAACGAAGGAGTCATCAACGGCAAATGCGAACTGGTACGGCGCTTGCAACGAGCATATTACAAATTTATCTGAGACCGTCATCTTTACTGGCAGCCAGTTTAAGCAAATCTAAAAATAACGTTTGCAAAATGTAATTTTAGAATGGAATGCATCAAATAATTGCTACCCAGTTAGTCTGTCTGGGATGGATCTAGACGAAAGGAGGGATGGCGGACAGAGAAGTTGTGGGTTGAAGGCGCGAGACGACAAAATCACCGTCTGTTGCAATCTAGCGTTGCATAGATGAGCTGCAGAAATGTTGACGGTCTGGCGCCTTCAGACTAGAGAGGGTCCATCATTAATACTGAGTAATAAACCGTGAATTTCCGCAGCAAACGTTATATGCGATGAAATTTGAACTTTAGAAAAAAAGATTTGAGTGTTAAGTATGAAAAATATTATTTTTGGAAATCTATTTTCGGGATTATGATTCTTTGCTGTTTATTTCTAATTCAATTTTGTTTATTAAATTTGAGGCAATAACCTGTGTTTCACTTACGTAAATCTTGCTAAGAGCACTCAAACTTTAGACAGGGTTCCTCGGCATCTTTTTAGCTTAATCATCCATAATAGACATTTTAAGAACCGACTTCTTTTTCAAGGTTTTAAACAAAATATTATTAAAATCGGTTTACTGTCTGTCGGTCCGTCTGTCTGTCCGTTACACGCATTTTCTGATACGTCGAATTTTTTTTTTCACCAAATATAGTCATGAAGGGATCAAATGAAAGGTTTCGGTTAGCACTTTTCGAAGCCGGTCTTAGTTTTGACATTTGTTGGCAAGGCGGGGAATTCGGGGGGTGGAAATTGATAATTTATTTAACGGGGCTATTCTCAGAAACTGCCCAACCGAAAAATCTGAAAATAAAACAAGAGGCTGTCACTATATGGTGGCTTGGCCTCGAAATACCTTCCATACCGATATCCCTTCAAATAAAGTTAATAATAGATATTTCTATAATTTTCAGTAATTGGCTGCAGAACCCCTCTTAAGTTTATCCTAGCACCACGCAATGTAGGCTATAATATAGTGCTTGATCCTACCAAGTTCGGTGGAAATCGCACTATTACTAACAAAGTTATAATATATCAAAATTGCCACTTCTTTGGAAATTCAAGATTTTGTAAGTCAATATCACCCGAAAGTGGATATCCTCACATAATATATGCGTCTACTACGTGTTACGTACTAACAGAACAAATTCACATTCAAATGTCTTTATAAAGGAAATACCCAAAACCTTTCATACCTGAAGCGTACAGCTTCCCGACTTGTTCAAGTTTCGCTGCTGATAAAAACGCTTTCATTGGAGGGAATTCAAGGCTTTGGATACCAATCATTACAAATGGCAGAAATTGCCTTGGAACCATAGTTCCGTGCAATAGAAAGTTAAGGATGGAGAGTAGAACCGGAAAATATTTTTGCAGTAGATTGGTAGGAAATAGTCTAAATCAGAGATTTAGAAATAAAGGGATGAGCTTGTCAAAGAAAAATGGTATGTGACTTTTACTTTACTTGCCCAACCTCCCCCCCAACGACGATTACCTACGTTGTCGTGGTGAGGGAAGTCAATAGGAGGAGGAGGATCCTCTGCGAATCCAGAGGTGACCCTGAACAGTGTGGGGGGGAGGGGGGGGGGTAGCAGGCGACGCCCAGTTTCAACTAGCCTTATCTCGACAAAAACGAGATCAACTTATTTTCTCCCGGTAAAAAAACGGCCATGGCAGCCAACTTTGCAAAAAATTAGAAACCCAAAGCACAAAACAATAACGCTTCGATCATGACGATCCAGCCCTGAGCTAAGAGGCCACGCTGAGGAGATGGATGGAGAACCTAAGTCTAGACTTAGATTTTCCACTTATTCAAGTGGGAACCAACCAGATTGGGACCTAGTCCTTAACGGATAAGCTGAAGCGGTTCTCTCCTGTCAGCACTCTTGACCCGACTCCAGTCGGCCCGACCTACTGAGGCCAAAGTCTTGCCTACGGGTAAGCATCTGGCTTCGGGCAGCAAATCGCCTCCGGACAAAACACAAATCCCAGGTTGTGCCAATGTTGGAGAGTATCTGTGGCTAAGGGTAAATCAAAGTGGCAGCGGTCTTCTGGCAACCCTAACTCTTCCGCTCAAAGCAAAGAGGGCTCGGCCAGCAAGAGGTCTTCATTTGCAGCCAAGACTATCGAAGCCGGTAGATACGTTTTCTATGACGGCACAAGTCCACCCGGTTACGATACCGAGCGTTATAAGCAGCCTAGGAGGAAACTTCTTCTAGCTGTAAGGACTGCGCTTTGAAACGGTAGGAGTATACTGTAAAATGTTACGGGTAACGAAAACTAACGAAAGCACAAACGAGTTACTCAGACAGTACTGCTCTTCTTCAACGATGTTTGGCAGGATGCGCGAGTCACCCTGAAGAGGGTTTCCGAGCTACTATCGTTTAAAAAGTGCTTTCTTTGGCTTCCAGAAGAGTAGCGTAATAGTCCCGATGTCCTGGAACAACTTGGAGTCCAGAATAATCTCAACAGCTTCACTTGGATGCTGCTAGGTGGCAAAGCAGAAGGAAGCATCGATAGGCCGGGAACTTTCCGCACTATCGGCGTTCCTGAACCGGGTATTAAGAAGGTTCGGGAACAAATGGGCCGCCGGCTCTACTACGGGCTTAGGACTGTCACAGAGGAGATCCTTCCATTAAATTCGTTCCCGTCCCATTTTTTTCAAAAGAACATAATTCTATAATGTTTCATCTTATCAGCCTCGACGGTGGATCCTATGTTAGTAACGCTGAGAAATATAATATATGGCTTCGAGGATGCCAATATTTCGGAGAAGTCACTATAAATCCTAAAAAGGCAATGCAAAGATTGGTCAGCATAGCTGATTGGCATTATATTGGTAAATTTTGTAAATTGTAAGTTTTCTTAATAAATTTTAGGTTAAATGTACATAGCTTTTCGGTTTTATTGATTTGTTTGAGAAAAATATACTCTCTGTTGACTTAGGGCAAAGTATCTAGGGATGCATGCAGAGATACTTTTCAGTAGCACATTTACACATTTGTCATTCTTTTCCATGAGTGCGTCTGCTACACACTTGTCGTTTCCTTCTTTTTCATAAGTGCCTCTGTTCCACCATCTGCCTTAAAAAGGAGTCTTCCATAAAGTTTATTCTGAAGGAATCTGTGCTTCACGAATGGCGATATACAATGGAGCATTTAACATCTGCGAGCGACTTCGGTCACGCTGCTTCCAACGCAGAGATGGGGCAGCATCTGGCGATTTGCCTCTGAACTGGTACGAAACTGCTATCTTCGTTCTTTGTTTTTTGAAGCATGGTTGCTAAGCACAAATGAGGGGCCCGCGGATCAAAAAAAGAGTAAGGCCCGGTACGATTTCAAGTGGATGCGAGCTTATTATCCTTCAATCCTCAAACAAAATATTGACATAACTTATTTTTAAAAGGGACAAAGTCCAGCGAATGATGGGTTCGGTCCGGGTTGTCTTGGATCTTTATGTTCCTTTTCTTGTTGTTCCGCTGCTGTAAAGAGGGAAGGAGCACTTCGATGATTGTACAAACAATCCACGTTTCCTTTTCCATAATGTGGGTCCGCGCCGGATCCTGAAAAGGACAAGTTTTGTGAAATGACACATGTATTCTCGATGGTCAGATAATCATCCTAAGTGACCGGAGACGACCATCGACGAATCAACTAGTGCTATTACAGTGTCGCTCAACGTGGGGCCCGACGTTTCCTAGATTCAGGTAATTCCGGTTCACAACTTCGTTTTGTTGAGTCGGATAGAGAAACAATAGTATCTCAACATTGTCCGCGGGTAGACTACTCGTACACTTGACTTCATCCATCTACTTCTAGGATTCAAACTCTTCGGTGCGCAAATTGGTAAGAATACCACGACAGACGGAGTCAAAAGTCAGGGCTTTGGAGAAGGCATTTGAAACGGCCCGTGCCCTCCTGGAATGAACATCTAGCGAGTCTCAGAAAGATGACCAAGGAGACCTTCAACATCTAATACATGCATACATATACAAAGGCTGCTAAACGGCAATTAGCGAGGATAAGATCGTTCTAAATGGCTTCTCTGCATATGGATTTTCGGGCCCAGTAACAGAAGCAGCAAGGAATGGTTGTGTCGTGATTTGTCGAAATTTACCGGAAGTGTATCTCTTTAGGATACGTACCACAGTCGCTTTGGATTACGGTATCCCAGTGTTTGTCAATATATTTCAAGCGAAAGTACTGGAGATCTGTCGAAGCCTGGGGCATGATACACGCCCAAATATAGTCATTCTGACTGACAGCCAAGCAGCGGTTAAGAGCATGTACTCGGTGACAACTTCCAGGCTGGTCAGGCAGTGCAGAAACGCGCTGAACAGTCTGGGCGGTAAAGGTCATCCTTCTCTGTTTTCTCGGTCATAGGAACATAGAAGGGAATGAGCGGGTTGGCAGATTGGCTGGGCGGATGCAGAAACAGTCTGTGACCCGCTAGCGACTGTCAAGGGTGGAATCTATTCGCATTACTTAGCAGGCGCGAACCTCAGAAGGCGAAGGCTCACAAGCTGTACTAAGTCAAGGGGTCAGGGGCCTGCCTAAACAAAATCCGACCGCAAGAGCTTTTGTCCCAGACGTGTGCAACTCCATACAAGGTTCTGGCGGTATGCACGGGCACTGACCTATAGGCGACCATGCCGCTAGGCTCAACTTACCCTACAATTTGCATTACCGAAACTGCGGAATAAAAGACGAAACCCTCAGGCCCTTCCTTTGCGATTGCTCAGCTAGAGCGACGGACAATATCATCCTTTGAAGATTTTAGGCAGCTGTTTTCCTTCGTGAATGCTACCAGCTGGCTCTGAAGATATGAGTCGTCTGGACTCTTCCTTCTTGGTCTTATCACAGAAGTCATGATCTTTCACATCAAAACGGCGCAACCCAGAGCTAATTGGGTTCTTTGGAGGGGCCACGACGCCTACCTATCTACCTCAGGCCTTTGAAAATTGTTTTACGAAAGTTCAATTTGGCAGGTTTTCGTACGCCAGCGGGGTAGATCCGGGTAATGTGAACATCACGGGAAGTTTAGAGAGGGTAAGATCAAGACTACGTAAGTCATTAATTTAAGTAATTTCGCGAAAGGCTGAATTGGAGGGAGGCACAGGTGTTCATGAAAGTGGATAAAGGAAAGGACGGGTTGAAGGAGTTATTGGAAGAGGTTACAAAGCTGGGAATATTAGGCGAAGAGAGCGTAGGTATGACTAAAGTCGCCACAGAGGATGAAAGGAAGAGAGGGGAAAAATAAGGTAAGGACTTCTAATAACCTGGAGAAGAAATCTTCGTACGGGAGAAGGGCGCTGTGGTGCGTGTCGAAGGCACACAAGTGCGAATCGCCGTAGCCATGACTTCGAAAATTGTTAATTTTAAAATATATTGATTTTGAATTAATTTAACAAATTAATTTAAATATAATGTAAATAATAAATTTCAATTATATCTACACTATGTTTCATGATGCTTATTCTAGTACGTGGTATTACTAACTTCCGGCATTTTCCCAATGAACAATTTGTAATTTTCCTAAATACCTTAGTATGCGCTTTCAATAGGCACTATTTAAAATATTGGCTACAACTTTCAGAAATCTAATTTTTCAACTTTTTAATAATTGATCTACTTTTCTTCACCGTGTCTAACATTCCGGTTGCATGAACTTAACAGTCAAACTTCCTTCTTATGCGTCATGTGTGGAAGACGTGATTAAAGTTAACAATAAATGACAACTTTCCTGCTGTGCATCATTTCGGAAGAATCTGTACAGAAATAGTTGCCGGGAGAGGATAACTTCGAACAGCATGCAATAAATGGCATAGACTTTTTGGAATGCGATATCGGAAACATATGCTGCAAACCAGTTGTATTTTCAATCACCCTAGGATGTTTCCACTATTTAGAAACTTTTTTAATTTCGAAGGGAAGCCTCACTATGTAGAATAAAATGTATCTTGAGTCGTGTGACATTGAAGATATCTCCAACTTTGGATCTGGTCTTTCCCTTGGTCATATGATAGCTCATCTTTCTTGCCACGAGTACTATGGTCACATGAAGTCAAGTCAAGCTAAGTAATCGCTAGTCCCGTGTTCCAAATTGATGGCTACAGCAAGCCATCGTACAAACCTCACCTGTCAACTATAAGCTACCAATAAATCACAATACAATTAGTACTGTACGATAAACTTTCAATCTGACCAAAGTCCATAGATGCCGTCTGCCGTTTTGTTATTATTGACACCAAACAGCGAACAGAAAAAACTTTCCGAAGATGCTCCCTTTTTGTTCTTAAATGTATGACCCAAAATCTCCACTGCCTACACATGGTAGGTCCTGATATACACATAGATATGTTTATAGTATATTTTGCAATTCAAAATAGTGTTCAGATGCATGGAATATTAACCTTCTGTAGAGCAACTGCATTTAAGGTGGAATTCTCATTATTTTTTAGGGTTCTGTAGACCGCAGCAAAGAATTGAATAAATTTATAATGTCATTCTCATATAATTTTTAAAGGGCTGGTCCTTAAAATATGAATATATGGGAAATGAAAACGGAGCGATGGTTGAGTGAGTAGAGAGTCAGCCTCTCAATCTTGCTGTCCTGGGTTTGAATCTCAGTCGTCATGGATGTCTACGTTCGTCTTGTGTTTGTCTAGATGCTTTGAGCTTATCATTTGCACAGCGTTAGCTGTGATGATACTGATGAAAACTGAAAAACAGTCTGATTGTATGGATGTCCTTCCCTAAGCATATACACTAAAGAAAATGAGTTTGCCTTTAAGGTTAAAAAAGTCAGTGTATGCAATCTATGGAAATATAATTTTTGTTTTAGGAATTGAGGAGTCCTAAGCCCACATCCACTTGATAGCGGACCGGACCAAATGGAGAGCAACTTTCTCCCACTCTTTATGGTCCACGGACTTCTCTTTTTGGGTTTAAAGGGTGGGAGTAAGTTGCTCTCTATCTGGTCCAGTCCGACATCAAGTGAATGCGAACTTAGGATCTGCATCTTTCCCAGAAGTTATTATAGACAAAGGAGATCCATTTAACTTCGTCCGGAGATGGAAAAATTTTAAAGCTGAGGTTAGTGCCAACGCTCTAACTGCCACGGAAGAGACTATCAATTTGAGGAAGTCGTTATAGAAAACCTGAGAACCTCTTTCGCTGCGGCTGCAATAGTAAGAACCACTGATGGTAGGCGGATTTTTGTAGTCTCCGTCTATATTAAATGCAATTCTCTAACTGAGCAGCTAGGACAAGCCCTAAAGCTCTTGGGCAATCTTCAGTTAAAATCCAAGTACCTCATTTTCGGTGGCGACTTCAACTCTAGGCATACCTCCTGGGGTGATACGGCAGTCACCAGAATTCGGAAACCCCGCTTAAATGGATCCAAGAATCTTACTCGCCAGCCTATATCGATTTGGTCTTGCCTGATTCTCCGACAAGACTCAAGACTTAACGTCAATAACAAATTGTCCGTAGCATATGCGTTAAATTTAGAAAAGGCCTTCGACTCCGGGTGAGTAAACGGACTCCAATATAAACTAATAGGCAACGAATTCACAGTCCCGACAATTAGAATTGCGTTAAGTTTCTTTGGAGATAGGCGCTTTTTTGTCAGCGTGGGGAGTGAATTCTCCGATCTCTTGCCGGTAACGTCGGGAGTACCGCAAGAATCCATTTCTGGGCCAACTTTCTATAATATCTTCACGGCTGGCGTTCTGATCCCCGATAATGGTGTTGACCAGATTCAATTCGCCGATGACACGCTTATCTGCGCATTTTCTTCGCAAGACAATAGGTCTCAACACCAAAACCACACTGACTCTCTATAAGGCTCTAATAAGACCCATTATCTGCTACGGACCAACTTAGATCACATGCTTCATGCCATGGCAAAATGTGAGGCCGAATTCTTAGACACTGCACCGGCTTGTCATACGACTGGAAGCCCAAAAAGGTAGGTAAAAACGCCGAAGTGTATAGACGACCCAAAGTGAAACCACTTCGAGGATACGTTCTCAGTCTACTGGGAAAGTTTTTCGAAAGAATGGAGGACTACCCTAACCTACTAATTCGCCATCTCTACCAACTGAGTAAACCCACCCCATTGGCCACATACGTAAAGACCTGCCAAAATCGTAAGTTTATCCCTAAAACCAAAAATCATCACCCTCTTTGGCACTCCTGGCCTAGTAGGGGTAGATATAGGTTAAGCACAGGTGATTGTAATGTGCTTATTGTATATATTAGTCAAGTATTTATTGTATGTTAGGTTTTGCTAGGTTAAGTTAGAATAAGTTAGGATAAGATAGATTTAACTAGGTTAAGTAAGTAAACTTTCAACCTTCTCGTGCCTTTAGTGTGGGCGCAGTTTGTGTAAATGAAAAAAATTTCCTAAAATTTGTCAAGATCGATGTATATCCATAATCATATACACATTAGATCCCGCGATCGTTATGGGGTTGCACCGATCGTGGAAAAGTTGCGAGAGAAGCGTCTTCGATGATATGCAATTTGCGCAAACGAGAATTCACTTGCCAAGATTGGTCTGAACATCGAAGTCGATGGCAAACGACCAAAAGGCAGACCTAAACAACGGTGGCTTGATATGCTAGATGGGGTTTTGAAAGCCTCGAGATTGCACCCAGATCAGGCATTCGATAGAGCCAAATGGTGAAGCCGATCACGACGAGCCGACCCCGCTTGTAAACGGGACAAAGGCTGAAGAAAAAGAAGAAGAATCATATACACAGTAGAGTAGACTACAAAAAAGGTCGGGTTGGCCAAACTATGTAATAGATACCCATTTTATAGAGTTAAGTACAATTAGCTATTATTTAAGCTAGCCTTAAGTAGACATTGTCTAGTGGTAAGTCACTCCCCCTTGTACACCACTTTGTTGTGGTGGGGGAGCTTGTGGTAATTTACTACTACACTAAGGGTGTCCAAAAACTCATGCAAATGGAAACAAAGGATTGTAACTCTCTGTGATAAGATGTCACAGACTTCGAATCCCCCCGAGACTCTGAGAAATAAGGTCGTGGCCGAGGCACGGATTTTGGAGGCCTCATTAGGTACGAGAAAGCGCTAAGGTCCTGTGAGTCTGCTCCTCATTCTTTGGTTTCAGAGATAGAGGATGCAACTCTATCTCTCTCTCTCGCGATGGGGATACTCGTGGACATTAAAGGGGCTTTTGATTGTCCGGCCTTCCAAAAGCTCTACGATGCCGCCAGAGAGCATGGTGTTGACGAAACTCTAATAAAGTGGATCTACGCTGTGCTAACGCGAACTGCAAAATCTGCCAATACACGTTCAAGCTTACGCGGATGACGTGGCTGTGCTGGCTGTTAGCCGAGAGCTCCGAATGTTGGTGTCTCAGGTATGGACTTTCAGTAAATCCAGATAAAACCACAATGGTATTATTTACAAAAAGAAGGAAAGTGAATGGTCTTTGCCTTCCAGAGATGAGGGGTACAACCCTTCAACTCTCCGAAGAAGTGAAATATCTGGGAGTTATTCTAAATAAGAAGTCGTGTTTGGAACAAACATGTAGAAGTAAAGATGAAACGAGCTCTCACATCTTACGGGCTGGGTAAGCGGACCTTTGCTTCGACATAGAGATTTAGTCCTCAGATAGTAATGTGGATATATATTGCTATCATTAGGCCCATGTTCCCGCTACATCTGTAGTGTGGTGGGTTAAGGTGAAACAAAAGAGTTTTCACTGTAAATTAGCCACACTTCAAAGAACTGTGTGTCTGGGTATCACCGGTGCCATGAGCACGACATCCGGCGCAGCTCTGAATACATTACTCAATTTACCGTCCTTGGATTCGTATAATCAGAGCACTGCAATGAGAGTAGCTCATAGACTAATTCGATTAGATCTATGGGAAAACAATGGACGTGGGAGCACAGAGCATTGGGAGAACTGAATCTAGTTTTCGCAATGCCTTCCGATTCTCAGATTCCTATACATTTGTTTGGTAGAAGATGTGATGTTATCTTGAAACGGAGAGAAAACTGGGACGAAATGCGCTTTTCCTTTGGGACAATACACAACAGTCTTTCAGGCTGAATTGTATGACATTTTAAGGCCGGCACCCTGGATGATTGACGAGCGGTGGAAAGGTAGGCTCATTGCAATCTGAAGCGATAGTCAAACTACATCGAGCGCGTTGAGTAGTACTTCGATCATTCCAAAAATCGTTCAGGAATGTAGAAACCGATTGAATTCTGATTTTAGATTCAATACAGTCGATTTACTCTGGGTACCTGGTCATTGTGGTGTAGAGGGAAGTGAAATCTTGGATGTCTTAGCAAAAGAGGCTTCAACTTTCCCCATGCCCGGACCGGAACCAGCAACTGGGGTGTCGGTAGCATTGGCTGATGCTGCTATCAAAAACTGGGAACAAGCTTCCCATAATGACAGATGGCGAAGCCTTAATGCTGCTAGACAGACCAAACTTTTCCGGTCAGAGGCAAACAGACATACTGCAAAGTTTATCCTGGCGAAAAACAGGGAGACTTGCAGAGGTATTGTGGGCATTTTGGCTGGCCATAATTCACTAACTGCGCATATGTTCAGAATAGGAAGATGATACGTGTCCATCCTGTAATGAGGAATCGGAAATCACGGGACATTTTCTATGTGAATGCCCCGCCTACGGGCGCATAAGACATCCGATTTTTGGTAATGATGTGCTCCAACTGCAGCGGGTAGCATCACATCCATTAACGGAAATCCTGCGATACATAATCGAATCCGTATTCTGTTGGTCGTGGAAATTGAGTACAATGGACCACTAAGGTCTGAGTGCTCAGAGGCTTTGCCTTTATCCACCTTAAACACACACACACACACAATAATAATATATAATAACACACACAAGCCACTATAAATGAAGAAAATTAAATGAAATGACCTGCGGGCTGCTTCGGTCACGCTGCTCCCAGAGCAGAGGTGAGGCAGCGTCTGATGAGTTACCTCTGCCCTGGTGCGAAACCATAGTCTCCTTCATCCCTCTTTTGATTATGGAAATATAATTATTGACTTCAAAGCTAAGTGTATTCATGATTGCATCAGTTAAGTGAGAGCTATGGCCAGTTTTGCGGTCGTTTGAATTTTCTATTTTGTTACAAATGTACTCTCTGGGTATTCTACAAAACCCTGCATATAAGTTTGGCACCTCAACTTATTGAAAAAATTAATACAGCAAATATAGAAAATTTCAAATGTAAAAAATTTTAGCGGGTACAAGCTGCTTATTACCAACCCAAACAAAATAAACCAAAAGAATGCCAAGTCTCATGACTTCAATAACAATTTTCATATTTTTACGAAAAACTGTCTCGTGCTTCCACGACAGTGTGATTGATGCATGACACAACAATCATTCATTCATTTAATATTGACTTTTCTTATTCATAGTGAGATAATCAAGTGTTAAGAATGAAAAGAAAAAGTCACAATTCTATGCACTGCGGAAAACGATGAGCCGGTTATCTGGGCATGTGCACTCGTGCCTGTAGTTAAATAGTTTCAATTGTTATTGTGTCATGTGTACTCATAAACAAATCGTAATAAATTGATTATTTATTTAGCCGATTTGCAAAAATTTTATTTGGGACGGTGGAGTTAATATTTTCATAACGAACCAATTTACGGCATGTGTCAACGTATAGAGATAGGGAAAAAGATGATTTATCATTCTTTTTAGAGGAGACATTTGTGTTAAATTATGTATATTAAGGCACGGCCAGTTTTTTGAACGCATGTAACAGATGTAAATATTATTATAAAGCGTGCCAAAAAGTCCCTACCGGATTGTTTCATGGTTTTTACAGAAAATGGTTCGCATAAATTTAAACATCAAAACTAATCCAGATAAATATATTTTGAAAGCTACTTTTTCAAAAAAAAAAGTAAATACATAAATAAATATCACTAAGTAGTGTAAGATCTTATTCAAATGTCCTTGACGGATTATGGTGATTGAAAACAACAGGTATTTTTAGTTACAATAAATACTAATAAATTTGGAAGGTTTTCTTTAACAGAGTGAAGGGTAAGTGTACAACGGATTCTTCGAAAAATGACGTTTCTAGCTTTTTCTTCAATAGGAGGGCCGCATTCTTATCGTGGTATCGCGATACTGTATTAGAGAAATGGATAGGTTTGAAGGTTTACTAGAAAATTAATTGAAAGATACAAATTTGAGTGTAAAGCCAGTACATTTGGACTTCAAGGGGGTTTTCCTATGTGAAGCTCGATATTTAAATCTTTATTTATATTTTTTTTAACAATAAAAATAAATATAATCTTTTCAATTTTTTGTGCTATTATTGGCTTCTTGTATTATATAAAATTGTTAATTAATCAATTTAATAATTTTTCGTATTTGCTTTTTACGGTCAAAGTGTGTTCCTCTAAAAAATGGTGGATTGTTGTTGGAAAGCACGTGTTTCTATTTGTAGTAATTTGAACCAAAAATTCAAAAGTTTTCATATTCTGTATACTTGCCTCTATGGTGCGAACCACGATTATAATATTACATAAAGTGGCGGGGTTGTAAAATAGAAGCTTGACAATTTGCGTCTATTTTCAGTACAAATCAAGAATAAAAATAAGAAATTATCAACGAAAATAGAGGAGAAGGTCTAAATGTGGCCCCCCCTTTTGTTTTTCGAGCATGAAAAGAAAAATGAAGATCGGCATGTCAAGTTTCATGTGCTATGCATTTCAATATTCTCCTGGTCATTGATTCGTAAGGAAAAAACATGATAAAATTCCATATATTTTTAACAAAATCGTATATTTCGACGTATCCAAAATTTTGGTTTTGATGTAAAGTGTGGGTAATATGGCACCCAGGGGGCCATATTGGAAGTATGAAAAATTCTTTAAAAAATATTCTCGAAAACTTAACAATTAAGTAAAAAATAAACAATAAATTACCTTCTTTTCTTAAAATTAAGTAAATCCATTAATAAAAAAATAATAATGAACATAATAAAAACGAAATCAAGATAAAATACATATAAAATAAAGTTATCGGCAAAAATCGCAATAATAATAATCTCCTTCGTTTCCCGCAAAAACGCAATGAGCCCATAAATTGCATCCCTGGCATTGAATCCACTCCTCCCCTTGTTGGTCATTTGAATACCTTGCATCACAAAATAAGCATTCTGCATCTAAGCTCGTTGGTATTTTATCATTTGAAGGTCCTTCGTCGAAGCTGTCGGATTGTGTGTCTAAATGATTTTCATCTGAGACAGTGGTTTTCCCTCCACGGCTACGACTTTGGATATTGTCAGGATTCTGATTTCCATCTGAAGCACTTGCTGTACCTGCCAGGTGTGTTCTATATGCAGAAGAAGTGAGTAATTTTGGTGTGGTACGTTTTCGCCCTCGATTCGAAGTTTTATTTTTAGGTTTTGGTATTGGTTGAATAATTTCTGGTGAAACTATGATGTTTAACTGATGATGCAACAACTCATCTCTTTGCGATGCAGTCAAATTTTCCTGTGTGTTGCTCCCTGGGCGGTTTTCGGAAGTGTTTTCATCGTTATAAACTTGAGCTTCTGCTAAAAAATCTGCGTCAGAAAAAATCTGCGGATTAAAGGGGTAGATTCCGGTGACGCGAAATCCATTTGCAGCGATTTCTCCTGTTGAGCTTCGTAGATAGGCTCGACCAAACAATTCGGCGATATCGTAGGGTTTAAGCAACCAATCGGAATGCAACAAGAAATTTCGGATTTCTTCACTATAATAGGTTTTTAGTGCCCCCATAAAGGTTTTATCCAGGGGCTGCAATTTATGCGTGGTGTGAGGTGGAAGAGTAACTATTGTTACATAGTTCTCATGAGCTAACTCCAGAAGTTCAATGTTACGAGTGTGGCTGTAATGCCCGTCGAGTATTAACAGTACAGGCGACTCCTTAGTTGGATTTGTTTTAGAAAGAAAATGACGAAACCAATCGGTGAATAAATTCGTTTGAATCCAGCCGGATGGGTGGACTTTGCCGATAGCACCATGCGGAGCTCCTTTCATAAGTATATCGGAATAATTTTTTCTGGGGAAAATCATCATGGGTGGTATAAAAAACCCGGAAACATTCATACAGCAAACCACGGTCATCAATGATCCTCGTTCCGCAGCAGTTAAAGCACCTATTTGTTTTTTGCCTTTCTTCCCAATTATTTGAGGAACTTTAGATTGAACGATTGTCAGCCCGGTCTCGTCAACGTTGAAAATGTGATCAGGAGGGTATCGAATTTCCATTTCCGCCTTCAAAATCTCAAAAAATTCCTTTACTGCCTCACGGTTAAAGCCTTGAACACAGGCAAAAGATGTTCCTAATGGTTTCCTTAAAGAAAGTTCGTGTTTGTGTCTTCGTAGAAAAAGGTCTAACCACGAACGCCCTGCTATTTCCTTTGTAAAATTGTTGGGTATGTTATTTTTCAAAGCTAACTGATAGGCCATTCGCCGAACATCTATTCGTGTTAGACCATAGTATTTCGCTTCCATTAGAAGAATATACTCCACGAGTTTCTTTTCTATATTAGGTGGAAGTACAGTTTTCCTGCCTAGCGGTTTTTCAACAATTTTTTCAGACTCTCCTAGATCGTGCACCAATCTTCTTAATGTAGTCCTCGGTACGCCAAACATTTTTACGGCTTTTTTGTAACCCATCGTCTTACTCCTGGCTGCATCTATAGCTTTTTTCATTTGTTCCGGGTCCCATGTTTTCCTCTTTTTGGCTACGGTTAACATAATGCTGTTCCGGGGCATCTATAGGAAATAATGCAGCAATCTTTAATACTTTTGTGTTTCAAACATCGATTATGGCCCCCGGAGGCCATAATCGAAACCGAACGGGGGGCCATATTAGACTTATGCAATCACAGAAAAAAAAAGAAAAAAAAACGAAAAGTAAGCCGTGCTTCAGCATTACCTTGATATGTAATACTGCTGAACCTGTAAAAACTTTTTAGCACAAAACACCATTTAAACATGCCACATTTACAGGAATACCGACAACAAATATCTTCTTGGAAGAAAGTTAGAAGAACACAAAGAACAGAAACTAGAATTTGTCTCTACCATTTGTCATTTAAATGACATATGGATACATGAAAAAACAGCTGTTAAGATTGTGGTTTTTGCACAGTGGCGTTTTTATCTGTGGCTGTTTTGTATCGCGTAGAATCGTAGGGGGCCAAAAAAAACCAGCAGGGGCCAAATTTAGACCTTCTCCTCTACGTAATCGTGGTTCGGACTAGAACTACTGATGTGAAAAACAATTTTTCAAAATTCCAGGTTGATCGAAAAATGTGGTTTCTACATATACATACATATTCTGCAGTGTACTCCCAACATATTCTACTTTCAAAATACAATATATATGAAATAAAAAATCGATTTCAGGAAACCGTCACATAGGAAAACCCCTTTAAGCAATATTCGTTCAAGAACTCTTATCGGAGCCTTGAAGACGGATTGACCCTGATGGTATGAACATCGCGGTTAAGTCTCCCCTACGAGCCGAATCCATGTTTTTCTCATCTTCTACCTCCTATGATTATATCATCTTACTTGTTTTCCCTCCCAACGCCTGTCTGTACCATGAGTTCTTTCAGAGTCTTTCAGAAGCCCCTACTGTAACTTTCCCCTCTATTCCCTTCATTGTCTGTGGTGATTTTAACTTTCTTTTGCTCTTCTAGCCTAACATTCCTGACCCGTCACAACTTCCAAATTGCTCCTCTCATCCGTCTCTTCTTTTATTCACTTTCATGAACAACTGTGCTACTCTTCAGTTCAATCGCACTCTCGATCGATTTCTTTTCAACATGCCTGAACGGCTCCTTCCTTAATCCTCTCTTGCTCTTCCCTATGTTGCTCTTGATGCCCACCATCCTGTTTTTGAGTTCGAGGTTTAACTTCCATGCCTTATCTTCCATACTATGCGCAAGACTTCTGAGCTCAACTTTCGCAAGGGCAACTTTGAACTTACCTTCGGCGTAAATCAATTGGGCTCCCATTCCCTCACCATTAACCTGCGACTAAGCCCTCCTCTCTTTTTATTCCATTCTGTCTGACCTCCTTTCTAGTTACGTTCATTCCTTCCCCTAATCCCTGAGCTCCTACTCACCATTGAAATATAAAAAACTTCGTCTGAAGCAAGCTGCGAGGAAAAAGTTTTTATTCCACCGGAAGCCGTGCAGATTTTGTCCATTTCAGCGCTCTGCGAACTAACTGAAGTTCGCAGAGCTGCTAGTTAAGTCTAGTAAGGATTATCTGAGCTATGTTGAAGTCAAATTGGCGTGTGGTAGCTTGAAGCCTTTCTGGTCTCACATCCGTAACGCCCGCAACGCCTCCCAGTCCCCTCCCACTTTCATCAAATTCTTTGTCTCCATTGCTACCTCTCCTCAGCTGTCCTGTCATTTACTTTTCTGTTATTTCTCCTTGGTGCATAACTCCTCTCCCTCTGATTTGAAATAATAAAACTTGTTTTTCCTATTCGCTAGTGTTGATTTTGATTTTGAAAATACCGATATTCCGGGAACCACTTGTTCTCTTCATCAGTGCTAACATCAATGCTAACTTGTCAGCACTGATAAAGGGAACGAGTGGTTCCCGAAATATCGGTGTTTGCAAAATAAAAATTAACGCTAGCGAATAGGAAAAACTTCTTCTGGATCTTCTGGACTTCGCCAACTTTGTGACCAAATGCCTCAGTTCTGGGCAGGAAGTCCACGTCATTTACACGGACTTTTCTAAGGCCGTCGACACCGTTAATGATGAGATACCATTGTCCAAACTCGTCTCAATCAACATTCCTCAATCACCTATTACATGGCTTACCTCCTACGTATCTTTCCAATCATGCAGCGTTTCTTTTGATGACTGCACTTCCAGTCCTTTTTCCCCTTCCTCTGGTGTGCCACAAGGATCCATTCTAGCACCTCTTTTATTTTTATCCTTCATTAATGACCTCCCATCTATTCACACTTGTCCTTGCTTGTTATACGCCGATGACCTCAAGCTGCTTTCCCTGTTTCCCCAGTAGATTGCGCTTTCCTCTAGACAAATCTGGATACTTTGGTCTATAGGTGCTCAGTTAACAAGTTGGTTGTTAATGTCAGCAAATGTCACTCGATGTGCTACTCGCTTAATACCTTTCCCACCATTTTGTCCTACTATCTTGGTTCTTGCTACTTCGCTATCACCAACCGTGCTTCCACCTCGATCCCTCTATAATGTTTTTTAACTCCCTCGTCCTATCCTCTAGCGGTTAAAGGGTAGTATAGGTCCCAGGACGAAACGTGGATTGGTACCCACGATGGAGCAAAAAAACTGGTAAACGCCGGCTGAACCAACACCAACATCTCTACTACCAAACTCTATCTCCACCTCCACGTGGTGATCGCTGGGAGTTCTTTCTTTATGAAAAACTGCAGACGGAAAAAGATGAAGGCGAGAGTCTCCCGCACCTAAAAACGGGACCAAATGTACCAACTGGTCCTCCAGGTTGGGGGTTGAGTAGGGCTGACAACCCTAGACGGAAAACCGATGTTACGAAGCCACGAAAGGAGCCTCGAACAGGATGGATCTGAAACTCAACTTGCCGATAAAAATAATTTCTAAATTCACAGACACAGACACACACACATTCTAAACCTGGGAAACGCCTGCTGAACCAACACCAAAAGCTCTACTACAAAACCCTATCTCCACGGAGAACCCAAGTTGCAAACGTCCGGAAGGAGCCTTGGACTGGATGGATTTTAAAATGGTGAACACGGCAACGATAACGGAATAACGACTTGCGCATTATCTTATGGAATGTGTCCTCTCTGTGTAGACAGGGACCGGTTTCCTGGAGAAGAGCCACTACACCATATATTATAGCAGCCATCCAGTAAACCATTGCTCGGAGTAGGTTTCTTAGTTAGCCAAAAAATTAAATCTGCTGTTACTGGCTTTGAAAACATAAGCGAAAGGCTATGTACTCTGCGCTTGCGAGGAAAATTTAAAAATGTAAGCCTCATAAACGTCGACGCCCCTACAGAGGAGATTGCAGGGTATGAGTAGGATACGTTTCTACGAGGCAGTTGAGCGGAACCTCGAAGCCTGTCCCAAGTATGATATCAAAATTATACTTGGATATTTCAACAGTCAAGTAGGGAAAGAGCCCGTATTTATGCGATACGACGGCTTCGGATTATTTAGTTAGCAGTGTTGCACGAAATGGCTCATGAAAGTATCTGGTTTTGCGCGGAAAGCGGTCCACAAATATATGTGGCCCTTTTCAGACGGGACCACTTTCAACCAAATTGACCACGTGCTGATTGAACGCCGCCACCTTTTCACTATTTCGTTGGCATAGTGCTAAGGGCTCGAATTGGAATACCACCACTGACAATCAGGTGAGAGGGAATACTGAAGCCATTCACACCAAAACCCTCCGTAACACCTATAAGGGGGGAATGGGTAAATGGATGGATGAAGAACGTTATTATTGATATGGCCAGAAACATACTTGGCCCAAGACACAAGAAAAGTTGGAACGGCTAGTTCGACGATGAATGTAAGCTAGCAACGGAACGGAAGAATGCTAAATACCGAATAATGCTGCATTCTCAAAGAACGTGGGCACGCGCAGAGACTTATCACGAACTCCGTTGAGCGAAGAAGCGACTTCACAGCCGGAAAAAGGAAGTTGTGAGAACCAAAAAGTCTGTGAACCCGAAAAGTACAGGAAGCAACCGCGCAAATTTAACGAAAAAGTCAGCAGGATGAAGCCCTAATGCACCTCGATGCTCATCCTGCCGAGACAAAGAGGGAAATCTGATTTCAGACAGAATAGGCATATTGGAGCGATGGGTTGAGTATTTTGATGAACTGCTCAACAAACAAAATATCGACAAATGCTGCCATCACCAAGCATATAAGAAACAGTCCGTGCAATCCACTGACTTAAAAACCATAAGCCACCAGGACCCGATGGAGCCGAATTGCTGGCCGGCTGGAATATGGCCATCAGTTGCACCATACTTTCATTTCATTCTCCCTCGACAGCATAGTCAGTTTTACCCTGGCCGGCCATGAGAGAATTCGGCATCCCGACGAAATTGATAAAACTGACTAGGCTGACCCTAGCCAATGTGTGAGGCCAGATAAAAGCAACAGGATCACTCTCGGGAGTGCAAGGAGTTGCCCTATCATGCGCCCTTTTTAACCTGGCCATGGAGAAAGTGATTCGCGATGCATATGTAAATGCGAGAGGCACCATCCTTTTTAAGTCCACCCAACTGACGATATTGACGGAAGAACAACCTGAGTACAGTCTACCTTCATCCAGATCGAGCAGGCGTCGCGAGATCTTGGGCTGCACATTAATAAAGGCAGGACGAAGTACATGGCGATATCGTCAGCGCCAAAAACGAAAGAACGAGCAACGTCGAATCGCACTGGTCAAAGGAAAACAATGAAGATAGGAGATTACAGCTTTAGGACTGTTGAAAATGTCTCTTATCTAGGGTCGAAAATCTCAACCGACAGCAGCTACGACGATGAAATCCGAGTACGGTTATTGGCTACCAACAGAGATAGGCTCTGTTGGAACGATGGCATAGGCTAAGACGCCAGGCAGCTTTTAGGGATATCGGATTGGTGGACCTCGGCGCGAAACCGGGATGTCTGAAGTTCCTTATAAAGACAGGCCTAGACCGGATACCGGTTGTTGCGCCGTTGATGACGATGATGAATATAATCAAGTCACACACTGAAGAAGAGTGACAACTCCATTGCGAATTATGACATGCAACAGAACCCACTATGTCAGGATGGATAGCCGGCGGGTGATCGCCCTAGAACTATGTGGCGTAGACGGTTGCCAAAAAAATGCTGGGGAGAATTGGAGCACGTTGCCAGGAATCAACAGCGATATAGCGTAAGTGTGGTTGACGAAGGAAACCATGTGTTATATTGAGGTCTAAATCAACGAGACATTATTTGAATTCTTTCACCAATTTTTCCGTTGGGCCGTTTTTAAAAGCAATATTTTCTCCATTTGTTAAATTTTTCTAAATATTCAAGTCTGAAAATTTGTGAAATCATTGATAGCAGCCCAATTTCCTGGTTTTACAACAACCTCAATTGAACGGTAGATCTGGCATTCAAGATTGATAAGCAACTGCTGGTGTCATTAAGATTAAGGTAAAGACACCCTGCTAGAATCCTTTTCAATGAAGAACTGACACGCTCTATGCCTTCAGGAGATATCCTTAGATTCGCGAAAACCTGCTAGTGAGGTAAGCAAACTTCCTGCTTCCTCCTCTGTAGAAATGTATTGTAGTAGCCATTCTTTCTCACCAGACCTAATATTCTGCTTAGGTTAAATTACTATTCCAAACATTTGGGCTAATTTGAAGGTATCGTTGGGTCTACCGTGTTTGTCGGCCTAAAATAAAGAAAATCGGAAATGTGGCAGTAAATTCGGAATCGATCCCGTGGGAAGATGCCCAAAAAAGATTGGAAAGACTATCTCAGTGTCTAACTCCGCCGTAATAAATATTGAATGCCAGGTAACAAAGAGGAAATATCTCTTGAATAACAAATGAGACTTACTTTGCCATGTAAAAAGTTGAAAAACTTTTTTCTGATTGTATTCAGATCGCATGTTCTGATCCAGTTTTCACCGGAAAGCCTCTGAGAATAATTCACCAAGAATATGATTATATAAAAATTCATTAATTTACAGATTAGACCGTTCTAAAATTGTGGATTTATGTAGCTTTAAATGGAGCAGGTTGTTTGAAATATTTATTGCACTTTTTTGTGCTTTGTATTTAAATGCGCGCGATACCATCAAAATATTAGCAAACAGCTATCTCAGATATCTTTGAACTTTCCGAAATGTAGCGATTATTATAACGTGCAGGTCATCATACTTTTAAGTTTGACTTTAGCAGCACAATATTAACGACTTCACTATCGGAAATACGTGACGTACAATATGTTATATCTAGAATCATTTAGATAATTCCGTGAATTTACCGTCAATGAAGTCGCTATCTAATATTCCTTTGATCACACCTATTTCGAATAGAGAATTCTTGGAAATCAGTTGGTGCTCGGCATTTCCGACAGGAAAAAGTAATTTTCCGTCAATCATAGTATCGAAAAGATACACGTGTTTTCCCGGAACCAGTAGGGGCAATATCAGATATGAGAAAACGTTGATATGATTTTATAATTTAGGCATATCTAGAAACGATATAACGTTTGATAATGCCAGTTGATTCAAGCGAAAACATAACAGATCAAGTACGGGTATAAACACACATAGGCCAAGTGAATTGATAACTAAACGCATGAATGAATACTCAATTTTGTGGCAGGTGTTCCAGGTGATACCCACAAAATATAAATATTCTGAGTTGGAAGTAGCCCCAGAGAATTCGATTTCTTTTCCCTCCGAATTTGTACATAAGTATGCAAATATATGTATACAAATAAGAGCGACAACATATGCCGCGAAAAAGTAATTATTGAATGTAGACGTGACAGGAAGTGATAACTTGTTGAATGGAACTTCTGAAGGATTTATCCTATGTCCTTCTTGTTCTGTCACTGAAGTTACTCCTTGAATGAATCAAAGAGAGGGCGCTAGATACTATATTAAGAATGTTCGGTCTTGAATCATCAAATCATCCCTAGTATAATAGTTCAGAGTTCTACCCAGGAATGGTCGCCATAAAAACATCAGTTTTTCCACGAGGTATTGTAGTAGTGAAATCAAACTACAGCTCATAACTTGTCTCTCGTTTTCTCCTTTACGGTTTCCCAGAATTTTCTCATCTGTTCAGGTTAGTAGGCATCGGTTTTAGTGGCTCACTTTTCTAGGTAATTAATCATAATGATTAGTTGGATATTTTAGAAAATGGAAGCCATAACTTTTCCCGTAATGTTTGAAACGTTGTGTTTCCCAAACCATCGATTGATCCTTAGTGCACGAGTAAGGGTCTGAAATCATATCCAAGATTGCGAAGTGAGACACAAATCGGTCCTGACCAGTCTGGAACATCATTCATCGTGACACTACAGCTCGACATTGGACCCTGCCTGCCTGCATCATTCTCCTCCAATTATCTTGGTCAGGTGACCGCGTCCTCCAATCTTTTTTTTTTGGGAGTAGGGTAGGTGAATGCGTTTACGCACAGAGTGTTGGACTCCCGCAACAGCACGCTGGCGGACTACCAACTAAACACCTCCCTGTCATCAGAGAACTAGCCTGGAACCGTTTGACACATTACTTCGGGCTAGCCCTCCCGCTCTCCCGGCTTTGGGAGCCTTCAAGTCAGGGAATTCCTTTCACCAACGGGAGGCGAGGGGAGGAGGAGAGTTGTTGTTAGTTCAGGGAACCACTTACCGTCCGATCCCTCTGCCGGTCAAGTTCAATCTTCTTCGTAGTAAGAAGAGCCCGAATATAATGCGCAATACGATTCCAGCTGCCAGCGCTCTTCAGCATCTCTCTGACAATGTTGTCTGGAGAGAGCTCCCCTGTGTCTGCATAGAGCTGCTGGCGGAGGCCGTCCCACCTCTCGCAAGAGAAAAAGGTGTGTTTAGCGTCATCCTCCACTCTATTGCAGAACACACAATCAGGAGATCGCGCCTTCCCAACCCTGTGCAGGTAAGACTGAAAACCTCCATGCCCGCTTAGAAGTTGGGTAAGGAAGTAATCAATCTCACCGTGCTTTCTGTTTAACCATGGGTCTAATTTGTCGATGAGCCGCGCAGTCCACCTGCCTCTTGTCTCATTTTGCCAAGAAAGTTGCAACTCACTAAGGGTGCGTTGACGTTCTTCATGGGCAACCACTTCTCTTAAGTTTTCGCCCTTACGGCGTTGCTCCCATGAGGGGACGTCTCCTAGTTGATATAGGGCCCCTGACATTCGCCATTAGCCGATTCAAGGCCGCGACTCCTGCTGCAGCCCTGTCCGCGGCTGCTTTGATTTGCTCGAAGAAGCTCATCTTCGAGTCGAGCATTAAACCAAGGTATTTAATCGCTGGTTTTGATTCTATAGTCAACTCGCCGATCGATATGGGACGCAAGGTCGGGATTCTCCTTCTGGTCAGCATGACTACTTCGGTCTTTTCCAGCGCAAGGTTGAAACCGTGAGCAGTCATCCATCCGCTTACCCGTTGCATCAATATGCCAAGTCCGCTTTGCGCCTGTTCAGCAGTGCGTCCGGCAACAAGTGCCGCAACGTCGTCTGCATAACCGACCAGGCGCGACTCTTCGGACATATCGAGTCTCAGCAGACTATCGTAGGAAGCGTTCCACAGGTCCGGCCCTAGGATGGATCACTGCGCTACTCCCGACGTGATTTCCATCCTCCTCTGGCCCTGTAGCGTCTCATAGAACAGGGACCGGTCTTTCAGATAATCCCTCAATATCCGCAAGAGATAGCTTGGCACGTGAAAGGAGTTCTCTAGTGTGCCTAGCATATCTGTCCATCTTACGGAATTGAAGGCATTTCTGACATCAAGCGTTATGAGGAGCACTATCCGTCGAGATCGGCGGCTGTGTGCCCCGGCTCGATTAAACGCATTTACGACCTCCACAACAGCATCCACTGTAGATTTCCCTGTTTTAAACCCGAACTGCCTTGCGGATAAGTCCCCGGCAGCACGGATCGCTTCAGCGAGTCTACCCCTGATGAGCTTCTCGAGCACTTTTCCGGCCGTGTCAAGCATACACAGCGGTCGGTATGCAGACGGGAGCTCCGGATCTCATTTCCCCTTACTGATCAACGCGAGTCTGGTCACTTTCCAGCGACAAGGAAAATTGCCCTCCTTCAAGCACGCGTTGAACGCTTCGAGCAGCAATTCTAGCCGTTGGCGGAACACCAGTTTGTAAACTTCCGCCGGGATGAGAGTGAGAACCGCTTCTTCGAGTTCTCCCATTGTGAAAAGGGGGCAATCCACGACGCTTTCCGCGCTATTTACATCAACCCGTACAGGGTGTCTTGGGAACAATGCCCGCACAATGCGGTCCATCTGGTCGGTGCTCAATATGCAGGGCTTCCACAGAGCCCTGATTTTCCGAGTGACACGCTTATAGCCAAGTCCCCACGGGTCATCATTCACCTCATTAACAAGATTTTGCCAGCCGCGTGCTTTGCTTTTATTTATAGCGCTGCGGAGTCTCCTTTTTGCTGATCTATATTGTGCCTTTATGGCACATGCCACCTCGTTGGCGTACAAATGTTGTGCCAAACGGCGGAGCTTATGACACTCCTTCCGTAGGTCGGCAATTTCTGCCGTCCACCAGTACATAGAAGGCTTGTCGCGCCTGGGGCCTCTCCGGGGCATGGAAGCCTCACACGCCGTCGTTATCAGATTCATCACTGAATTTACGACGGTGTCAGCTGCGACACCACCACCCCCCGGAGTGCCCCCGCAGCGCGGCCCTACCCGCTCCAAAAGCTTCGACGAACCTACCGATGTTCACCCTCGCGACATTCCACACGCAGGGGGAACGTCGTGTTGGTGCTCGCCGGCAAGTAGCGTCAAACACTTCGAACGCAATGTACTGATGATCACTTGCCGAGAAGTCTTCTAGGACTCGCCACCCGTCCACCGATGATGCCAGAGATTCCGACGCAAAAGTGATGTCAGCAATGCTTCCTTCACAACCTGGGCGCCGAAACGTTGGCGTGGATCCGGTGTTTAAAATTACGAGCCCGGTTCTCGCCGCCATTTCAGAATCCGTTTCCCTCTGGAGTCTGATTCAGGCATGCCCCATTCAAGAACCCTGCCATTAAAATCACCGCCAACCAGGATTCGTCCCTCCGTGCTCGAAACGGTGTCCTCCAGAGCATCAAGCCGGCGCTGAAAGTCCGGAATCCACTCATTCGGCGTCAGGTAAACGCTAAAAAACGTTATCCCTAAACACCGGATCCAGACAAATCCGTCCCCCCGGCCTTCGGCAAGAACACGAAGTCGAACGTCGCCCCGAACCCAGATGGCAGCGGTGCCCGATAAGTTGAGATACCATGAGGACGGGTCCTTGTTTCGATATTGCTCGCTAATCAGCACTAGATCAGCATTTACTTCCGCAGCAAACTGTGCTAGCAATTGGTGAGTGGTTGCACTCTGGTGCATGTTAATTTGCAAAATGCGGATCACGGCGTTCGCACCCTAGCCCTCTCCAATTCCGCCCTGAAGATCGGACACCGTCCCGAGCCCGCAGTGTGTGCGACGCTTTCGCCAGACGCGCCACGTTCCCTGCAGAGAACACAAATCTCGCTTTCCTTGGAAGTCTTCGCTTGATGACCCGCTTGGCCGCATCTCCGGCATGCTGTCCTCCTGTCCGGACCCTTGCAAGCTGCTGACGTGTGTCCATAGTCCAGACACCTGTAGCACTTGGTGGGGACTATCCGCATTCGTACCCTGCATACTGCCCATCCGATTTTGATTCTCCCGCTGTTAAGGAGTTTCCTCGCATATTGCTCGGGGACTTCCACCACGGCGAGCTTTTGGCCTCGAGCATTTACAGCGGTAATATCTACCCGGGCATTGGTCACCTCTGGACATTCACGCTTTAGCGCCTCCTTTACATCGGCCTGTGAGGCAGTCAAGATCCCGTATTTCTAGGGAGCACATGGGTTCTAGGCTGGAAACAAGAGCCTTCTCCCCCAATAGCCCCTTGACCGCTTCGCAGAACGTGCTCTTGTTGGTCGTCTTTGGGCCCAGTTGGACGAGAACTCCACCACTCCTCGTTTTCCGTATCGAAGATACCTCTGCTCCGTTCTCCTCGGGTTTCATCCTGTAGCAGATTTCATTAAGGGCTTCCGCAAATGTCTTGCCTTCCGTCGGCTTAATGAGCAGAGCCGACGGTCTAGTCCATCTTCGTTTCCTCGTTTTTTCCGCTACTGGCTTTGGGTTGGCAGCCTCCTTGTTTTTGGACAGACGTGTCTCTGGCGACGGAGTCCGTTGTTTCTTTTTATCCTTTTTCGCCTTCTTTTTTGGGCCTTGGAGACTACTTCAATAAAGTCTCCTTCAGGCACGTTGTCCTCTTTCCACTTTTTCCCCAGTTCACTTTGCAGAGGGCTATCTGCGGTCCGTTTGACGCAAGCAGCATTCTCAGCGGGGAGCGCGACTGTTTCTGCTCTACAATCGTCTTCCGTTGCTCTCCACGTTCGTCTATAAAAGGAAATGTGGTCCAGTAGTTCCTCCAATTCCATCAGCCCGTTTTTGACGTCTTTGCTGACGTTCCTCTGAAGGAACGTTGCCGACCGCATACGTTTCACCACTGCTGCGCACTTTCTGATGAGCCTTTCCTCTTCGGCTCTAGCGAGGACGGTCGAATGCATTTCCACTCGATTTGTGTCCAAATCCATCTGCTCAGTACTAGCGTTTCTCACTGAGCTTACTTCCAGAACAGGGGCACTGCAAGGTAATGGAGTTGCCATCTCCGCACGGTCAGTCGCGCCACTTGATGAGGCTCGCTCTTTATTTGGGCGCCCCGGTGTCTCATCGGGTATGTCAGTCCTCGTTGCCTCTTTCACTGATCGCTGCGGTGAACGACGCATTTTTGTGCTCCGCCCAAACGCACCCAGCTCTTCCTCCTTGTCTGCTGTTTCGTCGTTTTTTTTTATAATTTTCTGAATATTCTCCATGAAAAATTAACCAGCGCATCGTGTGCAAGGGAGCGGGCCGCAATAGTCAAGAACGGGGGTGGAAGCCCAGTAGTTGCCCGGCGTCCGTATATGTTGTGCTCTCCCACGTTGCTCTTGATTTTCCTCGTAATCTCGCTCCGTCGACACGTCGTCCTTTTCTAATCTCTTTAGACATGTGATCATGGCTCATTCGTTAGACATGCCCTACCCACTGAATGCGTTATAGTTCAACGAATTTCGAGACTTTTAGCGCATCGTACAGTTCATACAACTCATGGTTATACTGGACGAGACATCCATCACGCTGCTCCGAAAATTCGATGAAGGACTTTTCTTTCGAATGCGTTTAGCAAATTTTCGGAGGCTTGACCTAGTCGTATGATGGTTTTGTATACGCGCAGCTTCGTGTTTCTGTGCAGTTGCTTCGATTTCATTATCGGAAAGATCAAGAATTATTTGCTAGCTGTATCCGTTGCTAGACCTTGTCAGTTTCATTGGTGTCCTTTGACAGGCTGCTACTCAGGTATCTAAAGCTGTCTACGTTGACGCTCGAATGAGCTAGGATCCTACTTCTTGACTGCATCATTATTTTCGTTTTGCCCTCATTGATGCGCAGTCCAACTTCTTTCGCAGCAGTATCAAGAGTATGCAGAAGTTCCTCTGCGTCGGTCAGTTTTCGGGACATGATTTTGATGTCATCTGCATACGCAAACAATTGTGTCGACTGAATAAGTAGTGTCCCGCTGGTGTTGGTATCCATTGCTCGCATAGCGTATTCGAGGTTGGAGAGCGTCGGCGCCAGTTCGTCGCACTGCTTCAAACCTTTGCGTGTTTCAAAAAAATTAACCAACCTGTTCTGGATCCTGACCTATGAGATGGAGCTGGTTATACTCATCTTCGTCAGTCGTACTAATTTAGCTGGTATACGAAATCGCAGCATTATGTTGTACAGTACTCCAAAGATTGCAGGATTGGTTTAACGGTATAAAACTGGTCGGTTATGGAGCGAGCCGACCTGGTACTCGCCAATGAGTTGTTCGGCGTATGGTCTTATTCTATACTCCAAAATGTTCGTCAGTATTTTATAGGACGAACAGACTAGTGAAATGCCTCTGTAGTTTTCACAACGCAATCTATCTTCCTTTTTGTGGATGAGACAGATGATACTCCTGAGCCAGTCGTCTGGGATGTCCTGGTCCTCCCAGAATCGCAGCAGAAGTTGGTGTATCACATTTAGTAGATCTGTTCCATTTTGATTTTAACACGTCGCCCGGAATCTCGTCCGCGCCCGGCGTTTTGTTTGATTTCAGTGACCGGACGGCGAGATCAACTTTTTCTGTTGTCGGAGGACGTGTAGTGGGGCCAGAATCATCAATGCTACGATAAATTTGGGCTACTTGTATGGGGGTGCCAGCTGTTGGAATCAGAAGCTCTTCAAAATAGGTCACCAAGCGTTTGTTTATGCTGTCGGCATCGTTAATGATGTTTCCATCTTTGTCCTTGGAGAGGCTAGTCCTGGCTTGATAACCGTTCTTAATTGTATTCGCTAGTCTATACGCTTGTCTGGTGTTTTTATTAGCTAGGTTTTTTTACGTCTAATTATTCTATTCGCAATTCGCCGTAGCTCGTCATACTTTTCTTGTTTGGCTCTGGTGGAACATGCCAAGCTTGAAAAGAGAGCCGTGTCAGGCGAATACAAAGAGCGGATCTGATGCTGAAATGAAGCCTGTGAATAGTTTCTGCGGTAAAGTGCGGTTTTGGGAAAACAAGCTGGGATTAGAGAAACAAAGCAGGAGATAATAATTGAATTCAAGAATCTAGACAAGTAAAGATATTTATGCTGCGCTGAAAGAGCAACTCAATTTCAGGGATATATGTCAGAGCACAACTAGACTGCTAGTATTAGTTTGCTGGTGGAAGTAGCGATTAAACTGAGAACCCTGGGCGAAGTAAAGGTTAGGACATCTCTAAGCATTGAAGTCGATGGGAAACGACCAAAGGTGGTGATTTGATGGTGATTTGGGAACTCCTCTATTCCACCCAGATCAGGTCCACCATCGAAAAAAATACGCAATCGATCGAAACAAACCGGCCGCGCTACTGAACACAATAAAAGCTAAGGAAGAAATAGAAAAAAGTATGTAGGCTCAGCAGGTACCTCATAAGAGATGCTTTGGACGTCTTGATATCGATCACTTTGCAGCAACATACACTGGCCAGGTCCACATAATCAAAAATTACAATGGAGACCCATCGAGCAAGCTGTAGAAGGAAGAACGTCTGTGGAGTACCCTTACGGTGCAAGTGGAAGCAGACATTTAGGAGGGAGCTGAGCCACACCGACCAATGGGGTTGAAACCAATCAACCTCCACCACCGCGAGACAGTCGACGACCTGCTCTAATAAACCATTTGAGGGTCCAATGTGTGGTAATTTGTGAACCACACCTCAACCAGCTCAACTTGGGTGGGGAATATATCTGGTAACGCCAGGATATAACGTTGTGGAAGACAAGCCACACAAGCAGGGCTGCAGAGAGGGAATATGGGTCCAAAGTAAAAATTATGTGAAAGAAACGGGTCGGGTATACTAATTATGCGGACCCCAATGTTATCCCTCTTTTAATTTAAGTTTCTATTCTAGACTCCCAAGAAACCCTGCTCTATTTCAACTCCTCTTGTTAGGCCTGTATAAAAAAAACAATGGCATTCCCAGGAGGCAATTTCGTTAGGGCAAAAATCAACGCTGTCCATACGTATAGCTATTACACTCCTGATAGTATCACGATAGCACAATATGAGGAGATGTTAGACATCCATCCGAGCGAGAAGAAGAAAGGGAAACCAGGAACCCAGAACATCAGGAGCAACAAGAAGAATGCCGGTAGCACCGAGGTAACCTTAAAAAGGCTCCACGGAAAAGTAAACAGGATTGCTATAGACTGCTGTACCGCGATGCTAATACGAACCCGTAAGACGCTGCCTACAGAGTTTAAACGAGTGAGATACACAGGCACTACAAATCTTTTCCGCAGGAGAAAATGTTGGAGGGGGGATGTACAACAGGCGATGAACGTGGATCTGCCTCGGGAGAGGTATCCATTGGTAAGTGCTGTCCAGTGATGGCGCTAGATATCAAAATTTTTTTATTTCGGCTAACTGGATCAAGGAAATTTTGACTGAACTGGCTGTCCCTGGTTGCTTGGCACAGTCAACTGAGAGTTAACTCGTGGAGATGCTTCTCTGGTGCAAAGTGGGCGTTTCACAAAATTGCTTAAGTTAGCACACGCTGTGCAGTGTCATGTGCGCTGGAGCGCTTGGCCTATTCTAGAGGAGATAACGTTCGGACTATAATGTGCTATAGCACCGACAAAGCCTTCAAATCGGGGAATGGAAATAAAGATCTAGTTCCGCGAAAGGTACTTTCAATGTTTCGGTATTGCGCTATATGAAGTCGTGCGGTAAGTGATGTCAGTAGAAACGGAGCAGTCCATCAGGCTTATAGAATGGTTAAAGAGGCAACGCATATCGAGCAATGTTCCTTTTAGTTTCACGTAAGAAGAGAGTGAAGTCCAGATGGACAGCTCAGAACGGGGAAGTTATTTTTAAAGAAAAGAGATTGGGTCAAATTGCATTTTTTTTATAGAAATCACAGTGCAGGAAAGCGGACTAAATGACAGAGTCTTACTCGAGAGTGAAGTATACTAAGGAGTTGAAAAGTATTAAGGAGGGTTGGGCCGAATTAAAGTCAGAGAAATTACGCAATGTGCCGCCAGACATTCCGGAAGCCAGATACTAGTTCCTAGACTTAGATATCAGTGACTTTACTCAAGATCACAGAGCTTAAAACAGAATGAGATCACCATGGCTTCCAAAAGACTCGTATTTATTCCTTGCCGCGTGTCTCTGACGGGGGTCCATATGAATCTCAGTGGAAAACCAGGAAGAATAAGTGTGCTGGGACCTCAGAGAGGATTGGACGAAAAGAAGAACCAGATTAGTGAAATTTACTGGGCAACGAAAGGAGAAGCATATGAAAATTTGGAAAAACAACTCACAGGCAAATTGGAGAGGACAAGAACAAGAATGCGGTTTAAATGATTTCTGGTGAGGTTGAAGAGGAAAACTTTACAATAATTAGAACGAATCAGCCTATAGCCTAACCCAAAGTTATGCTACTATTACCACAGCAAAAGCCCAAGCAGCTTTCAGGATTTAGAAATGCAGATGACGTAGTGTTGGCAAGCCAGGGCAGATAGAATAAAACGCAACAGTTTGGTTCTTAGATCTCTCACATTTTGATAAAAGGATTTAAAATTAATGAAGGATTCGCTTATGTTAACAGGCGACGTAGGCGTACGGCATGGAGATTTCCAAGCTTAAAGCGAAAAGAAGCTTAGGTGGTGAAACACCTTTCAGCAACGGGCCGGTGAAAGAAGAGGAGCTTGGGATGTTGACAGTTGGAGCACAAGCGCCCTGGAGCCGATTCGATGTCAACAGGTTGATTTGTGGAGACACGTGGTGATACTATCGTCGGGTGAGTCTTGTGCCCTATTAGTCAAGCATAGGTGCTCGGTGGGGGCGGGGGGGAGGGGGAAGGGAAGGGAGCGTAGGTATAGGGCCAGTGTTAAACCCAACTTTCGCAAAGGCGGTAGAAACAGAAAAGAGGGATTGTGTACCGGAAAAACTCTCAGTGGCTGCAGAATGAAATGGACTATTGGGCCACTTTTAGCATCACACTGTGCTAGCGAAACAGCTGAATAGCCTGATGCTACCGTAGCACTGCAGCGATAGGTAATATTTGGTGAAAACGTGGTCCTAATCAAGAAAATTGGCAGGAAGGCCTAGACACTTAGTATGGAATGACTTATATAGTGTCCATCGCAATCAAGGAATTGAAATTGGCGGGGACGTCGCTATAATGCTTAAATAAGTAGTAAAGCTCCACCTGCCAGACGAAAAAATAGAGGCAGCCCAACTTACAATTGCAGGAAAAACAATACTTCTAACGTCCGGGTTGATAATCACGAGGGTAAGATCGATGCCAAGCTGAGTTTCAAAGTGGAGAAGGCGGGAAAATCTAGTTAATCTATAATGAAGATAATGCTTAATATCGGAGGGCCACAATGTAGTCGCCGGCCTCTTCCCGCAGAGGTATCAGATCCATTCTGTTACATGCGGCTCATATCTGGGTGAAAGCGCTGGACAAAGTTGTGAACTAAAGGAGGGTGAATTCGGCATATCGATAACCAGCCAGGGAAATGGCAGCAATGGTCCGTGGGATGATTCTCAAAAGGGTCATCTGACCTATGCACTGATCATGTATATAGGGAAATAGATGAAGCAAAGACATGGAGAACGGTACTGAATTATTACCATATGGCACATTTCCTCATCGAACACAGTGGTTACCCGGCCCGGCTTGAATCCACTCCTATACGCGAGGACTCGGAGTATAGTATGTTCCATTGTCTGAGGTTTATGGAGGAGAGAAGAAGGTTAAGCGACGCCCTCAATATCTGACCCCGCGAACTTACAGTTGCTGAAGTCAAAGGTAGATTGTATTGCAGTAATCACCGTAATCCATCCACAATTCAGAAGAATGTTGAAAAAGCGTGTCCGATGCATGACCTTAATATGGTCAATTTGCGATCAGAGCTTCAACTTGATCACACATCTAATATTATTTTTATCCATTTTCTGATTTTTTCTTTCTTCTTTCTAACGCTCAACGACCTGTGGGGTTTGGGGATAATATTGAGAAAGAAGACCGGGAAAAGAAGGATTGGTTTAAAGAAGAGTACTAAGAAACAATGGAGAGAAAACACGAAACTAAAAACGACAAAGAACTATTGTAACTAAGAAAGGCCGACCTACCGAGAATAAGCAATACGATACTGAGAAAAAAGGAAAGA
Source organism: Hermetia illucens (assembly GCF_905115235.1). Lineage (NCBI taxonomy): Eukaryota > Metazoa > Arthropoda > Insecta > Diptera > Stratiomyidae > Hermetia > Hermetia illucens. The sequence continues at coordinate 171,762,496 of NC_051850.1, forward strand.
TACTATTTTGACATCACGCTATAGAGTAGTAATGATAATTTTGCAGCAAATAAAGCAAGACAAGCTTACTAAGCAGGGAAACGGGTAAAGATTGGGTTCCGAGCAAAAATAAGTACGTGTAAAAGTAAAGATGACAGAGAGGGATGGGAGAGAAAGATGAGCTGGTGAAAGCTGACTGTTATACATATATTGTTGACCTCCTTAACCGCTCCGAGACAATAATAATGGGTGAGTTGGTTTGACACCTCACAAACAGAAGATACTGACAAGGAATTGACTCATTGTCACTTCAGAAAACTGAAGCAATGATAAGAGGCCTGAAAGCAAACAAAGTGCCAGGAATTGATTATATACCTGCGGAGCTATTCAAAGACAATGGCAATTGCTTGAAAAGGACGTCTATTTACTCATTGAGCAAATAAGGAATGAGGAGGAAATACTGAAACAATGACGTGGAAGCAAGCATCGCATGTTCAATCCGCGAAGGAGGTGACAAGTTTATCAAATATTTGTTGGCTCCAAATGAGAGATCCGAACTTACTGTATGAAGTTATGCTCCAGCAATCATAACGTCTCACGCAGGCGTGAATTCAAAACAGTCTGATGGCCTCAATCTCTTCAACTTGGATCTTGAACGTTCACTCGGAAGAATTTCTGTTGATATGCTGCTTCTGCTTCTTAAATTAACACAGATGATAGTGTACGCCGATGACCGCAATGCCTTATCGCGCTCCTTTCTCGGCGTCAAAAAACGTTTGTAAAGCTCGACGATTTAACGAACAATGTAGGGTTACAGATTAATGAACAAAAAACCAAGGCCACTTTCCAAACTAGAAAACAGATGCAAACTAGACGACGAACATAACTTTAAGAACGTTGATAACTCTATGTATTCCGGTAGTAAGATATCGAAGGATATATATGAAGAGATCCTCTACATCATAAGGTCAGAATACGTACACAGGAAGACATAGGCGCGGCTCTATAAAACAATCATCAGATTTGTGTTATGTTAAAGATGCGAAAGTTTGGCTTAGGCTTCTGAAAAATTGCTATACTCCTTTGAAAGGAAGGGGTAAGAAAGGTCCTTTGAGCAGTTCAAGAGAAAGACGGATGGCAAATCAGCTGCAACAGAGAGCTGTACGGTGTAAAATTGCGAAAGTTCCAATGGGCGGGTCATGTTCAACGAATGGGTGACTCAAGGATAGCAAAAGGGGTAGAGAGAAAACAATGGGAGCAATTAATAGACGAAGACAGCGCTTTATTATTAGGTATAAGGAACTGGCGGTCGTGGTCATTGAATTAACGAGACTAGTAATAAAGCATTCGAGAAGACAAGGCTTGAAATGGGCTGTATCGCTGCTAGGAAGTATAAATTTTAAGAGGTCGGAGTGGACATATAGACATACATATGTGGCGCGGCAGGATCCGCAGCATTCGAAATTTATTTCGAATGTTGCGAATGCGGACAAGTAGATGGCGCGGAACTTTCCACTCGTTTTAGAACTCGCCACGGGAGTGGAGGATTAGCGATGAGAAAGTGCCTTTGGTTGGGACAGAAAAGACCGCATGGAAATAAGCCGGTCTCTTCTGTCTCAACCACCAAGGAGGTTGGAAGTTGCCGGCGACTATATAGTGATAACAGTGAATTGGACCAATTTATATATATATTATATTTCATTATTTCAATTAAAGTGATTTTGCATTTACAAAATTTCGCCGCCTTTACCACAGTAATTTCTCGTGGAATTCGTCAAATTGCTAACGTTCAAAGTAGATTCTTTATCTCCGGCATTTCCAATTCGTGCATTTAAAGATGTATAATTAACTCTAAACTGGTTACCATTGCATATGGTCCTTAAGCCAAATGGCGAATGGCGGCCCTGTGGGGATTACAGAAGGCTAAATGCACAGACTGTTCCTGACCGATATCCAATTCCACTCATCCACGACTTTGCGCATCACCTCGCGAATTGCCGCATCTTTTCGACCTTGGACTTAGCCAAGGCTTACCACCAAATCCCAGTAGCTCCTGAAGACATTTCAAAGATGGCAATATGCACACCTTTTGGACTTTTCGAGTTCACCCGAATGACTTTCGGATTGTGCAATGCGGTGCAAACCTTTCAAAGGTTCATTCACTCAATCCTGCGAAACCTCGATTTCTGTTTCGTGTATTTGGATGATGTTTTGGTCGCTTCTTCCGCTGAGTCTGAACACTTAGCCCATCTCGAGTGTATTTTTCAACGTCTCCGGAATATAGCCCGACCCAGACAAGGTGCAAGCAATTACAAGCTTCCCGCGTCCGAAGACAGTGAGGGAGTTGAGGAGGTTCTTGGGCATGCTAAACTTCTACCGTCGTTTCCTGCCCAAGGCCGCCCATCACAAGTCCGCTTTGAACGCGTATTTGTCTGGCCCCAAAACAAAAGACACACGAGAGATTGTGTGGTTTGAAAAGGCTGTCCGCGCGTTCGATAAATCCCGACAGAAACTGGCTGATGCTACACTCTTGGCATTTCCTCTGCAAGATGCACCCCTAGCCGTTTTTGTTGATGCCTCTGACATCGCAGTTGGTGCTGCCTTTCACCAAAAGGTGGATCAAGTTTAGCAGCCGTTGAGCTTCTTCTCGAAATATATATATTCTTCTTTAAATTTTTATGGGAAGTGTAAGTACCTAAGACAGTACGATTACCCTTGGTAGATATGACCTCTCTTGAAATATTTTCATGGATTCAGATTCGGATCACTTTGAATCATTCGACGAAATTCCTGGCTAGTGAAATCTGTAACTGCATCTTCTGTCTTTATCTTATGACTTCCATCATCGGCTCCCACTATCAACTTTCTTTAGCCACTCATCCCGGCACATATGGTATAACACACAAATTCAGATGGTCGTTCGTCCCATTCTGTAGGTTGCTAAAGTGAAATTCCAACGATCCCCTTTTGCATGTAATCTTGTATTTTTAGAAGAACAAAATTGTCTTAATAGATAAACCCAAGACCGTCTTCCCTGACATACATATTCTGTTCTAAAATTCTTTCCCCCTCATAGGAATTCCCAAAAGCCCCCGCCTTATGGCTGGCACTTCACTACGGTCCTAATCACTCACCTCCGTTCTGGCAAGCTCATTCTCAATTGTAATTTTACGTTACACGTCGAGTATAGTATTCACTCTTGTGTTGCATTTTTAAACCCCATAAAAACTCGCATAAATCGCATTTCAGTGGAAAATTACAACAATGCGACATAATGACGCTAATAAAATGAATTTGACTTCCAAATTACTCCACCTTGGTGGCTTGGGTCGTCGTGCGGTTGAATTGCTGATGTGTTCATTCTCACAGTCGAAGGGTGCATTGCGTTTCTTAACTATTAAGAAAAGAGAATTTCCGCCCCTAGAAATGCAGACCTTAACGAGAACGTTAAGTGTTAAGTGTTACATATTTGTCTAGTTTACATCTTTTATGTCCCCTCAGTTTTTGCAAGAACTTTCTCTTGTTGTTGTCATTGTGTTACGGTGAAATAAGAAAGATTAACCACTCATAAGAGAATAAAATTGACATAAACTACATCTCATAAAGTTTAATGAGGTAAGGCGACAGTCAGAGAATTCATTGTGTGTTTAGGGTAATGCAAGGATCGCAGAATAATTAATCACTGATGTAGATCTGCAAGGCAAGTGGGCCGCATACTAAACTTTCAGATGCCACATTTGATGTTATAGTGTGAAGTAATTTTCCATTCGCATTATACTATAATTTTGCTAAAACTGATTATGTGTCGCACCAAACTTTTCAGTTTGATTAGTTATGTATTTTATACTTGACGATGATACTATCTTTCCATTCCATCAAACACCTTATTAAGATCTTCAACACGATAGGACGTACTGGCTACTTGCTGGACATGTTGAAGTGATAATTACGGTCCCAAACCCAGAAAAGTTTCGAAGGAGGTAGTACCATGCCGTCATAGTCCCCCCCAATCGAATCAAAATTTTTTGAAAACTCCTGATTTCAAAGATTCTATGGTTTTTACCAAATCGCAATATAACTCCCGACTATCAATCGGCTACCAATAAGGCAACCTTTAAATGGAAGAAAACATTGCTTTGTCGTCTTTTTCGACATTATCCAGGCTTCTGACATAGTATGACGCAAAAGGCTACCTTAAAATCGTATATAAGGGCCGGTTGTTCTAGTTGAAACAGAAAAGCTTCAGATCCAAAGACTATCCAATCAACGTAGGTGTCCTCGCCGGAAGCGTGCTACAACCATCATCAGTTGTCATTTGACGACAATGTACTCATATCTATGTCCCCAGATGGCACAGAGATCCTTGTTTTTCACAGCAACTCTGTCTCAGTGGCTAACGACATTGAAAATTCGCACAAATTAAAGCAAAAGGTATTACGTGACGTTTATGAGATATTTTAGCCGACTGACGTCTTAGTAAGAATGGATTGAAGGCGATGTGCAAATGTTACATCAATGGACGAAAAAATCTGTGTAATTCATCGGCTTAAGAATCGCAAGCCACTAAGCCCCGATAAAACTGGCTAAGCTGGCACTAATCAATATACGAGGCCAAATAAAAGCAGCAATATTCCTCTTGAGTCATTTTGTCATCAACAATGGTCTACAAATGAGTGCTCCATCATGCATCCTTTTTGACTGTCCTGGAAAAAGTGCACTTGGAGGCTGATGTAAATATGAGAGACACGGTCATCTACAGATCCATCCAACTATAAACCAATAATAATAATTGTTGGCCCGACAATCCAACGTGATTTTGAGCCCCGAAGCATGTTAGAGCACTTCATGCACAACCATAACGGTACACTGGAGGAAAACGGTACACTGCAGGAGGCAATATGATCAGCGCCCGTCCATTATTATTATCCTGATTTGACCTAGGTGCTCATTCACAGCTGTGTCGACTGGCCTTCAACATCCAGGAACGATTCTGCTGCTACCAATGATATGATGAACTGGAAACTTCTGTTATGATAGCCTGCTGCTAACCCCTAAGCCACTATTGGTCGATCCTGCCGATATAGGCATGAAGAGAAGAATAACCCCAGATGTACAAATGACCATCATCCAGAGCGAGTGGGCCACGCGAAATCTTAGGGTGGATATTAATGAAGCCAAGACGAATTGCATGGCGGAATAGTAACATCTAGTTGCGAGGTTTTACTTAACACAAAAAAAGATAGGAGAATACCACTTTGGCACCGCTGAATGGGGGATGTAAAAGCCTCGAGATTGCACCCAGATCAGGCATTCGAAAGAGCCAAATGGTGAAACCGATCACGACGAGCCGACCCTGCTTATAAACCGGACAAAGTCGGAAGAAAAAGAAGATATATTTTTGGGAAACTCAAGTTCTTAGCCGCGTTCATGAGGAGAATCCTTCCGAACACCTGTTAGAGATGCGAGTTGATGGACGGAAATGCTTGGAGTTGCTTATTAAGGCAGCCCTATACGGGATTCCGATTTTTAACCGGATTAACCGGATTTCGTCATTGCTCAAATATTAACATCGGAGTCAATGAAATCTCCGCCAAAGATAAGCGATCCCAAACTCGTCCTGGAAAGGACAGAGTGACTAATCTATAGCCTCAATAGCCGTGTAATAAATAGGTTTCTCAGGGAGCATGTCCAGCTGCGTTGAAGGTTGAGAATTCAATAAAAGTGTGCTGCTTGTCGTGCAAGGCATCCAATCATCATCATCAATGGCGCAACAACCGGTATCCGGTCTAGGCCTGCCTTAATAAGGAACTCCAGACATCCCGGTTTTGTGCCGAGGTCCACCAATTCGATATCCCTAAAAGCTGTCTGGCGTCCTGGCCAACGCCATCGCTCCATCTTAGGCAGGGTCTGCCTCGTCTTCTTTTTCTACCATAGATATTGTCCTTATAGACTTTCCGGGTGGGATCATCCTCATTCATACGGATTAAGTGACCCGCCCACCGTAACTTATTGAGCCGGATTTTATCCATAACCGGACGGTCATGGTATCGCTCATAGATTTCGTCATTGTGTAGGCTACGGAATCGTCCATCCTCATGTAGGGGCCAAAAATTCTTCGGAGGATTCTTCTCTCGAACGCGGCCAAGAGTTCGCAATTTTTCTTGCTAAGAACCCAAGTTTCCGAGGAATACATGAGGACTGGCAAGATCATAGTCTTGTACAGTAAGAGCTTTGACCCTATGGTGAGACGTTTCGAGCGGAACAGTCTTTGTAAGCTGAAATAGGCTCTGTTGGCTGACAACAACCGTGCGCGGATTTCATCATCGTAGTTGTTATCGGTTGTGATTTTCGACCCTAGATAGGAGAAATTGTCAACGGTCTCAAACTTGTATTCTCCTATCCTTATTCTTCTTCGTGTTTGTGTTTGACCAGTGCGGTTTGATGTTGTTGGTTGATTCGTCTTCGGTGCTGACGTTGCCACCATATATTTTGTCTTGCCTTCATTGATGTGCAGCCCCAGATCTCGCGCCGCCTGCTCGATCTGGATGAAGGCAGTTTGTACTTCTCGGGTGGTTCTTCCCATGATGTCGATATCGTCAGCATAGGCCAGTAGTTGGGTGGACTTGAAGAGGATCGTACCTCTTGGATTCACCTCAGCATCACGGATCACTTTCTCGAGGGCCAGGTTAAAGAGGACGCATGATAGCGCATCCCCTTGTCGTAGACCATTGTTGATGTCGAATGGTCTTGAGAGTGATCCTGCTGCTTTTATCTGGCCTCGCACATTGGTCAGGGTCAGCCTAGTCAGTCTTATTAATTTCGTCGGGATACCGAATTCTCTCATGGCCGTGTACAGTTTTACCCTGGCTATGCTATCATAGGCGGCTTTAAAGTCGATGAACAGATGGTACAACTGTTGTCCATATTCCAACAGTTTTTCCATCGCCTGTCGTAGGGAGAAAATCTGATCTGTTGCTGATTTGCCTGGAGTGAAGCCTCTTTGGTATGGGCCAATGATGTTCTGGGCGTATGGGGCTATGCGGCCTAGCAAGATAGCGGAGAATATCTTATAGATGGTACGCAGCAACGTGATACCTCTATAATTGCTGCACTGTGTGATATCTCCCTTTTTATGTATGAGACAGATAATGCCTCGTTGCCAATCGTCAGGCATTGATTCGCTGTCCTATACCTTGAGCACAAGTTGATGAACCACTTGGTGTAACTGGTCGCTCCATATTTAACCAATTCGGCTGTAATTCCATCGGCTCCTGGCGACTTATGATTTTTTAGCCGATGAATTGCACGGACTGTTTCTCCTAAACTTGGTGGTGGCAGTATTTGTCCGTCGTCTTCAGTTGGCGGGACCTCCAACTCGCCGATGTTCTGGTTGTTCAGTAGCTCATCAAAGTACTCAACCCATCGCTCTAATATGCCCATTCTGTCGGAAATCAGATCAGATTTGTCTCGGCAGGATGAGCATCGAGGTGTATAAGGCTTCATCCTGCTGACTTGTTGGTAAAACTTCCGCGCCTCCAATAGCCCTCAGAATGTTCGTTTTCTCTAACTTGTTCGAGAATTTCAGAATGTGTGAGTCTGTGAGACTACCCGCCCTCCTGCGGAGTACTGCTTTTCTACTCTGGAAAGCACGCCGGTAGTAAGCGAGACTCTGTCCTCAGACAAATATTTACCGCATCCATAAGGTGCGACTTCGAATAACGAATAAATCCAGTCCAGTTCCTAAATGTGATGTTGCGCAACACCTTGCTCGAGCATGCACTGGGGAAACACGGTCTTGCTTGTAGCATCAGTGATGGTGAGAAATTTTCTGTCGCTTACCTCGCCTCGCTAATGACATCGCATTTCTTGAACTCGGATGCTGATTGACCAAATTGCGATCAGCCGTAGGTCCTGGAGCTGTCTTTTGGATGTGCCCAACAAAAGGTAAGCTGACATCAGTCTGGTACTACCTGATTGTCGCTTATGTGCCAAGCAAGACGAACTCCTACCAGATTTGTCCATTGCAATTCAAGAAAAGCTTCTACTTCCACTTATTCGCAAATTCTGGAAATTTCCAGAAAAAGGGGGCACCCATCGTGAGTACGAATCTAATGAGATGGCGTCCTTGAGGTGACTTTCATTGATTGGCAAAATAAGGAGAGAAGCAAAGGAGAAAAATAAAGTATGCTGATTTTGTGCTAGCATAATTTTTCAGATGATGATAATGACGATGACAGGAATTCTGCTGCGGTTTTCAAGAACAGTATCTCAAAAGTAGCCAACGGCATTAGACAATTTCTTAATATCTTCAAGTATTTCATGGGCAATGCGAAATCGATTATCCCTTGGGGTAAGCTACCGTAGCAGGTTTTACGGGATTCAACCTACCAGGACGAGAGTGTACGTCTCGCAAATCCGGAAAATTGATTTCAGTACAAAAATTATTGAAACATCAAATCTAATAGACTAGAACCCTTCAGAGTTTGAGGTTTTCGCATTCACCTTTACTTCAACTATGCCTCATACTTAGAGGATTGTACTCCGGGCTAGATGGTGGCCAAAAATCTGGAGACAGTTTTACATTACCAGGTCGTTCATCTGGGACCCATTTTTCTCACCAATTTTTTTAAGTTGCATTCTGAATTAATGTCAATCTCAATTTTAACTTAGTTTTCGAAGTTGGCTCTCCTTTACGAGTTCGAAGTGACTCGAGCATGACCGTTATTTGAGCTTTTACAATGTAGTTCAACCTCGCTATTCAGGAGACTGGTTGTCGAAGGGGTCTATTTACAACAGGTTGGCTATTTTATGGCGTTCAGTTCAGTGGGTTTTCTGTGAAACCGACAACATATTGCATGATATGATATACTCTAAACCTGTGGAGGGGGCATGATCGTATGAATATGCCTTCGCAGAGGCAACTCATCAGACGCTGCCCCTACCTCTGCCCGGGGTGCAACGTGACCGAAAGGGAGTCTGGGGGTCTGAATATAAAGGCAGATTTCACTTGCATATAATTCGCACTCATGTCGAACTCGCTAATATACATAAAGGAGCGATTACCTGTAGCCACATTCCATCACGCTGCTTTCAGGACAGAGACAGAGGCAGCGTCTAATGAGTTGCCTCTGCAATGGACGAAACTTGTTGGTGTTTGTTTTTAGATGATCGCCGCAAAAAGTGGTAGCAGAAACTCTAGACGGCCAAGTTTACATTTATTCTTCTCCAGTTGGGATATTTTTCTAAGGGTTGGTTGAGTTTTTTCCATCCATATGATAATTTGAAGGTATAGGGTCGGCATCCATCTCGATTATTATTTTTATTCGATATCCCTACAAGCTGCCTTTCGTTCTGCTCTACGCCATCGTTCCATCTTCGGCAGGATCTGCCTCGTCTTCTTTTTCTACCATAGATATTGCCCTTATAGACTTTCTGGGTTGGATCATCCTCATCCATACGAATTAAGTTACCCACCCACCGTGACCTATTGAGCCAGAACCGCAATCCACAACTATGTTGGCTGCCAACAATCGTGCGCGGATTTCATAGTCGTTGCTGTTATTGGTTGTGATTTTCGACCTCAGATAGGAGAAATTATCAACGGTCTCAAAGTTGTAGTCTCCAATCTTTACTTTTCCCATTTGACCAGTGCGGTTTCATGTTGTTGGTTGGTTGGTTTTCGGTGCTGACTTCACCACCATATATTTTGTCTTGCTTTGCCATGACGTGCAGCCCAAGATCTCGCGCCGCCTGCTCGATCTGGATGAAGGCAGTTTGTACGTCTCGGGTTCTTCTTCCTATGATGTCGATATTGTCAGCATAGGCAAGTAGTTGGGTGGGTTTAAAAAGGATCGCAATCCTGGCATTTACCTCAGCATCATGGATAACTTTTTCCAGGGCCAAGTTATAGAGGGTGCATGATAGGGCATCCCCTTGACGTAGACCGTTGTTGATGTCGCAATGTTTTGAGAGTGATCCTGCTGCTTTTATCTGGCCTCGCACATTGGTCAGGGTCAGCCTAGTCAGTCTTATCAATTTCGTCGCGATACCGAATTCTCTTATGGCCATGTACAGTTTTACCCTGGCTATGCTATCATAGGCGGCTTTAAATTCGATGAAAAGATGGTGCAACTGATGCCCATATTCCAATAGTTTTTCCATCACTTACCGCAGACAGAAAATCTGTTCTGTTGCTGATTTGCCTGGAGGAAGCCTCTTTGGTATGGGCCAATGATGCTCTGAGATAGCGGAGAATATCTTATAGATGGTACTCAGCAACGTGATACATCTATAATTGCTGTACTGTGTGATATCTCCCTTTTTATGTATGAGACAGATAATGCCTCTTTGCCAGTCGTCAAGCATTGATTCGCTGCCCTGCACCTTCAGCACAAGTTGATCAACCAATTTGACTGTAATTCCATCGGCCCCTGGCGACTTCTGATTTTTAGGCCGATGAATTGCACGGACTGTTTCTTGTCCACTTGGTGGTGGCAGTATTTGTCCGTCGTCTGCAGTTGGCAGGACCTCCAACTTGCCGGTGTTCTGGTTGTACAGTAGTTCATCAAAGGATTTAACCCATCGCTCCAATACGCCCATTCTGGCGGAAATCAGATTTCCTTCTTTGTTTCGGCAGTTGTGTAAGACTTCATCCGGCTGACTCGTTGGCAAAACTTGTGCGCCTGGTACAGTCGTTCCTTATACTTTTCGAGTTCAAAGACCTATTGGTTCTCCCAGGCTTCCTTTTTCGTTCGTGAAGTCGGTTTTCCACTCGCCGCAGTTCGCCCGTGCCCGCGTTCTTTGAGAATGCAACATTACTCGGTATGTGGCATTCTTCCGTTCCCTTGCCAGGTTACATTCATTCATCGTCCAACCAACCGTTCCGACTCTTTTTGCGGCTGGAGCCAAGTACGTTTGTGGTCGTATTTATGATAAAGTTCTTCAGGTGATTGTGAAAATTATTTGTGGATGTTTCACCTTCAGGATCTCTGTTGACTGCGGTTATTGCGGTATCCATTTCCCCCTTGTAGGTGTAGCGGAGGGCTGTGTTGTGGATGGCTTCAGTGTTAACTCTTACCTGATTGTCAGAGGGGATTTTGGGTGGTGTTGTTATTCGAGCTCGGAGCACCATGCCAACGGGATAGTGATCCGAGTCTGCAGCTATTTGTTACGAAAGAGCTCCCAGCGGGAGGTGGAGATAGGGTTTGAGCTGTTGGTCTTGCTTCAGCAGGTGTTTCCCAGCTTTTATGCTCCATCGTGGGTACCAATCCACGTTTCACCCTGGGGCCTATACTACCCTTTAACCACCAACCAGTTATCTTTAACAAACCTAATTCGAAGGAGAAAGTCTGATGACGTAGAACCGGTTGTAAAATTATGCAGCTATAATAATTGCTTTTGTGACTTTAATAATTAACAACCCCGATTGTGAGGACGTGCACTTTTTATCAGTTTCATGTAGCGATACATTTTTGGAGTGCTCTTTTTAGCGCAGCAACACTCCAATCTACGCCTCAAAAGCTAAAAAGTTGGTTTTTAACAAACAATGGCTCGCTTGCTTCCCTCACTTTAATCACAAGTTATATCACAATGAGACGATATGTAAATTTATCAGATCTTTACGCAGCTATTATACGTGAATAGACAAAACTCCATTTAGATTATTTTCGAAGTTTAATTAAGAATGGACTTAATAGAATTTCCAATCTTATCCAAAAAACAACTATTAATAGTTCTAATTGATACTGGCCTTCTAATTAATTATTTGATAGCGATTTTTCAAGATAAATTTATAATTATTGAAATCCAACGAAAATTTTATCGATTTGGATCTGGAGTATTCTACGCAGGGGGGCATTCCAGAGATAACAATCGCTATTATCAGAGCGACAAATGCTGACGCAAAACATCACGTGCTTTGTCACCGATACTTTTCTTCTGTTTATTAGGAATGTCTTTTATCCGGCATTGGTTTGGGGGTGCGGAGGGATCCAATAGATGATGTTATCTTTTCCTCAAACGCCATGACTATGCTGATGACATCTGCTTGCTCTCTTGCAGAATTCTGAATTTTAGCAAAATGGGCTCGAATTTAGAGAAGGAAGCAAAACAGAGTCGGACGAAACATGAATGCCAACAAAATGAAGGCCCTCATTGTGACTCGGTATCGTTGATGAGTGCAGAAGTGCATAGGTGGAAGTGGATAGGTCACACATTAAGAAAGGGCGTCACCCTTTCCCCGCCCTGTTCCATTGCCCTAGAGCTTTGTGATGTAAAACAGTGGAGGATAAGTGAAATCTTTTTTGAAAATTGTGGAGTGAGTTAGAGGACATTACCAAGAGCCGTTGGCGATGACGTTTAGGTGTGGCCTTTTCCTGTTAGGCTACAGTTCGCCCTATTTGGTTCATCGAACGCTATTTCGTAGATGCATGTAGTTTTGACCACCCTGTGTAACCCCTTATGTCAAGCACTACTATAGATCCACCGGACCAAATTAGTATAACCTACCTCATAACTCTTATTAAGAACTCTGCGCAGTATCGTTTCGAATGTTTTATGATTCTCTTATATTCACACTGTGAGTTCCCGAAATTTAACCAGTCTTCTTCCTTATTGCTTTTACGTGCACGATTTAGAAATTGTCTGGTTAATTTCCTGAGTCTTCGCAGTTCTCGTCTACGTTTTACCACGTTGGCCTCGGAAAATGGGACAAGCTTCTTCAAAGCACTCTAAAAGTGTGCGATTCAGAGTTTGCAATTGATTTTCTATCGTCAAAGGAGTCTCCAAAGGGCTCCACTTTGTCACGTAGAACTTTCTCAAATTCGTTTGCCTAAGGTTCCGTCTTTGTATTACAAGCTGTTCGCTTTCTAGTCAGACTAATTTCCAAGTTACGATGATCTAAGATTGAGACTTCATCTAGCGCTTGCCGGTCTCTGATCAACTCTAACATCTTTAAAGTGCAGATTGTTAGGTCAATTACTTCACTTCTCCTTGGCCCCACGAACGTTGGGGGCACCTTACGGTCGTAATCAAAAAGCTTCTCTTCTCTAGGATTGCATTTGCTACTCCCCCAACAAATATGCTGAGCGTTCGCATCACAAACTGTTAACAGTTCAAGGACACTTGACTCTACATACACTACCAAGTTCCTTAGTTCTTGCGTTGGCGGAGGAGACAAAGAATCGTAGGGTAAGTAAGCAGGGGCAAACTATTACATTTCTTCTCTTACCATTAACGGAGGCGGAGGAAAAGGTTCTGACAGGCAAGCCTAGGTTCCTCCTCAACTAATTCTCCTCAGTTTTAAATAGTCAGGTGATTGCTGCCATCGCAACTTTGGCTATGTTGAGGGGTTACCTAAAATATCTTTAGCTTTTATCCTCCGTTTCGGGATGGCTTCGTGCAAATCTCACTGGAGGCATAGGGATTTGTGTTGTGACTGATTGCTCGATATTAGTTGACTTAGCTGTGAATGAGTATCTGACTAAAATCAGCGTTAATAATAATGGGCGAGCACAATGCTGACCACATTGCTTGTGAAAGGGTATTGTATCTTCAAGTATGCCGTTATGGTCGTGAATTAAGTTATCTGACACGCTTCAAAGGCGTAGATCCAATTAGACAATCGCGACAACGACTAATATAATTTTCCTGGCGCCGCTTACGCTTTCAAAGGTAAGCTAAGACAAGACAACGGAGCCTCTTCAGTAACTGTTTTCCAGCACCTTCAAGCTTTCATCATTGATTCGTTGTAAATCAATTGCATTTGGAGTCGATTACATCCAACTTCTGGTGTTTGAAACCTGCATTTTGAGTTCTCAACGTAGCGAGTAGGTCCTTTTGGACCGTTTATATTTAAAATGTCTGTAATCTGTACCAACATTTTTCGATTTTATTATCCCCCTATCTTTGCCAACCCGCAGAAAGACACCATCTTACAAAGTGACAGGCAATATGGAGGTCTACAGCCAATGTTTAACGCCCTGACCTACGTATGCCATAATCAAGACTTCTCTAAAATAAAATACCAGGGCGGAGGCAACTCGTCAGACGCTCCCTTACATCTGCTCTGAGAGCAGCGTGACCGAAGCGGTTTTCAGATGTAAAATGCTCCATTAATTCACAGAACGTAGAAGGTAAAGGAAGAGGGTTTGAGGCAACGTACTTTGCACTATCTTCATGGAAAGAGATAAATATAGTTGGAGTTTATTCCACTATGCGAAATCCTACCTGACAGGTCCCGGCGCAGGCCGACCAAGAAAATGCAACCAATGTCTTTAGAAACAAGGTGATCGGATAGAGTAACAAGCCTCGTAAAATGCTAGGACGTCCACCTCAGTCAGCGCGGTAGGACGCAGCAAAACAAACAAATGTTGGTACCCTAACCGGAAAGACCGAGCAACTTGCAAGAGCCCTTCGGAAAAGGCTCATAGATATCTGCGCTCTTCAAGAAACCCGGTGGTCTGATGCCAAAAGCTGCGACATAGAACTTGAACGCGCTAATACGGTGTTGGGATTGCCATCTCAGAGGGGTTTCTGTGATGCCATTAAAGAAAGGAAACGCCTCTACCACAAGTTTCTAGAACATAAAACGCACGCGAATTGGTAAATTTATAAGAATACCAACCGGCAGCGGCCCATTACAAAAATCTTTAAGATTGCGTGAGAGAGAACTGTATCGACTTGCCAAAAGCCGAAACGAACGCACACAGGATATTGAACACTTATGTTGTGTTAATGACAAGAACGATACTTTGACAACCAATCGTCGAGCCGCGACTGATAGATGTCGAGAATATTTCAACTCTAGAATTTGCTCATCCACTCATTGCCGACATTTGTTGCAACTCCACCTGTCACTGAAGTAGAGGAAGCAATAAAACGAATGAAGTCGGGGAAAGCACCAGGACCTGACAACATAGCATTTGAGCTCTGGAAAGCGAAGAGCTGGGACCCAATACTGAGGCTCAGTGAATTCTTTAATCGGGTTATTCAGGAAGGTGAAACTCCATCTGACTGACAAGAAGAACCACAGCTCCAATATGGCAAACAAAAAGTAGTCCGGCAGAATGATCATATTACCGTCCGATCCGGTTACTTTCCGATACCATGAAGATTTTTGAACGCATTCTTGACAACTGTATTCGCGAAATCGTTGAAATAACCGTGAATCAAGCCGGATTTGTCAAGAACTGCGGAACTACTGACGTAATACACGCTGCGCGGTTACTCATGGAGAAACACCGGGAGAAGCATCGCCCTCTTTACATTGCATTTCTGGATCTAGAGAAAGCGTTTGACCGTGTGCCACACGGACTCATCTGGTATGCACTAAGAACTCCTGGGATTAATAGCTCTACCACGATACGAAAAGTGAACGTAGTGTGGCTGGTGTTCCAAAATCGCTTCGTGTCTCTGTTGGTGTTCATCGAGGAAGCGCTTGTCATTCCTCTTTGTTCTTGTTGTGAACATCCAACGTCCAGCGCCCTATACCCTGCTTTACACAAATGATGTTTTCCTAGCGTCTAATAGCAAAACTGATCTCGAGCAACTTGTCTAAAAATGATCGCTTTATGTAACACGGTCTCAGATTGAATTTGAATAAAACTGAGTTTTTGACTACCGATCCCAATAAAACAGGCACAATCACGGTCAGAGGCAGTGACCTGCCTAGAACTGAGTGATTTAAATTTCTCGGGTCACCGCTATTAGCCAATGGAGAACTGCGTTATGAAATTGCTTCACGCATTAAAGCAACCTGGATGAAGTGGCGTTCACAACTGGTGCTCTTTGTGATATACGTCCATCACAAAGAACACCAGTTGTGGACGCTACCTGATCATGAACGAACATCTCAAATTAAAAATTTACCGCAATGTCGTCCGTCCTGTCGCCCTCTATGGTTCTGAGTGTTGGCCGACTATAAAAGACAATGAACGCCGTCTTGCAGTAATGGAAACGAAGATGTGGCATTGGACTGGTGGCATGACACGTTTTGATCACATCCGTGTGTGACTACATGTGCCACACAGCTACTAAGTAGCTTTGTACTTAGTAGTTTTGTACGGAAGAAGGGGGTAAGATGCTCTCATAATATATATTTCCATTGAAAACTAAAAATTGTAGTTTGGAGAAATCTACCCTTATCTATCAAGACTCCCCTGTCCAAATGGTCACTCCAGAACTGCAGCTCAGTGGAGGGTTCATGCTTCCGTACCTCAACCAGAATAGTCCTTTACATCATCTTACCCCTGCTATCTTCAGAGGGGTTATTGTGTCCTTGTAGTTACCGCCAGATATAGTTGACTCCCTGGGCTTACCTTCGCGACGAAATTTTTTTTATCACATGGCACCTGACTTTATGGGTGCTGTATTTCCCTCGGTGCTTGGCGATAAAGGTGGTCCTCCCCTGTGGCAGTTTCTCCATGTTGCTGCTCTTTTGTTCGTTCTTTATTTTACTAGTTGGTCTATATATGGCCGATTGACGGATATTCATAGTTCATTGGTCCAGTGAGCAAAGTTTGTCGTTCAATACTCCATAAGTTCCATTCGTACCCCTATTTGCCCTAGATGCCATTCACTCGTCAGCATGGTGCGCATAACTCTTTAGGTTCAACTTTTTGGAATATCGTTTGGCTCTGAAGTTTTCGTGGTTTCCCGAGAGACATATCTCCTTCTAAGCTACCTACTACAATAAGGTAAGTAATAGCAGGGCAGCTGTCTCAGCGTGTAACCGAAGCATGTGACGCTACGATACCACGACGACGTTTGCACCACGGCGAAAGGCCAAACTACTGGTGGAACACGGTGATCGCTGCCTTGAGATCCTCTTGTCTCCGAACGAGGAGACTTTCCCACAGGACAAGGGGAAGGTCGGAGCATCAGGAGCGTGAGTAGGAATACAGGGATCTGCGAAGCAACCTTAAGAAAGCCATTCGGAGAAGCAAGCGGGAATGCTACCAGAAGCTCTGCATGGAGGCTAATACGAATCCGTGGGGTACAGCCTACCAAGTTGTAATGAAGAGGATCCGCGGGCAAAAATCACCTCAAATGACATGCCCACGGCTCTTGTTGCAAATAATTACAACTCTTTTCCCGCAGCAGGAGCAGGACGAAAAAGAACCCCAACTGGCAGCTCAGCAGGACGTCTTCTCGATCCCTGATGTTACCGAAGAAGAACTTTGGGAAATCTGCAGACGTACTGGGGACAGCAAGGCTCCGGTATTGGACGGAATTCCGAACAAGGCTCTGAAGGCGGCGGTCAAGGCCAGACCAAGGTGGTTCGCAAGCACATTCGAATCGTGCATGGCGGAAGGAGTGTTTCCCGCCCAGTGGAAGAGGCAGAAGCTGGTCTTGCTACCGAAGCCCCAAAAACCACCCGGCGTGTCCTCTTCATATCGCCCTATTTGTCTCTTAGAGACCATGGGGAAGATGTTGGAGAGGGTGATATACAACAGACTGCTCCCGTTCATCGAGCTTGCGGGTGGTCTTTCAGAGCGGCAATATGGGTTTCGGCGAGCCCGTTCTACGGTCGATGCACTAGCAAAGCTCGTGGAATTGGCTCGAAATGCAATGGCCATGGGCAAATGCTGTGCTCTGGTGACGCCGGACGTCAAAAATGCTTTTAACTCAGCCAACTGGGGCTGGATTAAGGGCACTTTGGCCAAACTGGGTGTTCCCAGCTACTTGGCTCGGCTCATCGAGAGTTACCTTTCGGACAGACTTCTCTGGTACGAGACGGACGACGGGCCGAAGGAGTACATTGTGACAGCAGGTGTGCCTCAAGGTTCTGTATTGGGACCGCTGTTGTGGAACATAATGTACGACGGAGTGCTTGGCTTCCGCGTGCCGGAGGAGACAACGCTGATTGGTTTTGCGGACAACCTGGCGGTAGTTGCAATTGCAAAGCCATTTATACCATCAAGTCATGGTTACGAATGGCCAAGCTGGGCCTGGGTGACGAAAAGACGGAGGCGGTCCTCATTACCAACTGTAGGAAGAACAACACGGTTACCATCCGAGTTGGCAATCGTGAGGTTGTCTCAAAATCGGTTGTCAAATACCTGGGGATGATGACCGATGCCAAGCTGAGTTTCAAGGGACACTTGGATTATGAGCGAGAGAAGGCAGCAAATGCCAGCTCATCCCCTGCAAGGATGATGCCTAACGTGGGAGGGTCGAAGTATAGTCGCAGGCTAGTCATCGCGAGAGTGGTGAGGTCGATCCTGCTATACGCGGTCCCTGTCTGAGCGGGAGCCTTGAACCACGCTGTCAACCGGAGGAAGATAAGTTCGGCATACCGGCCAATTGTGCTAAGGGTGTGCAGCGCAGGACGACGGCGACGGAGGCAGTGTGTGTCATCGCAGGAATGATCCCTATAGATCTTCTAGCGAGCGAGGCACACTGGCTCTACGAAAAACGGAAGGCAAATCCAGCCGAGGTGAATGCGGATTTCCGAAAAGCCATTAGGAGAGAGTTGTGTGGCAAGTGGCAACAACGGTGGGATAACTCCTACAAGGGCCGGTGGACCCATACATTGATCCCGTGTATCGACAAATGGGTCAACCGAAAGCACGGAGAATTGAATTACCACCTGACATAGTTCCTTACGGGACACGGTGGCTATAGGACGTACTTGCATCGCTTCGAGTTGGACGAGTCTCCCAACTGCCCTGAATGCGGTGCTACACCCGAGGACCCGGAGCACGTTATGTTCCATTGTCCCGGATTTCTGCAGCAGAAAAGGAGGTTGAACAGCATCTTAGGGGCGGACATCGAGCCCTCGAACCTGGTGGAAGAGATGCTGAAGTCGGAGGAAAACTGAATGGCGGTAAATGAGGCAGTAGCCATGGTGCAGACAAAACTCCTGGAGTTGGATCGAGCTCGGAAAGCGGCGCGACGGAGACGCGACATGGACGAGCTGGTATAGCGACCCAGAGCGGTGGTCCCGTGGGAAGGGGCGGAAGAGTGGGGGTGGTTTTAGTGGGTGCGAATCCCACACACTGCTGCAACCTGGCGCAGCAGCGTCTTTCTAAGATTTCCACCTCCATCCATAAAAAAAAAAAAAAAAAATAGCAGGGCAGTTAAGGGAGGAAGTACCTGTACTAATAATGGTGTTATCTTGCCGATAAATATCAATACCAAATAATTGCTTGTCACGTGCCTGTAACAATCCGCTATACATACGCCCACAAATCGACTAACAATTTGTGAGACTAATTTTTCGTCCTAATATCTAGTCCCTCGGTATATAAGATGATTACAACAATTTTCTGGAAGGCTTCAGACGTTTATAAATACCTTGAGGTGCTTCTTCCTTCAATCAACATTTTCACATTGATGCCTCCCTGGCATAAAATTGGCCGTGAAACGTGGACCGCTAATTATCGTTTAAAGTCGAAAACCTAAGATATTGAGTGGTAACGAAAGTGGCGAATTCATTTTGTGTTATTTAATTCGGTATCCAATTAAGACATGAATGGCATAAACCAAATGAAATCTTTTTATCTCGCGTTATTCCTACACTTTCGTCTAACCATTAACTGGATTTTTGGCGAGAGGAAGGAAATTGACAGAGTGCCAGGATTTTTTAAGGAAAACCTTACGAAAAACATCATTAATTAGGAAGAGACGAAACACTTCGCCATGTGTCTACATAGCTAAGTGGGATAAGTTGGGGTGATTGGAAGCAAACTTCCACAGCAACGGAGTAACTGCTGAAGTTCAAAGTTACTCCTCTGCTCATGCACAAGAGGCGACACGTGTTTGACCTAGTGTTAATGGTCGATTCCAGTATCTTGCTTTCGTGCAGGTTTTTATTGGTGTTTATTTTCAGTTAGTTCTAATGTAGCGTGACATTTAGCCGGAATTGAATTCATTGCTATAAAGCTCTTGACCTTAATGTTGCACGGCCTGATAAGATGTTGACTCGTGCCGCATGCATTTCCTCTCTCTATTATATCAGATTGAAACTTATTCTAGGAAAAAAAGATACAACCCGACGCCTACACGTCTAACTTGCTGACTTGTGTAAATATTCTGGAATGAGCACTTCCCGAAGACAAGAGCTCGTCGGCGATCTCCAGCAACACTGATTTCCAATTTGTGTAATCTTCGTGATCAAGTCATACATCTCGTTTGCTCTCTTGAAACACAAAAATCCATTAAATCCCATCATCGATCCTATTTGAACCTTGGCTAACGTCTTAGCACGATCAGATTATCCATATGAGTCCATGCGCATAATCGCATGTTTTGATGTTAGCCGTCGTCCGAACGTTTTGTGTACATTGGTACCATGCTTAGGTTGATTTGCCAGATCGGATTGTGTACAGCGAACTGTATGTAATATCTTTCGAGACTATCTAGACTGAAGACCACAAGGTCACCTCAAAATCTTAGACTGGCACGTGCAAATTCAAGGGTAATGAGCTTTCCTCCTTCGGATTCGCAAAGAGGATCAGGTTCATTTTGCCGAGCAGTACTTGAGATCACGAAAAATTTAGATTCCCAGCGTGGAATAAGATAGGCTTCTATTTCAGATATCTTTTCTTGAATATTTTCCCGAGGATTCCTTAGGAACTTGGCGGGGGCCGAAAACAACGAACAGTTCATATTTCTCCGGAATATTTGCAAGAGATTTTGTAGATATTGATGGGAAGATTTACCTTTTCCAGGTGTCTTGATCAATTAGATCTGCGCAGACCTGCTTACTTTATATCGATCAATTTCCTACTGGCACGCATCAAAGACACAGCAAGATACCCCAGCATCTCTCACGCGTTGAATGTAAACAAAGTTTGTGTTCCAATATTCAATTACTCCGGGTTAAAAATAGATATTCAAACGCAAAAATTGTCCAATAACGTTGCCCAATCTGATGGATACCAACCGAAGATTATTGAACTTCGCAGCAATTTAATATTTCAGTTTTCTATTAGCGATCTTCAATCGGAATGTTTTCATTATTTATGGACTATTGCAGACAGTCTTGCTGATAGCACACTGAACTATGGGCGATCTTTGATACAAAAATATTTTCAGCGGGGTACTTAGGCAAGGTACGGTTAAGATACGTACTCTAGTTCGCGTAAAGTCCTGGGAAAAAATCTTAAACAAGTTTCTGGATTAGATTTTGATCCCAAATTGGTGTTATCTGCTTTCAATGGGAATCAAATTACTGATCAACATGGTTCAGGGCAACTGCGGAGACGACTCTCGCATACATAGATCACGGGTATATCGTCCAACCTTCTTCAGATCCAGTCCCACAACCAAAGCGCCATAGAGAACACCTTAAGCCCCCAAGCTATTATATTGTATTGTTTTTAAGGCTAATGTCTCAAGAGCTTCGAACACTACCCTTGGCTATTTCATTACTCTTTTGCCAAATTTAGAAATCCACTTCGGAATGAATGATGCGAACGCCAAATTTGAAGCTCCTCCTAATGAGATTAAAAGCTTGCGTATGAGCCGGGCAAACTACTTGAATACGTTGTTAGGAAATTTATCTGATTCATTATAGGAATGCTTAGCAGTGTCAATGATAAATGATCTTGCGGTTAATAGATGTGGGAACAGGACATCGCAGCCTATGCTGAAGAAGTTTTTAACAGAAATTCTAGGAATTGCCACGGAATCCAGTTTCGATTTTCGAGGGTAATGGCCTAAATAGTGGTGCTTAGCCTCCGATACTGAGTCATTGATTTTTCAATTTGAATTTTGCTTTTGCCCAAGCTGTTGACTATTTTGAGTAGTAAATAACGAAAATTTGAAGTCTGCAATATGTTTGAGACACGTGTCTCTCGTGTTATTGTACTATTTTTGCTATGTACATTTCAATGTATCTTGTATCTTGCCAATGAGTTCTAATATTGTAGTTGAAAACGAATTACAGGTATCCACGAGTTCTTCTAATAAGTAAAGGTGGTTCTCATATGGAACTAGGTGATGTAATCGTCACATGCTCTCAAGCGGTAATTACATGTCACTCTTATTCGGAATCAAATATCTTTTGCTTTAAATAGTAATGTGGGCGAGCATCTTAGCAAAATAGTCGATCTTGAAACTGAAAGGGAAAGCAAGGATAGGAAATAATAATTTGGCGTGTAGCGAACGCGAAGCCTGCAGTTTTAAATTAGAATAAGTGGGATCTTTTTTGTTGCAAAAATTAAAGAAACTAAACCCATGATGCTTACAACCTCGGTGAGAAAAATCTAGTAGGCAGAATTCATGGCAGCCTGAATGACGGGGGAAATATGCTGACCTCAGGAAGTAGGACAAACAACACAAGCAACCACCATAACACTTTTAGTTTTGACTTTCTCTCTCATGTTCAAATCGTCGCAATATGTGTAGATTTTCTTTGGAGCAAACGTTTTGAGTAACATTTAGTGATCAGAAATATGGCAAACGAAAAATCTAACATATTAGGTTGTTGCACATAAAATGGCCGATTTGGCAATCAAGTGAAGTTAGTTGCGATTTTGCTGTATCAAACCACCACCAATTGGTGCTGTTGGTGTGAAGCATAAATACTCCTATATTAAATCAAGGAGTCATTTCAGTTTTGACCGTCATTGCGATAACAGTGAATAAAAAGGAACAAGTCGGCAAACCGGAAGCTGGACGCTTCAGGTACGAAAGGTTTTGTGTATTTCTTAGTACGTAGCACGTAAATATATGAATATATTATGTGAGAGTACCCACTGTCGGGTGAGTTTGACATTTATAGTCTTGGATTTTCGAACAAGCAGCAACTTTGACGTATTATAACTTTGTTAGTAATAGTACGATTTCCACCAAACTTGGTAAGATTGTGCTATATATTATAGGATACATTTCGTGGTGCTAGGATGAAGTTATGGGGGGTTTTGCAGCCAATTACTAAAAATTATGGTAATATACTATTATTAACTTTATTTGAACAGATATCGGTATGCAAGGTATTTCGGAGCCCAGGCATCATATAGTGGCAGCCTTCTGATTTTTTTCAGATTTTTCGGTTGAATAGTTTCTGAGTTTCTTAAACAAATGATCACTTTCAACCCCTAGCACTCCCCAATTTCTAACAAATGTCAAAACTAAGACCCCAAATTTCTAACAAATGTCAAAACTAAGACCGATTTCAAAAAGAACTTATCGAGACCTTTCATTTGATAGCCCACGTGACTATATTTGATGAAAAAAAAAGGTTCACGCCTCTTTTGCATGTATGGGGACCCCCCTTAAATTCGACATAAAAGGATGTAACTCATTGTATGTGTGAGCGTCAATTGCATGATCGCATCTATCCAAAATAAAATATGAAGAGGAGAGGAGAAAAACGCGTTTACACAAAACCTTAAAAAAGGATGGAAAAGAGGCAAGAACGTATACTTTTTCTGTATGAAATCAAACTCGGTCAAACAGCGCATTTGGAGCTGATACGGTAAGCGAACAAACTACACGGCGGTGGTTTAGAAAATTCCGGTCAGGCGACTTAAACTTTCAAAGTGAGGCACGCGGACATTCAGGACCGTCGGCTGACAACGATGAACTGCGTTTGCTAGGCGAATCCGACACACGTCAGTCTGTGAGAGACATTGCAGAGAAACTGGGCGTACACTATTCGACAGTTTCCCGGTACTAGCAACAACTGGGAAAGGTGAAAAGCTCGACAAATGGGTTCTGCATGCCCTTACGGAGCAAAACATGGCGCTTCGAATGGAAATTTGCAGTTCTTTACTCTCCCGCAACAGAAGCGAACTCTTTTAGCATAGAATAGGGACATGTGATGAAAAGTGGATATTATACGACAATCATCGCCGATAAGCACAATGGCTAGATGCTGATGAGCCACCGAAGCATATGCCGAAACTGAGCCTCCATCCCAAGAAGGGAATGGTGACTGGTGGTCTACATCTGGAGTTATCCACTATTCTTTTTTGGCACCTGGAGAAACGATAAATGTACAGAAATACTCGAGGAAATGCACCAAAAATTGAGTATTCAACGGCCGAGATTAGTCAACAGAGATGGTGTGATACCCCTTCACGACAATGTACGACCTCATGTATCCGGAACAACGGTTCAAAAGTTGAACGAATTGCAGTATGAGACTCTGCCTCACTCACCACCTTTCGCCAACCGACTACCACTTTTTTAAGTATTTGGACCTTTTTTTGGCGGAAAAACAATTTAGGAATGAAGAGGCCATCAAAATTGTCTTCGACGAGTTTATCAACACCTGAAAATTGGACTTCTACGAAACTGGCATACCTTTCTTGTATCTCGCTGGGAGAAGTGTTTAGAATCGACTGGCACCTATTTTGCTTAATTAAATAAATTTTTGTAAGCTTTACAGTCGTTTCAAATTTTAGTACCAAATCGGCCATTTCATGTGCAACAACCTAACATAACCATATGCAAACCTAAATTTAATGCACATTTGCCGCTAATACCTTTAACCTTTAACGAACTAAGAATCTAGGAATAATGAGCTCACGAAGGCTATCACTCTCTGAGGTGGGGTTTTGTAGAGTTAATGAGTTCTAAAGTACTCGATAAATCTTAGCTTAGCAAAGGGTGGTTTTTGCGGGTAAACATCCTTGGAACCTTGGAGTTTTGAAGTCTTTCACCTCTCGAAAAAGTGAGTCCTAAATTTGGTTTAGCCATTTGCCCCCCTCCCATGACAATACCTTACCCTGAAATTTAGTTTTTTTCATTTTATAGTTTCACGACTGCAGAGAGTTTGATATTTTCCATTTTATAATAATGGGGGCGGAAGCAAACCGGCCGGGAAAAATCGACGGGACGGAAATATGGGGACTAAAACTTTATGGATATTTCGTTTTCGTTCGAAGAGAAATACTCGATAGAAGAAAACTTGAGCCACAAAGGATAGGGGGTTATAAGGTGACTCTTACTTGACAAGACCCTCTCTTCCGCCTCTATGAGGCAACTCGTCCAATACCGGTATGTTAACACGCATGCAAACCAGTCAGATTGTCCCTGGAAAGGCTTCCAGCGGACTGTACGCTCCGCTTCAAGGGAAGGTGAGGACATAGATGTTGCTGCACCAAAGAATTGTATCTCTAAAGAGGGCTAGCATCTTCCACATCCACAAGACCGAGAGCTAGCGTCCTGATATCAACTTGATAGAAGCTAATTTTGTAGTCAGGGCCTAACTACGGGCGTCTTACAATAACAGGAAAAGGGTCTGTGTGCCTACCGTATGATTCTCTTTGTCCTCCACTGACCCAAGGATTGAGGGATTTGGTAGGATATCCAAGTGGTCCAGTGGTCTTCAACTATTAATAGGCTGTGGTCCGAACCCTCTACATATCTGTTGGGGAAGTGGAATCCTCGAGAGAAGAGAAATTATTTGCGTTACGTTGAATTTATTTATCTATGTAGTTACGACGATAAACAGAAAAGTGAATTCCTAGTTAAATATTTCCTTCAGAGGGAGGAACAAGTATATGGCTTAAGATGCGTGTAAAACTTAGTGGGGAGACTGAGCCAAAGGACCCAAGCTGTAGGGCGTTGTAGGACCGGCATAGCCCCGGAACTGGGTGTGAAAAAAAATCTCGATCTTGGCAAAAGTATCCGCGTTACATGTACTCCGAGAAAAACAATATCGGAGTTGGCAGAGTAGTCGATTAGGCAATTACACATATCAACGAAGGAGGGGAAAGGAGACCGCCTCTCAGTCTCCCTCAGCCGTGAGTACGTCAATCACGGATGCGGAACGCGGATTAGACTACATAGCAATATTTAAGGATGTTTCTGACAAGGGAGTTGAAAAGTGTTAAGGAAGGCTGATATGACATAAAGTCGGAGAAGGAACGTAAACCAGCTATTTTGGAAGCTCGATTGATGATGTCAATCAAGTGGGAACTGAAACAAAGTTTATCATCGATATAAAGTTAAACGGAGGTCAGTAGTGGGGAAGGGGGAAACGTGTGAGGCGTTTGAATTAGAGGCTGCTCGTCATGGAGGTTTCAGCTACAATAGAAGTAGATCGAGGAACGTGTGTTATTGGTACCCGACGAGGTTTGCACGGAGTATTGTCCTTGGGCAGTTCCAGCTGCTGACGAATGGAGGGTAGCATATCCGAGTGCTGATGGAGAAGATCGATGGCATCTGTAAGCGATACATTGCGACAGTTATCGCAACGATAAGTAATGTTAGAAGTGAATTGCAATTTAGTTTGACTACTTCGTGCGAATATACTGCAATACGAAGTTGAAGGAACTTCTTGGTAGCTCCCAAAGCGACTGAAGACTCTTTTGTCGATAGAGTTAGAATTACACACTTTTGGAGTATTTCGAAGAGGTTTGTTCAACATTTTAAAATGAGCGCGGTAAACCAGTTCTCAGTGGCACCTGGAACTGTGACTTCTGACTCGCTTTTGTAGGAGCAGTAAGGATGAAGGCTAGATAGACTCCACGAACTCACGGCGTACATATAAGTGAGACTACTTTAGAACATACCGTAACGAACTGGATGAAAGAGAGGTTTCACAGGCTTTAAAAAGAATGAGTCGGTCAAGTTTTACTCGTGTAGAAAATCGGATGGTGCTTTTTGGAGTTGAGCCGATTTCGGCTCTCTTGGGGGTACACTATTGAGAGAACAGGTGAAATAAGTGAGAGAGAAAGAATTAATGACTTTCGCAACGCTGAAAAAAAACTGGAACACTGCGAGAGCCGCGGTTACCATAGAAGAAGCAAGGTCTGCTATATTATCATGTGAGCATTTCAAAGCACCAGAAACATGACTTCCGAATGGTCCGGATCTTTAAATGCATGCAACAAAAATGGTTTATTGTCGTCTTGTTAACACAAAACACGTCAGTCCATTTCTGATGGGCTGACTTATGGTGGACTGATGAAATACTGATCGTGTAAGATCAGCCTTGGAGTTCGAAATCATATCGTCAGCTCCAAATCGGCCCTCAAATATTTGGGAGTAATGATAAACGCAAAGATTAATATTAAACAGAACGTGCAGTATGTTATCGAAAAAGCATCTAAAGCGAGTACGGTTTTGGAAGGATGATATCGAATGCAAGGGTGCCTTGGTGTACCTCTTGGCTCCTTATAACCAGGGTGGTTTCTACTTTAGAAGAGGGGACATAGGAGAGCAAATATAAAGGTATACTCCGCTTTTGCGACTGGCCGATTGACATCTTGGCAGATGATATGCCGAACATATATAATACAAAGCCCATCTTTCCTTCGTTGCATGCAAAGATCGTCAGAAAAAAAATTACCTATAACAAAGTTGAAAAAAAAGTATCGGAGGTCAAAGAGGCTTATCCTGCTTATTCAGCGTACCATGGGAAATTATAATTTCACCCAGGTTCTCTCTGCAATTACTCATAATGAAAATGATTGAAAATTGAAAATTAAGAGCACGTCGGTAACCAATACTTCACAAAGGAAAGATTACCATATCAGTTTCTCACTGCCTAAACTACAATGAAGTCTAGAGGGGTTTGGTCCTCTTTTCAAGATTTGTCGATGAAGGGCGAAAATGACAGAAAGCTCCAAGTGAAAAAGTGCTACTCAGAAATCTGGTGCGGAAAGGAGGATTAAGATACGATCATCTCCACCCAACATAAACTCACTTCCAATGTGAAAAAGGAGAAAAGTGACCTAGCTTTAGTGACCTAACTTCGCCCCGTGATGTAGTATTTTATAGTGGCCTTAAGGGCGGAGGAAGCAGGAGATGCTTTTAATGGGTGAAAATCCTAAACCACTGTTTTTTAACCACCTCTTTTTAAAGAGGCATCTTTCATGGAAACAAATGTCAACTGCGTAATTAAAATCTGCGGCAACCTGGTCGCTATGTGCCGGTCAAAGTGAGATTACAGCTAGTTTTGACATTTTTTAGGATGCGGAAAGTACTGAGTCCGCAGCCACTTGATGGCGGACCGGACCACTTGGGAAGCAACTTACTTCCCCCCTTGTGCTCTCTTGTGGCTCACGGAACCCTCTTTCGGTCACGCTGCCCTTAGGGCAGAGGTGAGACAACGTCTGATGAGTTGGCTTTACCCTGGACGAAACCGTCAGTCAATTTTTTGACAGAATAGTCTTGTCATGTTACCTTTGCGTTCATGAAATTGTTCAGTTTGTAGGTTCCTTTTATCTTTCACTGCACGGTTCCTACTTTCGGCAGTAATTTTTGTCAATTTGCGTAGTTTTATTTACTCATCTATTCAGTGAAACCATTATTCCTATTGTCTATAATGTCATGTATGATGTGGACTTGACAAGTAGGCATCTAAGGATCCGTATATAGCTTTTAGGGTAGGATTCCAGGCAGTTCAGATCATGGTGCTGCTGTGTGGTGCTAGGATGCACGAAATGGTTGGCCAAGGATAGTAGGCAACAACCAGGACAACATACCACGTACATACCCAGAAATGATTTAACTAAGGGGATAGCTTCCGCGTAGAATCATTTTCCCTAACGAGAAGCTACTTCTGAACGCTCCCAAAGGCTGAGCAGTTCCTGCAATACATTGTATTGCGATAACAGTGAATAAAAAGGAACAAGTCGGCAAACCGGAAGCTGGACGCTTCAGGTACGAAAGGTTTTGTGTATTTCTTAGTACGTAGCACGTAAATATATGAATATATTATGTGAGAGTACCCACTGTCGGGTGAGTTTGACATTTATAGTCTTGGATTTTCGAACAAGCAGCAACTTTGACGTATTATAACTTTGTTAGTAATAGTACGATTTCCACCAAACTTGGTAAGATTGTGCTATATATTATAGGATACATTTCGTGGTGCTAGGATGAAGTTATGGGGGGTTTTGCAGCCAATTACTAAAAATTATGGTAATATACTATTATTAACTTTATTTGAACAGATATCGGTATGCAAGGTATTTCGGAGCCCAGGCATCATATAGTGGCAGCCTTCTGATTTTTTTCAGATTTTTCGGTTGAATAGTTTCTGAGTTTCTTAAACAAATGATCACTTTCAACCCCTAGCACTCCCCAATTTCTAACAAATGTCAAAACTAAGACCCCAAATTTCTAACAAATGTCAAAACTAAGACCGATTTCAAAAAGAACTTATCGAGACCTTTCATTTGATAGCCCACGTGACTATATTTGATGAAAAAAAAAGGTTCACGCCTCTTTTGCATGTATGGGGACCCCCCTTAAATTCGACATAAAAGGATGTAACTCATTGTATGTGTGAGCGTCAATTGCATGATCGCATCTATCCAAAATAAAATATGAAGAGGAGAGGAGAAAAACGCGTTTACACAAAACCTTAAAAAAGGATGGAAAAGAGGCAAGAACGTATACTTTTTCTGTATGAAATCAAACTCGGTCAAACAGCGCATTTGGAGCTGATACGGTAAGCGAACAAACTACACGGCGGTGGTTTAGAAAATTCCGGTCAGGCGACTTAAACTTTCAAAGTGAGGCACGCGGACATTCAGGACCGTCGGCTGACAACGATGAACTGCGTTTGCTAGGCGAATCCGACACACGTCAGTCTGTGAGAGACATTGCAGAGAAACTGGGCGTACACTATTCGACAGTTTCCCGGTACTAGCAACAACTGGGAAAGGTGAAAAGCTCGACAAATGGGTTCTGCATGCCCTTACGGAGCAAAACATGGCGCTTCGAATGGAAATTTGCAGTTCTTTACTCTCCCGCAACAGAAGCGAACTCTTTTAGCATAGAATAGGGACATGTGATGAAAAGTGGATATTATACGACAATCATCGCCGATAAGCACAATGGCTAGATGCTGATGAGCCACCGAAGCATATGCCGAAACTGAGCCTCCATCCCAAGAAGGGAATGGTGACTGGTGGTCTACATCTGGAGTTATCCACTATTCTTTTTTGGCACCTGGAGAAACGATAAATGTACAGAAATACTCGAGGAAATGCACCAAAAATTGAGTATTCAACGGCCGAGATTAGTCAACAGAGATGGTGTGATACCCCTTCACGACAATGTACGACCTCATGTATCCGGAACAACGGTTCAAAAGTTGAACGAATTGCAGTATGAGACTCTGCCTCACTCACCACCTTTCGCCAACCGACTACCACTTTTTTAAGTATTTGGACCTTTTTTTGGCGGAAAAACAATTTAGGAATGAAGAGGCCATCAAAATTGTCTTCGACGAGTTTATCAACACCTGAAAATTGGACTTCTACGAAACTGGCATACCTTTCTTGTATCTCGCTGGGAGAAGTGTTTAGAATCGACTGGCACCTATTTTGCTTAATTAAATAAATTTTTGTAAGCTTTACAGTCGTTTCAAATTTTAGTACCAAATCGGCCATTTCATGTGCAACAACCTAACATAACCATATGCAAACCTAAATTTAATGCACATTTGCCGCTAATACCTTTAACCTTTAACGAACTAAGAATCTAGGAATAATGAGCTCACGAAGGCTATCACTCTCTGAGGTGGGGTTTTGTAGAGTTAATGAGTTCTAAAGTACTCGATAAATCTTAGCTTAGCAAAGGGTGGTTTTTGCGGGTAAACATCCTTGGAACCTTGGAGTTTTGAAGTCTTTCACCTCTCGAAAAAGTGAGTCCTAAATTTGGTTTAGCCATTTGCCCCCCTCCCATGACAATACCTTACCCTGAAATTTAGTTTTTTTCATTTTATAGTTTCACGACTGCAGAGAGTTTGATATTTTCCATTTTATAATAATGGGGGCGGAAGCAAACCGGCCGGGAAAAATCGACGGGACGGAAATATGGGGACTAAAACTTTATGGATATTTCGTTTTCGTTCGAAGAGAAATACTCGATAGAAGAAAACTTGAGCCACAAAGGATAGGGGGTTATAAGGTGACTCTTACTTGACAAGACCCTCTCTTCCGCCTCTATGAGGCAACTCGTCCAATACCGGTATGTTAACACGCATGCAAACCAGTCAGATTGTCCCTGGAAAGGCTTCCAGCGGACTGTACGCTCCGCTTCAAGGGAAGGTGAGGACATAGATGTTGCTGCACCAAAGAATTGTATCTCTAAAGAGGGCTAGCATCTTCCACATCCACAAGACCGAGAGCTAGCGTCCTGATATCAACTTGATAGAAGCTAATTTTGTAGTCAGGGCCTAACTACGGGCGTCTTACAATAACAGGAAAAGGGTCTGTGTGCCTACCGTATGATTCTCTTTGTCCTCCACTGACCCAAGGATTGAGGGATTTGGTAGGATATCCAAGTGGTCCAGTGGTCTTCAACTATTAATAGGCTGTGGTCCGAACCCTCTACATATCTGTTGGGGAAGTGGAATCCTCGAGAGAAGAGAAATTATTTGCGTTACGTTGAATTTATTTATCTATGTAGTTACGACGATAAACAGAAAAGTGAATTCCTAGTTAAATATTTCCTTCAGAGGGAGGAACAAGTATATGGCTTAAGATGCGTGTAAAACTTAGTGGGGAGACTGAGCCAAAGGACCCAAGCTGTAGGGCGTTGTAGGACCGGCATAACCCCGGAACTGGGTGTGAAAAAAAATCTCGATCTTGGCAAAAGTATCCGCGTTACATGTACTCCGAGAAAAACAATATCGGAGTTGGCAGAGTAGTCGATTAGGCAATTACACATATCAACGAAGGAGGGGAAAGGAGACCGCCTCTCAGTCTCCCTCAGCCGTGAGTACGTCAATCACGGATGCGGAACGCGGATTAGACTACATAGCAATATTTAAGGATGTTTCTGACAAGGGAGTTGAAAAGTGTTAAGGAAGGCTGATATGACATAAAGTCGGAGAAGGAACGTAAACCAGCTATTTTGGAAGCTCGATTGATGATGTCAATCAAGTGGGAACTGAAACAAAGTTTATCATCGATATAAAGTTAAACGGAGGTCAGTAGTGGGGAAGGGGGAAACGTGTGAGGCGTTTGAATTAGAGGCTGCTCGTCATGGAGGTTTCAGCTACAATAGAAGTAGATCGAGGAACGTGTGTTATTGGTACCCGACGAGGTTTGCACGGAGTATTGTCCTTGGGCAGTTCCAGCTGCTGACGAATGGAGGGTAGCATATCCGAGTGCTGATGGAGAAGATCGATGGCATCTGTAAGCGATACATTGCGACAGTTATCGCAACGATAAGTAATGTTAGAAGTGAATTGCAATTTAGTTTGACTACTTCGTGCGAATATACTGCAATACGAAGTTGAAGGAACTTCTTGGTAGCTCCCAAAGCGACTGAAGACTCTTTTGTCGATAGAGTTAGAATTACACACTTTTGGAGTATTTCGAAGAGGTTTGTTCAACATTTTAAAATGAGCGCGGTAAACCAGTTCTCAGTGGCACCTGGAACTGTGACTTCTGACTCGCTTTTGTAGGAGCAGTAAGGATGAAGGCTAGATAGACTCCACGAACTCACGGCGTACATATAAGTGAGACTACTTTAGAACATACCGTAACGAACTGGATGAAAGAGAGGTTTCACAGGCTTTAAAAAGAATGAGTCGGTCAAGTTTTACTCGTGTAGAAAATCGGATGGTGCTTTTTGGAGTTGAGCCGATTTCGGCTCTCTTGGGGGTACACTATTGAGAGAACAGGTGAAATAAGTGAGAGAGAAAGAATTAATGACTTTCGCAACGCTGAAAAAAAACTGGAACACTGCGAGAGCCGCGGTTACCATAGAAGAAGCAAGGTCTGCTATATTATCATGTGAGCATTTCAAAGCACCAGAAACATGACTTCCGAATGGTCCGGATCTTTAAATGCATGCAACAAAAATGGTTTATTGTCGTCTTGTTAACACAAAACACGTCAGTCCATTTCTGATGGGCTGACTTATGGTGGACTGATGAAATACTGATCGTGTAAGATCAGCCTTGGAGTTCGAAATCATATCGTCAGCTCCAAATCGGCCCTCAAATATTTGGGAGTAATGATAAACGCAAAGATTAATATTAAACAGAACGTGCAGTATGTTATCGAAAAAGCATCTAAAGCGAGTACGGTTTTGGAAGGATGATATCGAATGCAAGGGTGCCTTGGTGTACCTCTTGGCTCCTTATAACCAGGGTGGTTTCTACTTTAGAAGAGGGGACATAGGAGAGCAAATATAAAGGTATACTCCGCTTTTGCGACTGGCCGATTGACATCTTGGCAGATGATATGCCGAACATATATAATACAAAGCCCATCTTTCCTTCGTTGCATGCAAAGATCGTCAGAAAAAAAATTACCTATAACAAAGTTGAAAAAAAAGTATCGGAGGTCAAAGAGGCTTATCCTGCTTATTCAGCGTACCATGGGAAATTATAATTTCACCCAGGTTCTCTCTGCAATTACTCATAATGAAAATGATTGAAAATTGAAAATTAAGAGCACGTCGGTAACCAATACTTCACAAAGGAAAGATTACCATATCAGTTTCTCACTGCCTAAACTACAATGAAGTCTAGAGGGGTTTGGTCCTCTTTTCAAGATTTGTCGATGAAGGGCGAAAATGACAGAAAGCTCCAAGTGAAAAAGTGCTACTCAGAAATCTGGTGCGGAAAGGAGGATTAAGATACGATCATCTCCACCCAACATAAACTCACTTCCAATGTGAAAAAGGAGAAAAGTGACCTAGCTTTAGTGACCTAACTTCGCCCCGTGATGTAGTATTTTATAGTGGCCTTAAGGGCGGAGGAAGCAGGAGATGCTTTTAATGGGTGAAAATCCTAAACCACTGTTTTTTAACCACCTCTTTTTAAAGAGGCATCTTTCATGGAAACAAATGTCAACTGCGTAATTAAAATCTGCGGCAACCTGGTCGCTATGTGCCGGTCAAAGTGAGATTACAGCTAGTTTTGACATTTTTTAGGATGCGGAAAGTACTGAGTCCGCAGCCACTTGATGGCGGACCGGACCACTTGGGAAGCAACTTACTTCCCCCCTTGTGCTCTCTTGTGGCTCACGGAACCCTCTTTCGGTCACGCTGCCCTTAGGGCAGAGGTGAGACAACGTCTGATGAGTTGGCTTTACCCTGGACGAAACCGTCAGTCAATTTTTTGACAGAATAGTCTTGTCATGTTACCTTTGCGTTCATGAAATTGTTCAGTTTGTAGGTTCCTTTTATCTTTCACTGCACGGTTCCTACTTTCGGCAGTAATTTTTGTCAATTTGCGTAGTTTTATTTACTCATCTATTCAGTGAAACCATTATTCCTATTGTCTATAATGTCATGTATGATGTGGACTTGACAAGTAGGCATCTAAGGATCCGTATATAGCTTTTAGGGTAGGATTCCAGGCAGTTCAGATCATGGTGCTGCTGTGTGGTGCTAGGATGCACGAAATGGTTGGCCAAGGATAGTAGGCAACAACCAGGACAACATACCACGTACATACCCAGAAATGATTTAACTAAGGGGATAGCTTCCGCGTAGAATCATTTTCCCTAACGAGAAGCTACTTCTGAACGCTCCCAAAGGCTGAGCAGTTCCTGCAATACATTGTATGAGCAACATATGCCTTGTCAATAACTGAACATGTCAAATAAATAGAACTAGCACATCTGTGATCAAAAAGTTCACAACAAACCAAGTTGTTTATTAGATAAACAGATATCACTTGACTTGTAGAAACCAGTGAACTGTTTTTCTCACAACTTCCAAGTGCATTGTAGAGTAACGTGACAAAAAGATGCAGAGCGGGGGGAAGATACGTTTGTAATTATCAGCAACAAAGTTTCTAGGGCATTCTAATAATAGCAATAACAATAATAGACTTTTTTGCTGCAACTTAGATGACATGCAAGCGACAGCGTTCTTATCGCAATAAAAACGAACAGGTGGTTATGCAAGCGAATCTTTGGCCGTCATGTTCGAATTGCATTATATCACTTGCATTGCTTGTTTTGAAAATATGGTATATCAATACTTTCCTGCGAATGCGAATCTATCATGCAATGTGTTTTTTTTTTTTAATTTGTAATATATTTTTCATCCATACTTCAAGAGCCTTTATTTGCAAAACAAACTACGTAGACAGCTAAACAAACCCTCTTTGTTCAGGGTGCAACCTTTCTAAAATACTGTTCTATTCAACTATGTACTATGGAAGCAAGATATCTTGATGGGGTTCGTATTAGATATGTCAAAGATACACTTCTAAATCTTTGGAAAATCAATGGTGGGAACCCTTTGAAACACCAAAATAGATTTAACCTCATCCATGCTGTGCTGTATATGAATGAGTATATTTATGAAGCCGCGATAAAATACCAATATTTATAATATTCTAATATGTACATATATGAGCCCAACTACTCGTAGTTTCAAACAAATTTCGCAAAAGCAAATCAAACAAAATGTGCAAATATCACTGAGATATTTTTAGATACAGTCCAAGCTATTTTCGAAAAGCAAACAATATGGCTATAAATAGCATTTCCGATTATTTTCCTTTGGAATTATATTATGGTAACGTAAATATAAATAGATAAATAGAAAAAAATAGGAGGTGAACTGACATGAGCAGATAAAGATGGCAATGTCAACATGAAGCTAACATATTCGGTAGGATCGACTCATTCCATTTTTGTTGAGTCTAAAATTCTGGAATTTAGAAAAACGGAAAGTACAAGACAAGAAATGTAGTGACATGACTAGAAGACATTCGTACGCTTTTATAATTGATTTCTTATTATGTGCTTCAAGCGTAATTATTTCATTGTATTCTTTTAATAGAAATGTCATTTATAGAGCCCTAAAAATAGAAGCGTTTTCAATTAAAAAATAGAATTGAAATGAATCGACAAAGAAATACCGAAGGAAGAATGCATGCTAAAAACAAATCAATTTTTCCCCATCGGACAATTCTGTGTAAATTAAGCGATAAGTTTGGCTGCCTAATTTTTGTGGAAAATCCCCGAAATACTAAGATATGGTGAAAAGGAATGTGTACAATGCGCAATTATATTTGGCTCTAGGCCTTATGCAATTGTTTAGATGAGTACGTTATTTTTCAATCTGTTATTTTGTAGATACTGAACTATGCAAGTCCTAAAAAATCTGGCAAGAGCTGTTCGTTGCAAAGCGAAATCTTAAGAAAAGTTAAAAAGACGTTGAAAACTTATTTGCCAAATTTTAATAAGATACAACCATG
The DNA here is from genome assembly GCF_905115235.1 of Hermetia illucens. NCBI lineage: Eukaryota > Metazoa > Arthropoda > Insecta > Diptera > Stratiomyidae > Hermetia > Hermetia illucens. Next base: position 171,798,566 of record NC_051850.1, read on the forward strand.
GCAGGCTTCAAGAATCTTCGAGACTTAGCTATAGGCAACCACAACGGTGGTGTGCTCCAAATCCAAGAAATCACCACCACTTATTGATTGGTTTCAAACACAGTTCTTCGCAGTTTTGGACTGACAAGCAATTGAAAAAGGTTGAAAAATCAGAATAGGACTCCCGAAACAATTGCGAGAGAGACTTTTGAAACATATGTTGGTTCGGAGCGTAGTAAATTCCATACATAGTAAATTCCAGTGAGATTTGCACCAAACTTTCTTTTTTTTGTCTGTATTGGAAACTTACACTTCACTTACAATTGTTTCGGGGACCACATGTCTCCTTTATCAGTGCTAATACCTAATCGTAATAAAATTAGGTATTAGCACTGATGAAGGAGGCATGTGGTCTTCGAAACAATGGAATTATTAGGTTTTTTTAGAGGGAAGGTGAATGCGTTTACGCACAGTTGGACACGTTGGACTCCCGCAACACCCGGTCGAATTCAGTCTTCTTTGCAACAAGGAGAACCCGATCGTATTATGAAACATGACACCATCCGCTATCGCTCCTAAGCATCTTTCCGGCACCATTGTCTGGACAGAGCTCCCCTGTGTCCGCATAGAGTTACTAGTTACTGACGAAACTCACTCCACCTTCTACAGGAGAAAAAGGTGCGATCACCATGTCTTTGGTTCAGCCACGGACTTAAACTGCCGATGAACCGCGCAGCCTATCTACCTCTTGGCTCATTTTGCCAAGAGAGTTGCTCTTCGGTTGGCGTACTTCGCCGTTCTTTGGCAGCTGTAGGTGGCTTTACGTTACTTAGTAAGAGGGCAACGGGGATCAATCCCGCGATCTGTCATTCTGAGATAGTGTGATAGGCAGACACCACTCGCAAAGTTCCCCGTCTCTGCATTTGGGTAAAACGCTTACGATACATCTCCATACCAAGCGCATCTGTCCATACCTTTGCCCCATAGAGCTGAACAGACTGCGTTGTTGCTATAAGAAGACATCCCCCATAGATATAGGACCCTCAATATTCGCATTAACCGCCTCGAGGCTGCAATGTCATCTCTATAAGCGACCAGGCGCGACATTAGACCAAAACGGAAAGTAGGTAATATATATTCTCACCTGAAAAGACTAGTTTACTTTCCGAAAACCTAATATATAGTATATTATGGTTGAACAAAACGCTTTTTATTTTTCTTTATTAAAGTTTCCAGCAGAAATAAAACAACAATTAAAAACTCACAGCACCAATTTTCGACCTCATCCAGATTGTTGAAGTTGCGTCACCAAGTACGCCATGGAACAGAACAGATGATACTTGAATGGCGCACGCTTTAACAACTGAATGTAGCTGATCTTCAAGCCCAACTATGTCGTTTTAGAAACTATGTTGTTGCCATTCACCCCTTGGTGGAGAATAACGTGCCAATCACACCTACGCGCCATCGTTCGTAGTTCACTGAAATGTGTTTCAGCTCCCTCATGACTTTCCGGGACGCCCGCACCCCTTCTCTACTCCTTTGCGACCCACCTTTCGGTCATCTTGGGAGAGTGGGTTCTACTCCTTAAAGTAGCCAGCAATTTGATCGTCGCCCCACCTTAATATATGGCGCGAAGAGCTGGTAGGCCTAGTTCTTCGTTTGGAATAGCATCAGGTCAGCGTAATCCGATAATACGACGCACACAGGCGTTGACGAAGGCTTAGAGGCTTGGAGTGTTGGCGGTCCATTGAACTGAACAGGACAGCATGAAGAACATTACCAATAACAAGAAAAAATAATAACGGGGGCAGCGGTGCAGCATGTGAACTTTTGTGCCATCATATACCGCTTTGCTAATAGCCTTTAGTTTCTCTGGAATGCCCTTCCTGTGTACAGTTCTTAGATGCAGTCCTTGTTTAGGCTGTCGAAAGCTTTCTCGAAACGAATAAAGAGCAGGTAAAGCGAAGATTTAAACTTAGGGCACTGTTCTAAAATGATCCCTATGATGTTTATGTGGTCAATGTAGGAGAATGGAGTGCGAAATCCAGGCTGCTCTCTATTAATCAAGCTTTCGAGATGTTGTTTAATGTGTTCCAGGATTCGTTTTTTTCTTCGGCCTTTGTCCCGTTCACAAGTGGAGTTGGCTTGTGATGTATTCCAGGATTGTTTTAGTTGCGACGGTATGGAGCATGCAGATACCCTTCCAATTGTCACACTGAAAACGGATGCCCTTGTTTGGAATGTTAACGATCTTCCCTTTCTTCTACTCTCTGGGAAAGGTCTGGGATATCTCGAATTTCCGTACGAGTGGAAGTAGCAGATCCACAGAAAATGCACGAGCATCGATGCCTTGGGAGACCGTTGCGTCGAGCCCAGAAACTTCACTTCGTTTGAGTGCTGGAATGATTCGGCTGAAATAATTTCTCCTTTGTTTAGAGGAACAGCCCGGATTCGGATGTTACGGTGACATTTCATTCACAAGAGGTGGATCTTCATTGGTTGTGATACAGGTAAGAACTGTTGTGAAGTGTTCCTGCCACTTCTCCAATTGTTCGTTGTTGTGGAGTCGCAGGGCTAACGAAAGATTTGCGACCACATGCAACCTCTTTTGTAATATTGCATTGATTGCATTTTGCAGCACCTCCCGTTTCCCTGACCAGCGCAATGACAAACGTTACGTACGTTGAATTTCTCGGGGTTTCGGTCGGTATCGAAGTTCGATTGCATCATGCGTGCTATCACTCTCAGCGGTCAACAGAGTCTTCAATCCCTTCTGTTCATTGATCCGCTTCCACGAAGCCGGCAACCTGCACAGCGCCCGGAAAAAAAGCAGTTTTGATGACACGCAATGCCCATTGATATTCTCAGATGAGTTACCCAGTCTGTCTTCCGTCCCTCTCCCACTTTCGATCGACAGCTGGATCATACAAGCGGTCAATGTTAAATTTAGGAGTTGCAGCTCTCCAACCTTGCGAGAAGTGGCGCATGCCATGCACAAGGGAACCTAGACGATCATCAGATTGTGATCACTTTCGAGGCTAATGTCAGACGCCTCCCTTGTTGCGCTCATTCAGGAGGCAATTCCTAAATCAATTGCTGATCACAGTTGGTTGGTGTTGGTCAGTTGAAAGCCAAGTGACCTTATAGTAAGTTCTGTGCTCAAACAGAGGTCGTGTTTCTCATCACAAGTCTGAACAAGGTTTTCTTAGAGCCCACGCTGGAATTCAGATCACCCATCTCGATCATAATGTCACTCTTTAAGAAGCCTCTCCTGGACTACCTGCAGTTGCTCATAGAAAGGATCCTTGTCCACAATATTGGTACATAGCACTGTACAACTGTGGTCAGAAGCCTGTCAGAAACCATCTTCCAGGTAAAAAGAGTAAGAACAACAACACTGTTCGGATGCCTTATATTCCACAAAGGAATGAGCAAGAGATGAGTCTGACATCAAGATGACTTATTGGATAGTGGCCATATAGACCGCAATAATACAGACATTCCGGAATTTGCGTTAGAGGTCGGATCGTCCTTGTTTTAGTGAGCATATGCCATCTGAGGTTAGCAATTTATAAGTAATGCCAGTGAATTCCACTTCTTACTCAGCCACCGGGATGCTAGCGAGCAGTAAAGTGCATAACTCCTTCTAGTCAGTACGCCGGATCGCTTGTTCGTTTATATATTCTTGCGATTAGGAGTCGACAGGAAAGAGCGTTTGAGCAAATTCCTGGGGCTGTTCAGTCAAGGCTGACTGTAAGGCTTTAAGGACGCCTTGGCATGAAAATGGCTACATTTCTCTTAGGAGTCGGATCTCGTCTTAGCGGCCAAAAATCCTCGGGTATCATCGTTTGAAGGACACTAAGGCACTTTGGAAAACGGTTCGATTCAGATATGGAACATTGTTTTTATTCCCAAACAGAGGCACTTGTTTGAGATATTCATAAGACGTAGAGGATCATATATGCATCAATGAAGTCATTAGAACATTTTTATTTAGATGGAGGAAAAACTAACTCCAACTACAAGTTGGGAGGTGTTTCTTTCCGAGTGCTTGATGCAGCAGTTTTCAAGCAAATAGACTGGATAAAAGGGTTAATTTTTCAGTTCTTCGTATTTCAATTTCTAATCTTTTCAATATTTCAAAGCCTAAAGGCAAGGTGGACTATATCTGTTAAGTAGAGATAAGTAGCTAATGTATGTAATACCATAGAGTATAACATCACATTTCCAATGCCGATCTCGATGCAAACACCACAACAACACTTAAAATCACAGCATCATTTAATATCACAACATCGCTGGTGATGATGAAGTGTTGGTGATGCTAGGCTTAGTGCTGATGTATATCACCAAACATCACCGAGGAAAATTCTAATTATCCTCCCATTCATAATATTTTCTTTCTAGTACAAGTGGCAGTGGCAGTTGGTGAGTGTCAATGTCGATTGTTGGCTAATATCCACCGGGCATCTCCAGAGATAGATAATATCTCGTAACATCGGCTGTCAAGTGTATCCGTGATTTTGGCGATATAACATCACATGTACGCTCAAGATAATGTATGTAACTTTTTTCAACAAGTAATCCAATATCACATCACCTACTAGATGATGTTTCGCACAGCTCTAGTGTTAAGACAGGGATTTTAGTAAGTTATAGTATAGTACCGTTTTTGAGAAGTTGTCAAATTTGAATATATTTTGAGGACTAGATTGCAAGCAGATTTGCCAGGTGAGTATACCCAAGAATGACTTCTGCCTCACTTTAAGTTTGCACTTTTTAGCCACTTACTATTCTAGATTGCATCCAAACTTAATATCTTTTTAGTGAAGCACTAATCATTTAAAAAAGAAAAAAATATATACCTCGTTGCATATACATTTGCCCATCCTCAATTTTTTAAAACAAGCGATTTTAACAAGGTTTTGATTAAAAGGAAAACCCTAAACCCAATCCACACAATTACAAAAAAATCTGTCAAGTGCATTTGGTTTTGTTATTTGGGGTGGGTCTGCCTTCTACTCCGAAGCAGTGACCCAGTAAAAGCTATAAATAAAAATAAATAATTCAGTTCAGTGATACTGAAATTATTTCGCTTCTTAAAGACGATAAAATTGGATTAGTGCAAATTCCAAATAAAATGAAGAGAGTTTCGTATTATTTAGATTTCAAAAGGTAATATGACGCGAAATTCGGGAAATTTCCATATGAAAGACGACAAATTTGATTTCTTTACTTCTAGGAAGAACTTAATGGGGGTTTCCAATAAATCCTAAAAATATATTAATATACTATTTTTTAATGTCTAAATGCGGGTCAATACACAGGGCGAGGATCGTGATATTCTTTTTTCTAATTTTTTTATTGAGTAGTCTCTGAAAATGGGCTCTTGGGAAACGTTTGGTCTTGAACCTTCATCCGTCATTCCAATGTGAAATTATTCTTTGGTGAAAGAACTGCAATGATTTAACATACTTGAGATGCCATTTTTGATTTCAACCTCCACTTTAATATTTGGGCTTTATAATGGATGCCAATCGTCGTACGCAGATTCTATAATTTCCTTGTTTTCATTCATATCATTTTCAGTTATGACTTCAAGCTGTACTGGCTGTATTTGGACTGTATCGAGGATTTGAGATCTGACATTATTATTAATTTCAATGTGAATTGAACATAAATATGTTACTGAATTGAATTGAATGTGACTTCTGCCAGCATGACGTCCCAAAGCTGACGTCGAATGGTGTTGAATGCTGAACCTCAAAACAACGTTCTCAAAATAAATCTGCAATATACAGATATGGGATGTTTGTCGCATCACTGACACTATAGATGCTGCAACCACACGGGAAATCGATTTGCAATATTCAACTCTTTGTTCTACAGTATCCGCATTCGTAACCCTAAACCCAAACACTATCGAAAATCTGTGGGCAATAAAAACCAAATTAAATCACTCAATCCTATTAATGAAGATAAATTTTGCTCAACAAAGCAAAAATATACTAAAGATTAGTCGATTCAATGCCGGTAAGATGTCATCAGCTTTGGTGAATGAAGGTCACTTTAAAATATTGTTTAATTGGGTTGAATTAATCGATAGTCTGCTGACTGTTAAGATAAACAGATTGTGAACTGATTTTTTGGAGGTTTTAGCTAACAAACAATTCTGTGATTCATAGGAGAAGAAGAACTGAGTCTTCAAAACTTCATATAAATTAGATTAACAAAACATTTCCTTTGATTTTTGTACTACTATTTCCATTAAATTAGTATACATAATTTTCCAAAGGTCAAAGGGTAGTATAGGTCCCAAGGCGAATCGTGGGTTGGTACCCACGATGGAGCGTGAAACCTTGGAAACGCCTGCTGACAACCCCAACAGCTCTGCTACTAAACCCTATCTTCACCTCCACGTGGTGACCGCTGGAAACTCTTTCTTAACGAAAAGCTGCAGACGGAGAAGAATGAACGCGAGTCTTCGCGCCTAAAAACAGGACAAACTGTACCAACTGGTCCTCCGGGTTGGGGGTTGGGTAGGGCTGACAACCCTACGCAGAAAACCGAAGTTACAAAGCCACAACATAGACTCGGACCGACAATACAATGACGAACCCGGTAACGACAACGGAATAATAATTTGCGCATTTTCTCATGGGATGTGCTGATGTGATGTGATTCTCCCTGTGCAGAGATGGAGCTGCCAAAATATTAAAATACTTTATCATCAAATCATATTACACCGAACTCGATTTAAATTAAGTTAATAATAGTAGTTACTGTTTTCAAAGCCCCCACTTAAATTCCTCCTAGGATTATAAAAATTTTGTGCAAGCGTAAAGCATAATATAGGGTATCATATTGAAAAGTTTGCAGAAAATCGTAACAAAGTTAAAGTATGTAGATAGGAGCTTGTTATTCCGCTGGGAAGCCCCAGATACGGTGGAACGCAATGGTTTTAGAAGTGTAAAACGATCGATGGTTTTGTGAGGGACATTAACGGCCGGATCCCTTAGTCACGATCACGAGCAACTAAAGAGGCGAAAGGAATACTTCACCGCGGTTGTTAAGCGTATTACACGCGGTTCAGTTCCTCTTTTTGTGGATGCAATGGCCAGTCACCGCAACATACCGATACAGGCTGTTCCTCCAAGTAGAAGAGAAATCATTTCGGCCATCGATGCACTCAAACGAAGTACAGCTGCTAAGCTTGACGGTCTCCCCGTAGAGCTATTTATTGCTGCACCTGCAATTACTGCAGACCTACTGCTTCCACTCGTAAGGAAATCTTAGGAATCCGAGACCTTCCCTAGAAAATGCAAGACGGGGGTTCTCATTAAAATTCAAACAAGTCGGGAAACCGGAAGCTTGACGCTTCAGGTATAAAAGGTTTTGTGTTTCCTTATGTGAGGAGCATAACGTTCTCCATTGGCTGATAGCATTGACCCGAGATATTTAAATCGCTCAGTTCTGGGCAGGTTACTGCCATTGCCAGAAGTGAGCGATATAAATATCTTGAGGGACAGGTTACTGCCATTGCCAGAACTCAGCGATTTAAATAGCTCGAGTCAATGTTCTCAACCAATGGAGAACTGCGTAATGAAATTGCTTCACGCATTAACGTAACCTGGCATTCCCCAACTGGTGTTGTTTGTGGTCGACGTAGCAGCGCACGTCCCAAATCTAAAATTTACTGCAATGCCGTCCGTCTGCCGCTTTCTACAGTTCTAAGTATTGGCCGGCTATAAAAGACAATGAACGGCGTCTTGTGGTAATGGGGACGAAGATGTTGCATTGTACTGGTGGTGGTGGTGGTGCACTGATTAGGTCTGAAATGAGAATATCCGTGATCGATATGGGTTTGCACCGTTCGTGGAAAAACTACGAGAGAGGTGTTTTCGATGGTTCACGCTAACGAGAATTCATTTACCAATATTGTCTGAACATCGAAGTTAATGGTAAGCAACCAAAAAGCCGTCCGAAACAACGGTGGCTTGATACGCTGGATGGAGATTTCAAGGCCTCGCGATTACATCCTGATCAGGCATTTAATAAAATTAAATGACGAAACAGGTCACGACGAACCGACCCCGCCTGTGAACGGGACAAAGGCTGAAGAAAAAGGAGAAGATGTGAGGAGAGACGAGTGCACGACAGCTCTGTGTCACATAGCTAGAAATTCCATTGCTCTCTACTTTTTAGAAAGCGATAAATAAATAAATAAATCATTTGATGGAAACCCCTGTATTGATAATAGTTAACCTCATGCGCTTCACATTCCTTGTTTAATATTATTAGGAAATGCCAAGAATGTAAACTATATCAAATATAAAAAAAGGCTGGGCAGAATTAGATTCTTCTTGAATGGAATTTTAATATTTAATATGTCAATTATTTTCGTTAATTATGACGTCAGCATCTTATTTGCATGGCTTTGGAAGGAGTTAATTCGCAGTTCGAACTGCTATAGCTTTGGCGTTAATGGCCAGATTTCCATGAAATTCAGCAAGTATATACGAAATATTGTCCTCTATGCTAGTACAAAATACGGAAGTCATAGGATGAATTTACGGGGGGTTTTTTAGTAAATTTCTAGAAGTTAGTAATATACTATTAGTAAGTTTATTTGAGCAGATATCGGAATGGGATATATTTTGAGGCCTAGATTTCATTTAAGCACACCACCCTGATTTTTTTCAGATTTTTGGGTTGGGTAGTTTCTGAAAATGAGTCCTGTCTCACTTTAAGTGCGTACATTTTGACTCCTTACTCACGCACTTTGTAATGTCAGTCTCGGAAAGTACAAATCGAGACCTTTTAATTGGTACCCTACACGACTAAATCCGGTAAAATTTTTTTTTGAATCCCCCCTTTGCATGTATGGAGAGCTTCCCTTTAAACTCCACCTAAATTTATCCTGCTCGGTGTATGCGTGGGATTTCATAGTTCCCATCTGTCCACCAAATTTCGTTCGGATCGGTTTAGCCGTATTGGGAAAAAGTGCGTGTGACAGACAGAAAGACATACAGACAGACAGACAGACATTGAATCGATTTTAATAAGGTTTTGTTTTACACATTACACACAACCTCCTCCAATTGCCATACACGTTCTGAGTATGGCAATTGGAGTGGTATCTGCGTACTCCCTTCCGTCGTCACATGCAGCACCAAGACAAGATCTCAGATAAATTTGAGATCCAAACCGGTTTCCGTCAGATTTGCATCTTGTCAACGATATTATTACCTTTTGTTATCGGTGACATTCTTCATGTTGCCTTGTCTGAAAGACGTGGAGGATTTCAATGGGTTATGACATCTTTCCTCAAAATATTTTTTTTTGAGAATTGTGGGGTCCTAAGTCCGCGTTAACTTAATGCTGGACCGGACCAAATGGGGAGCAACTTACTCCCCCTCTTTTTTTTTGTCCACGGACCCCTCGCTTAGGGCTTCCACCCAAACTTTACAAAAATGTTAGGCGATGACGGCTTTACGGTTTCTGACCAGGGCAGAGGCAAATCGTCAGACTCTGCCTCACCTCTTTCCTCAAATATTTCAACTACGACGATGACATCTGTTTGCTCAATTACCGAGTTGTAGACCTTGCCTAAAAGGCTCTGGATTTACAAAGAGAGGTAGGTAGAGTTGAACTGAAGTTAACAAGATTCTCAATGTGACGGGTCTTCGTACTCTTAATGGGCAAAGCATCGAAGACGTCCACCATCAACAATGTTTATATTTAGGAAGTGTGATTTCTGCCATCGGTGGATTCATTAACAGCACTAGATTCGCTTTGGCTACCTTGTCTAAAATATGCAGTTATTTCAACACCAAGATCAAGTTAAGACTGATCTGTGCTAGTGCTCTCTCTGTGTTGCTATATGGGAGGAGCACATGGGAAGTTAACCGATTGTTACTCAGGAGCTCCAAGCCTTCGTCAACACCTGTCTGCATCATATCATCAGAGCGCTGGCCTGATATAATTGCAAACGAAGAACTTGGCCGCGCAATGATTTGTCACCCGTGCGCGACGTTATCGGAAGCCGAAAGTGGCAGTAGATAGGTCACAGATTACGGAGGGGCGACAATTGCATTGTTGGCTACACCATGCATTGGAATTCACTCTCCCAAGTTGGCTCGACGTGTGGGTCGCATCAAGGGCATTTAGTGGAGAAAAGTAGAAGAGGAGAGCAGGAATCTCGGAAAATCTGGGGGGAAGCTGAAGCGTATTCCAGGTAACCACGAGCGATGGTGCGTAGCTGTGGTCAACGCACTATGCCACACCAAGGGGTAAATGGGAAAGATATATATAAAAGGAACTGTACAGACCTCTCGTGTTCCCTTGCCACTATTTTTTTACCGTCATTATCTCCCCACTACTTTTGTTGTTAGGCTGGACTTCAGTTGAAATATTGTCATAATTAAATACAACATGATAGTTACATATTTGATGGAAAAAATTGTTTTGGGAACTCAAAGACAGCTCACCAATCCAATCCATCGATGGATTTGAGTTTCAAGAAGATAATCTCCACCTGTCAGTATTGTCAAGGCATGACTTCGACAAATATGAGAGCTCAGTAGCGTATATTACCTGAACCAGAGGAGGTTAATCCCCGCAGACATTTATGGTAGCACAAAGCTAGCTGTTTACAGCAGAGGAGGGGTGAACAAGAGAAGAGGACTTTAGATAAGTAGGATAACATTAGCCCCCATGGCTGCAAATCCGGTGTCTTAACGGATTTAAAAAACTCTCATCTACAAAATATCAGTTATGAAGTTCTTGTGTTGAGTCTTCAGACCTACTTTATTGGAGAGTTTGGAGAGTTGGTAATCTTTCTTGCTGTCTACGTATGAGGCATTATGTTGCGAATGGAATAGTTTTCTCACCATTTGAAAGTAATAGGTAAGTAGCCAAACACATCCGCACAAAAGGGTAAAATTCTCGTCACTTTCTGGAACTAATTTAAACTGAAGACTGGATCTGCATAAAAAACATTTAAGGGAATCATCCCGTGTGTCGGATTTGCGGAATCGAATTTTTTTTTGACATCAATTGTATCTAGATATAGTGTAGAATATATGGGCAAAGTGATTTTTTGATATTCGGAGTCGTTCGGAAACTATAGTGTTAAACACGTGATAAGTCACAAGCTAGATTTATGTCCATCGTCGTAATAAAGCTCGTATTTATAGGTCTGAATGACGTTCGAATGACTTCGCTGAAAGGACAAGAATTAAAACCCAGGCCGTACATGTCCTTCTTTAAGAAACCTAAAGTTTATGGACTAGGTATAGCAGATTGATGGTCAGTTAAGGTTTTCAGACTAAAAATCACATTCTACTTTTTAAATGCGTTTTTCTCGAAACCGCATGTTGAAAATCGGCTGCAACCATAGCCCAAAATCTATCCAACCAAATTCTTTGAAATTTTCACGACTTATTCAGAACATATTTCTACGGTCCGCAAACTAGGATAATTGCGATTCATTCAGTAGTTTTTTTTTATTCATTGAAGAAGCCGTAAAAAACACCAAAATTCGAAAAGTCACCAAAAATTTAGTTTTTAATATTTTTTAATAATCCTAGTTTATGGACTGTAGATAAGTCTGAACGTTAAAATGCCGTTTACTTTTTTTTTCTTTAAGATGATCGCAGCGCCCTCTAGCGTGGCGGCAGAAAAAACACCTTTTTTTGGAGATGGGTGTATAAATTGCTCTGTATTTCAATAAGGAACCATGCGATGGGGCTGAAAAAATTACTATGCACACTCAAGATATTAATAAATATATGGTGAAAAATTCGTATTTGTATCTTCACCCAGTTCTTCACAAAAAAATTCTAAAAAAAGCCAAAAAGGCGGCCTTCACACGGGATGACCCCCTTAAAGATATAATGCACAGATTCATTTACTGCATATTTAGATAGACAGGAATTCAAGGGATAGTTCCTTCGAGTGAAGGTTTCCTACTAATTTTCATATTGCTCCAAGTACAATGTTTGCATTTTATCTATCCAAATAACAATCTTAGAAGGAAATCTACGCATTTTAAAATCTGCATAAATTATGATAGACCATGTTTACTTTGACTATCTCAAACAGTTTTTCGAGTGCTTTCCAGCATTTCGTAACTGTGAATAAATTGACAAAGGTTGTGAAGTAATATGATATAATTGAAGTGTGCACCATATTTCACTGGAATAGTCTGACTTATGCAACTCATTGAACTAGATTGTTAGCTGCACAGCTCCCACGTACAAAGTAAGCTGGTAAACAGACATTATGTGATTTTGTTGCACTCAAGTGCAATATCCGTAAGTGGAAAGGCAATCAACAACAGTACTGACCTTGGTCTACACTCTTTCGAAATCTATTGTTGGCGCAGATACACAGATAATTTTGCCCATATTTACAACGCACTAATTGTTTTATGGTATTTACACGGATATTAGCTCGATGAACGAGTATCTTTAGATGAGTATACTTCTATGTTTATATGTATAGAAAGTTTATTGATGACAGAACAGGTGAGAGCACACGTAATCAGATATTTCAAACTCAGAGATATGAATATTACCTCTATGAGTAATTTTTCTAGTATTAATAGTAAAACAATATATACTACTAGTTCTTAATATTCCTAATTAGTTTTGACTGGGCTGCATGACAGTTTTGTGTGATAATAAAAATCAACTTTCTAATTTTCCTAATTATACGCACTCGGGATTCCCATTTTGTAACCACGAATTGTGGTCATGAAATATAAAGACGCAATATAACCGTTTTTTGTATAGCTAAAACGACATTGTTTGTACAAGAAATCGAGTCCAAAAATAAAATTGGAATTACCAATGTTTATAAACAAAATATTCAACTATTTACGCTGATCAATGACTTTCATATATTTTGCAGGAGACTCGTGATAATTCTCAATATTTACCGGAATAGTTCTATTTCTTACCACCTGAGATACTTAATCTGTTCCAGGACAGTGAAAACATGCAGTGATAATAGAATTGTCGTGATCAGCCGGTTTAGTCTGCTGCATGTGGCACCAATTGTGCATGCTAATTTATTGTCTCCAATAGTTATGCCAATTTCCGAAAGAAATATCAATTTATTTAGATAGTTATTTAGTAGCTTAGCATTAATTTAAATAAAAGCTTCCAATAGATTTTAGAGTAAAATATTCGTTGTTAATCACATTCTTGCTTCAATCCCTATCCTAGATATTTCGCAAATAAAGCCGCGTCAGAATCAACAGCGTCTAGAAAGTACAAAGTCACTTATTATTTTTTCATTTAACACAGAATATTTTAGTATATTTATCTTTACAATGATCTATGGTGAAAATTGGCCTACCGGAAACATCAAAATTAATGCCAAGGATCGCTTCTTGATAAGCAGGAAATTATTTGATTTTCGCATTTTCGTATGTTTAATCGTTAAAACGCGGAGAGATGGTGACAGTTACAGAAAATCCAAGTGCAACTTATAAACCACAATCAATTCAACCCCTCATAAAGTGAAAGCTGTCTGGAGCCCTAATCGGCTGTTAGCATCATCTGTAATACAAGTTTCATCCAGCATCTATAATGTAAGGTGCATGGAAGTTATCACACTTAGATTCTATGCTTTCCCACATAAACAATTGTTACTTGACCTGCACACATTCCTGTAAGTCAGCCTGCAGGTTTTCTTACCCCCTCATCTTTGTCGCGCCCCATATTAAATAATCCACAACAAATCCGTATTTAAGGCTATATTACCCCACCACAGGCAGAAGATAATGGGACTAGCGGACGCTGCTCTTATATCGTATAACATCTTTAAAGACGATTGACTTAGCATAAGAAAATGCTAATTGCTTCATTACGCTGACAGGTGGGATGTTCAGACATTGGAGCATCAACTTTTTCAATCATCCAAGGCAATAAGAGTACCTATCCTACCTATCACCCACCAATTATCACTACTCATTAACAAGTTGTAAACAGAAGATTATTCGGAGGAAACAGTCACTGCTTGGACTGCAAATTTCCGCAACCGTGCTTTGGACGTTTTTATAGGCAATCTGAATGGGGACCTATTAATCATTCAGAGACTTCAAACTCTACCAGAAGCATATGCATCTTCTCAAGATATACAAAATCTAAGCCTCAGAAACATCAAAATCCACCACAGAAACTTCTCAACCAGAATCCCAACCCCTACTAACCGGGTTTCTTTGCCACGCTATACTAAAACCAAACCTGAGGTAATTGAGCAATACCAACAGTTCAAAAGGAAATAAGCCTACAATCAAATATAAAACCCCAAAACAACCACGGCACCATTATCCGCCAACCAGACCCACTCAGCCGAATCCACCGATTTCCATGAAAATAGACCAATCCATTCAAACACGTCAGATTCACTATATGAACAGACCATTTGACTAGCATTCCCATTAAGCGCTCGAACGAATCTGACAGCATTCCGAAGAAACAACAGAGCGTGTACAATTTGGAGGCCCAGGAACAACCAGACACTGTTTATGAAGATGAGTTTTCAGATTACCAACTAGACCCTGAGGTCCAGATAAACCATATGATAGACAATTCGGAAATGCAGCAGTAGGTTCAACACGACACGTCTTTTTGCAACTATTTTTTGACCGTGAGAGCAGCGTGATGCCAACCAACAGCGGAACGGATCCGGTCATCGCCGTCCTCCAGAAGCACAACCTGGGGAAGTTTCTCAAGGTCATACGGAACTTCAAGAAGGATGCTAAGACTCGACATAGCGAGCTTTACTTCCAAACGAAGTTGGAAGTACTCCATCGAAAGTGGAAGATATGCGAAGACAACCATCTTTCAGCCAAACAACTTGGCTCAAACCAAGGAGCTTTTGCAGAAGTATCTGACGGAATACGACGAAGCCGAGGCCGAATATGAAGTATCTAGCATCGAATTTGCGGAAAGGCTGTCAGAGTTCAGGAAGCGAGTGGGACACACCAACCACTCAGCGGATGGGATCTTACAATCAGCAGAACCAGATGCGGTCAGACTGGAGCGGATTAAGGTTCCAGCGTTCGATGGATCTTGCTCAGCTTGGATTTCGTTCAGAGACCTCTTCAAATCTCTTTTCCATGACAACAGGAGACTGTCCGGGGTGCGGAAGCTACAGTATCTTGGGGCATCAGTAAAGGCAGAAGCCTCGCAGCAAATTAGGCCTCTTAATATGTCGGATGCCAACTGTTTCGCAGCTTGGGATCTCTTGACGAAGAGATACGACAACAAGCGCATTATTGCCCAGTAACTTTTAGCCCAGTTTTGAAACATGTAAATTGTGATAAATGCCGAAAGCATCAAAAGAATGATACGACCAACGAGCTGATCACGAATTTCCTAGACTTGGAGGTTGACCCATTCGACGCAGTCATGATATTCATTTTGCAGAGCAAGCTTCATCCACAGTCGAGAGCTGAATAAATAAAATAAATAAATAAAAGAAATAATTATGATTTAAAAGCCTTAAATAAAGTCAAAAAATAGATTTCCTGAATCTGGGCCGCCTCCCCGTTTGAACGAGGCATCACCTGCCGAAATTCGACGATTTTGCATTTTTCCCAATTTTTATGACCCGGGGGTCGTGGAAATTTTCAATTTTTCTAACAGATCAGTACTGGCAATACCAGATGAGAAATAAAGTGCAGAACGTTTACAGGACCTATGCCATCCCCAGTGAAACACCCGTAGTTGAAATTCAGGGTAGACTAATGCAGAATCTATCTGTCATATGTTGGTGGTTACGACGGTATTGCGAAATTCACTCCAGACGTGTCCAAAATGCAACTAACGAGGAACAGTGGAGTTTTTTTCAGATCACACAAAGAAATCCAAATCCAACATCAGATAGCACAGTTTTCTCTGACAGAAGCAAAAAAATATTGGAGAGAACTTTGGGAGTAACCCGCCTAGCACGTTGGACATGAATTTTGCGGATGTTACCGAACAGGAGGATGTTACCGAACAGGAGCTCGAAAAACTGGAGGAGCCTGGTCTGGATCGGGGGCTGGTTCTGGTAAAACAAATTTACCAGTATACACAGTTGGTTAGCACATAGCATAAATCAGGTCATTAACCGGCCGGAGGAATTTCTACTCTTCTTCACTGCGGGGATTACCTACCTTATCCCTAAGAAGAACACGGTGCAGGATCCCGCAGAAATAAGACCGATTACTTGCTAACCAACCCACTACAAATTCATAGCATATCCAAGTTAGAAATTCTACAACGAACCCATGTATGTTGGTGATCTGAAGGATGCCCTGCTGTCCGAATTCCTGCGACGTGTAAGGCTGGTATGGAAATCGTATCTCGGGGAAGGATAAAATAAGCGCATTGAATTCGTTCACTATCCTTTCACTGGCTTATTCATTCGGAATATTGCGGTGAACGAAGACCGATCTGGAAAATGTCCAGCGGCGGATACGGACAACTACGTCCAAAGTCCGAATGCATCATCTAAACTCTGCCGTGGAGCGGATGAACCTGCCTCGTGATATCGGAGATAGATGCGTGGTTGACGTGGCGGCACACACAAATCACACAAATCGACTCACTGTGCGCTTATTTTTACAGCATAGAGCAGGCGAGTCGCTTGCATGCACCTGATTGTAAAGCAAACTGTGGGCTGACTCCACTTAACTTGATGGATCGATCTTTAAAAAACCTCTGGGTGGGGTAAAGTCAGACCAAGAGCGAATCGATGAATGGAAGTCGAAGGAAATGCACGGTAAACACGTGAATGGTCTTTGGCAGCCATTTGTCGATTTGCATTTGTCGAACAGATGGCTGTGTGCTGGGGAGCACTTTGCTGAGACGGAGGGATTTATGAGTGTGATTCAGGACGGCGTGGTCGCCAGCCGAGCTTATAAAAAGCTCACCATGAAAGAACGGGTCGAGAACGGCCAGTGCAGAATGTGTGGTTCGGCGTTAGA
The DNA here is from genome assembly GCF_905115235.1 of Hermetia illucens. NCBI lineage: Eukaryota > Metazoa > Arthropoda > Insecta > Diptera > Stratiomyidae > Hermetia > Hermetia illucens. The sequence continues at coordinate 171,815,535 of NC_051850.1, forward strand.
TAAGTTGGACCTTTGGCACCGGTGCAATACATCACCAGGCATAATGATGTATGTAAGGTTATCCATCAAAACCTTGCATTTAAACATGGGCTGATCACGGGAACATGCCCCTTGATAGTTCTGCTTGCAGCATGTATTGGGACTGGCAAGTTCTAACTGATCGCCGCATTCCACACACCAAGCCTAACGCGCTGTTAGTTGACAAGACGGGTCGCTGTATGTAAGATATATTATTGATGTAATGTAACATATATTATTGATGTTGCTATCGCCGATAATAGCAACATTGAACGGAAATACGTGGAGAAGAAGATTAACTATGAGCCACTGGCTCGGGAAAACAAAGAAATTTGGCGTCTCGAACGGGTGGTTGTAGTTCCCACAATATTGTCAGCCACAGGTATTGTACCTAAATCCCTCACGGCTTCCCTTGATGTCCTGGTACTCCCACACAATCTGGTTCAAACCATGCAGAAGTATCCATTCTGCATACGTGCTCGATATTACAGGGAGTTCTCGGGAGATGCTCCCACTGACCTACCACCGGTCACCACCACCAGCGCCCCTTTAGTTTTTAAGTAGGCCGAAAGCTTGACGCTTCAGGTGTAAAAGGTTTTGTGTTTCCCTTTGTGAGGAGCATACCGCAGTTGTGGAATGCCATTTCATCCAGGTCACATTAGTGCGTGAAACAATTTCGTTACGCATTTCTCCATTGGCTGATGGCATTGACCCGAGATATTTAATGAACTCAGTTCTGGGGAGGTTGCTATAGCTGACAGCAACTGAGCAAATTAAATATCTCGAGTCATTGCTATCAATGGAGAAATGCGTAACGAAATTATTTCACGTACTAATGTGACCTGGGTGAAGTGGCATTCCACAACTGGTGTTCTTTGTGATCGACGTATCAGCGAATGGCTCAAATCTAAAATTTACCGCAATGTCGTCTATAGTTCTGAGTGTTGACCGACTATAAAAGACAATGGACGGCGCTTTGCGGTAATGGAGACGAAGGTGCTACATTGGACTGGTGGCGTGACACGTTTTAATTACATCCGAAACAAGGATATCCGCGATCGATATGGGGTTGCACCGATCGTTGAGAAACTCCGAGTAAGGTGTCTTCGATGGGATGGTCACGCAATTCGCGCTAATGAGAATTCACTTACCAAGATTGCTCTGAACATCGAAGTCAGTTTTAAGGGACCAAAAGGCCGGCCGAAACAACGGTGGGTTGATGTGCTAGATGGGCATTTAAAAGCGACCGGGACAAAGGCTGAAGAAAAAGAAGAAGATGTGAGGTGTGACGGGTGCATGACAGCTCCGCGTTACATAGTTAAAAATTCCACTGCCCTCTAGTTTTTAGAAAGCGATTTAAATAACTCATTTGATGGAAAGCCCTGTATTGATAATAGTGAACCAAATACGCTTCAGACTCTAAGTTTAATATTTTTAGCAAATGCGAAGAATTTAACCTACAACAGATACAAAAAGGGCTTGGGAGAAGTAGGTTCTTCATGAATGAAATTTTTAAATTTTATTGGAATGTAAATTATTCCCGTTAATTACGACGCCAGCATCTTATTTGTATGGCTTAGGATACCGTAAATTCGCAGGAAATTGAAGTTTGAACTGCTATAACTTTGACACTAATAGTCGGATTTCCATAAGATGTGGCATGTATATGCACGAGACAATCCTCTATGTCGGTGCATTTAGTACACCTAGGATGAACTTAAGAGGGGGTTTTCAGTCAATTTCTAAAAGTTGGTAGTAGTAAGTCTATTTGAGCAGATATCGGAATGGGACATATTTTGAGGCCTAGATTTCATCAAAGCGCACCATCCATCAGTGCAATTTTTTTTAAATCCCCCCTGTCCATGTATAGGGAGCCCCCTTTTAAACTCCACCTAAATTGATGTCACTTGCAGCATGTGTGGGATTTCATAGTTTCCACCTATCCACCAAATTTCGTTCGGATCGGTTTAGCCGTTTTGGAGAAAAGTGTGTGTGACAGACAGACAGGCATTGCATCGATTTTAATAAGATTTTGTTTTACACAAAACCTTAAAAATGAGAGAGCAGCATTACGAAACAACTAAAATACCCTTCCTACCCTTCCAGAGCTCTCGAAAAGGAAAGGTCGTCCCCGTATAGATTTACTTATCTTTCTGTTGTACTTCCGTTGGAAAAACAAAAGATATCTAAAAAATCCTAGATTCAGGCAAATACTTATTATTACTCTATCATTTACAAATTTTTAGTTTTTGTTTGGTTAACTTTTTTTTTGACGTAACTGTTAATTTTCAGACTTCAGTTCTTGTAGCACATAAATTAATTCTTCCGATTACCTTCTGTTGAAAACTAGCAACCCATGCACTTATCAAACTTTCAGAGTCCAATTCATGTAATACATTATTGAATCCTTCAGAGTTCTTCTTGTCTTCCACTTGTCACTTAATTTAAATTGAAACCACAGATAATGTTGGGTCGCCAGAAATATTCCCCAACTTTTTTCGCCGCCGAAATATAGTCGAAAGAAAAGTCCTCGTAATGCGCGCAATCCTTCTTTTCTGGATAATAATTGTAAAAATGGGATTATTTTAACTTCAAGTACTAAAAATTTCCCCATAATCGTCTCAATTTTAAATCTTAAAACCTTCAATTTTAGCACCTTGATGCCAACAATCGACAATTAATTCCAAAGCAGCCAGATCCCTCACGTCAGCACAGCAGAACTTCGCACGACCAATCTACTCCTTAAGAAAAACCATCTCCTATCCCATCTCCGCTCATCAGCTGTCTATCCGATCAACCGGTCCCCTTCATCCTAATTCCGCTTAACAAGGCCTTAAACTTAAAACTTAACGACAACACCTCACGCCTCGTTTAGGAACAAAAGGACGGCTAGGGCAAGAATCCAACAACCCGATGATCCTTTCGCTATGTCGGAACGTTGCGTTGTGAAAACAACAACAACGCATTATGTTATACTTAAAATAAGGAAAGTATCATATGTAGTCTTTAACCTGGGGACAATATTTGAAAAGGTATTCCAAATTTTGAGGGCCGAGGACATGAGTTTTACTAGAAGCCCAAAAATTGTGGCTGTCCATCAACCAGAGGGAGGAGTAAAGTCCAACTTGTTATTAATGCTCCTGACTTATTGCACGATGATATGTATCTATATATGTAGTTCCACTGATCATTGTGAAATTCTATTCGCCAAACCAAAATTTAGCATAAATAACGAACTGGATTCTGGCAGATTTGGCATTGTCATCACGTCATCAAGTTCCGGGTCGCTCACATCGAATATGCTGGGTCATTGTTTGGAAATCGCGCGGCTCGTGACTCCCTCGCATGTTCCGCCGTTTACTACATTTTAATAATAAACTCAAACGCCAAGCAATGAAAGTATGGTGTAATTAGAGTCATTCTGTGCGGTACTGCGTGGCGACGCCAGACAGCCCATGAATGTACATAGTATGTGCGTTAGGCGCCTCGTCAAGATTAGGATCAGGGGTTTACTTACCTATTTACCCTAAAATAAACTCCCAACAGCCAGAACTAACAGAACTGACAATGGAGATAGTGATATCCACGGCCACTTAACTAGCTGATAACATAGTTACTTGCAATTTGAATGGTGGCGCGTAATATTTCCCCAATATCGCGAAATACCTGAGCAAGTGCCGCTTTCCTCCCCGACCACGGCCTATGGCGCAGTTTTATTTCATGTCGAGTTTCTAATATTACTACAGATTATATTTTCGAGATACGACGTAATTTTAGTGCAAGAGCCAAGTAACTGGTCGTTGTGAAATTATCGGAGCTACGTTCAGTTCATGGAGGACAATAACCAATTCAGGGTCAAGGATATTAATATTTTGAGAGAGAGCATACAAACGTGTGCACATATCCACTTTACAGCGAGTGTGAATAATTTCTGTACTATCATCGTTACAACTATTGAGTTCCTCCCACTATATTTATGTGTGTTCTGTATGGAATATAAATTAAGAAAAGAAAGAGTAAATGACTGGAACTTCCCCGAAGATTGGCTCTTTAATAATATGTACATACATATGTATGAATATGTGGTTACGACTGTACATATAAAAATATTTACTAATCCTGGCGTCATGAAGTGTCGTCAGTGCGACACGTCTTTCAGTTACACAATTTAATGAAGATTCTACTGATAATGGGATGACAGCCATGAGAGTTACATGTGAATAATGTTACATTCTTGTTTATAAATACTTGCCACGAGCACTGTATTTATTATAGTTTCGACCGATTAATTGTAGTTTTTGTGTCAAAATAGGATTGATAACAATGTTCCCATCGATTTTGTTATTATTACTGATAAAGACAATGAATACACGATTGTGAAGTGTGAAGGACCACGCATTTCATTGGAGTAATTGCGCTTTGGATTTTCCATCCATGTGTACTTTTTCATTTCAATAATGCGCATTTATGTAGATAGGAAAATTTGAAGATGCAGCATTTGTTTATTGAGTGACATACATGAAGATATCGCCCACTCATTACCATTCTATGTATATCATTCGGTTTTTCATGATTGTGAAATTGTGAGTTGCCCTTGAAAGAGGGTAGTCATGTACCTTCCTCCCTTAGGTGGTTGTGTTCATACGAGTAAAATATATTTCGTCTGTTAACAAATGTTATATATTAGAAAGAAGTGGGTATCATACCAATATCATATGATTGCTCTTTAGATTAGGTTTTATATCGTGATATCTGTGTAGGGGCAAAATTATTCCAATGTGGTGCTGGGAAAAACTATTTGGCAGAACTCAAAATTAAAGCTATGTGAAAACAATTAAGAGCAAGGGTGTCAAATAGAAGACCCGAATAACTTACGCAGAAGCAAGAAGATTGTATAAGTTATCGCACACGATACCATTTCATACACGAGCGATCGAAGTTATTGAACTCAGGTCAAACATCAGCCGGAATAAGCTACACGCGCAACCGCACCTGTGTCAGCAGATGTCTGGGTCATCGCCATCAATAAACATTAAAATGCACAATTGCATAGGTGAAATATTAATTGCATATTAGGCAATTTAAAACATATTTAAGCAGTTATTGTATTAAGAGTAGTTCAGTTTTTGTATCAACCACGAAGGAAAGTGTAATAAAATTGTATTTTTTTAATCGTCGGACTTTCCGATTTATTAACTGGCGCCCGAGCAGGGACCGCGTTGCGACATATCCGAAATTGATAGTTGTTTAGTATAACCAGTTACTAATAGTGAAAATCGGTACTCGTACGATAACCAAGTCGGTCCATTTTCCAATCGTTAAAAACTATCGCGATTTACCCAAATCGAGTATTCGGAGTGTATTTTAAGGGAAAAGAGGCCCCGCAGTAGCTAAGAGAGCAAACCGGAGTCAATTGGAATATTGGCAGCCACCCTTAACGCAATATCGCGGTCCAAACCAAGGAAATAAAAAGTGATAATTAATCGGTGTGAAGTACAAATTGAGTTGATCTTGGCAGAATAAAAAAAGAATGCAGACCATCATAATATCAATGTAAGTCGATTATTGGAATGATTCTTAGAAAATTTTTATGTAAGTCCAGGATTACTAAAGTAGAGTGAATATTTGAATTTTATCAGTAAATTAGTAAGTAAATAATAATTAATAAGTAAATTTATTATTTTATCAGTAAAGTAAAACAAGATTGAATAATTCCAAATGATCTGTTAGAGGAAATCAAATTTTAAAGTGAAACAGGTAATTCATACTAAAGAAAGAAAATAATAAGAAATTGGAAGTTATTAACTTGTATCAAAGTTTAAAGCAAGAAAGTGAAACTTATCAGATCAATTTTTATCAAAGTGAAAGTTATCAGATTCCTATTTTAAAGTTGGTGTTAACTTTGTGATCGGGAACATCAGCTATTGTTTGTTTTTCCGAAAAATTTTAAACTGATCTCACTAAGAAATTTTAGAAATCGCCGAAATCGCGAAAATATGGCAAATCGAAACAATTTAATTCATCCTCCGCGATTACAAGGGAATGAGAATGCAGAAATGGTTCCTCCTCACCCACCTAACCCAAATCCCCCCCAACCCAATGCAAATATACCCCTTGACAACTTAGCTCTCCTTGTATCTAGGCTAGTTATTGAGACATTACGAACAGAGGGAAGACATATAATAAATGAAATAATTAATCCTGTTGGGGATATAAATAATGATGTGGACATACCAGTGAACGTAAATAATGAAGGCAATTTATCCGATATGGATAAGGTCCCAGATATAGTTAAAAGCCTGAGGGATTTCTCCGGGAAACCAGGGGAATTCAGTTCCTGGAAGAAGAGCGTAGAACGCATTCTGACAATTTATGAACATCTGAAGGGTACCCCTAAGTATTACGGGATCCTTTCGGTAATAAGGAATAAAATTGTAGGAGACGCAGATACAGCCCTTGAATCATACAACACCCCCCTCAACTGGGATAAAATTGCAAAGTGTTTAACGTTACACTATGCTGATAGACGAGACGTAGGCACGCTGGAGTACCAAATGACAACTCTTGTCCAGGGGAACAGTTCTATTCACGAATTTTACCAAAATGTTTATCATCACCTATCCCTTATTTTAAATAAATTATCCTGCATGGATATGGGTCCAGAATCTTTGCAAAACATGACGCAATCTTATCGCAGTAAGGCATTAGATACATTTGTAAGGGGATTGAATGGTGATTTACCAACACTTCTGAGTATTAGCGGACCAACCGACCTCCCACAGGCCTTGCAGCTCTGCCAGAAGTTGCAGAATGTTAACTATCGTACCCAACACGCTCATGGATCACAAAGTACCATGCGTAAAAACTTCTTCCAAACTCCACCTCTTCCTCCTAAGAGAAATAATCATCCATTATCCCAGCATCAGGTCAATAGATATCCCAAACGGGAATTCTACCCTGCCTTACTACATGACCCCCAACCCTCCCAGATACCCCAATTTACTGCACGACAGCAGCCTCAAGGTCCTCAGGTAGTAAGACCAAATGTACCACAATATCCGAACTATTGGCAACTACCACCAAAGCCACGTAGATATGAGCCTATGGACGTAGACCAGTCCATAAGAAGTCAAGCTGTAAACTATCAGAACAGACCAAACGTTGGTCGCCAATTTCCAATTAAACGGGAATCAGGCCAGCAGCCAGATTTCAAGAACAAACAGCAAAGAAACTATCATACACAAGCTTTTAATATAATGCCCGAAGTGCTCGAGGAGACCATGTACCATAATAGTGTGAGCTCAGATGAGGCTTTACGCGAATACCTCTCATTAGAAGAAACCGTACCCTTCCCGCCTCCAGAAGCTTTCCAAGACACAGCACCCCTTGAAGTTCCCAATGAAGACGAGTTAGAGGAAGGAGAAATAGTACAACATACTTTTTTAGATTAAGCAGCTCTTCGCTCCCATACATTGAACATGCGACGAAGAGCGGGGAAAAACTTAAATTCCTTGTTGATACGGGATCTAATAAGAACTACATTCACCCTCAATTTATTAGAGCTCCCATTAAAAACAAAATTGCGTTCATTGCTAACTCTGTAGGAGGAAAAGTGAGAATTACACACCATGCATTTATCGATATATTTGGCCATGATATGGAAAAGTTAAAATTCTTTATTTTACCTACACTTGAAACCTTTGCAGGAATAATAGGAAACGACTGCCTAAAATCATTAGGAGCAGTCATTCATACGAATGAGAAGTATATGACCATAAAAAATAATGTAAAAATTCCTCTTCAACAATATGTATCCGAATCAGTGAATAATATAAGAACATCCCATCTGAATGAAAGACAGAAAACTAGACTAGAATCTATTTTGAGAAAACATCAAGGTCTCCTTTCAGGACCAGATGATAAATTGACATTCGTAACAGGTGTTAAGGGAGAAATCCGCACTACCTCAAACGACCCTGTCTACAGTAAACAATTTCCTTACCCCATGGCCCTAAAAAAGGAAGTTGAAAAAGAGATAAATAAACTTCTAGTCGATGGAATTATTAGACCATCAAAGTCGCCGTACAATTCACCAGTATGGATTGTTCCAAAAAAAGCAGACGCATCTGGTAAAAGGAAATTTCGTATAGTAATTGATTACAAGAAATTGAACGCAATCACAATACCAGACACGTACTCCTTACCAGAAACCAATGAGGTTCTTGCAAACTTAGGTGAAAATAACTTCTTTACTGTACTTGATTTAAAGAGTGGTTTTTTTCAAATATGTTAAGAGGAACAAAAGGTTAGGTTCAAAGTTAACTCCTCGATATCGGCAAGAGATAGTGAAAGAAGATAGACACACAACTGTATTAACAGAATCTGGCAAGGTTGTTCACAAAAGTCATATAAAAAATTAATTCTCTTTCCAGACTGACCTTTGGCTTAGCTTTTGGCAAAGTACAAATACTAGACTATACGAACTCACAAATAATAGCAATAAAGGAAGGACTAGCAAAAATAACAACAGGGAATTTTAAAATCATTCATGACGTCGACTTGGACCAGTATGAAAAAGTGACTTCGGACATAGCAACTACTCTCAATACTGACGCATTTAAGAACGATCCATTATATCCTTACCTTTCCCATGAACTACTGCAAACTCAAGAACTTTTAAGCAATTTAAAACCGAAAATAGAAAAAAGATCCTTAAATTTTATTGGTACGGCTTGGAAATGGGTAGCTGGTAACCCCGACCACGAAGACTTCCTAACTATTCAAGATAAAATGAACAGTGTCTTAAAAAACAACAACCAGCAGGTAATCATAAATAAATCTTTAACTGATCGATTGAACAATCTTACCTTAATATCAAACAAGATAGAAAAATTTGTACAAACAAACGAAAATTTTCGAAATGAACACTTGAGTAGTTTACAATATAAATTGAAGCTAATCAAAGAAGAACTTATAAATATTAAATACGCCATTATAATAATAATAATCGTTGGCGCAACAATCCATATTGGATCAGGGCCTTGAAGTGTGTTAGAGCACTTCATTCAAGACCGTAACGGTACACTAGGAGGCAATGTGGTCAGCATTGCGCTCGCCCGAGATTATTACCCTGATTTGACTCAGGTACTCATTCACAGCTGAGTCGACTGGTATCCGACGTCAAATCACGATGCAAATTCCACTGCCACCAGTGAGATTTGAACCGCGACCTTCCGTATGACAGTCTAGTGCTCTAACCACTGAGCTATCCGGACACCATTAGTTTTGCAAAAATTGGAACTATAAATACGTTAATGCTTTCGCAGAAAGAAATTAAATTAGCTACTCAAATCCTGGATAAAGAAAAACTTCCATATGCTTCACCAGAAGAAGCATTAGAATTTTCAAATGTTAAAATTATAACTAATCACTCCTCACTTTTATATATTGTTAACATTCCAATAACGACGGAACAAACATATGAAAAAATTAGAATAAAGCCTGTCAAGAATAAAAATGTAATTGATGAGATACCGCAAGATTTTGTATTAAAGAACCAAAACCAAATTTATAGCATTTCAGAAAAATGTAAAACTTTTAATAATTTGGCAATTTGCAATCAAATATATGTAAATGATATAAGCAATTCATCTTGCATCTCTAAAATTTTGCAAAGTTTAAATTCACATTGTAACAAGATTAGTAATCAGCACATACCGACCATCGAGCAAATCGCACCAGATATGATTTTGGTAAATGATTTCAAAGGAACCTTAAATATTGATCAAACCAACCGGGAACTTAATGGGACATTTGTTATAAAATTTAGCAACGTTACTATAACAATTAATAATCAATCCTTTTCATCTCAAGAAGTAACAAGCATTGAAGCTCTCCCGGCCATCTTACAACCAACGCCACGAGAACAGCAATATCGGGAAATACTATCTCTCGAAATGATGAAGGAACTGAGTATTCAGAATACAGATGAAATAAGACTATTAGAAGCTGAAAACAAACGTGACAAATGGACTAATTACGGACTTATGGCCACAATTTTTTTTATATTAAAATCTATTCCAAAACAGTAATCAGAGATAAAGCACATCTAAAAATCGAAATTGAACCAAAGGAACAACAACCACAGATAAACTTACCATCTCCAGATATGATCAACATTTCAGTACCAAGTATACTTCAATACCTGCAAAACCAACCTCCAATGGTCCAACATCCCTACAACAACCATTTTTAACTGACGAGGACGTCAGCATCTAAGGAGGGAGGAGTTATCGCACACGATACCATTTCATACACGAGCGATCGAAGTTATTGACCTCAGGTCAAACATCAGCCGGAATAAGCTACACGCGCAACCGCACCTGTGTCAGCAGATGTCTGGGTCATCGCCATCAACAAACATTAAAATGCACAATTGCATAGGTGAAATATTAATTGCATATTAGGCAATTTAAAACATATTTAAGCAGTTATTGTATTAAGAGTAGTTCAGTTTTTGTATCAACCACGAAGGAAAGTGTAATAAAATTGTATTTTTTTAATCGTCGGACTTTCCGATTTATTAACTTATACAGCAGATTCAACCCCCAGCATATTGTTAGAAATTTGATAGTGGAGAAGAATCTTAACGCATCCTCGACCGACGATGGTATTTGCGGGAGAAAAATTCCGCACATAAGGTTTGGGGTTTGTGTGTACCCACTTGGTTGCTGGCATGTGGCATTGCACAGCTATTTATTGTTTGTCATATAAGATGAGGACGAAGAAAATACAAAAAAGCCATCTGAGTGCCATCGACACACCAATATATCAACCACATGGGTCACAGATCAGTTAGCTAACTTGTTCCTGGCAAAGGGTGCACAGAGCAGTTCCAGTGAGAGGGTTCGTCCTAGGGATGTCGACTGAGCAAGAAAAACTCCCCATTAAGGGGGTCATCCCGTGTGTCGGGTTGGAGAAATCGATTTTTTTTGCATGAATTGTATCTATATATAGTGGAGAATATGTGGGCAAATGGATTTTCCGATATTCTGAGTCGTTCAGAAATTACAGTGTTAAACAGGTAAGGAGTTTGCAGCCGCGGCTAGAGTACTCGATGAGAAAGAGCATCGAATCATTTTTTACCTGAGCCTTATAAATTTGAACACAGGTATAAATATAAAAAGATAGAAAACCAATCAATTGTCTAAACTTATTTGCTGTTTGCAATAAAAAGGATAATCCAGTCTAGAATGAGTACTGAAAGGCGTTCAAGTTATACTCAGTTATATTTTGTTGAAAGTATTGTGCTGTTTGTGTGTTCAGTGATTTTTTTAAATGGATCGTACGAAGGGATATCGCTTAAACGTTCAACGTCATGCTCGCACTAAAAAACGAATATTTCATGGGAATCGATACTTATCAGAAAAGAAAAAGGACTTCGCATCAACATCAGCAAAGAAACTTTTAGCAAGCATGAACATGGATGTTCCAATTGCGACAAGTTTTGTATATTGTATATTGGATTTTGCTGTAGTTTTCTCCGGTAATTCTGCAAATTTCTGCAGAAAATAAAATATACGTAGTAGTAAAAAAGGAATGCGTAGGACATGTCGAGAAAAGAATGGGAACGCGGCTTAGAAATCCAAAGAAGAGTCACAAAGGCATTGGTGGAAAAGGGGCTGGAAAACTTACTGATAAGGTTATTAACGACCTTACTACATTTTTTGGGCTAGCTATTCGTCGACACACAAATCCGATAGAAGGAATGAAGCAAGAAATTTGGGCAACTTTCTTCCATAAATGATCTACAGACGAAAATCCTCAGCATCAAAATTGTCCAGCAGGCGAGGACAGTTGGTGCAAATGGCGCAAAGCGAAAGCTACAGGAGAACTGGATAGTTTCCACCACGAGAAGGCACCTTTGACTGAAGAACTTCAAACAGTCATCAAACCAATCTACGAAGATTTGTCACGAGATGATCTCGATGTTTAGGAGCAGAGACCCAGAATAACAATGAATCCTTAAATGCATTGATCTAGACTTTCGCTCCTAAACACCTTCATTCTAGGGCCAAGGTCGTAGAAATAGCCACTTTTCTGGCTGTAATTATTTTCAATGAGGGATTCAATGGCATTCTCAAAATCCTAGTGACAATGGGGTGTCAAGTTGGTCGCATATGCCAGATTTATGTCGACCGCCATAATGAAGGGCGAATTTGGCGGTCCGAACGACGATCGACTGACCTCGCTAAAAGAGCCAGAATTGAATCTAGAGAGCAACAATCGGCCTTACAAGACTTTTCTGAAGAAACGGAGGGTGCTCTCTATGGACCAGGTATAGCAGATTAATGGTGAGTTAAAATTTTACTATTGATAACCATATTTAAATTTTCAAATGCGTTTTTCTCAAAACTGCATCTTGAAAATCGGCTTCTTTCTTCTTTGAAATTTTCACAACTTTTTTAATACATATTTCTACGGTCCGCAAAGTAGGATAATTGCAATCGGACGGGTAGTTTTTTTATTCATAAAAAAAGCCGTAAAAAAACACCAAAGTCCAAAAAATTCAGTTTAAAAGCCCATCAAAAATTTACCTTTTAATATTTTCTAATTATCCTAGTTTGCGAACCGTGGAATATTGTCCATATTAAAATTCCGTTTAGTTTTTTTTCCTCAAATGAACACAGCGCCCTCCAGCGTGGTAGTAGAAAAACACCTTTTTTTGGAGATGGGTGCATAAATTGACACGTATTCCGAAAACTAGTTACGATATCAAGCATATAATAGAGATATCAGTAAACATATGGTGAAAAAATCATGTTTCTATCTTTATCCAGTCCTCCAAAATAATTTTTCAAAAAAAGGCAAAAAAAACGGCCTTCACACGGGATGACCCACTTAAGGCCTCGGAGCTCGGAGTGGTACACCGACCAGCTTTCAAAGCCGAAAAAAACGCTCCCATAAGTAGATCATGCACCAATATCATGCTCATTGCCCTTTTCGATGCGAAATGAGTAAGTAGGTTACAAGGAGTTTCTACATATCGGAGGGAGTGTTACCAGACATTCCTATGCGGGAGTGCTTCGCCGCTTGAATTACCCGCTGAAACTGTCTGAGGATCGCCGACAATTGAATCCTCCATCACGAGAAGACTTCGAATTATATGCTGTCCTGCAATCCTGGCGTAACTCCACCCGAATTTCTCTGGCTCTCGGATGAAAAGGAACATACAAGGGTAATCTTAAGGCAACGTAGTGGAGGTTCAGACTGCTTCGATAAGAGTCTTGAAGAGGTCTGAATCCCGACACTTACTGCATACATTATGATCCTAAAATATGCCTAAAAACCTGGGCTAAACTAAAGCCAATGAAAAATTGAAAAAGGAACTATCGGCAATATTAACAATTTATTGGCATTATTAGTTGGTAAATCAGAAATGTTATATGAAAGAAGATAATCATTATCATTGACTATAATAATAATAATCGTTGACGGAACAATCCAATTGGATCACTGTCATGAAGTGTGTTAGAGCACTCCATTCAAGACTGTAACGGTGCACTACAGGACTATAGTAGCCCTATAGAAGGCAATGTAGTCAGCATTGCGCACGCCCGAAACTATTATTCTGATTTGACTCAGGTACTCATTCACAGCTGAGTCGACTGGTATCTGACGTCAAATCACGATATAAATCCCACTGCCGCTAGTGAGAATTGAATCGCGGCCCTCCGACTGACAGCTTTGCGTTCTAACCACTCAGTTATTCAGACACTTATTGACTATCATCATTATCAACGGGGCAACAACCGGTATTCAGTCTAAGCCTGACTTAATAAGGAACTTCAGACATCCCATTTTGTGACAGGGTCCACCAATTCGATATCCCTAAAACCTATCCGGTGTCCTACGCTATCGCTCCATCTCAGGCAGGGTCTGCCTCGTCTTCTTTTTCTACCATAGATAATGTCCTTATAGACTCTCCGGGCTGAATCATTCTCATCCATACGGATTAGGTGACCCGCCCACCTTAACATGTTGACCCGGATTTTATCCACAACCTGACGCCTGTGGTATCGCTCACAGATTTCGTCGTTATATAGGCTGCGGAATCGTCCATCCTCATGTAAGAGAGCCAAAGATCCTTCAGAGGATTCTTTTCTCGAACGTGGCCAAGAGTTCACAATTTTTCTTGCTAAGAACCCAAGTCTCCGAGGAAAACATGAGGGCTTGTACAGTAAGAGCTTTGACCCTATGGTGGGATGTTTCAAGCGGAACAGTTTTTGTAAGCTGAAATAAGCTCTGTTAGTAGCCAACAACCGGATTTCATAGTCGGTTGTGATTTTCGACCCTAGATAGGAGAAATTTCCAACGGTCTCAAAGTAGTAGTCTCCTATCTTGCGATTCGATGTTGTTAGTTCTTCTGGTTTTGGCGCTGACTTTGCCCCCAGGGACTTCGTCTCGCGCCGCCTGCTCGATTTGGATGAAGGTAAACTGCTCACCTCGGGCTGTTCTTCCCATGATGTCGATATCGTCAGCACAGGCTAGTAATTGGGTGGATTTGAAGAGGATGGTGCCTCTCGTATTTATGTCTGCGTCGCGAACCACTTTCTCCAGGGCCAGGTTGAAGAGGACGCATGATAGGGCATCCCCTTGTCGTAGACCGTTGTTGATGTTGAAAAGTCTCGAGAGGTACCCTGCTGCTCTTAGTTGGCTTCGCACATTGACCAGGGTTAGCTTAGTCAGTTTTATCAATTTCGTTGGGATACCGAATTCTCTCATGGTCGTGCTCAGTTTTACCCTGACTATGCTGTCATAGGCGGCCTTAAAGTCGATGAAAATACGATGCAACTGATGTTCATATTCCAACAGTTTTTCCATCGCTTGCCGCAGAGAGAAAATTTAATCTGTTGCTGATTTGCCTGGAATGAAGCCTCTTTGGTATGGGCCAATGATATTCTAGGCGTATGGGGCTATCCGGCTTAGCAAGATAGCGGCGAATATTTTATAGATGGTACGTGATACCTCTATAATTGCTGGACTGTGTGATATCTCCCTTTTTATGTATGAGACAGATAACGGCTCCTTGGCCAGTCGTCAGGCATTGATTCGCTGTCCCACACCTTGAGCACAAGTTGATGAACCACTTGGTATAATTGGTGGCCTCCATATTTAACCAATTCGCCTGTAATTCCATCGGATCCTGGCGATTTATGTTTTTTAGGCCGATGAGTTGCATAGACCGTTCCTTCGATACTTGGTGGTGGCAATATTTGTCCGTCGTCTTCAGTTGGCGGGACCTCTAACTCGCCGACGTTCTGATTGTTCAGTAGTTCATCAAAGTATTCAACTCATCGCTCTAATATGCCCATTCTGTCGGAAATCAGATTTCCCTCTTTGTTTCGTCAAGATGAACATCGAAGTGTATAAGGCTTCATCCTGCTGACTTTTTGGTAAAGCTTCCGCGCCTGGTGCGGTTGCTCCCTGTACTTTTGGAGTTCAGAAACCTCTTTGTTCCCCCGGGCCTACTTTTTCCGTCTGTGAAGTCGCTTTTCCGCTCGATAGAGTTCGTGATAAGTCTCCGTGTGTGCTCGCGTCCTTTGAGAATGCAACATTACTCGGTATGCAGCATTCTTCCGTTCCATACCTAGCTTACATCTATCGTCAAACCAGCCATTCTGACTCTTTTTGCGACTGGGGCCAAGAATGTTTGAACATAATAATGCACGATATTCAACAACAACAAAGTTACATGACCGGGCGCACCAATTGCCACTAAAGACTTCTTATAAGATTCCTTTCGTAATATGTACTGCTAGCCCTACCCCTTCCGTGTATCGCATTTTCAGCTAAGCCAATTACCAGTTTGGGGCGCCGATAATTGATTTAGCCGTGCGCAAGCCAAATTTTGGGTCTGATAAACCCCCAAAAAACGGCTTGACAGTCAGCTTTAGGGCCTGCCTGTCTGTTTGTCGCACCAAATTTAATCTCAAAGGACTGCACCTGTTGTCACGAAATTTGGTGAGAATATGTGGTCATGCAGTAAAGGAAATAGTTTGTGTTGAGTTTAAGGGGGCGGGGGCTTTCCTTAGGTGTGAAAGAGGAGTTTAAATTGATTTTCATCACGATATAATCATGTAGAGTATCTAATGAACGAGCTTAATTAGCGCTAGTACTTCCAGGACACTTATATCAGATGAGAAGTAAGGGAGCTGGGACCCAAAATGTGGGTACTATAAAGTGTAAAAGGACTCATTCTCCGAACGAAAAATCTGAAAAGAATCATCCCATCTATGAAAAAGGTAGGCCTCAAAATACACCCGCTATGCTAATGCTGAAAGCGAGTTAAAAGAATTGTTTTTGAATGTGTACGTATAAAGATGCTCACGTTGCAGCCACTATGCTTCTCCGAAAAGCCGCAAAGTTGACGGAAAATTGGAAAATAACAATTTTAAGGCAATGTATGCATTTCCAACCAAAAAACCCACGCTGAGCAAATTAACGCACACTTGGCGGATACAACAAGAATTGCACCATCTTATCACAGAATTTCCACTCTCCGGTTTAACCTATCTGAACACAGTTACCATTCTTCTTAAAAATTAAACAAGTCTGGAAACTGAAAGCTTGTCGCTTCAGGTATAAACAGTTTTGTGTTTCCCTATGTGAGAAGCATAACGCAGTTCTCTATTGGCTGATAGCATTGACTCGAGATATTTAAATTGCTCAGTGTCTGTCAGCTTCAACAACCTGCCCAGAACTGAGCGAATTAAATATCTGGAGTCAATGTTATCAGCCAATGAAGAATTTCGTAATGAAAGTCCTTCTTGCATTAAGGCGACCTCGATGAAGTGGCATTCCACAACTGGGGTTCTTTGTGATCGACGTATCTTCCGCCTGTCGCTTTTTATAGTTCTGAGTGTTGGTCGACTATAAATGACAATGAGCGGCGCCTTGCGGTAATGGAAACGAAGATGTTGCATTGCACTGGTGGTGTGGCACGTTGTGATCACATCCGAAATGAGGATATCCGCGATTGATATGGGGTTGCATCGATCGTGGAAAAACTGCGAGTGGGGCGTTTTCGATGGGATGGTCACGTAATTCGCGCTAACGAGAATTCACTTGTCAATATTGGTCTGAACATCGAAGTCAACGGTAACCGACCAAAAGGTCAGCCGAAAGAACCGCTTCCTACATACTTAGTTAACAGCAGACACGTTTTCCCCCTCCTTTTCTTGCACTTCATCCCTCCCCCTCGATGATTTTTAATCCCCGATGATCCTATAGTATTATATATTCGTCCGAAAGCTTTTCCTTTGACTCTCCAAAATTCAATGCCCCCATGATCGGACGATCGCCAACAAGCAAACAGCTGTCTTTTATTTGGAATCACCAGTCAATAACAACACAAGCTGCGGCTTATCTATTCAACAAAGCGCAACGCACTTCAAACAATTTCATGCCAATACGTACAACACTATTTCTATATTCCATAGGCCGGTTCACTTAGGCAAAATGCATTTAACTGTCCGCTAGCAAGGAAATATATATAGCATTGTAGTGCTAAAATATAAGAAAAGGGATCAATCGACATTATTTTAAAAAGTACGCAACTATGTAATCCTTAAATAGGATTTGGGGTCCCGAACGTGATTTGTTAATATCGTGGAGCCGAGAAGGAAAATGGGTTTCATCATAATCATTTTTCATATGATAAAAATACTACTCCAGCATAAGACAATTAACAAAGAAAAATTGTGAATCAAGCGGATACTAAAAATATTTAGGAATACCTAAATTGTTAAATAAAAGTAGGACCTCCACTAAACTTTCCAGTGTTGCGTACTCAGCAATGGCCTATAGATATTATTGCCAAAGTTTGTACAGGAACATCATCATGATTTTTCAGTTGGGTATTTTTTGAGAACCATCATCTACCATATCAAGTCAAATCCAAAAAAAAAAATGGTTTTACCTGGGCTCTTTGATCCTGTCGCATTTCTGGATACATCATCAGTGCTGTCTGAAAAATTGAAGACGCTCCCATAATTTCCCTTAACTGAAAGACAAACTTTTCAAGCTCCGAATGCAACAAAGACGCAAAATATGCACCTACATATATATTCACCTCATACACTTTTAATCTGTCCTGTCACAATATTGGAATTCTAATTTCGTTAATGGATTCTGAAGTCTGTTTTGTAAGCAGAACTACGTGGCGTATCCACTAACTTTACTACAAGTTCACTTAAGGAAATCAATTATGGCGTCCTTTGTAACGACATGAAACTATCCAGGAGAGTTGCACTGAAAGAAGCCAGTATACATTTCACGAGCACACCATAAACATTTACAATGTAGGATCCAATTTTCAATATGGAGTCCACATTGTCCTTTGAAAGTTACAATGTAACTTTTACATTGGAAGCATGATGGCGACCCCAATAATGTTGATTAGAGTTGGCGTGCATTCACGCTCTTGCAATGCACCATATGTACGTGAACGTATACAAAAGGGAACAAGTATTCATCAATCTAAATAATTTAATGGCGCATACTTGAAAGTTGTAGTGGGAATTTTATGAAATTTTTATATTACATCTTTGTGTACTTAGGTTTGGTCATGTAAGGGCATTTGGGACACGTAGAAGGACTTGCATGCTCATTTAATGCAACCTATGATAAAAATACGACGAGAGAAAACACAACCTACAAAAATTTACAACATTCATGCCATGTAGCAGATATTATGTCCTTTTTTGTCTTACGCAAAATTTTATTAAAATAAGTTCGTTTGTATACGTCTGTCTGTCTGTCACGCCCAATATACTCGAAAACGACTAAACATATTTTGAAATTTGGTGAAAGTTTGGGGTCTGTGAAACGATTTACAGATAGTGAGTTGAAAGAGTTTGTGTTGAGTTTTAAAGGGTCCACGCCCCGTAAACATAGATATTTGCCAATGTCCCCTTAATTGGCCCGGTTTACCGAAATGCGCTTGGGTTTCTCGGGAGGACCTGGCTGGAGCTACATAGGTCGGCACAGATGAGCATGTACTTTTTTCCGAAAGGTGTGGTCATATGGGGCACCGGACGACATTCTCGATGCAGTACTCTCCAGGATCAACTTGTCGTGCAAATAGACTAGGCTCTTTGTAGCAACTCAATGTTGGATGTCTACGATGAATCCCAGAGCTGATTTCTGTAAGTCAAGATTGGTATTATGACTGCTTTGTAAAGCAGGCGTTTGCACTTCAGTCCCAGCTTAGAGTTTTTTTAGAAGCCAATACATGTTTCTTTTTCAGGTACTTTACCTCATCCAACGGAGATAAGAGATTCATCATCATTTTTTTGTTGGAGGTTTGTATTTTTTATCAAAGAACTAATAACAGTATCTTCCGCAAGTGGAGTGGGTTAAGTGGCAGATCTCAGGTGTAGTTAAGGTAAGGAGTACCGGTCCTAAGGCGCTGCATCGGGGAACTCCGGCTTCGATGTTGTAATTTCGAAAAGTGTATTTCATTTGCAGTCAAAGAGGAAAGTTTTCAAAATTTTATGCAACCTTACTGAAAATACCTTCTTTATTTTAAAAATTTAACCTTCCTGCCACACTTTGGCGAACGCTTGCGCTGCGCCCATGGAAATCGCGAAATGATACCTTTCTATCCTCAAGCGCACTCCTTATCTTAGCGACAATCCCGTGAACTTGTTCGATTGTAAAATGCTTTTCCTGTACGACAAACTGATGTTGACGAATTACTCTGTTTTAGTGATTTTTAAACTAGCGATTTTACGAACATCTTCCGTAGAATGGGTAGAAGACGTATCGGCCTGTGGGACACAACCTGGGTATGAACGTTCTCACATTAAGGAATCACCTAAACATTGGATGAGTAGACGAGGCGACTTGATTCCCTCGAAATGAGAAGCCTCTTTAAAATTTTATCTCCATCCATAGAAGGAGACGTCTTTTGGAAATATTGCCCCCTTTCCGACATCACTTTTCACTCACTTGTCGTCTCCTGATCTAAGTGGCGGTTCGCATTGAACAGGTCTTTTTATCACAGGAAACGTACTGGACAAGAAACCTCGTAAGCAGTTTTGTAACTCTTGATGGTGTTGGTCTTTGAGGGCTTTGTGGAGCGAAGAACTTGCTCCGGCTAATTATTTTTTTAAGGTTTGAAAATCTGTGCGACTGCTATTCTCTCCTCTATTCGCAATTTTGTCAGATAAGATGCACTATTCTAGGCAGTGGACTATTTGTCAGTAATCACTTTTTTGAATTGGTTGATATGATTAGGAGAAAATTTATTCTACCGATTTGGTTAAAAAAAATGTGTGGCGGTAGTTGCGCCTTGAACCAGAATTATGAATTTTCATCTATTTAATATAAACAAGGCGCTTCGGGTCAGGTTCTGTTGATCTAATTCGACGCGGTACTGACATTTCATCTCGTATCGAGTAGTTATTTGACGCAAAAGGAGCCATTTGAACCTACTAAAACTTTACTAATAATGGTAGGATTTAAACCAAACTTTCCAGTATAGTGCTTCTTATCAAAAACTATCTTACTGCAAAGTGTAGAATCTAGAATGAACTTATCGTTCTTTTCAAACTATAAAAATATACGACTGAACCTTATTTGAGCAAATATTGTAACGGAGAGTATTTTGAGGCCTAGATACTATATGCGCGGATCACCATAATTTTTTTCAGAGTTTATGAGAACGGGTCCGGGCACACCTTCCCTCTGCAACAAACAACATCTAGTTAACCAACATTTGATATCCCACATGACTACATTTGGCGAAAAAACTTTGCACCCCGCTTTGTGTCAGTCGGTACCATCGTTTCTGAAAAAAGTGCGTGTGACAGACAGACGTATAGTGACTCGGACAGTGAACTGGTTCTGTTCTAGATTAATTATGTACGATGGAACGTGGACGCTATGCCTTCTTAACAGCGTGACAACTATAGGCTTTCCGGCGGTGATGTTGATCGAGAGAGTGATCCCCGTTGTGCTCCTTGTCAAAGAGCGTAAAGCTATCTATTGCTATAAGGGAGAAAACTTAAGAGGGATGGTTGCCCTGTGCAGAACGTCAACGCACCCTTGTCGAGTGGCAACTCTCTTGGCACAATGAGCCAAGAGGCAGATGGACTGCGCGGCTCAGCGACAATTTAGACTCGTGGCTGAACCGAACGCAGGGTGAGATTGATTACATCCTTACCCAACTTCTAAGCGGGCATGGAGGTTTTCAATCTTGCCTGCACAGAATTGGGAAGGTGCGCTCTCCTGATTGTGTATTCTGCAATGGAGTGGCGGATGACGCTGAACACACCTTCTCCCTTTCGAAAGGTGGGACGGCTTTCGTCAGCAGCTTTATGCAGACACAGGGGATCTCTCTGCAGACAACATTGTTAGGGAGATTGCTAAAGAGCGCTGGCACCTGGAGGTGATTGAACTCGACTGGCAGAGGGACCGGATGGCAAGGGGTTCCCTAAACTAACAACTTTCTTCCTCCCCTCCCCTCTCGTTGGTGAAAGACATTCCTTGAATTGAAGACTCCCAATGCGGAGGGTGGGGTGGGCTAGCCCTCTGATGACAGGGAGGTGTCTAGTTGGTAATCCGACGGCGTACTGTTGCGGCAGTCCAACACTCTGTGCGTAAACGCAGAAGTAATTTTAATCAATACTTGGGAGTAATGATTGACAAAAAGCGTCTTCTATCGTGGTAATTATCTCGAGAATACCAACGAACATTGGATATAGTCTAACATATTTTTTAAGGGTAGTTAGTTCCGTGCTACCCTACGCAACTCCAGTTTGAGAAACTATTATGGAAAACCAATTAAACTGCAAAAAATTAGGAATGGCGTATAGGCTAAATGCACTCCGGGCATGCAATGCTTATCGGACAATACCAGGAGAAACGGCATATGCACAAACAGGAATGCTGCCCATAGACATCTTGGCGAAAGGGATTTGACGTTTCAGAAGCTGGTCATTGGACTTACCGCATCATTCCCGACATTCGAAGATGAATTGAAAGAAGCCATCATCACATCGATTTGGTCACGATGAACCACCATGCTGCCCAAGCTGCGTTAACGCGGCGCGAGAGTACGAAGCATATTGTATATGATTGCCTTAGATCTACCGCCAACCGAACTAGATTGGAGGCGGTCGCAGATAGGCGCTTAGCACCCGAAAATATTGTGAAACTATTGAAAACTATTCGTTAATAGCTTAGACAGGAAGAATTTCGAAGAAAACAGAATCATAATGGGCCACAGTTAAGAACTGATACAGTCCCGCGATGGAATGCTTTATAGTAGTTCCGTGCGGAAAATATGGAAGGAGGAGGACACAGTTTCTCATATAACTGCATAGTAGGAGCCAGTAGTAGGTTTTTAACCTTTCTACCTTCCAATGATGAAAAATAAACACGGACAGACGGGCGGATAGACAAAAATTCAGACAGTAAACTGATTTTAAGAAAGTTTTGTTGAAAACAAAACCTTAAAAAGGGTTTTAAAATCTAAATTCCCTATTGAGTTCTCGGAAGGCTTCTCTTGATTAGTCAAGAGGGGAATCTAAATTTCTCACATTGCTCCAAAATGACCCGAAATTAGGCCGATACGGAAAAGTCCAAAGCGTTCCAAGATTATTTAGGGAAGGACACTCCCCTCCCATAGTCATACTCAAGACTGGTACTCTTTTTCGAGGTCTCGATGGTCATCGCCGCTTTCCACTCCCTGGAAGAGATCTGAAGTACTCAGGCTCAAATTAGCGAATATGCAAAAACAGCAGGAGCTACGGTGTTGAGATCATCCAGTCGACTTGAGGACCTCCATGTGGAAACTTGAAGGAATCAGCTTCACTTCTGTTTAGAGTAGCAGTTACGGTGACTATTTTATCTACGAGGGATGCAAATTCACCAGAACTTCATTCCATTCTTCCACCTCCTGAGCTGTTCATCATTGTGGATAATGAGCTTACCGTTAGGATAAATGGCCAGATAATCAAAAGACTTATGGCCACTTGCAAGGTAACAAAATTATTGTTATTTGCAGTAGCTTCTGCTTCACTTCCCGAAATTTACCACGGTGAGTTGGAGCACTTCAAGCTCGCCACCCCTTAATCAATAGGCGAATCAAGGATTCGCTTCTACAGGTCCTGTAAAAGAGCTAAATCACGTAAGCGTTCGGTCTGAATGCTCAAAAGCCGCCGCATAAATTGAACGACCTAGGGAATTAACCGATACGGGTGCAACTAAGGTCACAGTTTCCTATGAAGAACGTCCCTCTGGCAATGAATAAATACAAAAGATACAATTAATAAATTGGGACGAAATTGTGCAATTCTTGCCAAAATAGGCAACAGGTGCTGGTGGAACTCTCAAGCTCAAGGACTGAAGAGCCTGAATTTATCTAGTTTCAGCCTAGGTATTTTGTGTTCTGTTCTGATAGTACTTCAACGTGTACTAATCGACATACTATATTTGCCAAAAAGAGGCCAACCAGAGTTGAGGTTCTGCAAACTTAAGTTGCTGAAGTTATCCAGTAATTCTGGAATCTTTGAGTAGAATGCTAAGCGATAATTCAGCATGTTAAGGTTTTTATTAGCCGAACCAGAACGCATCTATGAGCAGATTCGAGGCGTTCTATTGGGAAATACAATATATATATATAATTTATTACTTATTTATTACGATCTAATTAGTTGATATATGTCTGCTTGGCTATCTACAAAAAACCCTGCATTCTTCGTTCCTCTAACCTTTGAAACACTCCCAATACAAATTGATATGAGCAGATCATTTTAGATTAAATAATAAGTTCCCAATAGGATCGTCAAAACAATAGTCGATGCAACATAGAAAATCGTGTTTTGTTGCGTTTAAGATAAAGGCATGTGTGTCAATGTCGTGGCACACAAAACGATATCCGATGGAAAATCATCACACAAATTGCATTAGTGCAGTCCGCGAAGCCCCAATGCAATAACGATATCGACCTTAGGTTGAAATTGCACCGGCGAAATAGCTTCAGAGAATATCAACAAATGGCTGCAAGTTGTTTGTTTCCCTTGCTCTTTTCGCTTTTGTTATTAAAATCATGAATGAATGAATATGAAGGTGCAAATTGCGCAGATGTTTAGCAAAAGAAAGACACATTTAGCATATTTTACTGAAGACATTCTTGGCATACCAAGCATGGAAACTTATGCATTTTACTTCTTAGCAAAAGAAAGAAGTCTGGCTGGCGCGTACCCTACTTTTATGCTTCAATCAAAGTAATGACAAACCAAGATGATGACTCCGATAGAAGCGAATCGATTACATCACTGGTTTGGTCATAGTCAAAGCAATTGACATCATTACCATGATCCAATGAGAATTGAGGCTAATGATTTCTAACTCCCCTTGTCTAGCATTATGCATGGATTCCATGAGACCCGGTCATGAACAAGCCAAACATGAATTATGAGAAACAATTCAGAAATTCCCTGAATTCTACAAAACCTATCATCTGTAGAATCAAATTAAGTTATTATAATCGTTTGCGGTATGTAAGAATTTATGCTTAGTAAACATTGATCCGATGGATGACTAGCATTCAGCCGTGATTAGTCAAGGTTATGAATACGCTTTGGAATATACACAATTTGGTTTAGAGGACGCATGGGAAAGTGGTTAGTTCACTTGTTCGTATTCATGCAAGCTATGGAAACTCACAGACAATTTCAAAAACAAGTTCTTTGATTGGCAAAAGTTCAAACACAACCGCCGCCGAATAAGATTTAAGCACTGCGAATTAAAGGAGATAGTGAAAGGGAAAATGTGTTGACTTCTCCCTCCTAGAAATTCTTGGTCCCAAATATTCCGTAAAATTGCAATGGAATAGGATTAGGATAAGGATAGCGCATTACAGGTTCCCTTATTGCTTTAGGGGTCCTGATCGCAGGATAAACAAGTCGGAATCCGGAAGCTCGACGCTTCAGGTATAAAAGGTTTTCTGTAATAATATCTAGGTACACGATGGTTTCATTTATACATAGCTCGTAGAGTATATCCGTTGAACACATCCGATATTCAATTCGATGTGGTACTGACATTTAATCTCTTATAGAGTACTAATTTGAGGCAACAGAGGCAAGTTTGACCTACTGTAACTTGGAGGGGTTCGCAGTAAATATTGAAAATACAATTAATATACTATTATTAACTTTATTTGAGCAGATATCAGTATGGAGAGTATTTCGGGGAGTAGGTGACATATAGAAGTTTCATCTTGATTTTTTTCAGATGGCCCCTTAATTTAAATGACCCCTTTATGCCTCCCGCACTTCTTCGTTTCGTAACCGGCTTCAAAAATAATACCTAATTCGGAAAGTACTAATCGAGACGTTTCATTTGATACCCCACATGAGTATACTTGATGGAAAAAAATTGTACACCCCTCTTTTGCATGTATGGAGATTTCCCCCCTTAAATTCAACGTAGAATGATATAACCTACTGTATGCGCGGGCATTCACAGTAGCCACCTCTCCACCAAATTTCATGTCAATCGGTGTAATCATTTCTAAAAACAGTGGGTGTGGGAGCCAGATAGATAGTAAACCGACTTAAATAAGGTTTCGTTGAAAATAAAACACAAAACAGTTACAAGGCCCCCAATAAATGAGGCAATAATTGTCGGTAGGTAAAAATATTTTATAATAACTTTTCAAAATTGTCTGTGTGAAGCTTATAGAGACATTTCAAATCAAAGATAATGTCTTTTTGGCCAAAGGGCTTTGTAGGGTTGGGGTCTGCTTCAACGTTTTAGGTGGCTTCTACATGGGGCCATACCCTTGATTCTGCTGTTTAACCTGGTAGTAAAATCAATCAGATTCAGGTAATTAACCTTTTTTGATAATCGAAGAAATATGTCAGTAGGCATGACTTCTGTCATAGAATGGTAAGTAGTGTTGTTGTACCTATCCACGGTGGTCAACTGTAAAGTCGGAATGTTCTTCAAGTACGATAGGATGGTCACGGTCAATTTGTCCCTTTACCTAATTTTCTTTTTTGTGGGGCAGTACTAAATACACTTTTATTTCTAGGGATTTGGGGTAGTACAGGGTGCGGCAGCATAACTTCCTTTTTTAAAATGCGCGCCACTCAGTTAGTTGATGTCATAGCGGAGCGCTAGTGGTCTCGTTCAAGAGGGGATACTGTAAAGTTTTGTCCCAACACGGTTCAGTCGCCATCATGCGTTGGAATAGTGAGGAGCGTGCCTTTGCCGTTGAGGTTTACTTTTC
Source organism: Hermetia illucens (assembly GCF_905115235.1). Classification (NCBI taxonomy): domain Eukaryota; kingdom Metazoa; phylum Arthropoda; class Insecta; order Diptera; family Stratiomyidae; genus Hermetia; species Hermetia illucens. The sequence goes on from NC_051850.1 coordinate 171,841,861, forward strand.
AAGCGGATGTTCGGTTATTGCAACACAGCGTGCATTTCGGATTCACTTTAATTTAGCCCCGTTGGCTCCCGTCCCAGACCGCAAATCAATTGGAAGAACTGGAGTCCCTCGGCCCGTTAGATCACCTGAGAACATTGAAGCAGTGAGAGCGTCAATGTTGCAATCGCCACGGCGTTCTGCGCGCAAACACGCATCTGCCCTTGGACTATCCGATCGTTCTGTGAGAAGAATTCTTCGTGATGATCTTCATTTTCATCCCTATAAGATGGCGATAGTGCAGGAACTTTCAGAACGTGACTTCAATTCACGGATGAACGCGTGCGAGCTTCTCCTTTATGTCGTTCCCGAGGGTGCTATTGTTTTCATTTGTATGGGTCGGTTAACAAACAAAACATGCGCTACTGGGCTGACACCAACCCTCGAGAATTGCATCAAAAGTCTTTGCATTCACCCAAAGTCACAGTGTGGTGTGCAATTTCCTCAGCTGGAATTATTGGTCCCTGGTTTTTTGAGGAAAATGAGGTTACAGTAACAGTGAATTCGGACCGGTATGTAAACATGCTACGGAATTTTTTTTTTCCACGGCTGGAAAATTTGGATTTGGGGGACACTTGGTTCCAACAAGACGGTGCAACAGCACACACTTCAAAAGCATCGATGGCTGTTTTGAGGGAACACTTTCCAGAGCGCCTTATCTCAATTAGAGGCGATTTGGAATGGCCGGCACGCTCTCCCGATCTGTCCCCTTGTGATTTTTTTCTATGGGGTTTTTTGAAATCCCGTGTTTATGTGAACCGTCCAAGAACCCTACAAGATTTGAAGACCAACATCCAAGAAGAAATTGCCAACATAACACCTGCTATGCTAACAAGAGTCATGACAAACGCCAGAAATCGGTTTACGCAATGTATGGAGAATGGGGGACGTCACCTAACAGATTTGATCTTTAAAACAATGTAAATAAAAACTTTAGACATGTACCGACATTATAAAATATAAATAAATATTTTCCGATGCATACAATAGTTTTTATTGAGTTTTGAAAAAAGGAAGTTATGCTGCCGCACCCTGTATTAGACAGTGGAACTGATAAATCCTTCTTCGTTATCTGTGCCTAACTTATTTGGAACAAAGTAATGGAGAATTTTTAAAAAGTGTTTCTGGTAAATGCAAACTAGATTTATTATTTAGATGGAAATATTTACAAAATTTATCCATATAAGTTAGGATTTGCTCGCCATTTAGCGTAACTATATCTAGGTGCAGAATTTCGGCTAGGAAGTTTGGCATTAATGTTTCCTGGGATGTAGGTTTAGGGTGATGGCGGCCGTATTTGCTAGTATGGCAAATATCGCAACCGATCATGTATTTTTTTATAAAATTACGTATACCCGCAAGCAGCTTTTAAAAATTTGTAATTTTTTCTCTTCCTATTTTGTCCGCGCCTAAAAACGGGACAAATTGTACCAACTGGTCCTCCAGGTTGGGGGTTGGGTAGGGCTGACAACCCTACACGGAAAACAACCGTTACGAAGCCACAACAGGAGCCTCGGATAGGACGGAAATTAAAACGACGGACCCGGCAACGACAAAGGAACAACGATTTGCGCATTTTCTCATGGAACGTGCGCTCCCTGTACAGAGATGAAGCTGATAAGCAGCTAGCCGATACCCTGTCCCAATATAGGGCTGATGTAACAGCGTTGCAAGAGATGCGATGGACAGGGACCGGTTTCCTGGAGAAGAGCCACTACACCATATATTATAGCGGCCATCCAGTAAACCATGTGCTCGGAGTACGTTTCTTAGTCAGCCAAAAAATGAAATCTGCTGTTATCGGCTTTGAAAGTATAAGCGAACGGCTATGCACTCTGCGCTTGCGAGGCAAGTTTAGAAATATAAGCCTCATAAACGTTCACGCCCCTACAGAGGAGACTGCAGAGTCGGAGAAGGATACCTTCTACGAGGCAGTAGAAAGAACCCTCGAAGCCTGTCCCAGATATGATATCAAAATCATACTTGGGGATTTTAACAGCCAAGTAGGGAAGGAGCCCGTATTCAGGCGATACGTTGGCTCCCATAGCTTACACGAAAAAACAAATGATAACGGACTGCGGACTATTCAATTAGCAGGGTCACACGAAATGGTTGTTGGAAGTACCTGGTTTGCGCGGAAAGCGGTCCACAAATATACGTGGGCCTCTCCAGACGGGACCACTTTCAACCAAATTGACCACGTGTTGATCGAACGCCGCCACCTCTCAGCCTTGATGAATGTCAGAACATATAGGGGGGCCAATATAGACTCGGATCACTATCTCGTTGGCATGGTGCTCCGAGCTCGAATAACAATACCACCTAGAATCCCCTCTGACAATCAGGTGAGAGTGAACACTGAAGCCATCCACAACACAACCCTCCGCGACACCTATAAGAGGGAAATGGATGCCGCAATAACCGCAGTCAATAGAGGACCTGGAGATGAAGCATCAACTAATGATCTTCACAACCACCTGAAGAACGTTATCATGGATACGGCCACAAATATACTTGGCCCCAGCCGCAAAAGGAGTCGGAACGGCTGGTTTGACGATGAATGTAAGCTAGCAACGGAACGGAAGAATGCTGCATACCGAGTAATGTTGCATTCTCAAAGAACGCGGGCACGCGCAGAGACTTATCACGAACTCCGTCGAGCGGAGAAGCGACTTCACAGACGGAAAAAGGAAGCCTGGGAGAACCAACAAGTCTGAGAACTAGAAAAGTACAGGGAGCAACCGCACCAGGCGCGGAAGTTTTACCAACAAGTCAGCAGGATGAAGCCTTATACACCTCGATGCTCATCCTGCCGAGACAAAGAGGGAAATCTGATTTCCGACAGAATGGGCATATTAGAGCGATGGGTTGAGTACTTTGATGAACTACTGAACAACCAGAACATCGGCGAGTTGGAGGTCCCGCCAACTGAAGACGACGGACAAATACTGCCACCATCAAGTTTAGGAGAAACAGTCCGTGCAATTCATCGGCTAAAAAATCATAAGTCGCCAGGAGCCGATGGAATTACAGCCGAATTGGTTAAATATGGAGGCGACTAGTTACACCAAGTGGTTCATCAACTTGTGCTCAAGGTATGGGACAGCGAATCAATGCCTGACGATTGGCAGCGAGGCATAATCTGTCTCATACATAAAAAGGGAGATATCACACAGTACAGCAATTATAGAGGTATCACGTTGCTGAGTACCATCTATAAGATATTCTCCACTATCTTGCTAGGCCGGATAGCCCCATACGCCCAGAACATCATTGGCCCATCCCAAAGAGGCTTCACTCCAGGCAAATCAGCAACAAATCAGATTTTCTCTCTGCAGCAGGCGATGGAAAAACTGTTGGAATATGGACAACAGTTGCACCATCTGTTCATCGACTTTAAAGCCGCCTATGATAGCATAGCCAGGGTAAAACTGTACACGGCCATGAGGGAATTCGGTATCCCGACGAAATTAATAAGACTGACTAGGCTGACCCTGACCAATGTGCGAGGCCAGATAAAAGCAGCAGGATCACTCTCAAGACCATTCGACATCAACAACGGTCTACGACAAGGGGATGCGCTATCATGCGTCCTCTTTAACCTGGCCCTCGAGAAGGTGATCCGTGATGCTGAGGTGAATGCAAGAGGTACGATCCTCTTCAAGTCCACCCAACTACTGGCCTATGCTGACGATATCGACATCATGGGAAAAACCACCCGAGACGTTCAAACTGCCTTCATCCAGATCGAGCAGGCGGCGCGAGATCTTGGGCTGCACATCAATGAAGGCAAGACTAAATATGATATATGGTGGCAACGTCAGCACCGAAGACGAATCAACCAACAACATCAAACCGCACTGGTCAAACACAAACACGAGCAAGAATAAGGATAGGGGAATACAACTTTGAGACCGTTGACAATTTCTCCTATCTAGGGTCGAAAATCACAACCGATAACAACTACGATGATGAAATCCGCGCACGGTTGTTGTCAGCCAACAGAGCCTACTTCAGCTTACAAAGACTGTTCCGCTCGAAACGTCTCACCATAGGGTCAAAGCTCTTACTGTACAAGACTATGATCTTGCCAGTCCTCATGTATTCCTCGGAAACTTGGGTTCTTAGCAAGAAAAATTGCGAACTCTTGGCCGCGTTCGAGAGAAGAATCCTCCGAAGAATTTTTGGCCCCCTACATGAGGATGGACGATTCCGTAGCCTACACAATGACGAAATCTATGAGCGATACCATGACCGTCCGGTTGTGGATAAAATCCGGCTCAATAGGTTACGGTGGGCGGGTCACTTAATCCGTATGGATGAAGATGATCCCACCCGGAAAGTCTATAAGGGCAATATCTATGGTAGGAAAAGAAGACGAGGCAGACCCTGCCTAAGATGGAGCGATGGCGTGGGCCAGGACGCCAGACAGCTTTTAGGATATCGAATTGGTGGACCTCGGCGCAAAACCGGGATGTCTGGAGTTCCTTATTAAGGCAGGCCTAGACCGGATACCGGTTGTTGCGCCGTTGATGATGATGATTTGTCCCTTTAGTTCACATCCAGTATAATTTTCACTTTGTTTTCCTCGTTCACGATATCTTTAAGGAGTCGGTGTGTTATATGAAATTTAAAAAGTATACTGGAGATGAGTAGGTGATGTATGTAATATTACAAAAATGATATCACCGTGAAGTATAACATTACATTACCATGACTGCGCGATCCGAACATTAAAACATCACCTAACGTTACCGCATTACCAAATATCACCGCATTAGCAAGCATCATCGCATTTCCAAGCATCAGAACATTACCAATCATCATCCCATCACTTGGTACCATCCCATTACCAAGTGTCATCTCATTACCTAGCATCATCGCATTACCAGGCATCATCCCATTACCCAACATCATCCCATTACCCAGTATCATCCCATTAACAAGTATCATCGCATCACTTAGCATCATCGCATTACAAAACTGATGTTGTATTATAGTATCACCTAACACTAGCGCTCTTCGTAGTACAAGTCGCAACGGCAGTTGTCGGTGTCGACGACGAGTTTCACGCTGGCTATGAACTGACGCAGCGAGATAATATAAGGGAAAATGCATTCTAACTAGCCACAAAACTTAAGGCCAATCTCGTTATTAACTAACTTGGATAAGCCTTCGTGAAAGCATGGACTGTAGGATGGGCCGGCATTGTTATCTCAAAAGTATTATTCCTCATCACCAGTTTGGGTTCTAGAATAAACAAAGAACACAAAGTGCACATTCACTATGAGTAATAGATTTAACGTCAATAACGAATCAACAGCAGCATGTGCACAACGGCCTCCATTCAGTATGGGTAAAAGGACCCACATATAAATTAATTAACCATGAATTCTCCACCAGGACGATTAGACTTACTATAAGCTTCTTCGTGTATTCGAAAAGCTGAGCGGTTAGAGAACAAGGCTATCGTACGGAAGATCGCGGTTCAAATCTAACTGGTGGCTGTGGGATTTACATCGTGATTTGACGTCGGATACCAGTCGATTCACCTGTGAATGAATACCTGGGTCAAACCAGAGTAATAATCCTGAGCGATCGCAATGCTAACCACATTGCCTGCTATAAGGTCTTGCTACGGTCTTGAATAAAGTGCTCTAACACACTTCAAGGCCCTGATCCAATTGAATTGTTGCACCAAAGATTATTATTATTATAAACTTCTTTGAAGATAAAAACTTTCTTTATGTGTGGAAAATGAATACTCTGATCTCCTGCGGTAACTTTGGGAACACCACAGGGATCTATACCAGGACCAACTTTTCACAATATACAATTTGCCGACGACACATTGCTTTTCTATTCAAGGTTCTCCCCCGTTAAGGCATCCAAAGTGATCGCAAACTACTTGGTAGTTCTTGCAAATACAGAAGAATCCCGATGATTTGTATGGTCAAGGTTAGAGTAAATATCGGCTACTGTATGGCATTGATTTATGTAATATTTCCTAGTACAAGCGGCTGAGGCGACTATTGAGTGCTGATATGGACTGTCAATTGCCAATCTATTCCCTTTGATGTGAAAAGATGATTTTGACGTGTGATATGTTATCACATCATCTACTAAGTCAATATTTTGCGCACTTCTAAAATGTACATTATATACTGTAATAACTTATGCAATCGGGTGATAGTCAAAAGTCCATTCAAGTTTATCGAAATCGACTAAGCGGGCACCTAAAAAGATAGCGAAATTGATCGTCAAACTCCATCCACAAACATCATAACTTCACTGCAGTGTCGCTTCGAAAGACGTTTGCACGCTTATGTACCGGCCCCTTTTTTGGGACGTCAATCACAACATGCACAACGTGGGGCCCACCATTCGTTAGATCGGAGCCAGATTCCGTTTGGTTCTAAATAGCTGAATCTATGGAAGATAGCCTATTACGGCTCCTAACTTCGTTTTGGTGTATCGAATAGAGACGCAACAGTTTGTCAATTTTCTTTCAGGCTAGGCTCCACGTGTACTTGATTTCATTTTTCAAACTCAATTCTCATTTCTCACCATACCACAGACTTGAGATTTCTATTCATTCTTTGATAGTGCATCTCAATTTTCGTTTCTTGTGTTCGTCTTGGAATTTGGCGTGTCGTAGCAATGACAGTTTCCTTATCATCTTTGCCTCTACTCAGACAGCCGGTTAAGTGCATGGTCAAGACATACTTTTATCTGAGCCAGCAATTCAGTTGATTTAAGGGGGGTTAAAATATAATGATTCTGTAGGGACTAAGCCAATTGACAACCAATCAACGGAAGCTTGCCTTCGAGAGCGGATCCAAAGTTGGACACAGCGAATCGATTCTTTATCCGAGGATATATACAAACTCGGGTCCAGGTTGCTCATCTGGACGCAGGAACTCAAATGGCAACTATCTGAGCTGGACACCGACGTTTCTAGACAAAGGTAACCGGGGCCGCTCTTTACCTTTGAAACAAGGGTGAAAGTCATCCATTCTCGTGGCTGCTGCAACTGTGGAGAAATGAACACTGGTGGCAGGATTGCTTGACAGAGTTAGACTGCTTTCGCTGGGGTTGTGGCGTCCCTGATGACTGAAGTGGTCTTATTCGCGTTGTTTTGTTCGCTATCATAGAAGTACTTGTTCCGTCCGTTGTATGGAGTAGCCACCATAGAAGTACCTTTTCCTTCGGTAAGTCAAATGGGTTCATTTGCCCAAAGGAAGTGAGGGATGCTTTCCATGGTGTTTGTTGGGTAAAGGATTGCTAGACTTTCGCCAGGGATTTGATAAGAAGGAGCCGCTTGGAAAATATATGTAGTATTTTCGCATAAGCGTCATTTCAAAGAATGATAAAAATTGAGAGACTAAGTTAGTAACGATAGAAACTACACCACATGAATTGTGATTGTTTATCAATTTTGAGAACCTCGGGTTGTTAGGCAACACGGTCGTTTTGCTTCGAAGATTATTTGAAATATATGAGAGATTAATTTAACTCAATCGGAATGACTGGTCACATACAAGACATACCACAAATTACTCGCACATCAGCAATTCTAAGTGAGCCATGAGGAAAGTGAAGTTCCAGCACTGTAAAAGTGTCAAATGGTGAAAGACTAAAGGGAAAACAGGTTTGAAAGGAAGATGGTGTAAAATCTGAAGGAAGATATGGATTCAAAAAATTAAATGACAGTTGAAGGAAAAAAAATGTTCACACCTCCCTTTTACATGTAGGGGGACCCTCCCTAAATCTCAACGTAAAAGGATATCACTTATTGCATGTCTGGGCGTCCACAGGTCCAACCTTCTCACCAAATTTCGTGTCAATCGGTATAGCCGTTTCTGAGAAAAGTGTATGTGGCAAACAGACAGACGTACAGGCAGTACACCGTCACCGCAGGAGTACCACAGAGCGCAGTGTTGGGTCCTCTCCTGTGAAACGTCATGTACAATGGGGTCTTGTTCTTCCCGTGCCAAAGGAGGCCACGATAATCGGTTTCGCAGATGATCTAGCTGTGGTTGTCGTCGCGAAACAACCTGAAGACGTTGAAATGTACGCTAACGAAACCATTAGCACCATAAAAGTGTGGCTGGAGATGGTTCAGCTTGACCTTGCGGAGCAAAAGACGGAGCCGGTCTTGATTACCAATCGTAGGAAGAGGACCACGGTTTATATTCGTGTTGGTGGTCACGTCATCACTTCGAAACCAGTTATCAAATACCTAGGGGTGATGATAAATGCTAAAATAAATTTCCAGGGACATCTAGACTATGCCTGTGAGAGAGCGGCAAATACCAGCGTATCATTAGCGCGGATGATGCCTAACATTCGAGGCTCAAAATACAGTCACAGATTACTTATGGTCGGAGTGGTTCGTTCCACACTATTATACGCGGCACCAGTTTGGGAGGAAGCATTAGCGTGTGATAGTAATTGGAGGAGGGTAAATATTACTTACCGCTTAGTGGCGGTTACAGGAAGTACCTGCATCAATTCAGGCTGGATGATTCTCCCTTTTGTCCTGAATGTGGTTGCACACCTGAGGACCCGGAGCATGTTATGTTTCACTGTCCACGATTTTTCTCAGAAAGGAGGAGTCTGGAAAACTCCCTGAAAACCAAGCTAAGCCCGCAGAACATCGTCGGGGAAATGTTGAGGTCGGAGGGAAACTGATGTGCGATGAACTCCGCAATCAAAAGAATACAGGAGGAACGCGCAGGGAGGACACGAAGAACGGAAGGTTTGGTCGCTTAAAGCGCAGTCCACCCTGAGAAGTAATGCTTTGCGGCGATCCCGCGGGGAAGGAAAAAGGAGGAAGTGGGGGTGATTTTAGTGGGTGAGAATCCCACATGCTGCTGCAACCTGGCGCGGCAGTGTCTTTCTAAGATTTCCACCTCCATCCATTAAAAAAAAGACAGACAGACAAGAGATGATTAGGGGGATAGGCTACTACAAGAACATGTTGACCTTTTTGTGAATAAATATAACACCCTGAAAGTCCCAGTGAACAAAGCTAGAGCTATTGTTTTAGGAGAAATAATGGCAAACCATGTAAAATTTTGGTACATCAGTCCCCTCTAAAACAGGTACCGGAGATAACATTTCTGAGCAGGACAATTTCGAAATCTCTATCCCTGAAAACTCACGTCAATAATACAATCGTAAAGGCGAAACAGGCTTCAAGCGTAGTAAACTTTGCCACAGGTTAAATTAAAACCTGAGAGAGCCATACAACTGTTTAGGACCATTGTGAGGCTAGTGCTTGATTATGCTACTGCCTACACGTTTTTGATGCTCAAATACCTGGACAACAGAATAGTCACGATTGTGGCTTAACTAAGTCTTCATGCTTTGGCGGGTAACCCCCCCCCCCTTTAGTTCAAAAACGCGTTAATGGCTTCTAATGAGCTTATAAGGCTAAAAAAATCTGCTCCCTCCTCTGATAGACAATCCCATTTCCAAAAACTGATAATAATTTCCAGTAAGCCTTTAATAACTTCAAGAACTCAAGAACAGGACTTTTGCCCTACATTGAACTGATGCAGCAACATCGGCTCTGTCCTTCAGTTATACTGTGGTCTCTAACCACCCTTGAGTCAAAGCTGGCTACAGGATGAAAGCAATAATGGTCCTCTCTGCTGAACTGAATGGGATAAAGATGGCCACGCAAATGGCAAAGGAAAGACAAAAAAGAAGATATCAATAATCACAGACGCCCCAAAAGCCTCCACTCTTCTGGAGAAGTAAGACATCAGACATCGCATTGTCTGGGAAATAATTAACGCAACAGGAAATTATAACTTCGAGGAGATAAGAATACTGTGGTGCCCAGTCAAAAGTGAAATTATGTTGAATAAAATGACGCAATCAGCAGCAAAGGAATCCATAATCAGCGGAAACACCATGGTTTCATCCTTTGCAACTGAGGATGTACCACTGGTGGTGGAGAACAAAATCAAGAAGGCAAAATGAAAATCAGGCAACGTCGAATTTAAAAGGTAAAGATTTCGCCGCAATCTTTCCGGAACCGCCCATTAAAATACCAGCTTTCATCTGAAAAAATTGGGTAGAAATTGTAAAAGCTTTCAATAGACTTTCAGTAAACCATGCCTACAGCAAACCTTTCCGCCAGAAGATTGGTAAAATCAACAATGACAATTGTCTAAAGTGTGGCGTGCAGGACACAGAAACCTTATTGTAATATGTAGGAGACACAGTCTGTCCAAAGTCAGTTGGAAAGAGTATTTCAACTCCCTAAGAGTATTTTTTAAAAGAAGAAAACAAACTCCAGATTGAGGGGTTTATCAACTTTCTAAAAGAATCAAGAATCAAGTTTTAGGACACAGGGTCCAGTGCCTAGAAACCCAGTGACAGCTGGGGCCCTTAAGCCTGCCCAATTCTCGTCCCCCCGTAAGATCATCATGGGCCGGACCAGAGCACTTAGCTCTCCCTCTCTCTGTTAGCCTGCCGGGACCTCGTGGGAAAACTAAAATCTACAACAAAACTACTACTTTGCAAAAGTTAAAAAACTACCGCCTAAGACCCTTCAGCAAAGGTCTAGCCACACTGAGGATTAAAGGTAATACTGCATTCCAACTATTTATTTGATTCGTCCGTTCTGCTCGAATGTCAAAATTGGTTTTTAATCAAAGACTAAACTAATCTGTAAACAAAGTGATTAAGTTAATTGATTAATTCTTGATCATTCTTCCCGATTTCAGTTGACAGCTTTACTGCTTTTGATCGTATCTATACAAAGTACGTAATCAAATAAAAGACAACTCTGATCATCTTGAGGAAGATCAGTTGCGCCCGAAGCGGTTACAATTTTTGTTGACCATCAAAAAGTTTGGAATTCGGTTATCAACTGGAAATGAAAAACAAATTTAATCATCAAATTTTGATTCGTTAAAAACCGGTTCCGCATGTTAGGTATCCAGAAATAGATGTTTTTAATGCACAATATCTATGGATCTATGACTAGGAATTTCTCGATTAGTGCACACAGTTTTTGCACAATTTCCGGTGGATGGTTTTAATGAGCTCCCAGTGCGGTTCGCAAGATTGAGGTCCTATCTTTAACCGAAATGTCATTTGGATGCGGGCATACACAAATAAAAAGATTGTTTTGCTGCGGAAAAGTTCTAAAAATTTTGACTGAGAACTTTAGATAGAATATTCGATTTTGGTTGCTTCGCCAAAAAGACATTCACCAACCTAATATTATCTGAACTTTGTCACCTCAGATTCTTGTTTGTATCTGTTGCTGCTTATTTAACTACTAATTGCTAAATGTGAAAGTAAAAGCGTGAAGGACGCGTCGTCGCGAAAAGCCCCCTTAAACTAATGGGCGAGGATTTATATTCTTTTAACGAAAATATTCTTTAGGAAGATGTTTAGCGCTAATCCAATAATAAGCAAAATGTCTAGACATAGAAGAATAGAGGTCAGAACTGAAGATTACAAGATTTTCAACATTTTTTTTTTTACATTTGGCCTCGTATGACTAACGAATTCGGGAAATTTACTGAGTATGTGTAAAAGATAGATAATCGCAATTAGGCTCGCTTAGAAATTTTGCTGTATCATCGGATGTATCTCTGAGTGCAACGACATTTCAACGTTTTATTGTTTGAAATTTTATTTCGCGGATATATCGGTAGCTTAAAATCTGATATAAACTATTATTGCTTTTTTTCTATTAAATTAAAATTTATGCAACTATTCAGCACGATGAACGGTAATAGCCAAAGTCGATGGTTGTTTGCTTACCTGAGAAAATCAGCATCTTCCAAGTTTCCAATGCAATCAGAGGAATTACAAAAGTGAAGGTGATTCAGTGGCTTTAGTGAAATTATACAAGCCACCAAACATGGCCGCTGTTTATCTAGCGGCATAACCGACCAATACTGAATTTTTGAGGTCAACTTATTGGAATGTCTACTTTAAAATCAGCGAAGAAAACACATTGTTGAAATAATTTTAACATTTTCAATCGTTTGTTTACTATTGTTGAGATTTATGGCGCTATAATAAATGAAATGAAATGAAATGAATATTAAAATTTTCGTTTGGTATTTAGCGATAATAAGAATTCTTTTGGCACTAAGTTCAGGAATAAATAAATTTATTGACATTTGTCGATTAAAATGAATTAATGATACTAAAATGATTGAAATATGGACGGTTGTGATGTGTACAAAATAAAATTGTAGAGAAGCATTCGAAAGTTTCATTGATGATTTAACAAATAATAATTGAAAGTTTTTAATTGTATTAGGACCTTGAATAAAGTCGTTCCGTTTCTTTGTGAAAATTATAGTTTTGCTTAAAAAAAAATAGTATGTCGAATGTCAAGAAAAATAGTCTATCGCTGGGCGATAATTTTATAATTTTTTTGACCGCATTACAATTTTCATTCGGAAAAAGGTTACGTCTTTCGGGGCACTTTAAGAGCACCTCCCTTTTTTGGGTATTTATAAGATTGCAAGCATTCTTCAGCTAAGTCATATACCACTATTCGGGATAAATGACAATCGAAAAGGGCTTATCATTTAAGCGTTTCTAAGTATGTTTTCACAGGTGGTGTGCAGGCCCAACGAGAAAGGGAGAAAAAAGGTCAAATTTTTCTGTGACCGGCATTTTTGCGGGGCCTGGCTTTTCCTAGCTGAGCACCCCAATTTCTGGCTGAAATCATGGTGGTGTCACATGTGGCACTTTGTCGCACTCCTAAAGCGGCCATGTTCTCTTCAATGCTTACCTTACACGCATCGATCTCCCGTTGATGTATTTGATGTTACTAATTTCTGATTTGTTACACTGACGTGGAAAAACTTAGAAAGACACGTTCGCTCCAGCAGACGCGTGTGGGATTCGCATCCACTAAAAGCCATATTCGGCTTCTCCAGCGTAAGCGCCGCAAGGCAAACATTTGGGTATTACTTTTCGGGGTGGGTATGCGTTTAAACACTCATGTTTCTGCCCCTTTCTGTTTAACTTTACCTTTCCTTCAGTTCAATAAATGACGACCGTGACTCAGTTAGTTCATTATACCTTCTGATGTGGACAAAACCGTAACGCAGTTCCCGTGGCTCATTCTCCTGCCCAGCGCTTGGATCAAATTCCTCCGATTCATCACGAATCTTGGGCAGTGAAACATCATATCCTCTGGATACCCCGTTATGCCAGCACTTTTAAAACAATTCGGTGAATTATCCAGCTCATAGCGATGCAAATATTGCCAGTAGCAACCATCTTGCCCTGTGAGATAGTGAATAAAGTGGTAATTAGCCTCCCTATGTTTCAGTTCAAACCACACTTATGTTGGAAACAAGCTTGTGCGTCCAGCGGCTCTTTGTAGACTTGCTCAGCTTGCTCGCATTCCTGCCATCATACATCTTCCAGGGTATGGCCTCATGTGATGTGGTTCTAGAAGCACTACAAACCATCATAGGCATCAGACGGTAAACCCAATTCAAATGCTTCCGTCTCTGAGAATTTGCAAAGGCTTCCGCTCATACAGATGATGCGTAGAGCAGAATGGATCGCGCCGTCCCGTCTAGCAGCAACCTCTCACAGAGTTTGACCTGATAATATTCGACAACATATCCTATCGGTGCAACACCTTCCATGGCTCCACGTTTTCGGATGCAAAACAGCTGGTTAATAAACAGCTTCTACTTTGGTAGCGTAGTCGAATGGAGTCGCTCTACGAGGGGTATCAACTATATCTTCAGCTGTTTCTACTTTTGCTATTGCCAACGATGACTTAACCAAGCCCAGCGATTCAGCACAATCACTGTATACCCTCGAAAATGTAAATCGCAATACTGGTGCAATGCCGAAAATGCCACGACCTACCAAGTCGTCGCTATCTACGTGCTTAGGAAGTCATTCCACGAAACTTTGGCTTTTGAAAATGTGCTTCCTACTGTGCCTAAAATTGTAGCCTCAACATCTTCTCCGCGCCTCTCATTCTGAGTTGATTTCATCTACAATGCCTTCCCACATCAGGGTTACTTCAACTGGCTCTACATCCCCTATGTGGCGACTTACGGTCCACCGAGCCTCGGATCCTATCTCACTCCGCCACGTCTTTAACGGCACAATATTAGCAGGTCACGAATCGGGACACAACCGCTCCACTTTTTGACATCGTTGCCGTCGCCAACGAAGCTCCACTTCGCGCCGCTGTTATATACCTTGGTACGTCATCCACTCATCTACGGATGATGCAATGGAGTACATAAAGAGCAAAGTTGGTTTACTTTCTCCTCTGTCCTATGTCAAACTGACAAAAGACAACAACACCGATCAAGTGATTGCGTCTTTGAACGTTACTTATCCCCACGAATTTGACGTCCTCGGTAGCCCTTTTTTTGGCCTGAATGTGTATTCGTCAAGCCATACAAGCGCACCAATTGGCGGGTAAATTTCAGGGCAACCCGCCTGCCTCGCCTAACAATGTAACTAGATCCGTGTTTACTGTCTTATGAGAATGTTAGGGGTTTAATAACCAAGCTGGCGGCCTTCAATTTATCCGGCAGCAAAACAACACCAACAACAGCGGCAGCAACATCTGTATCTCCGAAAGCTGGCTGGGCGATGCCATATTAAATTCTGAGCTCCTCGAAGGGTAGTCCACTTTCCGCTGGGACGGGGACCGGGATGCATTTCGTAAGTCCACCGGCACAGGGGTCCTAATTGTAATAAAATGCACACTCTCCGCCGAACTCGATTTCTCCTCCTCTGGCCAGATGCTAAATGCTGGCAGGCTTGTTCTCCGCAAACCAATAGCGCTACTTAGCTCGTTTGATCTTCGACCTTAATGCTACTACCGATTTTTATATGGCGCAATTATTATAGCTACATCGATGTTTTCCTCATGGATGTTTAGCGAGAGTAGGTATTGCGCTGACTGATTAAGGTTGATTTGCATTAACGTCATCTGCTGTTTGCGCTGAAGACTCTCTTGTATTCTGGGCACCTGCTACCGGCTGCAATTTGACTACGGTCCATACCCTCCTTCCTTACAATAAGCTATTTGGGTCAAGTCCGCAGTTCTTGCTGATCCGCATCTTCTGAACTGCTTCAACCCGTCTTTTGAACTGATCGGAGCCGAAGAATCTAAAATATCGCTTGAGTGCCAGCTGCTTCCTGAACCGACACATATTCCAGTTTACAGTTACTCTCCCTGTATCCTATTATTTGAATGATGTCTCTAATGGCAGGCTGATGGTGGAAGTTATTGTTCTACTGTAAGTTTTTCTTAACTTTTTCATTGCTGGTAGTCCGATATTGTCGAATGACTTTCCAAGGCTCTCGAACTTCCTCCTTGAGGGTGATCTTAGCTACATCTTTGCAGACTATAGCAATCTCAGCTAACCTTTATGTCCGCTTCCGGTTCTAACAGCTCAAGAATTTGTTCGCGTTTACATCCTTCAATTTCTTAAGTTTCAACATAAAGTCTCCGTTTTGAGAACTTCTAATGTGGCTGACATTATTTCCCAAACTAGTGAGTTCGTGGTCTGCCTTCACTCTCCTGAGAACGATTATCACAAATTTGCTTCCAAGACAAGAACTTCTCGATAAAAATGTTAAATAAACTTGTTACATTTATGATAGGCCTTAGTTTATACCTTGGACTGGGATATACTGTTAAGACAGTTCCTAATTAGCTCTTAGTTAAGCGTTGTAATTTTATAGGATAATAAGAAGTGTTTTTTTCTGTAGAGGTATATACATATATGGCCGCTATTTACTTCTTGGTGGGGTATAGGATGTCAACCTCACCTACGCTCCATCATTTGCTCACCCCATGATTTCCTGAGACGGCACCACTCCTCCTCGACTGCTTTGCGGCTAGGTCCGCCATCATTTGCGATTACCTGAAATGCCCTGCAGCTCACCCCTCGATTTCCTGAGACGCCAGCACTTCTCCTCTACTGTTTAGCGCCTAGTGTCCTTCAAGCAACCCAGTCGTCAGCCATTTTGGGAGAGTGGATTCTACTGCATGGCGTAGCTAGCATTGCAATTGTCGCCCCTCCTTAATGTGTGACCTATCCACTGCCACTTTCCTTTCCTTCTTCGTTTGAGATAATATCATGACAGCATATTGCGATGATACGGCGCAAACACATGTTCACGAAGGCTTGGAGGTTTTGAGTAACAGTGGATATCACTTGCCATGTGCTACTCCCACATAGCAATACAGAAAGAACACTAGCATAGAACAGTCTCAACTTCATTTTGGTGTTGAGATAACTGCAATTCCAGATTTCAGACAAGGTAGCGAAAGCAGATCTATCGCTGTGGGGCAACATCCACTTGGATGCCACCGTTGGCAGGAACTACAATTCCTAGATATACAAATTGATCGACGATTTCGATGCTCTTGCCAGTAATGTAGATAGGGAGAGTGCGATGACTCGTCAGACTGAGAATCTTGGTTTTGTTGGTGTTTATCTTCAGCCGGACTCTACTTGGCTTTCTTTCCAAATCCAGTGCTATTTGACCAAGGCCCATTACTCGATGAGAAAGCAAACAGATCATCAGCGTAGTCGAGGTGTTTGAGGAAAGAAGAGGAAAGTCATCGTTCATTGAATCCCATCATCTCCTCCGGACAAATCAGTAGGAAGAATATCACTGATAACACGAAGAAATAATATCGGTGACAGGATGCGACTCAAAATCCTCTGAGATTTTGCTTCGTTGCAGCACGTGATATTTTGCGCCTTCATATGTCGCTCTGAAAGTAGCTAATCGTTTTTCCGAAATGCCCCGTCTGCGTAGAGCACTCCAGATAAACTCCCTGTTCACCCTATAGAAAGCTTTCTCGATCAAGCTTTAGCGATGTTCTTTGATGCATTCCAGGATTATTTTAGATATTATCTTTGCGACGACAGGGAGCACGTAGATACCCCTCCAATTGTTACACTCAAAACGGGTCCTCTTCTTTGGGATCTTGACGATTATCCCCTTATTCCATTCTCTCGGAAGTTCTCGGATTCCCAAGATTTCTGTAAGAGTGGAAGCGACAGAGATAACCGTCAAGTCTGGTGGCTTTAGTCCGTTTGAGTGCATTGATGGCCAAAATGGTTTCCCTTCTGCTTGCAGGAACACTTCGTTTCCGCATGTTACGATGACTAGCCATTTCATCCATAAGAGGAGGAACCGGAAGTAATATTGTTGAGAATTGTGGTGAAGTGTTCTTTCCACCTCTTAAGTTGTTCATCATCGTGGATGAAAAGTCGACTGCTGACGGCCGTCACAGGACGACCACATGCAAGCGATTGCATGATCCGCAATCAGCGAGATCTTATGACGCCCCTTCGTTACTTGGCGATGACCTGTGTAGCACCGTCGAAAAGAGGATTTTTGATGGTGGCCTAATGCTCATCGATATTCTCAGGTTAGTATATCTGCCGTTCGATCAACAAGATAGCTCTCCCACTGTCCAGCGACAGCTGGGTCATACTAGCGGTCGTTGTTGAACTTAGAGGGTCGCAGCCCTCCAGCCTTGCGTGAAAATACCGACGCAACACGTAAGCGACGATCAGATGTCAGCGCCTCTCTTGTTACGCACATCAAACAGACAACTTCTAAATCTACTGCTGATCGCGAAGTGGTCGATTGTAAGGCATCGGTCAGTTGAAACCCAATAGACCTTATAGCAGTCTCTGTGCTCGAACAATGTGCCGCCAATGATGAGGCGGTGGAAGTTGTGGATTTCTGGAACTCTCCCACCATTGCCATTGCGATCATCAAGACCGTGTCCCCCCCCCTCCTAAAATGTCCGAATAAGGTGTTGTCAGATCCTACCTTGGGATTCAGATCATCACACACGATCACAATGTCGTCTTTAGGGAGCCTCCACTGAACTGCGTTTAATTGCTCATAACATACTCTGAATGTGATTACTGATTACACCACCAGAGCATCACCATTTTAGGTAAATTCCCGTCACCACCCATAAAGAAGTAGAATTGACAGTGATTTCACTTGTTTTTCTTCCGCATGCAAATTTGAATGCAATCATTAATTTCTACACTCACTCGTTTTGCATCTTAGTTTTTTTCTAGTAAATAATTGAAAACAAAATACTTAAAATATGATTAATAAATAAATACATCGTCATTTACTATTTTCCGCAATGAGTAATAGATTCATGGCATACATAAATATATTTCAACGAGTCGAAATGGAATTGACCAAGAGCTCATAATTGGTCATTCAAGAATTTCCCATTTTATTTTCGGTGACGCAACGCTCACAAGTGTAATCGGTTCCTATTAACACCATATTTTATTTGCTTTTTTTACGATTTTAATGCAGCACTCAATGCCTAAAGACTGCATATTTGATCATGCTCAGTACGGATAGATATAAATATGCTTCTACGTCAGATTTTTACTATTTTCAGTACACTTTGAGTCGTCAGACTTCATAACAAAAGATCTTAAAATAGAAATAGACTAGGAACTGAAAGACCTCAATCTGAAGACAAAACAACTAACTATGTAAGTGGCATGAAGTAGCTAAGCGGGGTTTCTTAGCTTAATGCTAATCCAGTACTTAAACTTGTAATATTCGAGCTATTTGTATAA
Organism: Hermetia illucens; assembly: GCF_905115235.1. Taxonomy (NCBI): domain Eukaryota; kingdom Metazoa; phylum Arthropoda; class Insecta; order Diptera; family Stratiomyidae; genus Hermetia; species Hermetia illucens. Next base: position 171,860,523 of record NC_051850.1, read on the forward strand.
TATCTGGTGGAGAACGAGGTATGCCTATTAAACCAACCGCTTTGTCGTACGAAACAGTATCACCAGGGTACTCTAAATACTGAATTCAATTTTCCGAAAGCTGGTTAATATCTAACCTTCACATGGAGATGTGTTTTAGAATGATTTCGTTGAGGTCTACCCTTAACAACATAAACTATATATAGCCATCAAATACTACGTATCATTACTATGCCATCATTATTATTCTCTGTAGTTCATTCATTATTTCCTCCGTGGAGTTTCCTGTCCCGTTCCGTGTCTACTACGTACGTATTACTATTGGCATTTTCATTATCTTCAAATGGTTGTAAAATGAAGCAGCACTTCAACGCATTTTCCAGGCATTACGTAACCAAACGATTAACGCAACGAGCATCTTGACAGAGAAATATGTATGTAAACATTAGAAGGAATGCACAAGTCAGTACAAATATAGTATGATGAATGGTCTATCAATAAATTTTATTTTATTGATGCATTTGCAGTTAATATCTCCTTAAGTACATAGAGCATGTTTATAGTTCCATATGATGATATCTTCAATGTGTGATTACAGAACTCAAAAGTAGATGATTTGACAAAAACTGAAAGCATGATGCAATTGATTAGAAATAATCATGATATATCTTTAATTAGCACTACATATATCAGTGCAAGCATAATACATGACAGAGATAGATATTTTCAAGAGCTTCTAAGACATTGTCTAACGATGTTTATTGGTATAGAATCCTGAATTCGGATACCTGCAGTAAAACAGATAGATCTTCTGCTAAAAAAATGGACAAAAGAGGTTTGATAAGCCTTAACATTAAGAAACTAACCATCAGCTCAGCATCTGTGCGGTTCAGAGTTAACTTACTATCAAATAATTTACATAACAATAAGAATTTCGTTTTTATCGAATTAATTATTATATATGGGCATATGGGTATGTTTTTGCAGAGTTTCAGCTATGATTTTTAACCATAACCAAAGACGGAGGAGACATAATCCAGAATAGGGGTGAAAATTATAGGGGTCTCTCCAACCTCCGTTAGCTAGTTACTTCATCGTGTATCTCTATTCCGGCCCCATAAAAGTTCCGGGCCTGAGGCGGATCATCTCACTCTCTCTTTGCCTTCTTTCCAGCTTAAAAGTACGCTACATATCAATCTCTTCAGTTTGCCATCAATCCATCATTCTCAAGATGTTTTATGACTTCGTCCAAGAGCACAAGAGCACAAACTTGTCCCAATTTAGCTAACCCCTTTCCAGCTTCCATCAAAGTTGTTAATAATCGTATTTAGACCACTTCATTATGAGCAGTAACATTACTCCATCCTAATATCTATCAACGATGTCGTAATCTGCAATATCAATATTTCTGAAAGGCCCAGGAATTTCCCAGAATGCAAACTGGGAACTTTTTAATCGGATTCTTAAAATCAGACTTGATATAACACTGCTCCCATGCAACAGCAGAGTCTGCAACGACACCACCGACCGGACAGTTCACCAGTACACTGGAGTGATTCAGCAAGTATGCAAAGAGCTAATTCCAGCCAGCCTCCCCAAATTCCTTAATCTTATTTCTTTCCCTAATAAAATCCTCGGCGGTATCAAATGCAGGAAGTCACTCCGAAAGATACTATTTTATTATTATTATTATTCTGCTAAGGGAAAGTCGCACCGCGTCCTTGAAGAACTATTGTGCCCCTTTTACTGGTTATAGTGTACCTGTTGATCATAGTATCTCAAGCAGGCCTGTAACCGTTAGGAACTTTAGTATGTTCCCCACTTCCAAAAGTTTCAGCTTTGCATCTGGTATTAAGTGTTCTCCCAGATGTATCGACCTACTTTGCACAAGTGCCGGACACTGTCCCAGGACGTGCATAGAGGTTTCGTCCTCCTCCTCACAGAACCTGCAGGCAGTGTCCGTAGATATCCCTAGCTTCCCTAGGCGATAGTTCAGCCGACAATGACCAGTGAGAATTCCCACTATGATTCGGAGGTTCTTTTTGGTCAGGTTTAAGCAATCCTTTGTACGCATGGGTTCGTATCCCCCAATAAGCACCCTGGACTGCTCCATCCCTGGTAGGCCCGCCCAATATAGTTCCCTCAACCGTTTCTCTTCGTTCCTTAGATTCATAGCCATGAAACCGTTTCCGATTCCACAGAAGGGTTCTGGCCCATGTAAAGGCATCCCTGCTCTCTTCTTGGCTAGTTCATCCGCTGCCTCATTGCTTTCCAACCCAGCATGGTCTGGAACCCAAAGTATCCAGATCTTGTTGGACGAGCCGAGTGTATTCAGTCTCTCAAGGCATTCCCATACCAGTTTAGAGTTCACCTGGTTGGACATAAGTGCCTTGATCGCTGCTTGGCTATCGGTGAGAATAGCTATGTTCTGCCCCCTGTTGTTCCTTTGCAGATTAAAGGAGGCACATTTGTCTATGGCGTAAATTTCCGCCTGGAATATGCTAGTGTACCTGCCCATTGGCTCAAAGTACATTTTCCTTGGACCAATGACACCGGCACCCGCTCCCTCTGCTGTGAGGGATCCGTCAGTGTACCAAGTAATCAGTTGCTGGTTTAAGCCGTATGTCGCAGCCACGCTCTCCCAGTTTGCCTTGTTACTCCAACGTGTTTCAAACTTCTTATCGAAGTGAAACCTCGTTATCATGTTGTCCCTCGGTATCAGTAATTCGGGATACCGCCTAGAAAGGATATCAATCTTCCTTCGATTTAGGCAGCTCCCCGCCTCACTCATATTCCCGGCCATCCTGAATATTGATCTCCTTGCCTGCATCTGTATGTGTAGATGGAGAGGGGTTAATCCCAGAAGGACCTCCAGGGATGCCGTTGGGCATGTCCTCATTGCCCCACTGATACGCATGCAAGCCAGCCTTTGGAGCTTATGTAATTCCCTGGCTTGTGTGCTGAGTTCTTTCTGTCCAGATTACCGCTCCATAGGTAATCATTGGCCTTACTATTGCTGTATATATCCAAAGTAGTATCTTCGGGCTGCGACCCCATTTTTTTCCTGCTATGGATCTGCAAGTCATCAGAGCCCTCGTGGCTTTTCGACAAGTGTTTCCGACATGTGTCTTCCAGAGTAATTTTTGGTCTAGCGTGATTCCCAAATATTTGACCTCTGTTTCTCGTTTTACTTCCATATCATGTAATGTTATGGCTTTCAGGTGATCCAGTTTACGCCTCCTAGTGAATGGTACTATGGTGGTTTTGGTTGGGTTGATCCGCAGTCCCACCTTCCTGCACCAGGCACTAGTAACCCTTAATCCAGTTTGGATTCTATCACATAGGGTATCTTCATATTTGCCCCTACAGATTAGAACAATGTCATCCGCGTAGCCCTGGACTTGTATTCCAGTATTAGTTAACACGTCCAGGAGTTCATCCACTACCATACTCCACATCAGCGGCGATAGTACTCCACCCTGTGGACAGCCTTGAGTGGTGTTCATGATAATAGAATTTGTACCTGTTTGTACCTCTATTTGTGTGCTTTCTAGCATTTTGCCCATCCAGAGTGCCAGGGTGTTTCCCACTCCTTTGCGACTCAGGGCATCCTGTATCTCTGTGTGCGATGTGTTGTCGAATGTTCCTTCGATATCCAAAAACGCGCACAGTGCAATTTCTTTTGTTTCTATGGCGTCCCGTAGTACCTCTGTCAGCTGATACAGAGCAGATACTATTTAGAAATAGATACTCCTTTCAGTCCTCTCAACGCATTGAAGAAATCAGTAACCTTGACAGATCAATCCGCCATCGATTTTATTCCTATATACCGGCTCGCTGGACAACCTCCTCTCCTACATTGAGCTGAGCTCGGACACGTTCAGAGAAATTAGAAAAACTTTCCTTCGCTTGAGCAAAACAACCGAACAAACCTCAATCCTATCTCAAACCATATCCCCACTCGAAAGGCGAACATTTTGGCATAACACTTCCTCCCAACATACCAACGCACACTGCATATTCACGACCAAGTTTCCGAAACCGAAGCGACCGCATCAATTTCCCAACACCAATCGGTCTCATCTTTCTACCAAACCGAATCTATATATAACCCCTTCACATATCCCCTGAGTCACCCAGTGTGAACTTCCCATCCCCTTCCCATCCATCCATTTTATCACACGGAGCATCGCACGGCAGGTATCGACAACAGCTCATCTATAGTCTTAAAATAATTGCTCTAAACAATTCCACTTTCGTTTCTTCAATTATCAACCACTGCTTCTCCGACGCCCACTTTTCCAATGACTGGAAGAGTGCTCGTATAAGTGCCACTCCCGAAAAGGAAAGCCCTCCTCGTGTCGATTGTCAGAGGCACATCTCTCTCTATTATCCAAAACAAGAACTTCGAGCAGATAATTAAGTATATTATCGACGAGCACATTGCTGAGTACCATCTATAAGATATTCTCCGCTATCTTGCTAGGCCGGATAGCCCCATACGCTCAGAATAACATTGGCTCATACCAAAGAGGCTTTCCCCCAGGCAAGCGGAGAAGCGACTTCACAGGTCTATGAACTCGAAAAGAACAGGGAGCAACTCCACCAGGCGCGGAAGTTTTACCAACAAGTCAGCAGGATGAAGCCTTACACACCTCGATGCTCATCCTGCCGAAACAAAGAGGGAAATCTGATTTCCGACATAATGGGCATATTGGAGCGATGGGTTGAGTACTTTGATGAACTACTGAACAACAAGAACATCGGCGAGTTGGAGGTCCCGTCAACTGAAGACGACAAATACTGTCACCATCAAGTGTAGAAGCAACAGTCCATGCATTTCATCGTCTTGAAAACCATAAGTCGCCAGGAGCCGATAGAATTACAGCCGAATTAGTTAAATATGGAGGCGACCAATTACAGCAAGTGGGTCATCAACTTGTGCTCAAGGTGTGGGAAAGCGAATCAATGCCTGACGAGTGGCAAAATAGAGGTATCACGTTGCTGAGTACCATCTACAAGATATTCTCCGCTATCTTGCTAGGTCGGATAGCCCCATATGCCCAGAATATCATTGGCCCATATCAAACAGGCTTCACTCCAGGCAAATCAGCAACAGATTAGATCTCCTTGCGGCAAGCGATGGACAAACTGTTGGAATATGGACATCAGTTGCACCATCTCTTCATCGACTTTAAAGCCACCTATGATAGCGAGAGAGAATTCGGTATCCCAACGAAATTGGTAAGAGTGACTAGGCTGACCCTGACCAATGTGCGAGGCCAGATAAAAGCAGCAGGATCACTCTCAAGACCATTCGACTTCAAGAACGGTCTACGACAATGAGATGCCCTATTAGGCATTCTCTTTAACCTGGCCTTGGAAAAAGTTATCCGCAATGCTGAGGTAAATCCGAAGGGTACGATCCTCTTTAACTCCACCAAACTACATACTTCCCTATGCTGACGGTATCGACATCATGGGGAAAACGACCCGAGACGTACAAAATGCCTTCATCCAGATGGAGCAGCCGGCGCGAGATCTTGGGCTGCACATCAACGAAGGCAAGACAAAATATATGGCGACAACGTCAGCACCAAAAACCAACCAAACAACAACATCATACCGCACTGGTCGAACGAGAATAATACAGACAGGAGACTACAACTTTGAGACCATTGATAATTTCTCCAATCTAGGGTCGAAAATCACAACCGATAACAGCAACGACGATGAAATCCGCGCACGGTTGTTGGCAGTCAACAGAGCCTATTTCAGCTTACAAAAACTGTTTCGCTCGAAATGCCTCACGATAGGGTCAAAGCTCTTACTATACAAGACAATGATCTTGCCAGTCCTTATGTATTCCTTGGAGACTTGGATTCTTACCAAGAAAAATTGGCAACTCTTGGCCGCGTTCGAGAGAAGAATACTCCGAAGAATTTTTGGCCCCCTACATGAGGATGGCAGATTCCGAAGCCTACATAACGATGAAATCTATGAGCGATACCATGACCGTCAGGTTGTAGATAAAATCCGGCTCAATAGGTTATGGTGGGCGGGTCACTTAATCCATATAGATGAGGATGATCGAACTCGGAAAATCTATAACGGCAGTATCTATGGTAGAAAAAGAAGACGAGACAGACCCTGCCTGAGATGGAGCGATGGCGTAGGTCAGGACACCAGACAGCTTTTAGGGATATCGAATTGGTGGACCTCGGCGCAAAACCGAGGTGTCTGGAGTTCCTTATTAAGACAGGCCTAGACCGGGGTGAATTGATGGATATGATGTTGCAGAATGGTGGACACAGAGTCCTATGGAATGGACATGGAAATAATATACTTTTTTAGTTCATAATCAGGGTTATGTCAGAGCCGTTCTTTCTCCGGATAGCCGTCGATAATAGTAATAAAATAACTAGAACTATCTGCCGTCGCGAAAGGTCTCCTGATTTGGTTCATACATATTACCAGCCAATCCGGTGACCAATTTTATGATTGCACTTCACGGGAATCAAACTTCTAATTCAAAAACCTCCCAAATCATCAACTACTCAAAGTAGTCATTGGAAGTTTAGGTACCAACACAAACCACTCCCACTCCCATAGTGCTGAAAAGATCTCCTAATTCATACAATGTGGCAAACGCGAGCTGAAATGTCTTTTTTGAGTTTTATTCGGGGCCTAAAGTCGGACTTTATCAGTCCAATCTGTTGTGGGTCTACCAGTCTAACCTGTAATCCACACATCATTGACAAGATTTCTGTGTGGTTAACTATGAAAGCGGCTTTGCAATGCAAACTCTGAGCTACTCTTGAAAAATTGAGATCAAATTAATTTAACTTTTCGGTTTCAGTTAACACCTGTCAGCGTCAGATACTTTTATTTTGCGGTAGCAACGATGCAGCTATTATGTAAATTCTCGTATCCTCCGTCCAACATGGATTCGAGGTTATGTCGCACTTCTTGGCAATACGCCTTTTATCTACAGACCTTACGGATTGGACCGAGATAGAAGAGCAAGGCCCTAGATAGAAAATCCCGGCGAGGGTGAGTATGCTCTTCTAAACAGCAGCTCCAACTATCTTAATACCAATTATGTACTTACACCAAATGCCCGCTTCCATATTCCTTAATACGTTAACTAATTCTACGTTAATTATTATGCAATAGGTGTTTGTGAATCTTAAAGGAAACTAGTAATCAAGAACGTCGTAGATATGTAGATTATCGCCTTCAAAACTCTCAATTTGTTTTATGATTAGAGTATTTTAGAACGCAATATTTACTTTAATTAGATGAACAAAAGCTACAGAATCTACTTGAAATATTATTTGCCTTCGTAGCAATTACTACGTATTAAGAAGTTGATCATTTCCCACATTTAATATGGAAAATATTCAAGATTTTCATGATTCTATTGCGATGCCATGTTTGCTTAATATAATTTTGTATTCAATACGGTAGCCTCGCCGTTTCAATTTTTTTTAATTAAGGTAACATTAAGACCCATATAGTGAAAAAAAGTAGAAAATTAAGGTGAAAAGTTTCGATAACATTCTGTTATTTCGCTTTATGTATTTATCTTATCTGAATATTCAAATAGAAAAGGTACACAATTAAAATAAAATAATATCTACAAATTTATATGGGAGGTTAGGTAGGTGCAGCTTTTTATGTAAAAGCAATTGTTCATTCATTCAATGGAACACACTTACGTAAATCCATTTTCAGGTTTTATGGAAAACGGAATCTTATTAAAATCGGTTCATTATATGTTTGCCTGTCTGTCCCCAATATTCTTAAATAAAAAATCCGCTTAACCCTTCATAACTCCATTCAAAGAGTGGTGTCACCAGAGTCATTACAGGGGACTTTAGAGAATCCATACCGTAAATCATGTGTCCGATCAATCTTTTAAAATGTGAACAATCTTCACACAAAAAAAAGAAGAAAATAAAATTACTTTCTTGTACCCCCCATCTGAGTATTAACAATTCCTTACAATGCTTAACCTCGGTGTCCCTTTACCCATTGAACAATTTTCAGCCAACCAAACGATTTTAGTGTAAGAGGTAATGCTATGCAATGTTTGAATATGAATTTAAAATTTCTTGATAAATGAACTTCACACAAGAACGATTCTATCACGACTGTGTGATTTATAACTAGTAAAAATAATCTCGTCATATATGCATATATATGGGCCTTTACTATGTCAAATTTTTGCCTTTATTGTGATATTGACCGATGTTTCTAAGAAGGGGTCTATGACTTATTTAGGCATTTTTTAATTTTTGACAAATATTGGTCAGTAATTTCTGTTTGATATCCTACAAGACCATATTTGGCGAGAAATAATTTTACATCCCTCTTTTCATGCATGGGAGCCCCTCCTTAAACTGAACGTAGAATTATGTTATTAATTACCTGCACCGATTTCAATAAGGCACAAAGTCTTGAAATCCAAAATTAAGCCAGGGATTAGCTATATACTTTTCATTTTAAAAATTATCAGAATTGAATTACTAAAAATAATTAATAGCCTTACTATTGACCTAACTGATCTAATCATTAGTTTAGGAAAAATTTTAGGCTATTAATCCAAAGCGGCAACTTCGTCTTAATTACCGCGAGGCGGTGCTCATTGTTCTTGGTAGGAGTTGAGACCTCAGGACCATAGAGGGCGATAGGGCAGGAAATAGGGATCTTGCATTTGAGATGGCCATTGATGCATTGGTCAGAAATGGATACAACTTCATCCAGGCTACGCTGGTCATCACCATCATTATCAGCCCCGTAACACTCGATGTCTGGTCTGAGTAACGAACTCCAAACATCTCGGTTTCATACCGAAACCAATTCAATGTCCCTAGCAGCTGCCTAGTGTTAGAGTTTTTTCGAATCGCGGTAGAATTTTTGGGATGTACAAGATTAAATGCTCTCTCTAAATGCAAGGGAGCAAGGTAGAGAGAGTGCCAGTTCTCATGGTGATCATCCATGATTAACTGCGTAGCGTGAATTGCGTTACTAGCTTTGCAATTCTTAACAAACCTGGTATAGTTCACGGCAATATCAACGATGTCACGGATGCAGTTGTAAAGAATGCGTTCAAAGATCTTCAAGGAAGAAGATTGCCAATCAAATGCAGATCTATACTCCTCAGTAACGCGGTTGAAAAAATCATTACTTCTAAAGCTCAGCTACAATGACGCCAAGTCCTGTGGTGTTGGCAGACGGAATTGGTCCAAACTTTGGCAGCCCAAGAGGAAGTGATTTATTTTTTTCGGAGACAAAGCCAAAGTGTAGGCTTGGGATTGGAAAGTAAAAGCAGCTGTTTAATTCCGCAAAGGGTACCTTAAACGGTGGCAGAACAGTCCATGGGGCAAATATAGAATTCGAAAAGCGTACACATATAAAACAAGTCGGGAAACCGGAAGCTAGATGCTTCAGGTATGAAAGGTTTTGTGTATTTCTTTTATAAAGAGATTTGGGTGTGCATTTGCCCCATTAGCATGTAGCACGTAAAATATGCATATATTATGTGAAAATAGCCACTTTCAAGTGATATTGACATTCATAGTCTTGAATTTGCAGAGGAGCGCAGATTTGACCTAGTATAACTTTGTTAGTAATAGTGCAATTTTCACCAAATTTGGCAGGATCATGATCTATGCTGTAGCCTACATTGCTGCAAAATTTTGTGATTCTAAGGTGAACTTAAGGGGGGTTTTCCTGTCAATTACTAAAAATTATAGTAATATACTATTATTAACTTTATTTGAACAGGTATCGATATGGAAGGTATTTCGGAGCCTAGGCACCATATAGTGACAGCCCCCTGATTTTTTCCAGATTTTTCGGTTTGGTAGTTCCTGAGAATGGGTTCGTTAAAAAAATGACCACTTTGAACCCCCCCCGCTCCCCACCTTTTCAGCAAAAGTCAAAACTAATACCGGCTTCAAAAAGTACTCACCGAGACCTTTAATTTGATACCCCACATGACTATATTTGATGAAAAAAAAATTTACACCCCCCTTTTGCATGTATGGGGACCCCCCCTTAAATTCGTAGTAAGAGGATGTAACTCACTATATGCATGAGCGTTCACAGTTCCCACCTTTCTACCAAGTTTGGTGTCAATCGCTATAACCGTCTCCGAGAAAAATGCGTGTGACGGACAGACAGACAGACAGACAGACAGACAGACAGACAGACAGACAGACGGACAGACAGACAGACAGTAAACCGATTTTAATAAGGTTTTGTTTTACAAACAAAACCTTAAAAAGATTCGGCGTTGTTGCAGGGAAGCGAGATTAAGGGTGCGAAACCGGGAAGAGTAGCCCACAAGAAGCATTTTCTTTTTGAAAAAGAAGGATTTAGTCGATTTGTGTTCTGCAGCTTCAAGAGCCCGATAGTCACAGTGCAAGTGAGACGAGACTACAGAGAATGCTTCTAACAAAGGAGTTGAAAAGTGTTAAGGAGAGTTGCATTGATGTAAAGTCAAAGGAGGAGTGTAAGATAAAACCAGACATTTTGGAAGCACAAAAGATGGTATCAACGAAGTGAAAAGAAGTTTGTCATCGAAGATTATGCCTAGGTCCCGAAAGGAGGTCGGCAGTGATACGGGTTGTCCAGAGTAGGACAAGAGAGTAGGAAAAGGACATTGGGTTTGCTTTAAGCGAGTAGGACATCTAGTAGCACTTGCTGACATTTAGTTTCAGTTGGTTAACAGAGCACCAACCCCAAGCCAGAGTATCTAGTTTGGACTGTAATAGAACACAATTTAGAAATGGAACAGAGGCAAACAATTTAGGGTCGTCTACGTAACGTAAGCACGGGCAGGTGAGGATAAAAAAAACTCATTACAAAAAATTAGAATAGTAGGGGGCCAAGTATAGAGCCTTGGCGAATACAACGGGATGAGTAAATATGAGAAGAAACGATTTAATAGGAAGGAGGAAAGGTTATTCAGAAGGAGAATTCTAGCAAAGAGAGTTTAGAGAAGTCAATGGGAATTTTGGAGCAAGAGGAGAGAAAAAAGATGGGACGGTATTCCACAGCTAGAAGTAGATCCTCCTCTAGCTTTTGAGGATAGGGATAACGGCCTCTTTCCAAAGATGAGGAAAGTGGCATTCGTCGAGCATTTTGTTGAAGATCAACCAGGGAGGGATGGAGATGTATTGTTTATAATTGATAACAAAGAGCTTAGTTAGGAAGCCCATCGGGAGCAGGTTTGACATTGGTGTCAAGATTGCCAATGGGGCACTAAACCAAAGAATGAATAACAGGAAAAATGGCAGGTAATTAGGAGCAGTCTGCACTTCAAAGAGGCGTAAAGGGCGCAGAGGTCGAGCAAGTAAACACATAAGAGAAGAACAGTATCTACCTTAGGATTGTCGTGGGGAGTTGGCAGTGGAATTAGCAAAATTGACTGAATAAGGGAAGATGACCTGGAATTACGGAAATAGCCAGTATCCGATCAAAATGGTTTCCAATTTCCTTGAGCACGAGCGGCCTCGACGCTAAACAAATATTGCTTGTGCACTTTTTTAATCATAGACTTCATACTGGAGCGCATAGTCTTGAAATGGGCGAGGTCGGCGTCATTCCTGGAAGCCTAAAACTTCTGCCGCAGTACATGCACCTGACATATATTTTTAAGGAGTTTCATGATGAACCAAAGTAGGTAACAGCGCCACAAGTAGGAGAAGAAGAGATGTAACAGGAGAGGAGATCGGACGCGATATTTTAAAAATTGCTAAGTGCTTAATTACACGTTAAGTACTACGTGATCCCAGTTGATTGAAGCTAAACCCGAGTTGAGTGCGTTAGTTAAAGTCAGGTTTGCTAATTGGCATTGGACTCAGCTTATTTACGCTCGGTTGCCGAATTGGAACGAAAGAGTTCCGTTTCAGATTTAAGTGGGGGATAATGAGCGTCAATTTTGAAATACGGTAGCGTGCAAAGAAATATGGAGACGTGATGCTTCCGCAGGTTGGAAAGGAAGAGATCGAGAGTGCGTTGTTGATGTTGAATTGGATAGCAGAGCCAGTATTCATAAAAGAGGAGAGTAGAGTGGGAAGGGTTATTGGAAGCAACTGGAGAGCTAAGATGATTTGGCAAAATGACGGGGAGGATAAAATCTCTATAGAGGAAAAAAAAGATGGAATGGAGCGTAACAGAAAGGAGTTCAGACAAACTGTCAAATAATTCTCCATACAGTTGAGAGGGGCAAGCATAGGGGAAGTATATATAAAATCCAATGAATGGAATGGAGTTGGAAGAGAAAACCCGTAAGGCAACACAATTATAAGAAGAGCTAGAGGAGAAGAAGACGGGTTCGGCGCGAAGTGGATGATGCAATTGGGAATCCACCGTCAGTGGAGTTGCGTGATGCAGCCCGTTTGCTGTCGTAGCAAAAAACGGAGTAATCTACTTAAAGTTTAACATTTTACATTTACATTTGGTTTCAGAAATACACGTGGCATAATGTTGCTGAGCCAGCACCGATGAATGGAATCGTGATGCGTGGACGAATCTTTTCCGTTGAAATTTACTAGAACTTTCCCGCCATTTGTCTGTAGCAAATCGTCGATCGTTCTTATCATTAAAACGACAGACGTGTTTTTTTTTGTTCAGGGATTAAGGGATCCTTAGCCAACGTGATACCAGAGCGGACCAAATGGAGGGCAATAAGCGTTTACTTTTTTCGTCCGTTGATTCCTTTTTGTGGGCTTAAAAAATAAAAGAGAGGTTTCGCCCAAATTACGAACAAAAGTGTTTGATATACTGTGTACTCTGCTGTCGGTTTTTGACAGATTGATGTAAAACTCTCTCGTCCAAAAAGTTTTGTAGTAAGCTGTTCGGACAACAGCAACCACTTTCTTTGTTTCGCGGTTGGCATTTTTAAAATTTGCCAGTTGGAAAGCATTTTGACGTCGAGCTACTTATGATAGAGGTGTTTCTTTAGGCAGACCCTCATTTGAATATCACCATTCAAAAGAAAATTATCACGGTGGATAAATTGCTCCGAGGATTGCGTAGGCCACTTCCTGGGTCATCTTTTTGATTTGATTCCTTGTTACAGGAGTAAAATCATTTCGTCTCGATATCAATCCCATTGATTTTTTTGGTAGGACAGTGCTTTTTTGATAGGGCACGACTTTACTATCAATTACGGTGAGAAATGGGGCTCACAAACGTAAGAAGATGAAACATTTTTATGAACCATGTAAGTACAAGGTACTGGTCACCCTCATTACGCATACTGAAGTTTACACCCCCATGCCACTTGCTGTTTTCTGACTTTTCATCGATAGGCCGATAGGCTCACATGTGGCATACCGAAGTAGTGAAGTTTATATTATTTTTACTACAATCGTGGATTGCGGTCCTTGGTACCACACCATCGAGTTTCTTGCAAAAAGTCCAGCGTGCAGGCACGGATTTGTGTGGCTCGGATCAATTTGCTTACGTTCTAATGCTACCTTTGCACCGAGAACTGCTGTGCCTTTCTCAACAGGACCGGAGCCTGAAATGGATGCCTTGGCCTTTTTGCGAGATGTGATATTGGCGTGATCCGTTTTTATAGACGACATGCAACCCTTCGTCGGGCTGTCATGGAATCTGTTACCATAAGAGATCAACTTTATTTATGTCTTCCCCTAATTTTTATTTCATTAAGGCTAGTACTGAAAACATTGCCTCACATCGCCCTACTTTATTTAGGCTCGCTGCGAAGTAGCTCCTTCATTCTGCCTAAGTCTTTTCGAATAACTGTCATTCTTACAAATAGATGGGATCGCTGCTCTTGATTACTTGATCATTTCCATATACAGTTTTCACTATCTCTTCTGACTGTTCAAGTTAGAGGCAGAGCTATCGAGGAGCGAACGCACTTATCTTTGGAAAAATTCCAACCACCGCCCATTTCCTCCTAACCTTTTTGGGGTCTGTTAATATCGCAGAAGGCAACTGATTCGAAAGAGCAAGTAAAATGAATGAAGGTGGTTTAATTAAATTATAATACGAGTACCAACGGCCGCTCTCCAAATGCGATGACAACATTACCGCACACTATGCTAATTGGCACTTCCTGCTTTAGTGCGACCTCCACTTACAAAAGGCGGTCGTGTTGACTTCATCCGTTGCAATTCATTCATTACAATGCGTTGGAGCATGAGGAAAATGTGGGTGGAAATTTCAACTTAGGTCAGCGTTTTCGATGCTATCTAATGGTGAGGGTATAGTGAACATAGAAGTGATGGGTTAACGATAATTTTTATGGTAAAACAAGGGTTTCGCTGTAAGAACGTTGCACATTTACATGGAGCTAAAGATCAATAGTGAAGATACTCTTCATGTCCTTTTGAGTATGGAAACGATCTTGTTGTTGCGAATTGTGTCATAGTGCAATTGGTTTGCAGATCTTTCGCAGTGCAAAACAGTGAAATTGAAACAAATCTACTTGAGATATTTTGATGAAATCTTTTGATGGTATCTTCTTATGCGTGCTTTCTAAAGATTGAGTCCGCTAAGCATTTAGTATCAGGTGCACCACCGTACAAGCTGTAAGGCTGCCTTTAGTGATAATACTCGTGTATTATTCGCTAATTCCGCTTCAGCTATCATTTTTACTTATTCTGAATTTGAATACAATTTTGTTGTTACTACATTCCATTGACCAGAAAATTAATCGCCGGCTCGAAAATTATGAGTCATTCAGCAGAATGATGCCAGGCTGTACTAGTACCGCCTGCACTGTTCTGGTCAGCTGTAGCTCGATAGTAGCAACAACAAGCTGGATGGCGACAGTTGTAAATCCGCACCAAGCCGCTCGGCCCACCTTTTTTTACAACCAGAACCGTTTCAGCATTTATTTACCATATGACTAAGCGTTCAGCAGGCGTCGCTTGGCGTCGACTAACAGCTGGATGTTGTCAGTGATTACGCTATTTCGCAGCTCATTCAGATTCAGTTGGTTTTGGAAGATGTCGTGTGTTGGTACAGATGGTGGATGTAGTCGTATCAAAGGCAGCTGCAAACGAAACTTTCAAATCGAGGCGAATACGTAAACAGAACAACCTGAATTGAAACAAATCCGCGAAATACGCTAGTAGGCCGCTTGCTGTGAGCGAATGCGACCTCCATTCGTCAACCGGCCAGAGAATAGACGTAAATGCAACTACGTTACTTGGTAATCCGCTTAATGTCTCAAACTTACGTAATTTGCAACTTCTCGTTGCAAAGCAGTGAGTTGATCAAAACAGCTATAAACGACTTTTGAGAAGACCTTGCCAGAGGCTTCACATACGATGATGAATAGTTTCGTATAAAGACATTAGCGGAGCTGGCCAAGCTTCGAGGTTGAGAATAATAGCCATATGTTCTTGCAACTAATAGAATGACGCAGTAACCTAGCAAGTTACAGGTGGACCATTCAAATTTGATCTAGGCCAGCGATTCATACTATTAATGTCTATCTACAAACGTTTACCTGAGTTAGCCATACTATTTTGGGAGAATGGAGGAGACGTAGCAATGGACATTTATACTTCCGGGTTTCGGAGCATCCTATGGGGTTTCCCAGAAACAGCCGATATGAGCTCGTTCCTAAACCACACCACAATCATGAAGCAAATTTAAAGCAATAACATTAACATATGTAGTTGATGACGATTCAATATTGGGGTCGGACTCAGCATCCACTCCTAAGAACGCGATGACTACCCTACATGGCATTATTTAAGGACTTCAGCTCCACCAATGTATTTGGTTGTGAAATATGTTTTACCAAGAAACCCTTCAACTAAACCAGATTTCAGATGGGTTTTTTCAGTTGCCCCAGGTTGCATACAGTGCCGTTACTCTAGTACTCATTCTGAATCACCATCTTCATCTTTATAGAGAGGTACTTTCACCTCCTCGAAGTAACCACTGAGAAATATTTCGGCAGCAAACGAGAAAGGATGAACTATGAGTATCTCGCATGGTAAAATAAGGAGAAATCGAATATGGAAAAGTCCCCCAGAATAAAAATCGAAAAAATATAAAACTTTCTTCATAGAGGCGGAGCGTTTCTAGGTGCAGCGGAATGTCATTGTATATAGGCGTATTAGATATGAGATAGCTACCTTGCGGGTATATCGATGACGCTTAAATGGTTTTCTTCTAAATGCGTGAAATTTTCCACACGCAAGTGATTGAAGAACGTTGAACGTGTGCAATGCTTTTCTTCTACCATGCAAATTTAAGCAATGCGCCGGGAGACAAATCTCCTGTATGTAGACTTCTAGCTTCCGACATAGATACACGTCGAAAGAAGTCGCAATTTCCGGTGAATAATCTTTCAGCTCCGCTGGAACAGGAACGCCAGCAACACTAGAAACTGTAACAGTGAATCTTATGATGCTAATATAGCACAAGGCCAGCCGATGGAAAGATTGAAAAGTCTTCCCAATGCATTTCTGCGTTGAAACAAACATCATTCAAGAAAATTAGTGGGATCGTGTGAGTGAAGCTCAATTAAGTAACCTGGTTGAGTCACTAAAGGATTTTTTAAATTTCTAAACTCACATCAATTAGTTATGTCAATAGTCACCCTGGCCCCCTACATGAGGATGGACGATTCCGTAGCCTACATAACGACGAAATCTATGAGCGATGCTATGACCATCCGGTTGTGGATAAAATCCGGCTCGATAGGTTACGGTGGGCGAGTCACTTAATCCGTATGGATGAGGATGATCCAGCACGAAAGTTTATAAAGGCAATATCTATGGTAGAAAAAAAAACGAGGCAGACCCTGCCTGAGATGGAGCGATGGCGTAGGTCAGGACGCCAGGCAGCTTTTAGGGATATCGAATTTGTGGACCTCGGCACAAAACCGGGGTGTCTTGAGTTTCTTATTAAGGCAGGCCTAGACCGGCTACCGGTTGTTGCGCCGTTGATGATGATGAATAGTCACCAAAGGTAACTCCCTAGCTTCATCAAATTTAACACATATCCAAACTCAGAAAAGGCGCTCCACAGCTACAGAAACAGATAGAGAAGCTTATGAATGAAAAATCCTGAATTTAACTCAGTGCAACACCAGGAGTTTGAGTACAATTACTGAAAATATTTGCGAAGCATTTGTTGGCCATTTGAAGACACGACTTGAAGGTAGATTGGTGGTCTCAATAAAAAAAAAATATATTGCGAAACACAAGTGGTCAAAATTCATCTCCCAGCAGCATAAGTAAAACCCGTGCTGATAGTATCAAAGGTGCACATTATTTGGGTTATACAGGGTGCGGCAGCATAACTTCCTTTTTCAAAACTCAATAAAAATTATTGTATGCATCGGAAAATATTTATTTATTTTTTATAATGTAGGTACATGTCTAAAGTTTTTATTTACATTGTTTTGAAGATCAAATCTGTTAGGTGACGTCCCCCATTCTCCATACATTGCGTAAACCGATTTCTGGCGTTTGTCATGACTCTTGTTAGCATAGCAGGTGTTATGTTGGCAATTTCTTCTTGGATGTTGGTCTTCAAATCTTGTAGGGTTCTTGGACGGTTCACATAAACACGGGATTTCAAAAAACCCCATAGAAAAAAATCACAAGGGGACAGATCGGGAGATCGTGCCGGCCATTCCAAATCGCCTCTAATTGAGATAAGGCGCTCTGGAAAGTGTTCCCTCAAAACAGCCATCGATGCTCTTGAAGTGTGTGCTGTTGCACCGTCTTGTTGGAACCAAGTGTCCCCCAAATCCAAATTTTCTAGCCGTGGGAAAAAAAAATTCTGTAACATGTTTACATACCAGTCCGAATTCCCTGTCACTGTAACCTCATTTTCCTCAAAAAACCAGGGACCAATAATTCCAGCTGAGGAAATTGCATACCACACTGTGACTTTGGGTGAATGCAAAGGCTTTTGATGCAATTTTCGAGGGTTTGTGTCAGCCCAGTAGCGCATGTTTTGTTTGTTAACCGATCCACACAAATGAAAATGGGCTTCATTGGTAAAAAAAAACAATGGCACCCTCGGGAACGACATCAAGAAGAAGCTCACACGCGTTCATCCGAGAATTGAAGTCACGTTCTGAAAGTTTCTGCACTATCGCCATCTTATAGGGATGAAAATGAAGATCATCACGAAGAATTCTTCTCACAGAACGATCGGATAGTCCAAGGGCAGATGCGTGTTTGCGTGCAGAACGCCGTGGCGATCGCAACATTCACGCTCTCACTGCTTCAATGCTCTTAGGTGATCTGACGGGCCGAAGGACTCCAGTTCTTCCTTTTGTCGCACTTGCAGTTTTTCTGAATGTAGTGACCCATGTAACAATTGATTTGCGGTCTGGGACGGAAGCCAACGGGGCTAAATTAAAGCGATTCCGAAATACACGCTGTGCTGCAATAACCCAACATCCGCTTGAAAAGTAAACCTCAACGGCAAAGGCACGCTCCTCACTACTCCAACGCATGATGGCGACTGAACCGTGTCGGGACAAAACTTTACAGTATCCCCTCTTAAACGAGACCACTAGCGCTCCGCTATGACATCAACTAACTGAGTGACGCGCATTTTAAAAAAGGAAGTTATGCTGCCGCACCCTGTACATCGACAACGTGCAGGTACGAAGGTACGACCAAAGTTCAATTGTGTATGGTATGCTCACTTTATTACAGACGTTGCGGGTAATTTCGCACAGGGCTGTCTCAAGAACCTAAATTCCTTCTTCTATACCAAAAATGAGCAAATGAGGTTCATCCAGCTAAACCACAGGAGGTTTTTACCACCTTACTTAACAGCGGAACAATTCCTATTATTAACTTAGTGCTCGCAAGAGTTGTAATCTCAAAGAGGACTATATGGTTCACCAGCTGATAATTCCTGAAACTGATCCTACCCCGGTGGTCAATGGGTAGTATAGGACCCAGGGCGAAACGATGGAGCATAAAACCTGGGAAACACCTGCTGAACCAACTACTAGACCTTATCTCCACCTCCAAATGCTGACCGCTAGCAGCTCTTTCTTAACGAAAAGCTGCAGACGGAGAAGGATGAAGGCGAGTCTCCGCACTTAAAAACCGGTCAAGTTGTACTAACTGGTCCTCCACGTTGGGGGTTGGGTAGGGCTGACACCACGCCACAAAAGGAGCCTCGGACTAGACTGACTAGACTAGACACAACGACGAACCCGGAAACGAAAACAGAATAACGATTTGCGCATTTTCTCATGGAACGTGAGCTCTTTGTCCCAATATGGGGCTGATGTGCTCGGAGTAGTTAGCCAAAAACTGAAACCTGCTGTTATCGGCTTTGAAAATATAACCGAACGACTATAAGCCCTGCGCTTGTGCACTCAATGGAACGCCGCCAAATCTCAGCCTTGATGAATGTAAGAACATATAGGGGGACCAATATAGATGCGGATCATTATCTCGTTGACATGATGCTGCGGGCTCGAATAAAAACACCACCTAGAATCCCCTCTGATCAATTCAGCTTACAAAAACTGTTCTTCTCGAAACGTCTCACCGTAGGGTCAAGGCTCTTACTGTAAAAGACAATGATCTTGCCAGTCCTCATGTATTCTTGGAGGGCTTGGGTTTTTAGCTAGGTAAATTACGAATTCTTGGCCGCGTTCGAGAGAATTTTTAGCTCTCTACATGAGGATGGACGATTCCGCAGCCTACATAAAGACGAAATCTATGAGCGATACCATGACCGTCTGGTTGTGGATAAAATCGATCCAGCCCGGAAAGTCTATAAAGGCAGACCCTGCCTGGCCTAGGCATCGCATAGGCCAGGAGGCCAGACAGCTTTTAGAGATATCGAATTAGTGGACCTCGGCGCAAAACCGGGATGTCTGGAGCTCCTTATTAATTCAGGCCTAGACCGGATACCGATTGTTGGGTCGTTGATGATGACTTGTGTGGAATGAAGATCTAAAACAACCCGTAGCTATTCAATCTGAACAATACTAAGAAAGTGTGGATCATCTCACAGAGACGTGCACGGGTTGCGGTTTTTTCCTACCAATATTGATAATTTAACTTTATGCAAATCCCTGTGTCAAATTGTGGTTGATATATTCTTCTTTCAGATTGACCATTAAATTTTGTAAGACTTACGGAACTGTGCCGTGCGATGGTTGAGGGAGTAGAGCGCTTACCTCTCGGTCTCGTTGCTCTTGATTTGAATCCCGGTCATAATGTTTGTGTTCGCCTTTGTATGCGAGTTAAGGGTGATGAAAATATGAAAATTATGGATAAGGATAAAACAACAATACCAACTAAAGAGACTGTGTGGATGTCCTATATTCCACAAAGGGGAGAACAGGTGCCATATATCATATACAGGGAAGCATGTATAACTATACGCTCAAGCACAACTTTAATTCTGGAATTTTTGTGCGCAGGCAATTATGAGAATACATTGGACCCTGTAATAAGCCTACACCTAACCTCCAAAACCCAAGTATGGCCAATATCATATCACGAAGTACTCACGCCTTAAACTCTGATGCACACCAAAACCATGCTGGAAGTCGGAAAAGATTATCTTCCATAGGTTCATCATAACAAAAACCTGACGATGCGCCCCATTTTGGACGGCACTTGTAATGACTTGGTTGACTTGGAGTTCATGGGAGTCAATTAAGGAGTTATTCCGAAAACATAAAAAAAATGGCGAGATTCACCATGAAGGTCACCCTCCAACGAATAGTTGAAACGCGCTTGCACTCCTCTATGATAGCCAATCTCGATAAACAATACATATGCGACCAAAAAAAAGATCAAGTAAGTTCTAGATTCGCTATTGACAAGTTGCTTCAGTTCAACAGGTATCGGTATGCTGTGTATTTTGAGCTCTGGCCACCATTCGTGATTTTTTTCACATTTTTCGGTTCGATAGTTTCTGAGAATGGATGATGGTGAAACGAATGATCTCTTTGGATTCTCCCAGCAAGTCGGATTTAGAATTTTCCAAATTCCGAATTTTCCGAACAATTTCAGATTCAAACTTTTGCAAGCCAGTTTTAGAATTTTCGGTTTCAAATTCATTCAGACATTTCCATTTCAAAATCAAAATTTTCCATTTCAAATTCAGAATTTTTGAAGGTTTTATAACAACGCGCTCGGAGAGGACATTCTGAAAACCAACACCAACAGCTCAGAAGGAGGAAAGCGTACAACGAATGTAGGAAACTCGACCAGCGTTACGAAGCCCAAGATAAACGAAAACGATGGATGGACTAAAGTTCCCAGCTAGAAAGCGAAACGAAAAGCAAAAGTCCAACTCGTCCAGATGCGATTATTATCTCCAGTAAGGGCAATCTGTCCTACGCAGAGATACTCAAAAAGTTCAAAGCTGATCCCGACCTAAAAGATCTGAGCGGAAATGTGAACAGAATCCGAAGAACCCAGAAAAGGGATCTCGTGTTCGAGCTGAAAAGATCCAGCGTAGGCAAAACTGATGACTTTCGCACTCAAGTCAAAAACTCACTTGGGGAGAATGCCGCAGTGCGGGCGCAAAAGCATGAGATCTATATACAATGTAAGGATCTCAATGAAGTGACATCGGAAGGAGCAATTCAAGTTGAAAGAACTTACCGAGGAGTCTGTTGTGGGCTTACGAAAACCCTATGGTGGCACTCAAACGGTCACAATACGAGTACCAGCGGAGGCAGCGCAGATGTTGTTAGCTTCCGGAAGTGTTCGGATTGGATGGGCTGTCTGCCGTTTAAGAGAACAAACTTCACTAAAGAGGTGCTTAAAATGCCTCATGTTTGGACACTTCGCGAAGGCATGCACCAGCAGCATTGATCGATCCGATCGATGCAGAAGGTGTGAGGAGAAACGCCATATTGCCAGAGGGTGCAATAGGCACCCCAAATGCCTACTGTGCGAAGTAAAAGAGGGACAGGATAACCGGCATATTGCCGGAAGTGGCAAATGTCCGAAATTTAGGAAAGCGCTCACTGCAATGAGAAAATAAGGTTTATTCAAATAAACCTGAATCATTGCAGGGTCGCTCAGAATACACTTGAGCAGACCACGTTTGAATCCGAGATGGAAATTGCCATCATAACTGACCACCAAGTTTGACACTGTCTGAATTCGAGGAAATGCTTGATAACCTTGTTCTTGACGCAAGAGGACGAAGTCCAAAGGTGATTACTGGTGATTTCTATGCTTAGGCCCTAGAGTGGGGTAGCAGAGAATTAAATGCTAAGGGGCGCAATTTATTAGAAGCTTTTGCGCAGATGGACATAGTTTTGGCTAACGAAGGTGCTGTAAACACCTTTCAGAAAGGGGAGTCAGGCTCGGTTGCAGACTTGATCTTTGTCAGCCCTGCGCTGGTGCGTGGTATGTCCTGGTGCGTCAGCGAACGCTACACTCACAGCCATTACCAGGCAATCTTCTTTGAGACATGTGTCGAGCCACAGGGCAAAGAGTTATCATGCCAGAAACCGAAAAAGATTTCAGGCCGGTCTGAAAAAAAATTTGGATGAGCAGACCTTCATAGAGGTGTGGTTAGATCAATCTGATAAAGCAGGCGGCTCTACGGAAAGAGCCGTCCATCTGGCTCAATGCATCGCCAAAGCATGTGACCTGTCCATGCCTAGGAGGTGCTCATTTCCCAGTAGAAGACCAAACTACTGGTGGAATGATGAACTGATTGGCCTTTGATTAGCCTGCCACCGAGCCAGAAGAGCGGTTTAGAGAGCGGTAAGTAGAGTCGATCAGGGGCAATAAGAGTGCGTCTATAAGGTATCCCGCAAAAGCCTCAAGCTCGTCATCCAGAGAAGCAAGAAGAAATGTTTTAAGGAGCTCTGCTCAGAAACGGACATAAACCCGCGGGGGAGTGCTTATAAAATCATTATGGGACAATTCAGAGACCGGTGCTCTCCGCAGATCACGTGAACCACCCTTCTGCTCAAAATCTTCCAGAGGTTATTCCCCCAGCAAGAGAAGAGCACCGACATATTAAAACCACCTCTGAATGTGACGGCAATTCCCCCAGTCACCAGAGACGAACTGTTGGTTGCGGTAGAATAAGAGACGATGAAGCACCGGGCCTGGACGGAGTACCGAATAAGGCCCTTAAGCTTGCCGTGAAATACAGGCCGAACATGTTCGCTGAGTTGTTCGAAGCGTGCATGTCCGAGGGAATATTTCCAGCGGCATGGAAGCGGCAGAAGTTGGTACTTCTGCCTAAGCCTGGTAAACCTCCAGGTGAACAATCCTCATACCGACCCATATGTCTTTTGGACACCGTGGGGAAAATGTTAGAGCGAGTAATCTATAATAGATTACTCCCTGTTGTTGAGAGCCAAGGCGGCCTTTCAGATCGGCAGTATGGGTTCCGTAAAGTCAGATCAACCATTGATACCATCAAATTGGTTAATAGTCTGGCCGAAGATGCAATCCACGGAAAGGGTAGTACCGACAAATATTGCGTGGTAGTAACCCTGGACGTGACAAACGCATTCAATTCAGCCAATTGGAATCTAACATGCAAATCCCTAGCGAAGGTTGGTATTCCCGCCTATCTCGGTGCAACTGTCGATAGTTACTTAACTGAAAGGAGGTTCTGGTATGACACCGATGACGAACCCCAGGAGTACGCTTTTTCCGCGGGTGTCCCGCAGGGCTCCGTATTGGCCCACTACTGTGGAGCATCATGTACAACGATGTACTTAATCTTCCCCTTCCGGAGGAAGCCACAGTGGGGGGTTACACTGACGACATAGCGCTGGTTGTTGTCGCAAAAAAATCTCGAAGATGCCGAGTTATACTCAAGCGAGGTAATCAGTGCTGTTGGCTAGAGAGGTGTGGTCTGACACTTCCGGACGAAAAAACGGAAGCGGTCCTCATCACTAAGCGGCGGAAGAAAAATTACGCCTGTATTAGAATCGAGAGTCATATCATCACTTGCAAGCCGACCATCAAATACTTGGGGGTGGTGATAGAGAGGAAGCTCAGCTATAAGCAACATGTACAGTATGTTCGCGATAAATCATCCACTGCTAGTATGGCCCTGGCGAGGATGATGCCGAACATGGGAGGGCCACGGCATACCTCTAGGTTGCTTATACCCAGGGTGGTGACCTCAATCATGCTCTATGTGACCCCAGTTTGGAGGGAGGCGTTGCAGATGTCAGCTAAGACTAAAAAACTGAGTGCAGTCTACAGGAGGACAGCCCTGAGGGTATGTTCTGCCTTCGGGACTCAGATGATGCAGCATTCGTCATCTCTGGAATGATGCCGATTGACATTTTGGCAGATGAGATGGCGAATATATACAATGCGAAGCCAATTTCTCCCTTATCGCAGAACGAAGAACGCTGAGAGGGAGAAATCCATAAATAGATGGAAAAAGCGGTGGGAACGCTCGGGAAAGGGTCGGTGGACTCACAGGTTCATTCCTGCCATCAAGGAGTGGTTGGAGAGACGACACGATGAGATTTATTATAATCTCACCCAGTTTCTCACGGGGCAAGGAGGATATCGTCAATACCTGCACAGGTTTAAATTGGAGACCTCACCCGACTGCCCAAATTGCGTTGGAGTCCGAGACGACCCAGAGCATGTATTCTTCCACTGTCCGAGATTTGTAGAAGAAAGGAGGAATCTAGAGGACATTCTAGGAGAGGTGCTGGTAGCAGAAAATCTGGTGCCGAAAATGGTAGCACATCAAGAAAATTGGGATGCGGTCAACTCAATGATCGCATCTATCCAAACCAAACTGCGAAAGGCAGAGGAGAGGAGAAAAGCGCGGTCGCGTGCGCCGCGTATAGAAGAAAGGTGACTAAGCTAGAATGAGCTGACCCGCCCCGTGATGTATTACCTTATGATGGTTTTAGTGGGTATAATTCCCACACGCTGGTGTGTCCAGACCAGTGTCTTTTGAAGATTTCCACCTCCTGAAAAAAGAAAAAGATAGATGGACAGACAGGCAGACAGACAGGCAGACAGACAGGGGGGACACTAATAGGGACCTTTCATACCCCACTTGTTTATTTTTGTAAAAAAAAAACATTCGATTATGCCCTGAATAGCATTATAAACTGCATCGATAAGGATATGGTATGTTAAGTACTAACGAGAATCCTTTTCCGCTTCATATTAGAGCTATTTTTGGCGGTGGATATCTCCCATGAATTCAAATAGTAATAAAGACTTTTTTGTTTCAGCAATGCCTTCTGCATTAGGTGCCACTTTCGGTGCTGATTCTTTTATTGACAATGCCTGTCCAAAAGCTGTGTAATCATAGCTCGAAAGTGTTCTAAAAAATTCTCGTTCTTCAAAAACAGGTTCGGGTCTCAGAATATAAATTGCAGTACTTCAACCTCGCTCCGCAAAAAACTGAACTTCCTCTTACGTGCTGCACATGTGTATTTCCCAAATATGTGTCTTCACGATTGACCGAAAGCCCCAAATTCATGGTTCTTTGCTATATGAGAACATGTACTCGTATTTCTAAATATTCTAAAATCGTTGCTTGCTAATCAGATGAACTGCGCTAAGAACGCTTCGCTTTGTGGCAAAATCTCCACAAATAACTTTCCGACTAATGATAAGTTAAAAATAAAATCACACGCGTATCTGTTTTAGCTGCAGCCTGTAATTGGAGTAGTATTACATTTTCTGGGGGGTAAGTACGTTCCTCTTGTTTATTTACATTCTGCTAATGATCCGCTAAGCGCGAATAACACGCGAAATTCGAATTTCGCGCGGATTGCGATTAGAGTTATTTTCTGAGATGAGTTCACACCCACAATTAAATTTACCCGCTCCCAGCCAACTTTGAAATATCGCCACCTCCCAACTGATTTAGCTTCAACTCCTCCAATACCTCGTTGTGCATTGTAATTTGTTTATTTCGACTTTAACTTTTGCTTTTTCCATGTGCCTCGTTCGAATCGGCTTTTGCAGTCCCATCGTCTTGTTATTTAATAAAAACAAATAGATCCGCCAAGGTCGTTTGTATTTAACACTAGCGGTTTGGCTAGTGGTTGACCTCCTGTAGAAATGTTTGGACTCAAAGGAAATACAGCTGATTGTGAGTGACTGCAGAGACCGGTTCTCAAGGATGGTGGTGTTTTTTTAAGGTTTGCCAATAACAAAACAAATTCATCATATAAGATAACGAAACCTAAAATTAATCACTTTGTACTAGGCAAGACGGAAATTGCAGAGAAAAAATTGTTTGGGTGGGTTTTTCGCTGCGCCTCATTGAAAGGGGAGTTGGTCGCTAAAGCCGTATTGGTAAGAACTCGTCAAAATATGTTATTCAGATTCGTTCTCGTGGAATAACATGTTGCTTGGACAGATTGTTTTCCGGATAATTGGCGCTAATTTGTTTCACGCGTAAAAAATAAGTAGAAAGAGAACAATTATAAATTTCAATGCATTCTGTGTTTGTAGATATGCATAATAAATTGCGCCGAATTCTCGTATTTCGTTATTGGATATGCACATCACGGATTTTCCAGGTAGATAAATTTAGGCGAAAAATTCATAAATCAAAGTGTTTGATTTTTGTTAATGGTAGCGTGAATATATGAATCTATTTGCAAGCTTATTATACGTGCCTACAACGGGCATACAGTCTAAATTGTTGTAAAAATAACTGACCCTGAACGGATCCGGTAAACCAAATTAACGAAATAAATCATAATGTTCGCTATTCTTCTTCATTTCATCATCTCTAACGGACCCACCTGACATCCTGACCTACGACATCACTCCATCTGAGGCAGAGGTAGCCACGAAATTTTTACCATAGATATCGTCCCTACAGACTTTCCAGACTGGATCATTTTTGCCCATACGATCACCATAGGTCACCGCAGCCTACCGAGTGGGATTTTACTGAGAAACCCAAAGAAAGATTTATCATAGAATCCCAATCACTAGTGCGACCTTAAAATCTACATCTTGCCTTAGGAGATTTCAGAAAATACGATGACTCCCAAGAGACTACTTTCAACAAATCGGGAAACCGGATGCTTGACGCTTCCGGTATAAAAGGTTTTGTGTTTCCCTATATGAGGAGCATAACGCAGTTTTCCATTGGCTGATAGCATTGACTCGAGATATTTAAATCGCTCAGTTCTGTCAATGACCGTAACCTGCCCAGAACTGAGCGATTTAAATATCCTGGGTCAATGTTATCAACCAATGGAGAACTGCGTAATAAAATTGCTTCACGCATTAACGCAACCTAGATTTCACAACTGGTGTTCTTTGTGTCCGTCTACCGCTCTCTACAGTTCTGAGTGTTAGCCGACTAAAAGACAATGAACGGCGTCTTGCGGTAATGGAAAAGATGTTGCTTTGGTCTAGCAGCGTAACACGTTTTGATCACATTCGAAATGAGGATATCCGCGATCGATATGGGGTTGAACCGATCGTGGAAAAACTGCTAATGGTAAGCGACCAAAAGGTCGGCCGAAACAACAGTGGATCGATAC
Organism: Hermetia illucens; assembly: GCF_905115235.1. Taxonomy (NCBI): domain Eukaryota; kingdom Metazoa; phylum Arthropoda; class Insecta; order Diptera; family Stratiomyidae; genus Hermetia; species Hermetia illucens. Next base: position 171,887,992 of record NC_051850.1, read on the forward strand.
GCTGGATGGGGATTTCAGGGGGTCATTCCGTGTGAAGGCCGTTTTTTTCCCTCTTTTCAATTTTTTTTTTGTGAAGAACTGAATGAAGATACAAATATGAATTTTTCACCACCAGCCCGATCGCATAGCTCGTTATTGAAATACAGAGCAATTTATACACCCATCTCCAAAAAAGGTGTATTTCTGCTGCCACACTAGAGGGTGCTACGATCATTTTAAAGAAAAAAATAAACGGCATTTTAACATGGAGACTTAACTACATTCCGGAAACTAGGATTATTAAAAAATATTAAAAGCTAAATTTTTGCCGTCGTGTTAAACTTTTTTTTGTGATTTTTTAAGGTTTCTTTAATTAATAAAAAAAAAAAAACAACAGAATGAATCGCAATTATCCTAGTTTGCGGACCGTAGAAACATGTTCTGAATAGGTAATGAAAATTTCAAAGAATTTCGTTGGATAGATGTTGGGCTATGGTGGCAGCCGATTTTCAATACGCAGTTTCGAGAAAAACGGATTTCATCATCATCAACGGCGCAACAACCGGTATCTGGTCTAGGCCTGCCTTAATAAGGAACTGCAGACATCCCGGTTTTGCGCCGTGGTCCACCAATTCGAAATCCCGAAAAGCTGCCTGGCGCCCTGATCTACGCCATCGCTCCATCTCAGGCAGGGTCTGCCTCGTCTTCTTTTACTACCATAGATATTGCCTTTATAGACCTTCCGGGCTGGATCATCCTCATCCATACGAAGTAAGTGACTCGCCCACCGTAACTTATTGAGCCGGATTTTATCCACAACTGGACGGTTATGGTATCGCTCATAGATTTCCTCATTCTGTAGGCTACGGAACCATCCATCCTCATGTAGAGGGCCAAAAAATTCTTCGGAAGATTCTTCTCTTGAACGCGGCCAAGAGTTCGCAATTTTTCTTGCTAAGAACCCAAGTCTCCGAGGAATATATGAGGACTGGTAAGATCATAGTCTTGTACAGTAAGAGCTTTGACCCTATGTTGAGACGTTTCGAATGGAATGGTTTTTGTACGCTGAAATAGACTCTGTTGGAAGCCAACAGCCGTGCGCGGATTTCATGGTCATAGCTGTTACCGGTTGTGATTTTCGACCTTAGATAGGAGAAATTATCAACGGTCTCAAAGTTGGAGTCATTCTTCCGTTCCGTTGCTAGCTTACATTCATTTTCGAACCGGTCGTTCCGATTTTTTTTGCGGCTGGAGCCAAGTATATTTCTGGCCATATTTATGATAACGATCTTCAGGTGATTGTAAAGATCATTTGTTGATGCTCCATCTCGAGGATCTCTGTTGACTGCGGTTATTGCGGCATTCATTTCCCTCTTATAGGTGTCGTGGAGGGCAGTGTTGGGAATGGCTTCAGTGTTAACTCTCACCTAATCGTCAGAGGCGATTCTGGGTGATGTTATTATTCGAGCTCGGAGCGCCATGCCAACAAGATAATGATCGGAGTCTATATGGGCCCCCTATATGCTCTGACATTCATCAAAGCTGAGAGGTGGCGGCCTTCGATCAACACGTGGTCAATTTGGTTGAAAATGGTCCCGTCTGCAGAGGCCCATGCATGTTTGTGGACCGCTTTCCGCGCAAACCAGGTATTTTCAAGAACCAATAAAAAGTATTGATTTTAACGGTCTCATTAATTCCCAGGTAATTGCTCCATTCTCAGACCAACTAGGAATAAAGATGTGAAACTAACAGCCAGACTATGCAACTGCTGCTTTACTGATTTAAGTAAAAGCAACTTGGGGTACCACCTAGAAAGAATATCAATTTTCCTTCAATTTAGGCAGCTCCCCGCTACACTGATACTCACGACCATTCTCAAGATCGTTTTCCTTACCTGCGTCTGTATGTGCAGATGGAGGCAAGTCAATCCCAGAAGGACTTCAAGGCTTAGATCTTACCTGAGCCTTTTTAAGAGCCTCTTTTGGTTTCAGGTCTTCATTCAAGGTACCTGCGCCACTGAGGGTTGCCTCCTTCCTGACGTCTGATATACTGATCTCATAGGTATTTTTGCTTGTCCCTGCCTTTTTTCACCGACGTTGATTATGGCTCCACTGTTTGACTTCACAATTTTCTCTTTTTGGGTGTCATACCTTGGATCTCAGTATTGTGGAGATGTGCCCTCAGCTGGCAGGCCAGTTTGTACGTGGTACGGGGTACCGCTTCTTTCTTAATATTATTTTTTTGGGTTCGGTTTTGTCGTCAACTTGATACCCACGAGTATGGAGGCTAGGATGTCCGCCGTGTCATAGCCCCATGAAACACGGTAAGGTCAAACTTTGTCACTGAGGCGACCAAGTATTATTGAGGCTCCGTTCGAATACAGTCAGTTAACCCCGAATGCAAACTACCCAATGCGCACGATTGGCATAACATCCTAGTTAGGTATTTGAAAGGAAGCATATAACACTTGCGAGCCGCTTTCGATACGTTACTCCCAAGCTAGCTACTCCAAGCTAATTCGAGAAACTACTGATAACTTACTCTTTAATTATACGATTCTTCTTTACCGTTCCTCCAAGCTCCCAAAAACACTACGATAGTAAAAAGATCATCTTCACATTTAATGCCGCGAGTTGTCGAGGTAGGGTGGGAACCTCATAGACTGCACTTTATCGAAGTCTCCTGGCAAAAGAAGCATCGAATGAGGATGTAATCCGTCGAGTTTTCCATTTCTGAAGAAGTAGAATTTTAAATGACGTTCGTTGTCGTAACTATTAAATCCTGATTTGCGTCCTAATCTGGTGCGCTTCTAATGATCCATATGTAAGACACGTGCAAAATTCACAACGTGGAGAAGACTAAAGTGTCCAAAAGGGCTCTCTCACATTCCTGAGCCAGACTTACAAGGATCCGTGCTGATGGGACTACACTGTGTGCAGTGGCATATCTGCGAGCTCCAGGTTTTTGAGATAGCTCTATTCTCATGAATAACTTTGCTCCCACGATTGACTATCACCAATATCCACGCTCATTACAGTAGACGTGAAAAGCATGGATTCTCTGTTTAATTTCGAATTAATTCCGTTCATTAACAAACAAGGCTTGCTAAGGGTTGGGGGTTTGCTACCAACAGTGACATCCCAAATAATCAGAAACACCCAATTTTGACGCCGTGAAAACATCATATTACATTTCCGATAAAACGGGAAGCGAATCAAAATTCCTTACACTGTCCGGACTTATTTGATTAGGCGATATTGGACCCTGAATGGTTAAAAATTAGCTAAAATGGGTTCTATCGTTGTTGAACCTTTGTTAGATATAAAAATAGTTGTACTCAACAACTGATGGGAAACATTTATGCGGTTCGCATTACCTCTAACCCCTATTTGAGGTCTCCAGTTCCAATCTAAAAACTTAGAATCATTGTCGTCAGAATATTTTTGGGGTAACAATAATTTCATGAAATCTTTTAGGTTACGAATCAACGACAATAACTGAAGATGATACATTATACTTTCTGCAGAGGTAGATTCGCGAGTATTTGCATTATTTACGGACTAGATCAAAATGGACTGACAAGTCTCCTAATAAAAATTTTGGACAGCTGGTACTATTATGACCCCGAACCCGAAAGGTCCACCCTGAATATGGTAGACAAACTAGAACCGTCACTATGTTACCAAGAAAAGCAATTGGGCATTATGAACCTTTGACCTTTGCCAATTGAAGTTCTGGGTGATATCAAGACTATGGAATGTTCAGAAAACGGACAGACAGACAGAAAGTTACCGGGATTATCGAGCACAGCATGAACAGGTAATATGCCCAAGCTAAATACCGCAGGCGTTGGTATATTAAAACGCAATCCGTGACTGGTAAGAGTGGTACTATTTCCAAGCGCCCGAAAAAGGTATCTTTACAAATTACGACCAAGAGTCATTAGAGACTCATGCCGGAGGTCACACCTCATAGACATCTAAGGCCTGATGATCTTGGGGGAAAAATAATTTTACATAAACCATAGATATTCTGAGGTCATAATGAATGCAACCTAGGTCAGATTTACAGTGATGTTCTGCGACATTGCTGTTAAACAAGAGAATTTCTGGACAACTTAAATCTTGAAAACTCCTAAAATGTTAAAAAAGAACCTAAAGCGGATGTCTTTTTTGTTCTACAATTAAAAATATAATAATGTATGATATTGTCAATATTTTCAATAAACTAAATTGAAGTAAAATACTCATGACATTCACCAAAGCTCATAAATTAGCCTTTTATTATAGCCGCTAATTGTTGGAAGTTGTCACACCGATGCGAGATACTGTGAATAAAACCACTTTTTTCTTCACTACTGGAATAAATGGATTTCTTTTCTCAAAAAATCAGACATAGTTCAATGCCAATTTGTAATGCTAATAGCCAGAAGGCTTTCTTATAAGATTTATAAAATCCTACTCTATAAAAATAACGACTGGAATCAAAATATATACATCATCAACAATTTCCAAAAAAAAAACTGAGTAATCCTTGAAGAGCAGATTTCACCGTACATCGCACGTGTATATGAATTTTTCATTGCCAACCTTTTATGGCGCTCGTGTACCTATTAAATCGTACAACCATCCTAGAACATGCTAGAATGTTTTCGACTATAAAAATATCTCCAATTCTGCTGGAAAATGATTAGTCACTTTCCCAGAAGTGAGAAGAAGTTTGCAAATTGCTTACTGACTAAAACAAGGATGGTTGGTTGGCTCCTGTCTCTTTGTGGGGAAAATCTTGTTAAGCCACTACTATAAAAGTCCACATCGTAAATAATAGTATCCTGGCCAATATTTGAAAGATCTCGGAGATGAAAAATTTATTTCGAATAAACAAACTGAACAAACTTCCAAACAAGCAGTTACTGAACGTCTAAGTGAATATGTGTTTACCTTTCATATCTGGCGAACACGCTCCGTATTGAGCCCCACATAGCCAGGAATAATATGCGACGCAGTTAGCGGCGACCTGGAAACCTACTTTCAGCCATCCACATGTCCAAACACTATTTCCCTCAGACCAGGCGGCCCTGTCAGTTGACCTGAATGGCTGCCCTACAGTTGTGACTTCGTCTTGCTACACGAGCTGCATACACACCTGGGGGTATTCATGCTGTCAGGACGCGTTCGGGATTAGAGGTAGGGTAAGTGGGTGCTGCTAGCGTGTGTAGGTGGTGTATATAAAACAATTGGAAAAACTGGGATAGTGACCAAGAACGCAATTGCAATGACAAGTCATAAATGTGCAGTAGAGGACTCTATTAAGTTCAAGCAGCCCCAGTTTAATAAGGACATATAGGATACTTTTTTGGTGCAAGAAGAGTTGCTCTTTTAGCAGACGCACAGCTGATAAGTTAGGAATTATAGTAGCCAGATATGCAATTAGGATTCCATATGTCATGAAAGGATGTTTGTCATGTACCTTGTTTTATTTTTGCCATTTTATTAGCTTCAAACACTCGAAATGCAGGTACCACGGATAAATAGTGCAGGCTCTCATATCGATTTTTGGCTCCCTTGTAAGATTTCTTCAGCTATCAACTCCTTGATGCTTCTCCGGCCAACCAATCATTCCCACATTTTCGGGGCTACTCTGGAAGCCGTTGTATTCGAGCCTTTAATATTCGTTCATGTTACCCTCCACCCATCCGGCATTGACTCATTACTAATTTCTTAGTTTTATGGCTGTTGTAATGCTATAAAACTGTTTTATATCGCGAAAAGGACTGAAAAGAAAAACTGACACAATATTTTATTCTCGTGATTCAATTCTTATTTTTAAGCAATTAAATAGAACATCAAGATTCCCACTAACAATGCAGAAGCGAACAGACAGACTAGATGCATCAAATATCAATCTCACCTTCTCGTGATAATCTTGCCCAGCGAATGAGGCTCCCGTGACCGAATATCTAGGGTTGTATTATCTGTAGGAGATGGGAATGCAAAGAGTAATTGGGGTTAGGCCAGCAGCTCACCCTAGTAAAATTGATTGTTATAACAGCGAAATAGCAGACGACAATGTGTCAAAACCTATTAGTTTGGAATCTGGAATGTGACAATGGCGCTGTAAGTAGGAGAAATGAATAAGATCTCGTCATAAACGATAACATGTTATATCCTTATCGCGGCATTTCAGACCATCCGACCAAAAGGTTAAATAATAATAATATCAAGGAAAATTGCACTGCGTCCTAGGAAAATTATTGTGACCCTTTGATAATTTTGGTATATCTATTAACTTTAGTAGGCCGACCAAGCCTATAAACGACAGGCACTTTAAGATGCTTTCTACTTCCAGGTGTCCCAGCCTGACATCTGGTATTAAGCGCTTTCCCAGTCTCTTCAACGTACTTAGTACCAGTGCTGGAAATTGTTTCAGAACATATATGGAAGCGATGATCCCCTTTCCGATTCCATGAAATGATCCTGGTCCGTTCCTGCTTTTTGCCTAGCCAGCCCATCAGTTGCTTATAGCCTTGAAATCCAACATGACCTGGAACCCAAAGTATCCCAAAATTCTGTGCGACCTGACCTGACCTGACCGCTCCCTCCGTTATAGTCCCGTCAATTTATCAGGTAATCAGTTACTGGATTAGACCTGCTGGTATAAACCATAGATCACTGTATGATCTCCCAGTTTGCCAGTTTGTCAAAATGATGAGGTTTTATTTTGACATAGCATACTATTTCTTGGTATCAATACTTCGAAATACCGCCTAGATTTCTTTCGATTTAGACGTCTCTCCTCCTCGCTGACACCCTCGGATATTTTTTTAAGGTTGCCCTGATTGCCAGAATCTGTACGTGAAAATGAAAGCGAGTTAATCTCAGAAGGACAAGTGGAAGGGATACCGTTAGACATATCCTCATTGCCTCATGGATATACACAAAGGCCAGTCTTTGAAGTTTGTGCGGCTCCCTGGCTTTTGTTATTTAATTAATCATTGACCTTGCCAGTGCAGTGAATATTCACCACAGTATTTCAAGGAATCATCATTCCTGCTAGAGACCTATAAATCATCAAAGCCGCTGTAGCTAAGCTATTTACCTTTCCCTTGGGGAAATGACGATCATGTTGGACCGAACTTTTACTTTTATTCGTTTACGGACCCGCTTTTAGGCTTAGCACCCAAGCACTCAAAAGTGACAATGACAACTGACGGTTTTGTCCGAGGTAATCCCAAAAGATGGGTCCGTAGACGAACAAAATTGAGAATAAACTACTCAGCTCTTAGTTTGGTCCGACACCAAGTAGACGTCTTGTGGACAACGTTGAGTGATGTTCATATCAATGAATGCCCTTCCAGAAGGACAGGGTGTTCTTAACTTTCTTGGATATTGGAACATGTTGTTACCTCTGAATGAACTAGAATGATTACGGAAATATTGAAAATAAAATTTTTTTTGATGTACTCCAGTGATGATGAACGCAAGGAAAATTAGTCTTTGGATTAATAAGACAATGAACAGCAAAATTATGGATTACTTCCCAACAAATCGGAAGTTGTATATGCTGAGAGTCAACATTAGTTAGAAGTCAACTAAGAGAAAGCGTAAGAAAGACGATATTAATACACTAACCAGGTGGACCGAGTACTTTGAAAGAATGTCCATCGTTGAAGATTGATGGGAACCTCGTACCATGAAGAAATTATATAGGTGGTTCAGTAAGAAGACAATAGGCCTAATAAAAAACCTGAGTACTTGGAACTGCGATAAGGGGGTACTCGAAAATCACCTGTTCAACAAACCCTTGCCTATATTATTCGCGTCTTTTATATAATATCAGAAAGTCTTCTTGAGTTAAAACTTACACTCTCCGTTGGAAAAAAACTTCTCCGAGGTTTCTTCCCTTAAGGTTTGAAGAGGCCGATTTTTTCCATAAGAAAATTTAAGGAGCAGTCACTCTTCTTAAGGGGCAATAAAAATTCCATTCTACGGACCTTGGGTTCATACAGAAACTTCCTAATTCGGCTGCGTGGACCGATGGATCTGAACCCTTTATGACAGCGAATAGCCTAACGTCAAAGTTCAAGTTAAGTGGTTCTGGGCCCACAATTATTTAGTTAGATCCTCTGTGAGTCTCGTCATTACTAGCAATATTCGAGTTCCCTGCCACCCACAACAGGATTTTGTGGCCATTGGCATGTAATGCAACAATTCCAATTTTGGTGCAACTCTGGAATTTTTTCCGCGGACACATTCTTCCGCTGTCAATTAAATGTCATTTATTTCCACCCTGAGCATGGTCGTCACTGATTATGTTTTTTAAACATTGGTGAAAATTATTAAGTTTGTAATCTAACAAGACTTGTGGCCATTTTTTTTTTTAATTTTTCTCTTCCGAAAGACAAAATAAAAAGCCATAAGACAGACGGAGGTACCTGATGTTTGCCCAGGGATTTACGGATCCGGAACCTAATAACCATTGGCCTATATGCGATATGCTTGAAGTTGCGATGCACTTCTAAGTGCTTCATTGTTTGCGTCAGTTGGATTTCAGTGCCGACAAGGTAAACAGCGAGTATATACCCTCATGATGATCTTAGAGAACGTAACTAGTCTTCCTAGCATTCATCATGAACTCATTATGAAGGCATGAACTGTGGATGTTGTGTACATTTAAGTGATCGCAACTTTCTAGCCCTTAGGACTTCTTGCCCCAATAGTCCACTCCACAGGTGGATTGATTCTATTCTATTTGGCGCGTTACAAATCACTGCGAACAAGCGTACTTGAAGGCCCCTTTGATATATCTGAACACGCTCAAGCCATTTTCCTCTCTGGGTTCGCCTTCTGAATTTGAATTGTAACGGTTCGCCTTCTGAATTTGAATTGTAACCGCGTGGAGCACTATCTTCGTGGATTTACCTTTCTGTTAGACATGTTACTACCATTGAAACGAACCCATGAGATGCCCCTTATGAACCAGCCTAAGTCTTTCTTTTAGTGGAAAGGAAGTTAGATTGATCGTCCATAGGTTTTCGTGTCGTAGGTTAGCTTCTCTGGAAATAAATATCACACTCACGTTATGCCAGGTAATTGTAATATAAATGCATGTCGGACATGATCAGTGTATAGGTTTTACAAGTTGGGTTCAAAATTTTCCAAGCCAATTCAGAATTTTTTATTATTATTAATTTCAGAAATTTCCAAACTAATTTCAGACTTTTCTAAGTCAATTTCAGAATTTTCCATTACAAATTCAGACTTTCTTATTTTCAATTCCGAATTATTTCAATTTACTATCAAGCTAAGTACCAATTTTTTACCACTAGATATGTATGGAGCTAGGAGTCTTAGAAAAAAATCTGGGCTGCCCAGCAATTTTCTATCATAACTGAACCAGTTTGAGGAGAGAATGGTCCAATGGGATCCTCTAGGAAGTCTGAAAATAATAGCAACAGTACAATTTAAACTTCTTAATACTTGGGAAGTCCTTTCGGTTGTCTGTGGACATTAATGAGGTTGTACGATTTTATATCTAATCTAAATCTAAAAAAAAGATTGATGCGATTATATCTTTTCCCAGGACGAATATCATGGTTCATTTAAAAAAATAGCTGCCCAGAGTTTTGTTTCAGAGAATCTCAGCCCCATCCTATCCAATGGTAAAAAGTTTGTATAAAACTTGATAGTAGAATGTTGAAAAAATTTTGAATTGCAAATGGAAAATTCTGAAATAGACTCAGAAAAGCCTGAAGTTAGTTTGGAAAATTCTGAAATTAGTTTGGAAAAATCTGAATTGGTTTGGAAAATTCTAAATCAGACTTGAAAAACCTATATATTCCGAATATGCAGAGCATTCTGATTCGATGTCACCTGCTGATTGGTGTTTTTGAAACTCAAGCACCCCATTTTGGATCTTAAAGTTCAATCTCTGGGTTGGGGGCTGTGTATTAGCCTTGAAAGTGCTCTTCAAGAAGATAGTTCTTGTGGGTCTGGCTATTTCTTGCTCTGGAAAGTAGCTGTCAGTCCGCTGCTGGTTAAGTTCTTTGAGAAGGAATCGTTCTAATTTCTTTTCTAAAACGTCAATATGATGCTGGGTTCAATCGGTTTCACGCTCTCCTTCAGAGCTGTTCGAACCCGATTTTGAATGCGATCTGGAAAGTGCCCTTCAATAAGTGGTTCTTGGGTCTGTGCACTTGGTGCTCTTTAGAGTACCCGTTGGCCAGAAACTTGGTGCTCTTCCTAAAAGTTTTTCAAGCCACTTTGTGCCGATTCCAGCCAACATCTGTGTTATACGACAGAGCTGGGTTGACGAGTGGCCTTGTTGCTTTCTTCTGTTTTGAAAAATCTGCGTTACACAATGGGATTTTAAACTTTTTAGTATACTGAATGGGCAGCTCTCTTCGGAAGCTTCTCTCATGCGATTGCGTGTACAAATTAGTTTAAGGATTAGAGCATTTAAGCATTAGAGATGTTAGACCATCTTATTACTGGATGCACTGTAATGGCATACTGCACGGGTGATTCATCAAAACCTTGCATAGAAGCATGGGCTGATCACGGAAACATGTCCGGTTTACCGACATAAGCCGCATGCGGTACTTGATAGTGCTGCTTACATGTATTCGGACCGGCAAATTCTAACTGATCGCAACACACTATACTTGACAAAACGAGTCACTCCACGTATATTATTGATGTTGCTATCCCCCATAATTGCAACATTGAACGGAAATATTTGAAGAAGAATGTGGCTCGGGAAATCAAAGAGCGGGTGGTTGCATTTCCCAAAATATTGTCAGCAATAGGTATTGTACGTAAATCCCTCACGGTTTTCCTTGATGTCCTGTTTGGCACTTACTGTTAGTATTAATTTAAGATGACGAAACTACAATTTGAAAAACTTGATGAAGTTTTTTAAAGCTTTTTTTCAAAATAGCTCCTTATTCTGCTTCTTTTGTAAAAAAAAAGGAATTTTTGAACTGTAACTTTCTGAGAAAACTCCCCTTCAACACTTATCTTAAATAACAAAAACCCTTCTATACTCCGCGATGCATCCATCTGTGTAAGCTGGAGCATCTTAAATATAAAACTCCTTAAGCACAAAGACAGTTTTGTAGTGCATCTCCCATTTGCGTCATGGCTCCAAGTGATTTCCTGCTTAGTTTTGTGTAAGCACCTTCCACTCATCCTCAACATAAGCGGCATCATTCACAAGTGAAGGTGCTTATTAACACCTTTGAAGTGCTGCAGTGGTGTGATGTTTCTCTTTTCTAACCTGTCGTGAGGGATAGGATGCAGAGAGAACAATCGTCATAAGGATGCCAACAATAGAATATTTTGCAGCACATGGATGGTTACAATGGGGGATGTGGTGGTTTTTTTTTGCTAGGACGAATGGCACATATTAAATTTGATTTAATTCAAAGATTTTATTTTATTTTTATTTTGTACGCATATTAGGGATTCCGTTTAGAGAAGAATTATAGGTGTTACTTACCCTATGATTCTTTGTGCCCTTCGCCGACGCAAGGACTATGTGAACTGGTAGGTTGTGATGCGAACGCTCAGCATATTTGTTGGGGCAGTAGCAACTGCAATCCTAGAGGAGAGAAGCTGTTCGATTTTATCACTTCAGCTGGCCCCTACGTTCGTGAGGCTAAGAAGAAGTGAAGTAATTGACCTAATAATCTGCACTTCAAAGTTGTTAGAGTTGATTAGAAACTGGCGAATGCTAGATGAAGTTTCACTCTCAGATCACCGTTACTTAGAATTTAGTCTAACTATTGGAGGCGAACAGCCTGTAATACAAAGACGGAATACTAGGAAAACGGATTGGACGAAGTTCAATGAACTTCTTGGCGACAAAGGTGAGCTCCCTAGATGATTAAGGACTCCTTTGGTGATAGAAGATCAATTGAAAACTGTGAATCGCACACTTTTAGAGTGCTTTGAAGAGGCTTGTTTCCCGACACCAACGCGGTAACATGATTCCATGGTGGAACTGGGAACTGCAAAGACTCAAGAAATCCAATAGGCATTGAAGATTGATTAAATACAGCGTCAATAAAACGTAAAACGTTCAAAATGAAACTCTGTTAGAGCATACTACAACATACAACAGGGAACTGAAAAGTGAAAGAAAACCTTCGAGGCTGTGCTGAGTTCTTAATAAGGATGTGTCGGCCAGGTTGGATTCTCTTAGAAAACCGGATGGTATTTTCACGAATTCCAGAGTTGAGTCTATACAGACTCCCTTGGAAATACATCACCCGGGAGAACAGGTCTCAGAAGTGGGAAAAAGTGAATTGGCGGTTTCTGCAAACCCTTCAACACAAAGGTGTTGCAAGGGGAATTGGGGCACTGCGAAAGCAGTTGTTACCAATGAAAAGGCGACACCTACTATACTATCATTTCAACACTTCAAAGCACCTGGCATGGATGGCATCTACCCAGCGATGAAAAAGGAGGGTATAGAGCACTTAGAGCAACTTCAAGGAAATGTTTTTCGAGAATGTCTTGCTCTGGGCTATGTGCCTTCCTTTTGGCAGAAGGTGAAGTTAGTCTTCATACCAAAAGCTGGGAAAGATGATTATCTAAATCCAAAGATCTTCAGGCAAATCACCCTAACATCATTTTTCCTGAAACATCTGGAGAGACCGGTAGAGCGTCACATTCGCGAGAAGGCGCTAAGGTCGGACCCACTAAATGAAAACCAACATGCTTACCAACGTGATTCTGCCCTTCATTCTTTGGTTTCAAAAATAGAGGATGCAACTCTGAAGGGTGAGTACGCGATGGGGGTGTTCGTGGACATTGAAGGGGCTTTTGATTATGCGCCCTTCCAAAAGCTCTATGATGCCGCCCGAGGGTATGGTGTTGACGAAACTCTAATAAAGTAGATCTACGCTACGCTAACGCAAAGGTTGTTTTGTGCTGAAGTGGGTGTTGATCGCTTCCTAACAACGGAAGCGACGAAATGCTGCCCTCAAGGAGGTGTGCTATAGCCACTTCTGTGGAGTATGCTGATCAACTCACTACTATGCGAACTGCAAAATCTGCAATACACGTTCGAGCTTATGCGGATGACGTGGCTGTGCTGGTTGTTGATCGAGATCTCGGAATGGTGTAGAAATACACAACGCACTGTTGATGTGATTTACAGTTAGTCTTTCAGGCATGGACTTTCAGTAAATCCAAATAAAACCACAATGGCATTATTTACAAAAAGGAGGAAACTGAATGGTCTTGCCTTCCAGAGATGATGGATACAATCCTTCAACTCCCCGAAGAAGTGAAATCTCTCCTTATTCTAGAAAAGAAGCTTCTTTGGAACAAACATGTAGAGGTAAAGATGAAACGAGATCTTATAACTTCGGGCTGTGTAGGTGGACCCTTGCCTTGACATGGGGGCTTAGGCTTCAGGTATTAATGTGGAATTGCTATCATTCCATAGTGTGGTGGGTTAAGGTGAAACAAAAGAGTTTTCACTGTAAACTAGCCACACTGTATGTCTGGGTATCACCGGTACTATAAGCACCACATCCGGCGCAGCTCTAAATGCATTACTCAATTTGCAGCCCTTGAATTTGTTTATTGAAAGCACTGCAGTGAGAGCAGCTCATAGACTAATTTGAATAGATCTATGAGAAAACAATGGACGTGGGGGCACAGAGCATTGAAAGAGGCATGTGAGTGCCCCGGCTACGGACGCATCAGACATCGCGGGTAGTACCACACCCACTAACGGAAATCCTATGATACATAAGCGAATCCGGGATATTCCGTAAGAGTGCTCAGATGCTTTGCCTCTCCCTCACCTCAAACACAAATACACACATAGGTGTTAGAGGAACAATCTAACCGGCAAAATGGAACGTGCAAATGTCTTTTCACGGGAATTTTTCTCTAGCTTTGTTTTAATCACCAACAATTTTTACCAATTATTTTACCTGCCAGATGAGAAAAACTAAAGAGGTCCTGCGGGACACTATACCGGGTTAGGTTAAAAAAATGTAAAACTGGTTATGGTATTTCGAAACAACTGGACCAGTAAAATCTGGCTCCGTTGCGGCTGACGTTGATGGCCGTGTTGGTGGTCGACCTACTGTCCCTTTATCTTTATAACTGACAAGAGCAGCAGCAATTTCTTCATGCAACATTGGCAATTCCAACAATTTTGCTTGTTGCCCCGTTTCATTTTCATTTCCAATTTGCGACACCTTACGATGATATAACGAATACGCATTGGAGGCTGCCAAAACCTTATTAAAATCGATTTACTGTCTGTCTGTCTGTCCGTCACACGCATTTTTCTCGGAGACTGTAGCAGCGATTGACACCAAATTTGATGAAAAGGTGGGAACTGTGAACGCTTATGCATACAATAGGTAACACCTTTTTACATCAAATTTAAGGAGGGTGGCGAGAGGGGTCCCCACACTTGCAAGAAAGGGGTATAAACTTTTTTTCATCAAATATAGTCATGTTGGGTATCAAAGGAAAGGACTCGATTAGTGCTTTCCGAAGCAGGTCTTAGTTATGACATTTGTTGTAAAGGTGAGGAATGCGGGGGTCATTTCTTTAACGGACCCATTCTCAGAAACTACCCAATCGAAAATTCTGAAAAAAAATCAAAAGACTGCCACTATATGGTGCCTGGGCTCCGAAATACCTTCCATACCTATACCCCTTCAAATAAAGTTAATAATAGTATATTACTATAATTTTCTGTAATTGACTGCAGAACCCCCTTAAGTTCATCCTAGCACCACATAGGCTGACTGTCGGCGGCAGCTTCGATTCGCCACGGAATGCAACTTCAATTTTTTCGCAATAAAATTTTTTAAAAAATTCCTTCGAATCGGTCGAAATTGATGTAAGATCTTCAAAGAGAAAAAAAAATAGAAGAAGAATAAGTAGGGAAACCGGAAGCTGGACGCTTCTTTGCAGCCAATTACTAAAAATTAGTGTAATATACTATTATTAACTTTATTGGAAATTTTAATATCAGTATGGAGAGTATTTCGGTTGGGCAGTTTCTGAGAATGGGTCCGTTAAAGAGATGATCACTTTAGATCTTTCGCACTCTCCACCTTTTCAACAAATGTCAAAATTAAGACCGGCTTCGGAAAGTACGTAATCGTAAATAGTCGAGACTTTTCATCTAATATCCCACATGATTATATTTGGGAAAAAAAATGTACAGCCCTCTTTTGCATGTTTGGAACCCCTCCCCCCCTTAAATTCGAGCTAAAAGCATATCACCCACTGTACTCGTGAGCATTAACAGTTCCTACTTTTCTACCAAATTTGGTGTTAATCACTAGACCCATCTCCGAGAAAAATGCTTGTGGCGGACAGACAGACAAACAGACAGTAAAGCGATTTTAATAAGATTTTGTTTTACACAAAACCTTAAAAATGGTAAAAATGGCCATCGAAACGATGAATTTCGATGAAGGAAATGGAAATAATAATGTAAATTATCTTCACCAATAAATCCACAAACAGAAGGAATGATGGATGGGCCGGCAGCCTCTACTGTTGGCAGTGCGATCGTGTTCTCCTAGATGGCCTTCCCCAACCAGCTGATGGTGAGAAAAGAATGCACATACATGAAAAACTTGGAACAAAAAAAGCCCTTTTTGCGGCATAAATTCCCTGAGGACAGTTTTACACACCTCGCAGGTAAATTATAAGACAAGATCACAAAATCTTACTTTTATTTGGTTCTTCATCGAGCAGTCAGCGACATATAAATTTTTCGATTATTTTAAAATTTGGTAAATTTAATGGAAAGTGTCAGACCAAATTTTTTTAACATTTTTTCTGCCAAGGGAACCGAACTGAACCAGTTTTCACAAGTTATATTCCGGTTGCTTCTACGCACAGTTTCTGCTTGGGTTTTTACATAGTATGAAGGAAAACTATCCGTTGTGCTGCGATTCTCCTTACCAATGTATGGAATGGCATCAATCATGTAGAACGTTCTAGCGTCGCACATTCTTACAATTTTGAGGCCGCATTTGTCAGGTCTCTGACAATCAGGTGAGAGTGAACACTGACACCTATAAGAGGGAAATGGATGCCGCAATAACCGCAGTCAACAGAGGACCTGGAGATGAAGCATCAACAAATAATCTTCACAATCACCTGAAGAACGTTATCATGGATACGGCCACAAACATACTTGGTCCCAGCCGCAAAAGGAGTCGGAACCGCTGGTTTGACAATGAATGTAAGCTACCAACGGAACGGAAGAATGCCGCATACCGAGTAATGTTGCATTCTCAAAGAACGCGGGCACGCGCAGAGACTTATCACGAACTCCGTCGAGCGGAGAAGCGACTTCACAGACGGAAAAAGGAAGCCTGGGAGTACCAACAAAACTGTGAACTAGAAAAGTGCAGGGAGCAACCGCACCAGGCGCGGAAGTTTTACCAACAAGTCAGCAGGATGAAGCCTTATACACCTCGATGCTCATCCTGCCGAGACAAAGAGGGAAATCTGATTTCCGACAGAATGGGCATATTAGAGCGATGGGTTGAGTACTTTGATGAGCTACTGAACAACCAGAACATCGGCGAGTTAGAGGTCCCGCCAACTGAAGACGACGGACAAATACTGCCACCACCAAGTTTAGGAGAAACAGTCCGTGCAATTCTTCAGCTTAAAAATCAAAAGTCGCCAGGAGCCGATGGAATTACAGCCGAATTGGTTATATGGAGGCGACCAGTTACACCAAGTGGTTCATCAACTTGTGCTCAAGGTATGGGACAGCGAATCAATGCCTGACGATTGGCAACGAGGCATTATCTGTCTCATTCATAAAAAGGGAGATATCACACAGTGCAGCAATTATAGCGGTATCACATTGCTGAGTACTATCTATAAGATATTCTCCACTATCTTGCTAGGCCGGATAGCCCCATACGCCCAGAACATCATTGGCCCATACCAAAGAGGGTTCACTCCAGGCAAATCAGCAACAGATCAGATTTTCTCTCTGCGGCAAGCGATGGAAAAACTGATGGAATATGGACAACAGTTGCACCATCTGTTCATCGACTTTAAAGCCGCATATGATAGCATAACCAGGGTAAAACTGTACACGGCCATGAGAGAATTCGGTATCCCGACGAAATTAATAAGATTGACTAGGCTGACCCTGACCAATGTGCGAGGCCAGATAAAAGCAGCAGGATCACTCTCAAGACCATTCGACATCAACAACGGTCGACGACAAGGGGATGCGCTATCATGCGTCCTCTTTAACCTGGCCCTGGAGAAAGTGATCCGTGATGCTGAGGTAAATGCAAGAGGTACGATCCTCTTCAAGTCCACCCAACTACTGGCCTACCCTGACGATATCGACATCATGAGAGGAACCACCCGAGACGTACAAACTGCCTTCATCGAGATCGAGCAGGCGGCGCGAGATCTGAAGGCATGACAAAATATATGGTGGCAACGTCAGCACCGAAGACGAATCAACCAACAACATCAAACCGCACTGGTCAAACACAAACACGAAGAAGAATAAGGATAGGAGAATACAACTTTGAGACCGTTGACAATTTCTCCTATCTAGGGTCGAAAATCACAACCGATAACAACTACGATGATGAAATCCGCGCACGGTTGTTGTCAGCCAACAGAGCCTATTTCAGCTTGCAAAGACTGTTTCGCTCGAAACGTCTCACAATAGGGTCAAAGCTCTTACTGTACAAGCCAATGATCTTGCGAGTCGTCATGTATTCCTCGGAGACTTGAGTTCTTAGCAAGAAGAATTGCGAACTCTTGGCCGCGTTCGAGAGAAGAATCCTCCGAAGAATTTTTGGCCCCCTACATGAGGATGGACGATTCCGTAGCCTACACAATGACGAAATCTATGAGCGATACCATGACCGTCCGGTTGTACATAAAATCCGGCTCAATAGATTACGGTGGGCGGGTCACTTAATCCGTATGGATGAGGATGATCCCACCCGGAAAGTCTATAAGGGCATTATCTATGGTAGAAAAAGAAGACGAGGCAGACCCTGCCTAAGATGGAGCGATGGCGTAGGTCAGGACGCCAGACAGCTTTTAGGGATATCGAATTGGTGGACCTCGGCGCAAAACCGGGATGTCTGGAGTTCCTTATTAAGGCAGGCCTAGACCGGATACCGGTTGTTGCGCCGTTGATGATGATGATGATGATTTGTCAGGTTTAGAGGCTATATACACTCTGAAAGGACATTTCATGAACGAATCGTTGTTCAGAATACTTTGCAGCAAGAATACCTATTTCAATATTTGTGAACTGAACAATTTATTTCAATTATGTTTTGATCAGTAAGCAAGCTTAAAAAACTGAGTTTGGATGAAACATTCAAAGTCGTCTTGGCTTTCGGTATTTTTACAAGGTTGCGAGCGTGTGTTCTAGATCGTTCAGGTGGTAATAGTGACCATTTGTGGTCATTCTTACCTTTCAAAATATTCGAATTATATTTCGTTTCATCCTCATCATCAGAAGACTTCAATTTCGTCTGAAGCTTCATTGTCTGTCATCACTATATCCTCTTCATAACTTGACAAACGCTCATCAGAGGGTTCATTTTCATCATCATCAAAACAGCTTCTCACATAATCTGCGAATTCCGGGTCATCTACATTGATAGACCACATTGTAAACAAAAGAAATCATGCAAACGTCAATAGTAACAGGGATAATGCGCCACCCCAAAGAGTATAATTCACAGGACTGGGAAGTCGTGCTCGCAAGTCAAGGTTATAAACAAACTACAGCTGATCTGATAAAAGAATAGCGGCCGCGTTTCAAGCCAGGCGTACGAGCACAAGGGTACAAATTTTATCTGCATGCTGTGCCGCATCTCCCTAGTTACCAGCGGAAGGTTAAGTTAAGCGTCACTATCACTAAGATGGGGAACCATTTGCAGGCGTTCCGCCTTAATTGTTTTAACTTGTTTAATTTAATTGTAAAAGAGATTTTGTTACTTAAGAATAAATAAAAGGACAGAAATAAGCATATCCATTCGCTCGATGTGGTGGTTTTTTATTGTGACCTGAACTTAGCAGCAGAATGACAACAGCAATAGGTTATACACTGTCTTTTTGTATCGCCCAAGAAGTAGGATTTCCACCACAAGGACTTCGTTGTTATTCATTGTTGCAATTAATGACAAACTTACAGAAAAGTAGAAAGAAATTTCCGGATAAATATTGAACTGTGTGCTTATATGTACATATGGCTTTAGTTAGGTGATTAGCTTAGCTTGGGCGCCATTTCGTTCTATTGCTTGGTTTGTAAACAGATGTTCACATATTGACGCCAAGTAAAAACTCTATTAATTCTGAAAGCATTCCACAAAGCCATCAAAACAATTCCTATAGCACGCGAGTTATGTCATTCATTGATACCAAGAATTTGAATTGACGTTGATCGCCTTGCGCACATACAACAGAATGTACACAATCTACAACACAAATTGTGTACATAATAAAATGTTCCACAAATTTTATGAACTTTCCAGCATCTACAGTTCAAATAACAAATACAATTATGAGTTAGTGCAAATAGATACTATAAATAAGTTGTTCCCGCGAAATCGTACTGTTCACATTTGTTTTCTTGGCACTATCTTAGTTACCACTGAATTGTTCAGTTGGGGAAAAACAACTATATTGCAAATTTCAAGAATCGTGCCCCAGTGGTTCCTTGAAAAATTAAAGAATTGATTTTCCAGGAAGACATTGTATATGACAGTCGGGAACGATGGTAACATCTGTGTGCGGTAACGGATTTACATTTTTGGAATAGATTCCAAAAATTAAATGCTGATCAACAACCGCAAACATTGAAGTGATTCACAGCGGATTGCGCTTTGAGGTAGGTCTTAGCCAGATTCGAACTGCAATTACCACTTGAATTTCATTATATGAATGGCATGTGTTGCAGAATTTTGATTAATGAAAAGAAGCGTAGTTTTAGCACTTAGGTTTTTAGTAAGGACGTTGTGCATACTACTTACATCCCTTTTAGAAAATCACGAACATTTATGATCGTGCGCGAGATTCGAACCCGGGGCACGGGGTCGAGATCGCGAAGCTCACACGCTAACCTCATTTACCGCAGTTTGTTTGGCAGATTCGTAATGATTTAAAATGTATTACCTAAAATATACATATTTAAAGTGAACAACATGCACTACATGGGACAAACTGAACAATAAAAGATGTGCTCTTAAAAGCGGAGTTTTGACAGGTAGTCAAGAATTGTACCCTGCACTTCGAAAGTTTCGGCGTGTTATACGTAGCAGTTTGATCAGGAAAGGCGGAGAAAAACATATCAAGGAGGAATTGCGGGAAGTGAACTGTCAACGAGGGTTGAACAGAATCAAAACCAGAAGAAGCCAGCAATATGAAGCTATACATTCTGGAACCCCAATTGCTGCCATCAAGTTTTGTCAAAGTGAAATTTATCATCGAAGTTACACCAAGGTCTTAGATAGAGCATCAGTCTAATAAAGGGAGGCTGCCAAGAGAGTAGGAAAGCAGACTGGAGGAGGATTTGAGAAAGTAGCCTGTCGGATCGCATTTGTTAACATTTAGATCGTAGAGAGAAGAGTATCTAACTTCAACTGTAAGTCTATTGGGGAAGCTACAGAGAAGGTCCAGTTCATCGACATTTCGATGCAATAAATAATAGAAATTATAGTGGACCCAGAATGGATCTTTGTGGTTTACCAGACGCAGGTGAAAAGGAAGGCGATATGAAGCTTTAGTTGCACCTGCTGCCAAACAATAATAGAAGCTAGAATTTATCTAAACTTAGTTGCCTGATTATATCCTTAGATTGAGTAAATTAAAATGCTTCTTTAGGGTCGAAGAAAATTTATATCAGTTTGACAAGGAAAATCGATTCATCAATGTCACAGCAGCACCCTTCCCGACATGTTAATCATCTGATAACGAGTTACTTGAAATTTAGTTTAACGTTTTCACACATATAAAGTGCGTTTTATATAACAAGGTCACTGACAATTTTGTAAGTTGAACGACTTTTTGTATAAAACTCAACGTAAATAATTGAAACAGACAATTTGTGATTTATTACAAAAGTGAATTATATTGTATATCGAAAACCACGTTCTCATTACAGTTGTTACGTTTTACGCTACTGTTTACTCGCTTTTAGAATTCAATTTAAATTTTTTATGGAAAACGCGTGTGTTCACTGCCGCGGTTGGAAACAGAAGAGACCGACTTATTTCCATGCGGTCCTTACTGTCCCAACCAACGGCATTTTTTTACCGCTGGTTCTCCACTCCCCTGGTGCGTTCAGAAAACGCGTGAGTGGAGAGTTTCGGAGTTCAGCGCCATCTACCCGTCCGCATCCGCAACATCCGAAATAAATTTCGAATGCTGCAGATCCTGCCGCGCCACATCACTCCGCCCCCAGACGAAACCTAGGGGGTTTCGGCGACGGATCCCCGAACTTCGTTCGCCGTTAATCCACAAAGCGGACACGACGTTGCTTCGGGGCGCACACGGGTTTCAGCCTGGACAAAGAGACCGCCTTTTTGTGACCACCGATCTCGAGCTGGAAGAAATGTTCTCCCCGCTCGAGAACGCGGTACGGGCCCTCATATGGAGGCTGCAGCGGCTTCCGGACGGCATCCGTCCTGATCAGCACGTGCGTGCACGTGTCCAGTTCCTTGGGCGAACAAGCAGGTATGGACGAGTGTCGAGTGGGTGGTGGCGCTTTGATGCGTCGGAGATTGTCCCTCAGCAGACGCACCAACCCCGACTCCGTGAGACCCGATCTCTTGTCGAAGACCGGATCGCTTGGGAGTCTTGGGTTCTCCCCGTAAACCAGCTCCGCGGGGCTGGCAGCAAATTCCTCTCGGCGGGTTGTACGAAGGCCGAGTAGGACGAGAGGCAAGACTTGAGTCCAGGACGGGTCGTCGCGTGCCATAATGGCGGCTTTCAGCGTCCGGTGCCAACGTTCTAGCATCCCATTGGACTGCGGGTGGTATGCAGTAGTCCGCTGGCGTTTAAAACCCAGGAGTTTGCCTAACTCGGAGAAAAGGGTGGACTCAAATTGCATTCCCTGGTCAGTGATGATCACTGCAGGGACGCCAAAGCGAGGTATCCACTCTCGGCAGAGGGCTTCGGCACAAGATTGCGCCGTAATGTCCTTCAGAGGTATTGCCTCAGGCCACCGCGTGAACCTGTCGATGATTGTGAGGCAATACTTGTAACCGTGCGAGTCTCGCAAAGGCCCTATTATGTCGAGGTGTATGGTGTGGAAACGCTTGGTAGTGCGGGGGAATGAGCCCACTTCTTTCCTTACATGCCTGGAGACTTTACACTTCTGGCATGCGATGCACTCTCTGGCCCAGGAATTGATATCCTTGTTCATGGAGGGCCAGAAGTATTTTCCGGTGACTAACCGGTTTGTTGTCCTGATGCCGGGGTGCGCCAAGTCGTGAACTGCGTGGAACACTTCCTTGCGAAATGTGGCCGGAATGTATGGCCGAGGTCCCTTTTCCGAGTCTTCGCAGCAGAGCGAGAGGTTTGAGTCGAAGATGGGCAACTCCCGAAATTTGTATTTGGGGTTGGACTTGAGGCTCTGAAGTGCTGCGTCATCCACTTGCGCCTTGGCAATAGCCGAGAAATCGAGTGAGGCGGGGATGTTAACTTCGGAGACACGAGACAAAGCGTCAGCAACAATGTTGTCCTTCCCGGACACGTGCTGGATGTCTGACGTGAACTGGCTTATGAAGCTCAGGTGTCGAAGCTGACGAGGGGACGCTTTGTCGGGCTTCTGTTTCAAAGCGAACGTGAGAGGCTTATGGTCCGTGAACACTGTGAACGGCCTGCCTTCTAGGGAGAAACGGAAGTATTTGATGGACAGGTATGCGGCGAGCAGTTCGCGATCGTAGGTACTGTAGTTCCGTTGAGCGGGATTCAACTGCTTCGAGAAGAAGCTCAACGGCTGCCAAACTTGGTCCATCTTTTGGTGAAGGGCAGCACCTACTGCGATGTCAGAGGCATCAACAAAAACGGCTAGGGGTGCATCTTGTAGAGGAAATGCCAAGAGTGTAGCATCAGCCAGTTGCTGTCTGGATTTATTGAACGCGCAGACAGCCTCTTCAGACCACACAATCTCTCGTGTGTCTTTTGTTTTGGGGCCAGACAAGTAAGCGTTCAAAATGGACTGGTGATGGGCGGCCTTGGGCAGGAAACGACGATAAAAGTTTAGCATGCCCAAGAACCTCCTCAACTCCCTCACTGTTTTTGGACGCGGGAAGCTTGTGATTGCTTGCACCTTGTCTGGGTCGGGCTGTATTCCTTCAGAGGAAATGGAGTGGCCGAGGAATCTCACCTGTTTTTGAAGGAATTTGCACTTCTCAACGTTTAAGACTAAACCGGCCTCAAGGAGACGTTGAAAAATGCACTCGAGATGGGCTAAGTGCTCAGACTCTGTAGAAGAAGCGACCAAAACATCATCCAAATAGACGAAACAGAAATCGAGGTTTCGCAGGACTGAGTGAATGAACCTTTGAAAGGTTTGCGCCGCATTGCACAATCCGAAAGTCATTCGGGTGAACTCGAAGAGTCCAAAGGGTGTGCATATTGCCGTCTTTGGAATGTCTTCAGGAGCTACTGGGATTTGGTGGTATGCCTTGGCTAAGTCCAAGGTCGAAAAGATGCGGCAATTCGCGAGGTGATGCGCAAAGTCGTGGATGAGTGGAATCGGATATCGGTCAGGAACAGTCTGTGCATTTAGCCTTCTGTAATCCCCACAGGGACGCCATTCGCCATTTGGCTTAGGGACCATATGTAAAGGGGAAGACCAACAGCTGTTTGAGGGCCTGCAGATACCCTGTTGAACAAGTTGTTCAAATTCTTTCCGCGCGATAGCCAGTTTCTGGGGTGGTAGAGGACGCACCTTTGAGAAAATCGGGGAACCAGTAGTATTTATGTGGTGCTGCACATGCTTTACTGGTTTCGAGAGACTACACTCGGTAGTTATCTGGCTGAACTTTTGGAGGAGTGTCCGAACACGAGAGTCGGAGATGTCTTCCAAAAGAACGGAAAGGTTATTGTCAGCGTGAGATACCATTTGGCCCGACGAATTTAGTTTGGTTGTGGGGTCTATAAGGGACTTATTTTGCAAGTCCACCAGCAACCCATAGTGACACAAGAACAGGATGAAACGCCACGGAAACGTCCTACGCAAGCCAAGACTCACGTCCACTTGCCTGTACCCGTATGTATTGATGCGGGAGGAATTTGCTGCCGCCAGTTTGAGGGGTTGTGGAAATAGTCGATGATGCTGGGGTACGGGAAGAACCGAAACCTCCGCACCCGTGTCGACGAGGTAGTTGCGCCTGCTGAGGGGGTCGAAAATAGTTAGGCGACGTGGCGCTGCGCTCTGGGTGGCCGTCGCCAAGACCCCCCGCGGACCTAGTTTTTTGCGGTAGGCGTGAATTTGCAAGGTAGCGTACATCTTGTCGCTTTATCTCCGAACTTACGATGATACCAGCAAATACCTTGGTCCGCAGGCTGTCTTGACGACCTGCTACCCGAACGCCCTTTTCGTGTGGCAGACCGTGAGCGAGCTCGCGACCTGGCACTCGAACGCTGAGCGTCCAACGTCGCCCGCATCTCGGCCACGCTGGCAGTTAAGGCCGCGATCTCGCGCCGTAAGTCGCTGACCTCATCCGACGGTGGTTGAACGGCCGCTATGGTTGGGCGAACGTACACCTCCTGTACCTGATCGGCCGTTGCTGCTAGTTCCTCCAAGGAACCGGAGACGCAGGCTAGGATCGCCTGGGTGCCCTCCGGGAGCCGACGCAGCCAGAGCGACTTGATCAGGTCGTCGCCGATCTTGCTCCCACCCAATTGCCTCATTTCACGAAGCAATTGGCTGGGAGTTCGATCACCCAACGTTAAACCCGCCAGCAAGTGGTCTAATTTTGCCGACTCGCTTGCCGACAGGCGCCTGATCAACTCGCTCTTGAGCTGAGAGTACGATGCCGACTTCACTACGTCGGACACCAGAAGTATGGACTCTTCGTCCAGGCCGACCACCGCGTAGTTGAAACGGGTCGCGTCCGATGTGATGCCGGACATTTGGAACTGTGCTTCCAAATGCACGAACCACAGCTCGGGGTTCCGCCGCCAAAACGGAGGAACGCGTACGGCGAGGGCGGTCACTTGTGGGTCCGATGGGCCTGCCGCGTCTTTATTGTCAAACGACATTTTTCTTACCGAGAAGTACGAGATTGAGATGCAAACGCGGTGAGTTTATACTGAAACGCGGTGAACTTTACACCGACACGGCAGGCCGCACCCACAAATGCACGCACGAAACGAGAAAAACAACAACCGAAGCGGACGCTCTCCAGCGCAGACCAAAACCACCCAGGAAATGTAGAACCCGCGATGCGAAACACTTCAACGCCGTCTCTTGCAGCGATTTTACTTTTATTATTGTCACTTGTTAAACTTTTAATAATATAAATAACAATTAGTGCAAACCACTTTAGCAAATTGGTTTTAAACTTGGAATCCTCGGGCTACTGCTGATCGTTGCCGCGGCTGATGCTGGAGTTCCCAAGGATGCTGTTCTTCGGGCGGGGTGTGCCACTGGCCGGGGCTCGGCGCAGCTTATCCGTAGGCGCTTCGTCGGCTGTAGCTGCGGCGTCTGTTGCTGTGGCGATGGTTGTGGCCGTGGCTCGGCGCAGCTTATCCGTAGGCGCTTCGTCGGCTGTAGCTGCGGCGTCTGTTGTTGTGGCGATGGTTGTGGCCGGGGCTGCGTGTTTTCTCTTCTTCGGGGTCACCAATTTAGTTGCTCCTGCTGCCAAACAATAATAGAAGCTAGAATTTATCTAAACTTAGTTGCCTGATTATATCCTTAGATTGAGTAAATTAAAATGCTTCTTTAGGGTCGAAGAAAATTTATATCAGTTTGACAAGGAAAATCGATTCGTCAATGTCACAGCAGCACCCTTCCCGACATGTTAATCATCTGATAACGAGTTACTTGAAATTTAGTTTAACGTTTTCACACATATAAAGTGCGTTTTATATAACAAGGTCACTGACAATTTTGTAAGTTGAACGACTTTTTGTATAAAACTCAACGTAAATAATTGAAACAGACAATTTGTGATTTATTACAAAAGTGAATTATATTGTATATCGAAAACCACGTTCTCATTACAGTTGTTACGTTTTACGCTACTGTTTACACGCTTTTAGAATTCAATTTAAATTTTTTATGGAAAACGCGTGTGTTCACTGCCGCGGTTGGAAACAGAAGAGACCGACTTATTTCCATGCGGTCCTTACTGTCCCAACCAACGGCATTTTTTTACCGCTGGTTCTCCACTCCCCTGGTGCGTTCAGAAAACGCGTGAGTGGAGAGTTTCGGAGTTCAGCGCCATATACCCGTCCGCATCCGCAACATCCGAAATAAATTTCGAATGCTGCAGATCCTGCCGCGCCACAAAGCCAGCGAAAGGGACACTATAGAAACGATTAGTAGTGCTGGGAGGCGAGCCATGGAATAAGTGACAGGGTATCAAAAGAAACGTCGACTAGGTTGACCTTATCCGAAGGGTTGCCTTTGTCCATTATGAAATAAAAATTCTTTTTTGGAAATTATGAACAAATAATTCTGGCTACAACATATACATATACCATACTTGATTGAACGTTGGATGAAACTTCAGCGTTGGTTGAAACCAAACGTTGAAACTCATTCTTCATTTCTGCCAGTTGTTGTTCTAAATAACTGAGAATCCTATTTTTCATTTAATCTAACCTGGGTTTTCAAACGATAAATATGGAACAAACCTTAGCTGATGTACAAGAGGCGGTATCAGTCTCTGCTGCTGCCATGGTACATAGAACTGCAAAAAACGTGAGGGTAAAGGAGTTTTCAATATACCTATTAAGCCGAGAGAAGATTGTCCTCTTTATAGGGAGACAAGTCGGGAAACCGGAAGCTAGACGTTTCAGGTGTGAAAGGTTTTGTGTATTTCTTTTATAAAGAGATTTGAGTGTGCATTTGTCCCATTAGCATGTAGCACGTAAAATATACATATATTATGTGAAAATTTCCACTTTCAAGTGATATTGACATTCATAGCCTTGAATTTGCAGAGAAGCGACAGTATTGACCTAGTATAACTTTGTTAGTAATAGTGTGATTTTCACCAAATTTGGCAAGATCACGCTCTATGCTGAAGCCTACATTGCTGCTAAATTTTGTGATTGTAGGGTGAACTTAAGGGGGGTTTTCCTGTCAATTACTAAAAATTATAGTAATGTACTGTTATTAACTTGGGTACTTTCTGAGAATGGGTTCGTTGAAAAAATGATCACTTTCAACCCCCCGCACTCCCCACCTTTTCAACAAATGTCAAAACTAAGACTGGCTTTGAAAAGTACTAACCGAGACCTTTCATTTGATACCCTGCATGACTATATTTGATGAAAAAACAATTTAAACCCCTTTTTGTATGTATGAGGACCCCCCTTAAATTCGACGTAAAAGGATGTAACTCACTATATGCGTGAGTGTTCACAGTTCCCACCTTTCTACCAAATTTGGTGCCAATCGCTACAACCGTCTCCGAGAAAAATGCGTGTGACGGACAGACAGACAGACGGACAGACAGTAAACCGATTTTAATAAGGTTTTGTGTTTACACAAAACCTTAAAAAGGCAGATTAGAGAACTGTAATGACTTGCAGAGATTTCGGGATGGCCTATCCGGACTGACAAAAATCAATGACGAAAGCTAAAGAAGACCGTTCCACCACCTTTTTATGTTACTCAGGCTCAGAAATGTCGTCACTTTTCGCGAAGCGTTGTGTTAGGACAAGAACAATACCTGAAATACAATAATAGGAAAGTAATCCGATAATACTCGTAGTTAAAAACGAGCGGAAATAAAAGTGGGAAAAACATGAAAAAAATAACGTATGTACATAGACCGGGAAAACTCGTGACCCGAGTACCAGAATCAAAAGAGAAGGATCGCATCTTCAACCTTTCTCTTGCCTCGGACTTCAAGGAGGCACGGCTTTTGGAGCCGCCACTCTACCTTGAACTTTGCTGGAAGTTCAGAGGAGGTACGAAAAAAGATCCTCAATTTGAAGAATTTATTGTGTGATCTTTTCTCTTTAGAGCATGGACATGCAATAAATTTGTCGACATTTCAGTGCAGAAAGAAAGTATTTGATAAAAATGAACCATGACGCCACTGCGACAGCGGCACTGTCGTATTGCGAATTCCCTCTGTGCGGCTTTTCAATCGCGGATGAATCTTTTCCGGAAAATCTATGTAAAAGACACAGAAGCAAACTGTCTTCACGTAGAACCAAAGTTCAAGAATTTAGCCAATAAATAAAAAAATACTCCTAGATACAAAAAAAAAACGCCAATTAGTGCATTCAACTGAATTCAAAACGCGATAAACCACCAACCACCATTCACGTGAATGATTGTTCGAGTTGGTATCGTCAAATCAAATAGGCTACGCGGAAAGATTTTTCAGACTAGAAAAAATAAACCATTGATTACTTCAATATTGGAAAAGTTTAAATCAAATTTCGAAAAAAATTAAAATTTACTGTAACTCTAACGGCAATATATTTAGTAAATACTTAGTAGTAAAGTTAGTAAAAGCAATCTGTGGATTATCCTGACATAAACAAACGCTGCTCCGCAAATGCGTCAAATGTTCGTCCAGTTTCCGGATTCTCCACCTGTTTATCTATTGACCAAGGTCTCATGTGCTATCTTCCTAAAAAGGAAATTGGAAATAAAAGTACCACTGAAGCATATATGAATATCCTTGCGGGATTCGAACCATAAACTTTGCTGCATTCCCGGGCTGACTTAACTGCGGTTTGGTGGAGGTAGCAAGTTAGGGTCCAACTAGAAGGACAGATAAATAGACCGACAATTAGTTTAAGCTAATTCAAGAAGTGTGGAGAATCGATCTTCTCTGCCACAAAACCTCTAGAGACACAAGGGCTGCATTGAAAGAATTCGCCTTGCACGGAATTGGCGGAAAACACATATGATGGCAGCATACAAGTTCATGAGGATTGATCAAGGAAAGACAGACAGATTCTGTGGGAAAAAAAACCGCATATCTAGCAAATGTGGGTATGTCCTGAAATATAAGATATGCAAAGTAAAGCCGAACGCTACCATAGACTAGACCGTAGGCAATAATAGAAATAGTATTTAGAAGGGCGGTGTGAAAATAAGGTAATACAATACTTGTTGTAGCAGGTGAAACGGGAGTGGATGTTGCGATAATAAGTGAACATTACTGAATCCCAAACAGTAATACATGAGTCAAGAATGTAACAAGCATCGCGGCGAACAAAGTACATGGGAGACAAAAGCGTGTTCAGGATTAGCTTTGGTGAGAACCACAATCATCGGAATCCATATCTACATACCATTGCTACGATCGTTCCAGCTCAGGTCCCGAAAATCATAGCCGGGGTTTTCAATGCCTGGTTTATAGAATGGAATGGCCGGTTCACGAATATGAGAGGTCACCTCCTACTCGAATCCTCAGTGGAACTGACATCGTCCTGGCTAATGTTTTAAACATGTTTACTTTTTCAGAAGTAGGAAAGGTAAGCAAGAAACATACCATATATTGGTACGTTAGCGAGCGATATACTCATAGCTACCACCAGACAATTCCTTTATATATTGAAAAGTAGTGGTTACCGGAAGGTTTCCTAACAAAAAGAGGTCAGGAAGCTGTAGCTGAAGCGAGAGGTGTCTATCGAAACGTTAACGGCCCAGTAGAGTCTGGCAGGTTCTGTTATAAGGAGTGTGATATATATCAGAGGACGCGTATTTGGGCATTAAGGGTATTAAACCTTTTGGTTCTTTTGAGGGAGAGGTAGAGCAAATTGCTAGTTACTGGAACGTGAACGTTAAAAATTCCAGAACAAACTTTACTATTCTAGTGCGTATTTTTGAACTCTACTTATTCACGAAAAAATTGATATCACATTAAGTATTTGCGCTTGGTATCTATGGTGGACCTTAGTAGGACTACTCGCTACGTGCTCTTGTCAGCTGTTGGGAAGATGCATTTTCAATTTACATCTTCATAAAACCATATTCCCCTGTGTACTGTAATTTCAGTAATATAATTTCTGAAAATCTGGCTGGGTTAACGATAGGGGAAAAGGGAGAGGGGAAGATTCCTTTCGGCCCAGACTTTTCTTGGTTTCCCGCATAGTATTCACCCCTGACTCCGATTTTTTCTCTATGGGCCTGCTATTGCTGGCGCAGAAACTTCAAACACATTTTTCTCGAAGCGACTTGTAAGGGTTTCGAAGAAAACAAGACGGTTGACCATCTATCTCTCCGTCTGTCCATCTGTAGGTCACAAATACTTTTCTCAGAAACAAAGATACTTACTAACTAGAAATTCGGTGGTTCCGCTTTTTTTACTGGTGGGATCATTACTGTCGACATTTTTCCGAAAAAGGCCATATCCAAATAGTTTCTTACCTGTAAAGAAGATAAAGGTTGCATGAATTTTGGAAAGAAGATTAACCATTTAGACGCATGATATGTTCATACATATCCAAACAAGTGTTCATATGAGCCATTAATTATTACTATTATATATGGAAATGACGAGGAATACTCACATGCACAAAGTTGTACATATTTTCAATATTCCTCCTTCACCAACGATCTAATGCTAATTGTATCCTGTTGAGCAATAACCCAACTGTGCACGTATGAATGCAATAATGTCATTAATGTAGCTTTACTGAAGTGTCGCATAAAATGTCGCACTTGATTGAGTTAGATTTAGGTAGAATTGAGCTGTTATTATTAATGAATTGCTTCATTTGCGAATATGCAAATGAAGGCTGAAAACTCTTCTTCCAATTTATTATATCTATTGAAATTTAGTGTGATGAGAAATTTAAGATGACACATTATCGGTCGTGGAGTGATAATCTAGAGAGAGTGCATAGATGTGTAGCGAAAACCATTGGAAGCCCCAATGACAGAAATTTGCGGTATGTTCTTATCACATCCAAAACTAAAGATTTTATAGAAACCTTACCAACTCAAGCCGGGTAAACAACTTCAATCTAGATCAGGTACCAGACTTCTGGAGAAGAGTGTGGAGCCTGCCCAGTCATTGCAATTTAGCGCCCATACTTTATGCGCTCATGCAAGAACCTCCCAGAAATGACTACGCTGTATATTCCCAAAAGTAAGTTTTAGGTAGCCTTTCAAAAGGCAAGTAACTGATAGGAGGACCCTGCGAATTATCTCCCCATTCTTTTTGAGACTTCAGACCAGTTGCTGGACGATAAGTCAATATTAGGACCCTTCTTTTACATGCTTATCACCACTAAAACGAACTCTTCAGAATTGATCCACGGCACATGCTTCCGGTTCCTTGTTAATTTCTTTCATTCATATCACGTCTTTTACTATTGTCACCTCCCGAAATTTACATTCCTAAGCAGGTTTTGTTCCCGAAAAACGCAATTCAAGAAAAGGAAAACTGGAAACTGGAAAACTGTAAAAAAACAAATCCAGTAAGTATTATTTTTCCAGCCAATGATAAATGAGTAATACAACCTTTCATAAGAGTTATATATAACATGAGATTTAATGCCTTTATCAGACTTACCGTGCGGTGAGTCTGAGTGTAAGATCCCCTCTATAAGCGGAGCGAGGTTTGAGGAAATAAGTTTTCAAACAAGAAAAGTTCATTCAATCATAAGTAGGCAATTTAAGCTAGTTTACAACTATGGATTGCTTAATGTCTTGATCTGCTGCGTGGGATCAAATCCGTGTTAACCAAAGTTGATTAATTGGACCACTAACTTTTGGCATTTCTGTGGAAGTATTGTCATAATGTCCTCGTATGGTAGTTACGTCCGTGCGAAGCAAGAATGTCCTGATAACTGCTGCTGGGCACTAGAACATGCTATTGTGAACATTTAATGGCTTCATAAACTGTTGTGGAAGATCCTTAGGAAAAGAGGTCCACTTGATTCGCCCCACAGATTGACAGTACTAATCTCAGTGCCAATCTACTACTCTACCTATGAAGAAGGCATGGGCAAAAATAGCAGCAGCGCGAGATCTTCTTGTAGTGTTGAGTTGGTTGGTGCATGAAGTAATGGAGACATCCGTTGCCCCTGTATTCTGCGTGGAAGGACCAACCCAACTACAGGATCTTCCCTCGTGGCTTTATACTACCCTCAAACAACGGATGCGCCGGAGAGTTCGAGTGACCTGGCGAGGAAGCAGAAGGAAAACGATATCAATAGCGTGGCAAGCGTCCTCTGTGAAGCGACGTGTTTAGGTCACCTAAGATCAACAGCTTAGCCATAGTGGTTGATCCTGGTTAACCTCGATGGTCATTTTATATTTTATTTTATATTTATATTAAGACGTTTATATTTAGATGTTGTTAAAAATAAATAGGTTTACTCATTTAAAGGACAGTTTTTTAAAGAATCCAGCAAGACGTCCTCTATAAGTAACTTTATTTGAAAATTGTTCTGTGAAACAGTTCGCTTGAAAACTATTTTCGCTTCCTAGCAGGAGTTGTATTGGCGGAATAAGCCACCGCCCAGTTTATTTAGAAACTAAAAACATCCACGAAAGTTGGACAGCTCAGCACTTCAATACTTTTGTACGCTGTTGGTTTTGGTGTCGGGTTGATTTTGAGTGGAATACTCGATAAAAACCATGCAAATGAAGTCTTTGCGGCGGTGCAGCTCATACCATAATCCAATCTGAAAAGTTCTTGCACCATGTTCCCTGAGTATAATTCCCACTCTTGTCGCATTGGTAAATATATATTAGGGAGCAAACAAGACCTGACAACCAGCTAAGTATGATGATGTACTGCGGCAAAATGAGAATCAGCGCACTCAAACCGAGCTGCTGATGAAAACGATCAGCGGCCTTAGGGACACCACACCTCCCCGCAATCAACGCTGATGACAGTATTTCCCGCAATGGACAAAGAACAGCACAGCGTAGCCACGACCAAACTAAAAGAAGAACTAACTGCGTTTCTTCCATTGCGCGGGCCAAGTCAAATAGCATCATCATCACATCCAACGCAGGAGGAGTCGGCAAGTGAACCAACGCAGGCAATTGAAGCAGGGCAAAAGTGTTCAACTTCGTCTATCGGCAGAAAAAGGACCAAAAGCAAGTAAGGTGCTAAAAGTAAAAGTGCTAAGAGTCAGTGCCTTCTCTGGTTCCAGTGCCTTAAAGCCAAAAAGGAGATAGTTCCCCCAATTACGGCATATACTGTTAAAGTCTCAGAGCTATTGAAGTCGTTAAAGTACAAGGGCCTAAAGGCGACCCTAATACACAGGAGGTGTGATAGAATGTCAACATTTTTTCGATCATCAAAGAGCAAGGGCTTAGCGCTACAACAAGGTTCTCTCTATCCCTTAGGACTCAGTTCTTGCAAATTGACCCCGAAGAAATTATGGCGGAATTCACTTAAGAGCACCCACTTGTGAAAGTTCGCTCGGTTGAAAATTTTGTGACCAGAAAAGATAAAGCCCTCTACACGGAGAGGTCCTTGTGAACTTTTCAAGGTAAAGTACATTCTTCATCAAACTGTTCGAAAAGGTGGAACCAATGAAGCAAGGGCAATGCTATTACAACTACCAAAAATTCGGGCTCAACTTTCATAGAGTTTGGCAGGAAGTAAGTCACCTTTTGACATTTGAACCATAGATGTTCGAACTTATTCGCTCTATCTTTTAAGAATGTGGCAACTGACATTTTATGCAAAGGCCACTCCATGTGATAATAAAAACCTCTACGAAAACAGCACAATTACGAAGATTATTCAAAAACAAAAATGCTTGCGTGTCACCTAGCTACAATTTTCAGCCTTTTTACCAACAACACCAATGTTTATGTTTGTCCCCATTTCATTCAAATAAACGAAAAATTAACGACATTTTAATTGTTCTCTGCCTGCAACTGGAATGATTAGTGTTGTTTATGGAAAACATTAAAGCCCAAACAGATAACCCCGCAAGCATTTTGGATAAAAATAATTGACAGGTAAATATCAATGGATATTATTAAGTGGTCCCAAGCGCTAGACATAACAAAATTTTTTGAAACAAGTAAACAGTTTCCAATGTCTCCTTCGTTTTTCCCTTATCAATTCAATGACAACAAAATGTTGACAAAACTGTTAAGTCATGCATGATGACAAATTTTCATTTGAAAACAATTTTCGAAAGCAGGAACAAAATGCAAGGTAGTTATTAGTGATCATAAATTTTGTAAATAAATCGTAATAACAGGTATATTATGCGTTTCCCCAAATGGTTGAAAGGTAGTAATTGATAAGTAAAGATCTTGAGAAGCGTGCCACTCGTATGTCCAGGCTGGTTACTTTTGAGCCTATTGCGTTCTGCCGGATTTCTGCGCGGAATTTGAAATTTAATGCGGATACTGACCGGACCCAATTTGCAAACAAAAAGGAGCTAGCAATAGTGCGATTCCCACCAAACTTGGTAGTATCATGCTGTATGTTATTGCCCTCATAATTCTAAGATGAGTTTAAGGAGGGTTTCGATTCAACTTTTAAAAATTATAGGGTGGTTTCTTAGAATAAGCCCATGATGAGCAATGATCATTTACCAGCCACCATGCTTCTCCGTCTTTGATATCACATATGGTCATATTTAGCAGGGGTTCACAGTCTGCACCTTCCCGCCAAATTTCATATCAATAGGGGTAGCCACTTCTGAGAAAAGCGCGTGTGATAGACAGACAGTATCCCGAACGAAACGGTTTGAATCTTCAACGAATTTTTGCAAGGACAACCCGTGGTGACATTTGCAGATAACAAGGGGATGACCTGGCCAATGCGAAGGAACTGCAGCAAGAGTTGGGTTCGACTACATGTTAACTAAATTGTAATAAACACTTTATTTTTCTTATAATCAATTTTATTAAATTATTACTATGATAAATTAAAATATATTCTTTTTAATAAATTAATTATTATTAATCATAAAATAATCATCCGAGAAGAGTCCCTTGTCTCCTTGAGTTCGTCTCACTTCGAACTAACATCAAAAAACAATTTTAGGTATCAAAAATTGTTTGCCACTGTCGTGATCAACTCGCACTTGCGACACACAAGTTGTTCGCTTCACCACAACACTCCACTCCCAGCTGAAACTAAAGGGGTGTTTCAGCGAGGAACTAAATGCACAGCTTCCTCAACTCAGCTGCCACAAATCAAAATGGACACGTCGCGCGCCTCTCGCCTTGGTCGCGTTTTCCAGCCGGACAAAGGACTTTAGCCGAGCCCAGTAAACTCGTTTGGTCGTGCCCCCGATGTTTAGACTATAATAATGTCAACCTCGCTCGAGGACTTCGAAGGAGCCCTCATAAGGTGGCTGCAGCGGTCTCTGACGAGCGCCCGTCCTAATTATTACATACGTACAGGATTCGAGATCCCTGGGCACGTCAGTCACGGTTTTTGCGTGAGTAGCGGGTGGTGGCGGCTTCAGTCTTGGCACTGCTTCCTTGAGGAGACGCAACGAACAGGACGAGTTGAGTCTCGACCTGATATCGAGAGAGGGTCGCCTGGAAGTCAGCTCCACGGGAATCGCAGCAAACTCTTCGCGTTTGACTGTTGGGAGGCCAAGAAGGACGAGTGGCAGGACCTGCGAACAAGAGGAGTTGTCTTGGGCGATTATAGCGGTTTTCAGCGTGCTGTGTCACCTTTCGAGAATCCCGACTGCGAGTGGTAAGCGGATGTCCGGTGGTGTTTAAATCCGAGGAGTTTGCCCAGCTCTGGGAAAAGGGAGGACTTAGACCGCATTCCCTGGTTGGGGATTATAATTGCCGGCACAGGAAGGAATTCCTGCTCGACAGAGGGCCTCCGCACAAGGTTGTGCAGTAATGTCTTTCAGAGGTATCGTCACAGGCCACCGCGTGAACCTATCGATGATTGTGAGGTAATATCTGAAACCATGCGAGTCTCGCAAAGGGCCAATGATATCAAAGTGGATTGTGATGGACAGTCCGAAAGTCATCCCAATAAACTCGAAGTGTGTGAAAGATGTATATATTGCCGTTTTCGGAATAACTGCGAGAGCTACAGGGACCTGATGGTAAACTTGGCTAAGTTCAAGGTCGAAAATATACGGCAGTTTGCGATAGATTGCGCAAAATTGTGGATGAGTGGGATGGGGTAGCATTTAGACGTCTCTAGTCGTAACAAGGTGTCCATTTACTGTTGGATTTAGGAACCATGTAAAGTGGCGAAAACCAACAGAACGATGGTTATTAATGCTGCCACCATCTGCTGCAGCTGAGTCACCTGCCTCGAGTTGTCGCGAGGCACCTTACCGACCATGGGTCGCACATGAACCTGATGAACTTTATTCGCGATGACGACTAACGTGTCCAAAGACGCGGATTCGGGGTTCAGGATGGTCTGTGTGCTCTCCGGGAACCTTTGTAGCCACAAAGACTGTAGTGTCTCGGTGCCGACTATGCCATCACTCAGGCGTTTTATGAGCAGTTCTTTTAGTCGAGTATAAGAGCAGTGCTCGAGGATGTCGGAAATGGGCTCAACTGCCTCTTCGCCCAGCCCGACCAGAGCGTAATTGCATCGAACGGCATCCACTGTGACGCCGACCAAAACGAATTGAGCCTCGAGCTGGAGGAACCATGCTCCCGGGCTCCTGCGTCAAAATGGCGGCACGCGTATGGCCACGGTAGTTACCGAGGGATCTGCTACACCGTTCAGCGAAAGAGAACAACCCAAGAATCGGCAGTGCCGACTCTTGCAACCTGGCGTTTTTTTACCTTACCCAAAGAATAATAATTTAATCAATTCCATAATATGGAAACAAAAAAAAAAAAATGTAGATTGTTGCTGATGGCTCAATAGTGCATTATTGATGGTTTGCAATGCTTTCTGTGGAGTGATGTCAGCTTGATCTGCGGCATACGTCGAAGTTGATGTGGGTGCAGACTCCGATTGTTGCTAACTTAAACGGACGATAAGCATGTTGCGGTGGCGTCCATACTTGGCTGGATGGTTTCTAGAAGGGTTAGCTATCCTTATTAGCGGCTGGCGTGATATAATACACTTCCCTTATCTCCAATGATGGTGGTCTTCTTAGGGTTACTCCTCTTGGGTGGCGTTGTGGCGGCCCGGCCAGCGGGTCATCTATTCAGACGTCGGCGATCCGATTGATTGACTACTGACCGAATGATGCCCATACGGGACAAGAGCCGTCCAAATGCACCTCGGTCTAATGTGCCATAGAAGTAACTGCAGGCAGGCTAGATACTACGTCGAAACCCGCCACTTGATGACTACACTTCTCTTCAAGTCGCGCTACACAGACCTACCGAGCGGGATGAGTTTTTCGGGGCCACCAATTTGTAGGTGTAATTGAAATTGATTGCTTATATTATTATATTTAAATTTAAATTTATTATTAAATTAAATCAAAGTCAATATATTTTAAAAATTAACAATTAGGTGAGAGCAGTCCTTTTCTTCTCGCCGTCTAAAATTGTTTTTCGATGTCATGGCTGCCACGATTCACACTTGCGTGCGTCCGACACGCAAGTTGCAAGTTTTTAATATCAAATGAAAAGTCTCAATTAGTATTTTGCGAAGTAGATATTAGTTTCGAAATTGGTTGCAAAGGGGAGGAGTGCAGGCATCCGAAACGGTTCAATCATTTCAAAGACCTGTTCTTAGAAATTACTAAACCATAAAATCCGAAAAAAATATATTGGTCCTCAAAATACTCCTCGTAAAGATATCTTCTCAAATAGAATGAATAAGAGTATTTTGTTATGTTTTGAAACTGTACAGCGAACTCCCCTTAAGTTCATCCTACACATTAATAGAGAGCATCGTAATGGAAAGTTTGATGGCAATCCTACTATCATTAACAAAGTTATAGTAGGGCAAAGTTGCCTCTTTCGGCTTGAATAACTACTCTCCACGAGATAAAATTACAGCATCACGTCGAATTGAATATCAGGTATATTCAAAGTGTATTCCCTACGAGCTACATAAAAGTGCAACTATCGTGTAGCCAAATATTCAATCAAGCAACAAAACCTCTCATACCTGAAGCGTTCGGCTTCCGGTTTCCCGGCTTTGTTCATCTCATTTAATTCTTTTTTTTTAAAATATTTTAATATCTACTGTGTCATTTGCATTATGTTTTAAGCTTATTACTCATTACTTTTAATAAGAGTCACTCAGCTGAATACAGGGTGCGGCAACATAACTTCCTTTTTTAAAATGCGCGCCACTCAGTTAGTTGATGTCATAGCGGAGCGCTAGTGGTCTCGTTCAAGAGGGGATACTGTAAAGTTTTGTCACGACACGGTTCAGTCGCCATCATGCGTTGGAATAGTGAGGAGCGTGCCTTTGCCGTTGAGGTTTACTTTTCAAGCGGATGTTCGGTTATTGCAACACAGCGTGCATTTCGGAATCGCTTTAATTTAGCCCCGTTGGCTCCCGTCCCAGACCGCAAATCAAATGTTACATTCAGACAAACTGCAAGTGCAACAAAAGGAACAACTGGAGTCCCTCGGCCCGTTAGATCACCTGAGAACATTGAAGCAGTGAGAGCGTCAATGTTGCGATAGCCAGGGCGTTCTGCGCGCAAACACGCATCTGCCCTTGGACTATCCGATCGTTCTGTGAGAAGAATTCTTCGTGATGATCTTCATTTTCATCCCTATAAGATGGCGATAGTGCAGGAACTTTCAGAACGTGACTTCAATTCTCGGATGAACGCGTGTGAGCTTCTTCTTGATGTCGTCCCCGAGGGTGCTATTGTTTTTTTGAGCGATGAAGCCCATTTTCATTTGTGTGGGTCGGTTAACAAACAAAACATGCGCTACTGGGCTGACACCAACCCTCGAGAATTGCACCAAAAGCCTTTGCATTCACCCAAAGTCACAGTGTGGTGTGCAATTTCCTCAGCTGGAATTATTGGTCCCTGGTTTTTTGAGGAAAATGAGGTTACAGTGACAGTGAATTCGGACCGGTATGTAAACATGCTACAGAATTTTTTTTCCCACGGCTAGAAAATTTGGATTTGGGGACACTTGGTTCCAACAAGACGGTGCAACAGCACACACTTCAAGAGCATCGATGGCTGTTTTGAGGGAACACTTTCCAGAGCGCCTTATCTCAATTAGAGGCGATTTGGAATGGCCGGCACGCTCTCCCGACCTGTCCCCTTGTGATTTTTTTCTATGGGGTTTTTTGAAATCCTGTGTTTATGTGAACCGTCCAAGAACCCTACAAGATTTGAAAACCAACATCCAAGAAGAAATTGCCAACATAACACCTGCTATGCTAACAAGAGTCCGCCAGAAATCGGTTTACGCAATGTATGGAGAATGGGGACGTCACCTAACAGATTTGATCTTCAAAACAATGTAAATAAAATCTTTAGACATGTACCTACATTATAAAAAATAAATAAATATGATATTTACCGATGCATACAATAGTTTTTATTGAGTTTTGAAAAAAGGAAGTTATGCCGCCGCACCCTGTATTTATTTTGAGCAACACTTCTTTCCGCTCCTCTCTAATTCCCCCAGGACTCATACTAAACAAGTCGGGAAACCGGAAGCTGGACGCTTCAGGTACGAAAGGTTTTGTGTATTTCTTAGTACGTAGCACGCTACATATGTGCATATACTATATTATGTGAGAATGTCCACTTTCGAATGATATTGACATTCGTAGTCTTGAATTTGCAAAGAAGCGACAACTTTGACGTATTATAACTTTGTTAGTAATAGTGCGATTTTCACCAAACTTAGTGAGATTATGCTTTATGCTACACCCTATATTGTTGCGAAATTTTGTAGTGCTAGCGTGAAGGGGAGTTTTGCAGCCAATTACTAAAAATTATAGTAATATACTATTATTAACTTTATTGGTACAGATATCAGTATGGAAGGTATTTCGGAGCCCAGGCACCATATAGTGGCAGCCTCTTGGTTTTTTTCAGATTGTTCGGTTGGGTAGTTTCTGAGAATGGCCCTCTTAAAGGAATGGTCATTTTCAACCCCCCGCACTCCCCACCTTTCCATCAAATGTCGAAACTAAGATCGGGTTCGAAAAGTACTAATCGAGACCTTTAATTTGATACCCCACATGACTATATTTGATGAAAAAAAATTTACACCCCCCTTTTACATGTATGGGGACCCCCCCCCCCCCCTTAAATTCGTCGTAAGAGGATGTAACTCGCTGTATGCGTGAGCGTTCACAGTTCCCACCTTCTTGTCAAATTTGGTGTCAATCGCTATAACCGTTTCTGAGAAAAATGCGTGTGACGGACAGACAGACAGACAGACAGTAAACCGATTTTAATAAGGTTTTGTGTTTACACAAAACCTTAAAAAGGGGCACTCCGCATCTAAAGTGAAAGGATGCCAAGGAAGGGCGAGAACACTAAAGACTGCGCTTCCTGGGAATCGGGGACAGAAGATATATCGGCTCAAGATGTATTCTCTCCCTGATTAGCACTGAGGCGTACACGTGCATGCTTACGTGGCACTTTAGTGGTCTTGATTATCTCGGACGTTCTTTTGGTCCATCGCAAAATCATTACTGGATTTACTGAGTTGTCATTACAAGTTATAAAAAGATTGTCAACTCATTTTAACAATTTTCCTTTTGATTGATTCGCCATCCCGAGGAAACATTATACTATAATATGAGAAATGCGAAAATTCGTATCTTTTTTCCACTCATTTCTTAGAACCAGGAGAACGTCATGTTCCAAAAGTAATATCCGACAAAGTCATGTTGAAATGAAAGGCATGGGTAATGACAATCAGATAATGTTTGAATATACAATTGAAAGCGCTTTATCTGTGTGCAAGACACTCTAATTTCCGCCTCGGTTTTCTCCATCTATTATTTACTCATCTACGTTTGCTTTCATTTCATTTATGAAAAACAAATGTCCGCAAACATCTAGTATTTCGCAATTTTACGTATTTCGATGAGTTATAGAAAGTCCAATAATCAAAATGTTATCACACTTAAATAGGCACCAGGCGTTAATCAATATTGTCCGCCTTCCGATTACTCATCGGTAGTTTTTACAGCTCTGAGTCATTCTACATATTTTGAAAATTGACAGCATCATGATTCGCACATGAGCCAGGATTAACCTGCCAACGTGGGAAAATGAATCAATTGTTACTAAACCAATCAATCAATCTATCTTAATCATTTTAAAGTTTGCGCTCTTCACTTTGCGCTTACCAGATGAGTATCTGCAACATATATGTAATACCGTGTTGAACACAACAAACCAATTATAATGACTGAAGATGAATTTAGTTTAAAAGGCCACAAAAATGCATGTGGATGCATATCCCGCGGACGAAGTTGACAGACTGAAAAATGATGCAATGATTGCATCAATAAATCCATCGAAACTTTAATCAGTTTTTTTTTGTGAAACTGCGGCGTAGAATCGAAAATCTGAAACGTATCCAATCCTCCTCAGTTGAAAGATAGAATATCAGATAGGAATCAATATTTCAAAAATATTTGTTTAGATCGAAACACCTTGCGGTGTATTGTGAAATGTGTGGAGTCTGAAACATGAATAGGTGGCAGACATCTGTTTACATTCACTTGAATTTAATGAAATCCGTGGACTTTTGAATATTTATGTATTTACTTATGTACAGATGTCGAACGTACTAAATCATAGCTACGTCAAAACGTATGAGATACGATAAAAGCTTGACCCAAACTCTACAAAAGTAGGTTTCTGGATCAGTTCACATATCCATACATGCGAACGTACGAACGTGTGATCAATATAATGCACTAAAGGTGTGCATAATGGTGGAGTTATCTACCGTGTGGCTCCAATAAACAACTGATTATAGCGCACGGCTCATAGATAAAAGTCCAACCTCCACCACCATTGCATATCGAGGTCAATGTTAAGGTTTTGGCGATTGCCAAGTCGAGACTCATTTTCATGATGCATGTTTCACGGCTTGCGGCATAGAATTACTACAAGATACAAGATACAAGTATGTACTTATCAATTGACGTATGCAGGTTTTGCTTATTTGAACGAAAAAAAAAAACACTTCAGATGTAAACAATCTTGCACGCGTCACATGAGTCGGCAGGTAATATCGATACAAATTACTCTCAGGTGATTTCCCTAGTCCAAAGCCTCAAAGAGCACCTACCAGGCTCCGTATAGTCGCAAACGTACTAATCTCTTAAGTTGACATGACGGAGCTATTTCTGATAGAATACCAGGAATTTGAGCTTTTTTGTGAAAGTACTTATATTCGGTGACGTATGCGAACGTATATCTGAAGATACGTACGTACCAGTGTATGCGGCTTATGCACGGGATTCGATAAGGAAAAAGAAAAAACTAATGAAGTATGTGCTTATGGCGTTAACCCTGAGCAACCTCGTCAAACCTAATACTCAATTCTGGCATAGAGTATAGTTGCAAGTGTACATTAACAATAGTCAAATGCAATTACAGAGAGGTTACTGTAATTTGTTTCATTGCTAGTCTAAGCGAGGCAATTTGAATACTGAATGTCACTTCGAAAATTTCAGGTTTTCCTAACTTCTCCTTTTTTCAAGGCAGGATTACAAGCCACTCGAAAAGGAAGGCGGTGAAATAAGAGAGTCACCCCAGGTTCGGGAAATCATGACCAAAGCTTACGTACTCCCAAAACTTCATGTTATATGAGACCGCGTTATGACATGAATTTCTCCTACAGCACATATATTTTTTTTTAATTTCATTACCCCATGTCCAATTTCTTGTATCCCATCCCGACTCCATGTCCATAAAAATTAACATCGGTCAAATTTCAACTCTAACTAACTTATTTTTGCCATAAGCTCCTGCCATCCTAACATCCCATGCAACTCCAAAATCTCCTAAATTGTATCCCATGGGATTCACTTTGCCTAAGGTCTTGATAAGAGCAATAGAGAAATTCTCGCGAAGGCACATTTTTCCAGCACGCGAATGCATATATGCAATCGAGAAAAGCTAACTTGATGGAATGACTGTCATACCAAAGAAATGAACTTGTGGTTCATTGTCGACAACAAAGGCATAACAATCCTTTGTCACAGCTGATCAGTTGATAATTGGCATAATCAGCTGAGTGTAGGTCAGTCTTTGGACTACGAGGTCATCAGATGATCCAGGAGTGGTATTCTATTCGCTTTTTCCGGGGTCAATTTGACCAAATTATGCATTCAATAACGTGTAATAGTCTCTTTACTCTCGCATTCTTTCTATTCCTTTAGTTTTCCCAATTACCTCTCTTTATGTGACAATTCCCATCCCGTCCTTCATTTAAATACAATACCTAATAATAATTATTTTTTTTTCTACTTTCTAAAACATTACAAGAAGTGGTCCCCTTCCCTTAAATTTCACAGCTCAATTTCAATTAAACTATTTCAAATCCTGTTTTTTTATAAATTTCCAATGGTACATGGCAGAATCGACTGGGCCAACTGTTCGATGACCCTCATAAACTTGCCCATATTGCACATTATTGGGTGCAGGCAAGTGATTGATCTTGGTCGAGGGGAATGATCAGCCGCACACTTCAATACAACAGTGTACGTTGCTGTTGACTTTAAGCCCGTCATGGACTTTTAAGTTTAAGGCCAT
Source organism: Hermetia illucens (assembly GCF_905115235.1). Classification (NCBI taxonomy): domain Eukaryota; kingdom Metazoa; phylum Arthropoda; class Insecta; order Diptera; family Stratiomyidae; genus Hermetia; species Hermetia illucens. The sequence continues at coordinate 171,931,782 of NC_051850.1, forward strand.
GTAGCGGCAACGAAAATTAGCAGGATCGAGACCGGCTGATCGTTGGACAGTGGAACAGTTGGACGCGAGAGTTGAGGTAGCAGTGGTTTTGGCTTTAGACTAAAGATTAGCGGCGAGTCCATCAGCGAGATTTTGAAGGTGAGAAGAAAGAAAATGAACATTGTGGCGTGTGAGTAGTCAACTTCTACGATATTGTAGGCGTATGTTACAACACTACAAAAACAAAAAATTCGGGTTTTCCTTAGAGATAGCAGTGGGAAAAAAAGAAAGAAAAGTGTGTGCAAAAGGTGGAATTGGAAAAACTATCCTGACAAGGTGCGAGTCATCGCAGAAAATGAATGTTGATGAATTAGGCAAGAAAGTGTCCTCTGATTTGACTGTAAGATAGTTCTAGTTTTTAATTCGTAAACGTAATCATTTACTCCCATAAGATGCTCTCCTTTTCTTTGTAAATCAGTAACACAAGATAAGTGTTCGGAGTAGCACCGGATCAAGAAAGACCAAAATAAAATGTTGAAAGGATAGGCAAGCAGGCAAGGACGACCAACATTCCCGTAAAATCGAAAGCTACTGAAGAAAACATTCAAGTCCTCCGCATCTGTCTTTCACTGCATCGCTAATCTCGGAAATACTTTTTACTCAACGCCTGCTCCCAACACGCGAATTTGTTTCACGGTTTTTATTGTGCTGTGTTTTATTGCTTAATCTGACCGCAACACATGCATCTCAGAACACCCCGCAACATCGAGCACGTATGTAGAATGGTGTACGTCTTCATGGTTTGAACCAGACTGTGTGAGAGTCCCAGGACATCAAGCCGTGAGGGATTTAGGTACAATACCTGTAGCTGGCAATATTATGGGAATTACAACCTCCCGCTCGAGGCGGCAAATTCCTTAGAATTTTCGAGCCAGTGGCTCACAGTTCACCTTCTTCTCCACGTATTTCCGTTCGATGTTGCTGTTATGGGGGATAGCAGCATAAATAATATACGCGGAGCGACCCATCTTGTAAACTAACAGTACGTCAGAGTTCTTGTGTAGTATGTGGCGATCGGTTAGAACTTGTCGGTCCCAATACATGCTGTAAGCAGAACTATGAAGTACTGGTTGCGGCTCATATCGGTAAACCGGGCATGTTCCCGTGATCAGCGACACTTGTCTAATCCAAACTCCATCCGAATATCACGGCTGCACATTTCTACTATTCGCAACAGATGATGGTTGTCAGTACCAGCATACAACTTGATGTCATCTAAGTACATCAAGTGTGTCAGTGCCAACTTAGCACGTAGGCCATATTTAATTGCAAAACCATGCCCTCTAGCATCATTCAGTAGCCATGAAGGGGGTTCAGTGCCATGCAAAACCAAAGGGAACTCAAACAATCCCCCTGGAAGATGTCAATCCGTATATGGATGGGCTCCGAGGTATTGGCACCCTCAGATGAAGGCACTCATAAGGTGGTGTGCTACCGTTTCATGATTGTCGCCAACAACTTTATTACTTTTTTACTTTATTATTCTGCATCCGATCCCTCCAGTTCTTCGAGCTGTTTATGGCTCGTCGAACTTCTTTTTCGGTAACATCCGCAAAATTGATGCCGGACTAATAGCATGGCGAGTGCCTCCGGCGGTGATCCACTCAGCATGCTGGACGGGTAACCTCCAAAGTCCACCCCAATACTCTTTCGCTTCCGTTGCCGAAAACTGCACTGTCTGGACGCTCTGTTGGGATTCATTGAGAGATCTGAAAAAAACCCCTCGCGAATGTTGCATTCTGGAGACGTCTCGAGTGACTTTCCCCATACCGTTCTAACCGACTGCATACTTCCAGAAAATTTCTGCTTTAGTGTGTGCAGAATTTCAACTACGGGTGTTTCACTAGGGATGGTATAGTCCCGGTAAACCCTCTGCACTTTATTCTTCCCCAGTCTGTTGGCATTGCCAGAGCTGAGTTGAATCAGCCTAGCCTTTGTGAGTCCCGCCGACGTTCCAGACGAATTTTCCATGGTGGATCTCTTCGATCACTCAAACCAATAACGCGAAAGCGAATCTTCTGGGCGTGCAATCTGACAGCCGCAACTGTACCACAATGCACAAGGGATTGTAGAGATGCAATATCATCATTGATTTCAGATAGAATTTTCGGAGTTGCTGGAGATGCATAGAGCCTGAGAATACCTGGTCTATGCTCGGGATCTATATCCGAGAATTCTATACACGCTCTTTGGAATTCGTCCCGAACCTCAGCTGGACGGTGGAGAAGAGTGCTTCGGCGAGTACTGAAACTGTTACCTGCAGTGCGGCGTGGTGTTGTTGATGCCGCCGCCTCTGCCCCCATCGACTCTCGGTCACCAGTTTCCCCGATGACTTCAAGTCGAACACGCTCCCTGATGGTGGCCGGGATTGTGTCACTGCGAGTAATAAAGTGGTACTGGTCTGCGACTCGCTGCACAGTCACGCGTGCGAATTGCGGGAAATGCTCGACGAATCTCTGGTGCAACAAGGGGCGGTAAGATGTTGTACCCGCCCCCGCTGTGTTATTTCGTAGTAGGAGCGGATGATGAAGAGGTTCATTTCTTCAGTCCACTTCATCCGCCGCCTACGCAAACCTGTTGAAGTGGTCGCCACAGATTGTGGCGAAACAGCCGCAGCAGGCGGAGTAATGCTCCAGGTCGTCGTGGCGCCTAGAAGTGAAATCGCCTCACGACTAGCGGTTTCGACGCCGTGCTGTCCATTACGAGAACCCGACCCATTATTATTTATCTTTCTTAAGTATCAAGTTAACTTGTTTATTAATTTAATGTTTAAATTTTCTTTTTTCTGACTTTGTTTATCGATTTGGAAAATATCTATAACGATGAATTATAGTTAAATTTCTTTGATTTGAGGACTTCTTTTCTCCTCCTCCTTAACCCCGCAAAACTCCGACAAATAAGAGGCATCCTCCAAAATAATGGCCGGAGGATGTCAAGATTGGGTGGGAATTTCAGAGGCCGGGCTTCAATAAACATCTGGGGCAGAAGAAGCAGGGATCGAGGCAGCGATCCGTCATGAATCTTTCCTCTCTACCGTAGCGCTCGGGTTCGGAGATTTATGGCTCCACGTGCGCGGTCGAGCCATATTTTTATTTATTTCCGTTTTCAGGTTTTAGCTCGCGCTGTTGTTTATTTCGTAAGGCTCGCGCGAATCCCTAGTTTGTGGGGTTATTTTCCAAGATCCGGTGCAGACCCATGCGGCGGTACGGACACGTGAATTTTGAAGAATGACACGTGAAGGATAGAAGTGTTCAAAGGACTCACCCCTCCACCCCCGTTTTCCCTCATTCCCGAGCTTGGCTAGCACAGAGGCATGCAAGCATGTGTCAACAGAGTGCCTGAATGGTGCTTCATTATTTGTGGGCAGTCCCTTACGATTAACTTAACCAATTTCTCCTAGATTTTGGGATAGCTCTCCTCTCTAGATCGTCCTCGGCCCCTCAGGATGGTCGAATGATCATCCACAAGTCCAGACAGTCAATATAGTTTACTGATTATAGAGTTAACAGTTATTTTTAGGTACCGAATATAACCAGGTGAAAGTTGTCGTTGAGAAATATGTACGAAATTCACGTAAAACAAAATTTTATTAAAATCGGTTTACTGTCTATGGGCATTTTTGCCTACCAGGAATGGAGCAGTTCAGGGTGCTTATTAGGGGATACCAACTCATGCGCACAAAGAATTGCTTCAACCTCGCCAAAAAGAACCTCCGAATCATAGTAGGAATACTCACTGATCACTGTCGGCTAAACTATCACCTAGGGAAGCTAAGAATATCTATGGGCACTGCCTGCAGGTTTTGTGCGGAGTGTGATGAACCCTCTATACACGTCCTGGGACAGGGTCCGGCACTTGTGCAAAGTAGGTCGAGGCTCTGGGAGAACACTTAATACCAGATGCAAAGCTGAAAGATCTGGAAGTAGGGAATATACTAAAGTTCCTGACGGTTATAGGCTTGCCTGCGGTACTATGATTAATAGATACACTATAACCAGTGAAAGGGGCACAATAGTTCTTTAAGGAGGCAGTGCGCCTTTCCCTTAACAGAATAATATAATAATATACACGGAGATGCAAAAACCGGTTATCCTTGCAACCTGAGCTATAGTCCGAAGAGTCCTGTCCGGTAGCAATCTAATCTAGTGGGCTTCAGTCTTGATTCGTACTGTCTTCTATTTAAAATCTACGTCTCCGCTTTGAGTTAATCTAGAGATCATGGGGCCTGTCGGGACCCCAAACTCCTTTTCGGGTACACCGTGTAGAAGAAAATAGCGTTATCGGATCGTATAGACTAGTGTTGCAAAATTACCAAAAGCCTGCAACATCAATAGACAACAAATTATATATATGGTTGAACTTCACCCCTTTATGGGGCGTAGCGCATCAACCAAGCCAAAACTAAAAACTTAATATTTCTCTTAAAGGCCTTTCATTCACGAAACCCGTAAATGTTTGTACGCAAATGTGTACCTGAAGTTCGTTCAACCAATCAAGGAATATGGAACCTTTTCATTGGCACTCATAGTTCAGGTGCATCGAAATATAGCAAAATGGTCCATAACAATAACGAAACCCAAGGAGAGACTCGCCGGGTTAAGTTGACCGAACTTCTGTTTCGATACATCAGCAACTGTGCAAATTGGAACGTGATGCGAGCAGTATACATTCAACAATGGTTACGATATCAGGCGCCACGAAGCCAGTCATTCACTTACGTGGAATAATGTTATCAGAAATGCGTACGATTCGGCGACTTCTTTTCTTCTGTATATTCCCACCTACATATATATGTTGCCCGTGTACGCGCTTTTATGAACCATATTTATTGCATACCGTAAAGGAGGAATGCTATTTCCGACCACTTCAACTGGAATAGATAAGGATCCATCATTGTCACGAGATTCACGTGCCTGCGGTACAACAAAGTCAACATTTGTCATGACCATGTCTAACACATGAATTGTGCATTTTAGTATAACAACAATTGAACGAATCAATGTACATTCACACAAACATAAAAATTCGTGTAAATTGTTGTTGAAGTGGCGCCAAAGCTTCAACAAATCATTGATTATAAATTAGACAAATGATGGCGCCAATGAATTTTCAAAGGAAACAACTTTTATTAGATTTAAGCCAATTTTTTACTACAGCCAAATAGTCAGATGTGTTTATGTGCCACAATATGTATGCACGAATGTAGTTTTTGCCGGTTTGATAATCAACAAATCTAATGAAATTTCAATTAATTTCATTTTTCATAGCGCTTGATATGCTTCAACGCAAATGTTTGCTGATTTTATCTTAGCTTAGAACAGGATTTTCAAAGCCAATTAAATTAAACGACAAATTGTTTTGAACAAGTATATTTCGCAAACACCTGGCATTCATATGCCAAAACTTATATTTAAAAAAAAATAATCAATTAAGTTAATTCAAGTTTAGCATGTTATTAATTTGAATTTCATTAACTTATTATTCTAGAGGATAGCAGTTATATAACTATATCATATATGACATTTTTAGGAAGCAAGGATCTACGGAAAATTACACTGGAGTTGAGAAAAAACAGGAACATATTTTAATGATATAAATCGATACTTTTATATAATGTAAACGCTGCTTTGTATATAAGCACTTTGAATTCCAAGGGCTGCTTGGAAAATTTGTTGAATTGCCAGTGCTGGTTTTTGAATCTTTGGCCCCTTCTGTCTAGGTATATTCCTAGATATTTTACCTCCTTAAACTGAGAAATGGATACGCCGGGACATATTCGTTTCTTCAATATGAGAGTGACATGACTAAATTTTGTTTCATTTACTTTGGTCCTCCAGCGGGCCAACCATTGCTCAACCTCTTTCATGTAATTCTCGAGGTCTCGAGGCGCTAGGATTCGAATGTGTGCAGAGTGTCACCGTATCGTCAGCGAAGGTAGGTGAAAATAGGCGCTCAACCGCCCTCTGAGCCGCTGTTCTGGCTCGGTGGCAGGCTGATCGAAGGCCGGCCAGTTCACCGTTCCACCTGTAGTTTGGTCTTTTACTGGGGAATGAGCACCTACTAGGCGTGTCACATTCTTTGGCGATGCATTGGGCCACACGTAGAGGCGCCTGCTTTATCAGGTTGATCTAACCACACCTCTATGAAGGTCTGCTCATCGCTCGGTTTCGGACATGATGGGTCTTTGCCCTGTGGCTGGTGATGGTTGTGGTGATGGTGATTGACTGGTGATGGTTGTGGGTGTAGCGTTCGCTGACGCACCAGGGCATACCACGCGCCAGCGCTGGGCTGACAAAGGTCAGGTCTACAACCGAACCTAACCCTCACCTTTGGACTTCGTCCCCTTGTTTCAAGAACGAGATTGTCAAACATTTCCTCGAATTCAGACGGGTGAAGAAGGTAAAGATTTTGTTTTTTTTTTAGTTGGGTGTAATTTTCGCACACGTCGTCGGCTGTCAAGAAGGCGTTCAAAAATCTTCATGGTATTGAAAAGTAACCGCACGGTAATTTCAACATTCTGCAGAACTAACTTTCTTTTTCCATATTGGAACTGTGATACTTTCTTGTCAGTCAGATGGTCTTCCTGAAGAACCCGATTAAAGAATTTACTGAACCACAGTGATGGGTACCAGCTCTTTGCTGCCCAGAGCTTAGATCAGGCCCTGTTGCTTTCCCCCATTTCATTCGTTTTATTGCCTCCTCGACCTCAGTTGCGCTGACAGTGAAGTCTTCGGTGTTTTACGTAGGTACCTGTCGTGGAGGCTTCATCCTACGGTCCTCTTCAGACACGGATCGATTTTGTGACCACAATCAGAGCCCCGCTGAGACAAGCGCAACGGTACCAGTCTATACCAAGTGCATGGCTTAGCATTCATACTGGTGGATGCAAGAATTACCTAAATCTCTACCGAACTATGGAGTACGGCACCCGTGTTGATACGCAACACCACGTCGAGGCCCGAAGGTCTCTTCTCGCTCGAGCACAACCACAGCCCCCATGAAACTTCCACTAGGGGGCCAACCGCAAATAACCGAGCTGTACTCAGATACGACAGGAATTCTCCTGAAGTATAAGACGTGCAGACTCGGGTCTGATCGCCCTAGCTAGGCCTTGGTCCATTCGCCTACTGCATCACGGCCGCCAAGCCAATGCGGTACAGCAGTTGCCGGTGCCACCACGTGGAGGTTCTCCTCGGCCGCTTGGTTTTGGTTCAGCCGACAGGGTCTTCCTCCCCACCACCTCAGAGCGCCAGTTGCGCTGACAGGTGGAATTGCACCAAATGTCGGCAATGATTGTGGAAGTGGAAGGTGAATAAATTCTTTAGAACAAATCTGCTCGAAATATTCTCGCCATCTATCCGTTGCGGCATGGCGGTCGGTAAGCAAAGTACCGTTCTTATCATTAACGCAACAGAAGTGTTCAATATCCTGTGTGCATTCGCTTCGGCTTTTGGCAAGTCGATACAGATCTCTCTCACCATCCTGAGTGTCCACTTTATCGTAAAGATTTTTGTAATTGTCTGCTCAGGCGACAGCGATCGCTTGCTTTGCTGCCACTTCGTGGATCGTGTCTTTCATTTGGTTCCACGATTTTCATACAATTGTAATGGTTAGTAATTGCGTAAGTGAAATAATTTCTTCTTTCTTCTGACGAAACCGCCACCACCGCGGCGAGTCAGGGCGTTCTTCACGCTGTTTTATCGGTGGCTTTATTCGGAAGACGGCAATCAACGGCCGATATTAGAGGTGCGATGGTCTCAAGGGAACGGCTTTGCAATTGGTGACGGTGGTAAAATGTCGACATCTTATGAGAATATAGTCGATACAACACCGTATTGAATGTGTGGTTTACCAAAATAGAGAAGTTTGTAGCCATTTTTACCGCGTTCTAAGCCGCAGTTTTTGGCAACAGACCATCGAGATAACGATAACAATGTGCCTTTACCGAAGGGCTCTGGCGAGTTCTTCGGTCTTTCCAGATATGGTGCCAACATTTAGCGTGTAAACACGTATTTATTTTATTTGGAATAACTTACTTGCGTCCTGACGCGAACCATGCGTCAAGAACCCTAGCCCATTTCTCGACAGGACCGGGGCCTGTCCTGCGCGTCGACTGAGTGGGACACCCTAGCATTTTTCCGAGGCTTGTTACTCGATCCGATTATGTTGTTTCTAAACACATTGAATGCATTTTTTTGTCGGCCTGTCGCGGAACCTGCCACGAAGAGAGATCAGATAGGATTTAGTATACTGGAATAACTCCAACTATACTTTATTTACCTCTTTCCCTGATCTCATTTTATTTGTATTTTAATGAGGATAGTGCATGGTATGTTGCCTTAAACCATCCTCCTTTACTTGGGCTTCGAGACCTTACATAAAAGAGTGAATAAGCTCAGCGTATTTTGAATTTTTCCCAAAATGGTAGGTGTCATAATACGTACCATCAGAGAGAAATTATTTGTTAACCTTGTGGTGGCCACGACTTTGCGATATGTTCAACGTTTCATTCGCCTTGCCCAGTGACAATTTGACGAGAGGATGCAATTGCCAATATGCAGCATTTCTTAATTTTTTCTCACGTTTTAACATCCCTTAGCTTGTTTAATACACCCCTTCAAATTCCTAATTTTCATCCCGATAGCCATTGATATGAAAAATTTCATCTTTGAGAGATCAATTTACTTTGGATTCTTATAATTTTGTTTGCAAAACCTGCCACATTGTATCTACCCCCAAATTCTAAAGTTAATTTTCATTTAAATATTTCAAGATTTAACACGCAACGCACCGCAACGCAATTTTCTAACTACGGTGAACTTTCATTAAATAAGGTGCATCATCCAATTTTCATAGTCTAAGCATGCCAAAGCGGGGAGGGAACCTCAAAGCCGCGCGTCATTGCACATCTGAGGCAGGAGAAGCATCAATTGAGGATTCGATTCGTTGTGGATCGAAGTGTTCGAAGGACCCTGCCTCCAGATTTGTGAGTCTGGCCCACTTCGAGGGAGCTTAGTTATTTGCCGGCATACTTTCAGGGTCAATGTTCTTCAATGTTCTTTTTTTTGGGTTTTTGGTTTGCTCTCCCCACTTGGTCGTCTCCGGCCACTCAGGATGATTGATAGGACACCGTCCAATCCCATCTTATTAAGTCTTTACAATCTTAGTTCGGTGGTTCGTTGATCAGGGTACAAGGACCCTTACACCCTAGAGTTAAAAGTATTATACCACGTCAGCTATGAACCCTAACCAATAATATTAATTCTGTTGCAGAACCTTTGCTTTACCAATTTTCTCGGTTATCTGAAGTATAATGACGCTATACCAGGCATTTTTTAATGAAGCAAATAGTTACCATGGATTCTTAAACATCAAACTGCTATTCTAAGTAATTATGCATAAAATAGGAGCCATGATTAGCCATATCTGAAGCTGGCTAAAACTCAATTCAAATTCAGGAAACTAATCAAATAATTTGCAACAATGTATAATTTCAGCACATCTACTTATGTGCATTCAGATACCGACTTCACTGCAAGATAGAATACATGTAATTATAAAAGAATCTAATTATGAAAACCAGCTATGCGAGGTTCATTCTAGATCCAATCGCCCTTACCTGGATCTCGGAAAGCACAAGGAAAATAATCTACGAGTTGTGAAATACCGTTGCATACTTATTGCATTCTTGCCTTTAATGTTTCCATCGCGAACAACTTGGCGGCATTATAAAACTCCGAAAGCCTGGCGCCAGCGTTGTCTATTCTGCCATCTTGCCTATTAGCATGAGGTTCCGGTCGTTCAGTATGCAAACTAGCACACACTTGGATGCACATAAAATGCAAGTTTTGATATGTTGCTTTGCGCGTCGGAGCTCCTGAAACATTCATAATGCACCGACTTGCCATCTGTAAAAGATAGACTGCGGAGAGTTATGATAACCTGAAACGGCCGTAAAGCTAGCCCGTCCGCAAGGTTACGTTATTCTGGCTTAGCCAGGCGAGTCAACCATGGAAGGCATATGCAAAACGGAAAATCCACTACAATTTTCTGTATTTTCTTCTCGTTCTGCAGCAACCGTCCTTAATATAATTTGATAGCTTCCAAAGAACGCCATATGTCTGCCATCAGTTCTCAGCTTTTTGCCAAGTAGTGTTGCGAATTAAGGAGTATTCCATCTTAAATATTTAGTTTTCCTTAGGGTGCACGGTGAGTACGGTTGATTCGAGATGTTATGAACAGTCAACAGATGGGGGGCGATGTTTACAGATTTTTTTGGTTATGTGAACCTACTACTCCCATATAGATTGAAGATGCAGAGTCACAAATTTTTTTCCAAGCTGCCTCCAGGATTTTCCTGCCAGACCTTAATTAGCTGGTAGTTCTCCAGGTCCACTAGGTCAGGTGTGCGAAATACAAAAAGGATTTTATATTCCTTATTGAGGTGGGCCCACTATTCGAAAGACGACAACACCAGCAGACGAGCTCGTTTAAATTGATCCAGATTTTCCGACGCCAGCGTGCGTCTAGGCAGTTTGGGGCTTTGCAAGCCGCCCGTACACCTGGTTGCCTGTCGTCTCATACTGCAGTACCTTTACCTGGTGCGCGGTGTTTCTTTATGAGTGACCATGTGTGTGCGATAAGTTAATACCGCGCCACGTTACCACCGCACTATCATTTCACTCTGCTCCGTTTTTGCAAATGCCATATGAAGTTCGTTTTTGCGACCACTCATCATTTATGTGGGGCGATGTATGAACGACTCTTTTACGGCATTATCGGAAAAGGTAATTATGCCCTTTGGAGACTGTTCCAGGCGCCAGCAGCGGCGTCTCCTAAGGTGAGGTCACGATTTACATTTGCCGAATAATTTCCTCGTACAAGGGAATCAGAATGAACGATAACGTTCGAGACCAGCCCCCGACATTCTTAGGGATACGTACGTGCGCCACCATACCGGTGAGCATATATCGTAGGATAGTGCAGATATTTCATTCACCCGACATTTAACAGGTATAATTTTGAGTAATTTTCAAATGAGCCCTACTCCGTTTTATTACCGTGTTTTTAAGGAAGCTTTTTTGTGCATACGTGGTTTATCCTGGATGCAGTGCAAAGTGGAGGAGCTGCCTGCATGGCGTGATGCTTAGAGAGTTTTCCTCGTGTAATTAGAATTTTTCGAAACATAATAGTCGAGTATAACAATTAGAGCGCATTTGAGTGTGGAATTAAGTGCTTTTTAGGACTTTCCATTTTAATTTCGCGGAAACTGTTCATACCGCTTTATTCGTAAACAAACTGATTATTACGTTGTTAAGTCCTTAATTGAAGTTAGTCAGATTGTTTCGGGTACTTTGCATAAAATCATGTAGGAAATGAGGAAAAACGAGAAGATAATTCAAACTCCTGCGGATTTCGAAAACTTCACTTAAAGTACAACGTTTATAGTTCAGTACAAGTATTTTAATTAGCTACAATTTGTGCTTTCTAATGTTTATAAACATATATCATAAGATACAAATATTCTCTCCCTCGATTACCTTGTCGTGGTGAGGGAGCCCAGTAAGGAAGACCCTCCAGGAAACGGGAGGTGACACCTGAAGCCAAGCGATAATCAAAACCATAATCCAAATTTTGACAACCGTGCCAAGGGCTGAATGGTCACAGGGGTTAAGATGTGGCCGTAAACGGTGAACTATGGGCACCAGGCGACCCCTAGTTTCAACTAGCCTTGTCTCAGCAAAAAGGGGCTCTGCCGAGATCGACCTACTTTCCCCGATAAAACTGAGGCCATGGCAGCCAATTATGAAAAAACAAAAAAAAAAAACAAAACAAAAGCATAAACCTGTTAAGCAAATGCAATAAAACTTCGATCGTGACGATCCAACCCAGAGTGAAGGGGCAATCCTAAGCTCATCGATGGAGAACTTGAGTCTAGACTCAGATTCTTCACTCAGGTGGAAACCAATCCTATCCTTAACGAACGAGCCGAAACAGGCCTCTTCTGTCAGCATTCCTGACCCCAGGCTCCAATCGGCGCCACCTGCTGAGGCTAAAGTCTTGCCCATGGATAAGCACCAGTCCACAGACAGCAAACAGCCTTCGGGCAAACCGCCTTCGAGCAAACCGCCTCCGGGCAACGCACAATCCAAAAGCTGTGCCAAGGTTTAGGGGATCGTTCGGGGCACCTGCGGCTAAGGGGAAACCGAAGCGGCAGTGGCCCTCGGACAATCCTAACTCTTCAACACAAAAGGCAGCAAAGAGGGCTTCGTCGGCAACAGCTAGCCATTCATTTGCAGCCAAGGCTATCGAAGCCGATGGATGGGTCCTGTACGACGACTCTCTTTGGGGTTCTGGAACAACTTGGTATGCAGAATAACCTCAACACTTCCTGGTTGCTGTTAGGCAGCAAAACCGGAGAGAGAGCCGATAGGCCGGGAACTTTTCTCATTATCGGCGTTCCCGAACTCGATGTTAAAAAGGTTCGGGAAAATGCGGGCTGCCGGCTCCATTACGAGCTAGGGACAAGTCTTGGCTCCTAAAACCATTGAAGAGGACGTGCAGCCCTCGGCATCTTCATCTGAAGCGTAGATGAGGTGCTACATTTCCCAAATAAATTTGCAGCATTGCGAAGCGGCGACTGCACTTATCAGTGGTCGGATCAATAGCTGCAGGACATTTACATACCTCATACAAGAACCGTGGGATTTTGGTGGGGTAGTCAGAGGCCTCAATTTCTAGGATGCTGACTTATTGTATGCCAATGGAAGCGATCGACCCGGCTCCTGAATGGTAGTCTCAAAAGACTTCCCGGCTAATTTGGTTAATGACCTATCTGATGGCGACACCACATCGGCTAAGGTAACCATAAAAAGTCAACAGATAAAGAAATACTATGATGCTCTGCATATTTTCCCTATGACGCAGAAGACGTTCCCAGTGGAAAATTCATCGGAGCTGTCCAATATGCCAAAAGGCAGGCATGGGCATGGGGGTAATAGCAGGATGTGATGTCAATGCTCACCACATATGTTGGGGAAGTTTAAACATCAATGCAAGAGGATTGAGACTACTGGAGTATCTACTAGGAACCGATTCTCAGATCTTTAATTTGGGTAATGAACCCACTTTCTTTAACGTGGTCAGGCGCGAGGTCATCGACGTGATGAATTGAAGAATGGTGCAACCGAGAAACGAACGCAAGAGGACGTATATTACTCGCAGCTCTTTCTCGTCTGAATCTTGTAATTGTTAACACTGGATGCGTGACACTTTTGTTAGCGATATTTTAGCTAAGGATCTCCAGTGGTATGTCACTGAATAATATACACATAACGACCACCAGGCACCAGACATGTATGGTACACGAATGAAGTGGTCCCGGACGAGAGCTGAAAGGTGGGCAGCTAATAAGTTTGACGAGGAGATTTTCAAAGAAGTTCTGCAGCAAAATACAGCACTTGAAGGAAACGCAGAAAATAAAGCTTTACAGATCGGCGAAAAGTTCCGGCGAGCATGTGACACCTCCATGCCAAGGTGCGTTGTATCCCAGAAGCGAGTTCCGACCTTTTGGTGGAACTCTGTAATCGGAGAATGCCGCAAGGCTTGCCTCAAGACCAGAAAACGCTGTCAGTGAAATAGAAACCGATCTGGATACGAGTAGCTACATGAAGAATACAAAAACGCTCGGAAGAAATTACATTTTTGTGGATGAAAACGGGATAATGAAGTCAGTCTGCCGACTGGTGTCAGCTAATTTAACATTCAATGCCTACTACCATATTCTGGTCCACTAAGAAAAACGATAATGGAGCATATACACAAATGACACTTCCATGTTGGTTCACTGGGTCTTCTATCCAATACAAGGCAGACCTACTGGCCGCTCAAGCCATCTATTGTGCACAAGTGTATAAAATGTACTCGCGCCGATCCCAAGTTACTCACCCAAACCATAGGAAATCTACCAGCAGAAAGAGTGCAGGAGACGTGGCCATTCATTAACTGTGCAGTAGATTTTTATGGACCAGTATATTATCACTTCCCAATCAGAGGAAAACGGTCACAAAAAACATATATTGCAGTCTTCTGTTGTTTCGCCACCAAGACCGTGCATCTGGAGCTGGTATCCAATTTAGCAACAGAAACATTTATCGGAGCTTTGCGAAAGTTTATTGGTCGACGTGGACATTGTAGAAACATTTTTGCGACAATGCAACGTCTTCGGTGCAAACAACCTTTTGCAAGAAATCAAGGACGCCGTTTACTCAGAAAATGCTCAGAATTCGATTCGCTCGCAATGTAGTGAAAAGAGCATAGACTTTCATTTCATACTTCCAATGGCACCTCGGCAATATTCACCAGGAAATTCTATTCCACCTAGGGCAGGAGTGTGTAGGAAATTTGCTACGCCCAAAATGAGGAGACCATCCACTTATTCCACGAGCGAACTTGTAGAGAGTTGTGTCTTAGATATGCAATCCAAACATCACCCAACATCACTAAACCTTACAACATGTAACCCAGTAGAGAAGTGATGTTGGTTTTACTCTCGTGATAAGTAACCATATGTTTCATAATGTCTGTACCTATGTGATATTACATTAAAAGACATCATCAAACATCCGGTGACGCCCATCGAGTTCCGAACCGATGCCGACTATCACATTCAAATATATGAGTGTAATGATTCCCTGTTCTCTTGCTTGGACTTGGCATGGGAAAATGATTTGGAGTATTTCTTTATAGTACAACGTGTTGCGCTCGGCTGGTTTGTACTGATTGAGGTCATACTATAAACGTAATAAAAATCCGACTTTCTTATAGTCAATGAATATTTGTTTCGCCAGCTACTTGCCGCTTCTTTCATTATGCTGAAGAAGCAGCAAGTGGCTTGCCAAATGCGTATATGGCTATACCATAAATAACCATTCATTGACTTCCTTATAGGTTGGATTTTTTTTGCTTTAAGTATGATGAAAAGCAGTGTATTATCACATTACCTACTGGGATTTTGTTTCGCATATCCTTATTGTAATTAAATCAGGTACCTGCACAAAAACCGCTTTCCACAGAATAAAATTTGAGACGCATTCGGCTCAAAGACAAGTATAAGTTTGTGGTGGACCTCTAGAAGGTTGTAATCGATTAACTCAAAAGTCTTACCAAAAGTCACATTCACTCCATGTTCATATCATCTTTTGGGGCTTATTTCATCCGCAAGGAAGGGATCACTGGGGGACTGTCCTAAGAGACTCTGGAGACAATACTATTAAAATTTGCAGGAACACATGGGTAAATACAACTTCGGGCCTTAATGAGGCCAACAATAAGCTCGCGGCAAATTAAAAGCGAGAAGTGTTTACCAAGTTGCATGGAATATTTTTTGTTTTTCATCAGGAACTCAAGTTGGCACCTAAAGCTGGTAAACCTGCTGAAGTGGGTAATAACTACTCAGAGTAGTTGGTACCCTAGAAGCTTTTTAGATTACCAGTCTGATAGATGTGAAGCAATCTGACCGGTTACCGAAGGTCCCTAGCAATGACTGATATTTTCAGTTATCTTGTTTTGACTACAGTTATTCAAAGGAAAGACTGCTACGACATTAATGATGAATGCAAGCATTTGCAACCTGCATCGTTTTTGTTTCCTCAAATAACTCATCCAAAGATAACTATGAACAAGTGCTTCCTTCGCTGGTTTGAGCATCTCTTGAACCATATTCTTCGTTTTGTGTAACTTCCTCCTCTCAGCCTCCAGCCTCTTTCTATGGCCTCCCACAAGGCTATATTTTAAAATTTAAAATGAATGAATGCCAGTACACGATTGATGAGGAAAATACGTATACGTAATACGTATAATATTAACCCTTATCATAACAACTTGGGGTACAACAAACACCTATTTATAACGTGTTGGAATACTGTCCCCCTACAAATTATTAATTTTCCCTAATAAAATTTCGAACGAAGAACTCGGTCGACCTGTGTTCGTGTTGATGGATAGAAGGCCGACAGCTTTATTTCAGGGCTGACGTGTGGGTCGCCCTAGAACCACGTACTATAGAACAAAAGAGAATACAAGTGGTCAATTAACCGCACCTTTCGAAAACCAGGTTGCCCCTGCACGTGATTGGAAGCTCTCCATGTAGTTGCCTAGCTCCTGTCTTGCCTATGATTTGATGAGGAATTATTCTGTCGTCCTTCCGATTTGTGGCTACGATCGATTGCACTTTACGGCATTCTTAGTATTTTTGAAGCTAGGCCCTGGAGCCCTTATGAGGCCGACTTGTCACAAACTTCGAAACTTCCATCAGACGCAGCCTTGGTAGCAACGTTATGGAATCATTCCTTATACATTTCCGGAATCATAACGTTTATGTTCTTAAAGAATGCCAAAAAATACGACGAAACGACAAGAGCTAAGCTCCATAAAATTGATAGTGTCTCCCATCCAGATATATAAATTACTCACGCAAATCAATAAAACCCAAAAACTGTGTTCATTTAACCTAAAATTTAACTTAAACTTATATTTACAAATTTCTCGACGATAAAACGCCTGATAATTGGCAAACTTATAAGAATGCCAACCGGGAAGCAAAGAAAGCGTTCGCTGTCACCCGAGCGAACCATTTCAAAAATCTTTACGATAAATTGGACACTCGGGATGGCGAGACAGATCTGTATTGACTTGCTAAAAGCCGTGATGAACGCAGGATATCGAACACTTCTGTTGTGTTAATGACAAAAACGGTACTTTGCTTACCAACCGTCGAGCCGCAACGGATAGATGGCGAGAATACTTCGAGCAGATTTCAACTGAAGAATTTGCTCATCCTCCACTTCCACAATCATTGCCGGCATTTGAAGCAGTTCCACCAGTCAGCGCAACTGAAGTCGAGGAGGCAATAAAACAAATGAAATCGGGGAAAGCAACAGGACCTGACCAGGACATCGCATCTGAGCTCTGGAAAGCGAAGAGCTGGGCCCCAACACTATGGCTCACTGAATTCTTTAACCGGGTCATTCAGGAAGGAAGAACACCATCTGACTGGCAAGAAAGTACCACTGTTCCAATATGGAAAAAGAAAGGTAGCCCAGCAGAATGTTCAAATTACCGTCCGATCCGGTTACTTTCCCATGCCATGGAGATTTTTAAACGCATTCTTAACCGTATTCGCGAAATCGTTGAAATAATCGTGAATCAAGCCGGATTTGTCGAAAATTGCGGAACTATAGACGTAATACATACTGTGCGGTTACTCATGGAGAAACACCGTGAAAAGTATTGCCCTCTTTACATTGCATTTCTGCGTTTGACCGTGTGCCACACGAACTCATCTGGAACTCTTTTCAACAACACTCAGTGTCAGAAGAACTCGTGTGCTGGGTTCAATTGCTCTACCACGATCCGAAAAGTAAAGTTCGAAGTATGGCGGGTGTATCAAAACCGTTTCGTGTCTCTGCTGGTGTTCATCAAGGAAGCGCTCTCTCACCACTCCTCTTTGTTCTTGTTATGGACACCGTCACACGGGACATCCAACGTCCAAGCAAAAATGATCTCGAACAACTTGTCCAAAAATGTAATGATTGCCTCATGCAACACGGTCTCA
Organism: Hermetia illucens; assembly: GCF_905115235.1. Lineage (NCBI taxonomy): Eukaryota > Metazoa > Arthropoda > Insecta > Diptera > Stratiomyidae > Hermetia > Hermetia illucens. The sequence continues at coordinate 171,949,435 of NC_051850.1, forward strand.
GATTAAATCTAAACAAAACTGAATTTTTGTTGACCGATCGTCATGAAACAGACACAATCACTGTCAGCGGCAGTAATCTGCCCAGAACTGAGCGATTTAAGTACCTCGGGTCAACGCTATCAGCCAATGGAGAACTGCGTTATGAAATTGCTTCACGCATTAACGCAACATGGATGAAGTGGCGTTCCACAGCTGATGTTCTTTGTGATCGACGTATCAACGGACGTCTCAAATCTAAAATCTACCGCAATGTCGTCCGTCCTGTCGCTCTCTATGGTTCTGAGTGTTGACCGATAATAAAAGACACTGAACGGCGTCTTGCGGTAATGAAGACGAAGATGTTGCGTTGGACTAGTGACGTGACACGTTTTTTGATCAGTTCCGAAATGAAGATATCCGTGGTCGATATGGGGTTGCACCGATCGTGAAAAAATTGCGAGAGATGCATCTTCGATGGTATGGTCACACAATTCGCGTTAACGAGAATTCACTTGCCAAGATTGGTTAGAACATTGAAGTCGATGGTAAACGACCAAAAGGCAGGTCGAAACAACGGTGGATTTAAAAGCCTCAAGATTGCACCCAGATCAGGTATTCGATAGAGCCGAATGGGGAAACCGATCACAACAAGCTGAGCCCGTTTGTGAACGGAACAAAGGCTAAAGAAAAAGAAGAAGAATTCTGGCAACGGTGGTCCAAAGAATATTGACATCTTCTTCAACATCGGTACGACTGGATGGCAGCTATGCCTAATATTGCAACAGATGCAATCGTCATGATCAAGGACGACCTACCTAGTTACCTATCATGAAGTGGCTGCTCGGTCGAATCATACGTGTACGCAAGGGCAATGATGGCTTCGTACATGTTGCAGAAATTGAAACAGCAAATTCAGTAATAACTCGACCTGTTCATCGATTGGCACCGCTCCCAATAGAAGAACCAACGCAACCGTTTATAAATTAACAGAATCCGGCAGTAGATTTTGGAGAATCGACATCAGTAGATCAGTCTAAAAGAGTTCAGCCCAATGAAGACATACCCAAGAAAATAATTAAGTTGAATCCTTTGCTCACAACACTTTTCTTTTGCTTACTACATATTACCCTTTGGTTATGGTCGACCAACTGACAATATCCTAGCTCAACATATATTATGAGCTGTCAGAATACTGACTGAAAATACCAATCACAATTGCACCTATTAAGCAACCTACAGCAGAACATACGAAGCCAAAAAACAGATTTTCCGGAATCACCAGTTCACCACCATGCTCTGTATTACACAATTCCTGGATCTACTGGCCATCATAGTAATTGGTACTTTACTGTGGCCAATCCGAGGACAACTCTGTCCTTCAAGACTTATCCCAGCACCAAGAACATCCAGGGAAATGACGGAAAACGGGAAGGTAGACTTCTGAGGTAATTTAAACTCCTGCGGATTTCGAAAACATCACTTAAAGTACACCGTTTACAGCGCAGTAAAAGTATCTTAATTAGATACAATTTGTGCTTTCTAATGCTTCTTTCAGATTAGATCGATTATACAATATGCAAATCACCGTAACCGAGATTTGCACCAAATTGTACCGTACATATGTACATATATCTCAGACAACTTGCAGAAAAAACCTTTTAAAAATGCTACACAAGAAAGCAGCATGTTCACTTGTGCTTCAGAGTTTCCCTCTTATGTTTACCGACAGACAAGGATTGCATGTACACGCGCCTGACTTGACTTAAATGGGTCACCAAACTCTAGTTCCGAGCTAAGTGTCCAAATTACACATGCATTTAATCAAATTCACGAGCACAACTTTCTCCCATGGTCGACCAATAGGCGGAAAAATGCCAACACAAGACAAGTCAACTTTATTTAAGCTCGTGTCTGCCTCTGCAACATTTGAATCTGAATAACCGAAATGCGTGTCATTTCGCAACGCCATTCATTCCTCATTTTAATCGGCCATCCATTAAATTCGATTGGCACTTTCGATTTCGCGAAACACAGAGGAAGCGAAAAGTGCGAAGAGCGCTCCAATGCCCAATATTCGTACTTAGATATGCGCATACCTAACTACTTGCCTGGGATCATCCACCTTGCTTGCTGGCTTATATTGGGGTCATCTTGCTGGCACTGGCTCATCAGATGAACCTCTTTGCCCAGCGTGGCCTCTTCGACCGTCATCGTGTGGGAGTCAATGCAATTAAGTTGCTGGAGAGCCTGGCCCGAGACGAGGTCTTGAGGTAGTTCCCACGTGAAATTCACTGGGCTTTTTTCTGGTAGTATCAGAGAGCTGCCGTCTCTGGGGTCCCACTGAAACAACATTATTGTCACACGTCTTTTGCCTGGCATGATAGTAACTACATGATGTCGTACGTTATAAATCGTTTGAAAATAATTTGAAGGGAGACGATGTGCTTATAATTTTTCAATTTGTTGGACAGTTACACACTTGAAGCTAGTCTTACGTATATAAAAAATTGGGCAATATAGAAAATCGATATAAAAATGTACCAAAAGAAGAGTAGAAAAAGAATAGAAAGCGAACCAAAAAACAATATTTAGATTGATTATTTGGACAGTGTACATAAAAATAGCTTCTCCGCAAGGGGCAATTCACTAACGACTTCACTTTTCCATAGCTTTGATATACGTAGATTTTGGCTTTGCCATCCAACATTTTGGTACGTGCGCAGCAGAAAGCTCACCATTCGCTATAATGTCTTACCTTTCGCTTTCCGATTAAACCAATTTCCTTCGTAATAAGCTGAGTTGACTATGGTAAATCACAAAGATAGAGCTATGAGCTATGATCATTTTCTAGCCTCTACACTTCCCTTTTGCATCAAATATTAGAAATAAGGCCAGCTTTGGAAAGTACTAACCGAGACCTTTCATTTGATACCTCACATGACTACATTTGGTGAAAAAATATACACCCCCTTTTGCATGTGTGAGAACCCCGGATCCCCTTAAACTCAACGTATAACGATGCAGCTCACCGATCGACAGGTTTAGGCCATTGATAATGGGAATGCCCTCTTAGGGTGACCTTTGTCGGGAGCTAGGAGGGAATAAAGACAAAATCATTAAAAAACTCCATAAAATATGAGAAGAAAAAGGAAGAGATACGAAAACCAACAGCGAGAATAATAGAAAAAGAAGTAGAAGGGAAGGGAGGGAGCATGGAAAACAGAATCGTGAAAGAATTGAAGAGCAAACCTGTTTATTACCTCCAAGCCGATAAAGGAAGCAAAATAGTGATCATGACAGAAATGATTACGACAACCCGGTCATGGAAAAGCTGGAAAACGGAAACTTCCACGAATGAACAAAGTCCCTACCGCACTCCATAAAACGAATTGAAAAGAAGCTAAATAAAAGAATGCTGAAACGTTGTAGAGAACCTGGCAACACTCAGGACAACAAACTCGTCTCTCCCTCGGATTATATGTCTCCCAAAAGTACACAAATTAGGTAATGAGGTGCGTGAAATCATAATGGCGACAAATTCTCCAAAACAGAAAATAGCACGATGGCTATTACGAAAATTCAACGAACTAGAGGTATCAACAGGAAAACGAACTGTAAGGAACAGGGAAGAACTCATTGAAAAACTACGAAACACCGAAACAGTTTAGGATGAGGAAGATATGGTTTCATTTGACATTAAAGCCCTCTTCCCTCTTATACCAGCAAAGGAAGAACTGGCCCACTTAAAGGAAAAATTAATTAATATCGACGAATAATCGTGGGAATGAAGAATGAAGGTACGATAATATATGAAGTTAGTTACCCTTTGTACGAGTGAGGTGCTCAGAGGAGGCGGCGAGGAAGATGGGGCGCAACCCTATCGGCCAAACCAAAACCAAGTGGCCGAGGAGAACCTCCATAGTGGTGGCACCGGGAAACGCAGTAATCACTTTGGTTTGCCGGCCGTGATTCAGTGGGCGAATTCTCCAAAGGCCTAATCAGGGCGATCAGACCCGAGTCTGCACGGGGACTCATCTGAAGTGGCAAATTGGTCACGAAACCTTACCAGGGGTATACTGGTACCATGGGAACCGGGAAAGCCCCTGGATTCACATACTTCGGGTGAACTCCTGTTGTATGTGAGGACAGCTCGGTTATTTGCGGTTGGCCCCCCTAGTGGGAGTTTCATGGTGGTTGTGGTTATGCTCAAGCGAGAAGAGACCTTCGGGCCTCGACGTGGTGTTGCGTATCAACACGGGTGCCGTACTCCATAGTTCGGTAGAGATTTAGGTAATTCTTGCATCCATCAGTATGAATGCTAAGCCATGCACTTGTTATAGACTGGTACCGTTGTGGCTTGTCTCAGCGGGGCTCTGATTGTGGTCACAAAATCAATCCGTGTCTGAAGAGGACCGTAGGATTAAGTCTCACGACAGGTGCCTACGTAAAACACCATGGGCTTCACTTTGTACGAGTGAAAGCTACTCCATGTTCAGGAATCGATACTTCAAAACAATAGGGGGCGTCAACATGGGCAATCCGCTATCACCATTTATCAGCGACATCTTTATGGATCAAATAGAGGCACGTATAGAACAACTTGGTATTTTACCAAGATTCTGGGTCAGATATGTTGACGATATTTTTGCAATTGTTAAACGAAGACAGCTTGAAACCATACTCAACAAGAGCATTACATTTACAATGGAAGTCGAATACAACCACTAACTACCCTTTTTGAACTTACTCATCATGAACGACAGAGGAAAAATCGAATTCGACATTCACCGAAAATCAACATTCACGCAGAGAACCATCCCAGCAATATCACAACACTCCTTCCCACAAAGAATGGCACCGCACAAAGCAATGCTTCATCGCATCCTAACCACGCCTTTATCAAAGAAACGTTTAAACAATGAGAAACGCCATATTATTGAAACTGCGGAAAACAACGGGTTTAGCAGGAAGACCACAGAAGGAATAATCAGTAAAAGAATGACGAAAATGGAAAGGAATAATCTGACATTTTTATCACAAGCGGGACCATCTAAAAAACGTCGAGTTCCTGTCATCCATTCCCAAATAAGGAAACGCAACATCGAAGTGATATCTACCAGCAGACCACATCAACTGAAAACAGAATTAGGAAGCGTCAAGGATCTGAAGGAAGACAGCGAGAAAAGCGGAATCTATCAGGTAACCTGCACCGATTGTGGCTGTATCCCACCGCAGAATCCTAGGGGGTAGAGGAGGGAAGTGCAAGAACTTTGCAGTCTTGCAAATTACTCACTGAGGAAGTTATTACCACACCTCGCAATTAGTTACAAAATGCAATTCAATGAGGAGACGGAGAAACCTAAGATGCGGTACGGATAACCAGCGGGAGCCGTCTGACTTGGTGACTGGGTGGGGCTCCCGTAATGAACAGCACAGCTCGAAACCGCTAGTCGTGGAGCGGTTCGACGTCTAGTCGCCACGACGACCAGGAGCGTTGCTCCGCCTACTGCAGCTGTTTCGCCACAATCTATGGCGACCACTTCAGCAGGTTCGCGTAGGCAGCGAATGAAGTGGACTGAAGAAATAAACTTATTTATCATCCACTTCTACTACGAAATAACGGCGGGGACAGGTTCAATACTTTAACGCCCCTTGTTGCACCAGAGATCCGTCGAGAGCGCACGTGACTGTGCACCGAGTCGCAGACCAGCACTGCTTTATTGCTCCCAGCGACACAATCCCGGCTATCATCAGGGAGCGTGTCCGACTTGAGATCATCGCGGAAACTGGTGTCCAATAATCAATGAGGGCAGAGGCAGTTGCATCAACAACGCCACGCCGCACTGCAGGCAACAGTTTCAGTACTCGTCGAAGCACTCTTCTTCGCCGTCCAACTGAAGTCTCCACTGAGGTTCAGGACGAATTTCAAAGAGCGTGTATAGAATTTTCGGAAATGGGTCCTTTGCATAGACCAAGTATTCCCAGGCTCTATACATCTACAGGCACTCCGATAATTCTATCTCCAATCGATGATGATACTGCATTAGGGACGTGTACTAATATATCGCTGCTGCAACTACAATCAGACTGTCAGATTGCACAGGCAGAGGATTCGCTTTCGTGTTATTGGTTTGAGTGACCAAAAAGATCCGCCATTGAAAATTTGTCTGGAACGGCGGCGGCACTCACTAGGGCAAGACGTTGCTGGGCTGATTCAAATCAGTACTAGCAATGTCAACACACGGGTGAGAAATAAAGTGCAAAATTTTTAAAGGAACTATTCCATCTCCAGTGAAATAAACACCCGTAGTTGAAATTCTGGATACTCTAAAGCGAAAACTTTCTGACGTATGCTGTTGGTTGCGACGGTATGGCGACAGTCACTCCACACGAGTTCCTAATACAACGTACGTGAGGAACCAGCGTAGTTTTTTCAGATCACTTAACGAATACCAATAGAGCGTCCAGGCAGTGACGGAAACGAAAGAATATTGTGGTGGACTTTGGGGTTAACCTGCCCAGCATGCTCAGTGGATCATCGCCAAAGGCACCCGCCACTACAACTGGCATGAATTTTGCGGATGTTACCAAAGACGAGGTTCAACGAGCCATAAACAGCTCCAAGAACTGGAGGAATTCTGGTCGGCTCCGATGCAAAATCTCTGGTATAAAAAATGTACCAGTATACACAGTCGGTTGGCACATAGCATAAACCATAGTCGGCCGGAGGAATTTCCACCCTTCCTCATTGTGGGAATTATCTACCTTGTCCCTAAAAAGGACACAGCACAGGACCCCGCGAATAGAGGACCGATTACTTGCTTACGAAGGTTTTCATAACGTCCATTATTAGTGGAAATGTGAATGCGCACCTCGAGAGGCTATGACCGAGGCAGACTTCTACAAATACCTAGGAATTCTGCAAGGTACCCATGCTCGAGTTGGTAATCTGAAGGATGCTCTGCTGTCCGAATTCCTGCGACGTGAAAAGTTGGTATTGAAATTGTATTTCTCGGCGAAGGGGGAGAATAAAATAAGTGCATTAAATGTATTCGCTATCCTTCCACTGGCTTACGCGTCCAACCGCGGATACGGACTACTATGACCAAATTACGAATGCACCACCCATACTCTGCCGTGGAGCGGCAGACATCCCGGTTTTGCGCCGAGGTCCACCAATTCGATATCCCTAAAAGCTATCTGGCGTCCTCACCTACGCCATCGCTCCATCTTAGGCAGGGTCTGCCTCGTCTTCTTTTTCTACCATAGATATTGCCCTTATAGACTTTCCCACCTGGATCATCCTCATCCATACGGATTAAGTGACCCGCCCACCGTAACCTAATGAGCCGGATTTTATCCACAACCTGACGGTCATGGTACCGCTCATAGATTTCGTCGTTATGTAGGCTACGGAATCGTCCATCCTCATGTAGGGAGCCAAAAATTCTTCTCTTCTCTCGAGCGCGGCCAAGAGTTCGCAATTCTTCTTGCTAAGAATCCAAGTCTCCGAGGAATACATGAGGACTGGCAAGATCATAGCCAGGTATAGTAAGAGCTTTGACCCTATGGTGAGACGTTTCGAACGAAACAGTTTTTGTAAGTTACAATAGGCTCTGTTGGCTGCCAACAACAGTGCGCGGATTTCATTGTCATAGCTGTTATCGGTTGTGTTTTTCGACCCTAGATGGGAGAAATTTTCAACGACCTAAAATTTATAGTCTCCTATCTTTATTGTTTTCGTTTGACCAGTACCATTCGATGTTGTTGGTACTTTAGTGATTGACGCTGACGTTGCCGAGATCTTACGCCGCCTGCTCGATCTGAATGAAGGTAAACTATACATCTCGGGTTATTCTTCCCATAATGTTAATATCGTCAAAGTAGGCCAGTGGTTGGGTGGACTTGAAGAGGATGGATGGATGGATGAAGAGGACGGTACCACTCGCATTCACATTTGCATCGCGAATCACTTTTTCCATGGCCAGATTAAAGAGGACACATGGTAGGGCATCCCTTTGTCATAGACCATTGTTGGTGTTGAATGATCTCGAGAGTGATTCTGCTGCTTTTATCTGACCTTGCAAATTGATCAGGGTCAGCTTAGTTTAGTTTAGTTAACTGGGGGGAGCCGCAGCTCCGAGCACTCAGGCCATTATTAGGCCCATTGTACTATCCCCGTAAGTTGCCAATGGCTTCCCGCCTACGGTGTTCGCAGGCTTTAACGAATCTGAGAACATTCTCAAGAGGCAGAGAGTGTGCAGATTCTTCATTGAAGAAAACCTTGCCAAGGTGTCATCGTCTGAGATCTGAGGATGCCGGGCAGCTACATAAAAAGTGCAGGGCTGTCTCCTCCTCCTCCTCCTCACATTGGCTGCACACAGTCGAAACCACTACCCCTATCTTTTCCATATGATAATTTAAGGGGCAGTGTCCCGTTAAAAGCCCTACTAGGGTTTTCATGTCGCACTTCTTAAGGGACAACAAAAATGCCGCTCTAGTGGCCCTAGGCTCCTTCACAAGGATTTTCGCTTGCCGGCAAGAGTCCAAATTTCTCCACTCGGTTGCGTGAATCCTTGCAATTTCACCTTTCAGAGTAGACTTGACAGTAGATGGTCGGATTCCAAGAGCTGGTTCTGGCCCCACCATTGTGGATTCAGACCCTCGGCGAGCCAGTCTATCAGCCTCCTCATTACCGGCGATGTTAGAGTGCCCCGGCACCCACATCAGGAATGTTTCGCTCAGTCGGCCAAGTTTCAGCAGCACCTGATGACAACTCCACACCAACTGGCTTGATATGTTGTTGCCATTTAGTGATGATAATGCCGCCCGACTGTCGGAACAGATTCGAATGGTGCGACCCCTCCATTTTTGTCGCAGACATTCTTCTGCTGCTAATGAAATGGCATATATCTCCGCCTGGAATATGGTCGTCATTTTTCAGAGGGGTCGGGTCAGTTCTATAATCGGATTCTCCGAGAGCACACCTGCACCCGATCCATCCTCCGTGATTGACCCGTCGGTGAAGATTATTAGGTCTGTAATCTGAAAAAACTCATGGCCACTTGTCGACCATTCTTCTCTTTCGGTGATTACAACAGTGTATGCCTTTTCAAAGACGAATCTGGAAACCATATGATCGGTCGGCATCAGGGCTACCGGATGTTTTTCAAGGAATTTCCAGATAGACGCATGCCCGTTGGATTGGCCGCCTTTCCACGCCCCAATGGTATCGAGCCTATATGCGTCGTTGGCTGCTTTCCGTTTCACCTCCAAGTGAATGGGAGGTAAATTTAGGATAGCTTCAAGTGCCGCAGTCGGCGTAGTACTCATTGCTCCAGTAATACTTAGGCAACCAAGTCTCTGAATCTGCGTTAACAGCTTCCTGCTGTTAGCAAAGTTCAGTCTTGGCCACCAGACGATGCATGCATACATCAAAATGGGTTTTATTATGGATGTATACATCCAATATATCCATTTAGGCGGAAGTGCCCAGGTCTTACCTATCGCATTCGTACAGCACCAGAGCAATATGCAGGATTTCTGGTATTGTTCCTGGATATAATGCTTCCACGTTAACTTGGAGTCGAAATGTACTCCTAAGTACTTGACTGTTTGTGCCAGCTGGATTTCCGCCCCTGCTATGGTGGGTAGCGTATAGCTGCCCCACCTGACGTTCCTAGTGAACATAACTAGTCCAGTCTTCCTAGCGTTCACCGTGAGTCCATTGCGGAGGCACCAGCTATGGATTACATGCAGAGTTGCATTCAAGCGGTCACATACTGTGTCCGCAAATTTGTCGGTAATTATTACGGCTAGGTCGTCCGCAAATGCTTGGGCGAAGACTTTTTTGTCCTCCAGGAGCCACAGCAAGGCATCCATCACCAAGAGCCATAACAGTGGAGAAAGAACCCCACCCTGTGGGCAGCCCCTGAGACATCCTGCTTCAACAGACTTCTGGCCGACCGATATGTGGATTTTTCTCCACTCTAGCATGTGAAGGATCCAACTGATTACCAGCGGTTCGATTCCATGCTGTCTTGCCGCATCACAAATTGTCGCAAATGAGGCATAATTGAAGGCACCTTCGATGTCCATGAATGCGCTTAAGGCGTATTCTTTATCGGACATCGCCTTTTCAATTTTTGCCGTAAGTTCATGGAGTGTTGTCTCCGTGGATTTGCCTGTCTGGTAGGCGTGTTGCCTATGGTGAAGTGGCCATTTAGGAATGTGTGTATCCCTTATGAACCGATCTACTAATCTTTCTAGTCCTTTTAGCAGAAAGGACGTTAGGCTGATCGGCCGAAAGCTTTTTGCGTCTGTGTAGGTGGGTTTTCCTGGTTTGGGAATGAACAACACCTTCACATCCCGCCATTTAATTGGCATATAAGCGTGTGCTAGGCATGCACGATATATATTCCGAATGTGTAGACCCAGGGCATCCATTCCTTCTATTACTAGCGCAGTGATGATGCCACCCGGACCTGCAGACTTGTATCTATGGAACGAGTTAAATGCCCATTTCACTCGCTCCAGTGATACTACTTTGCATGCCAGATTCCAGTCTCTCGGTTGAGGGCTGTATGCAGCGATTATAGCGATTCCAGCTAGTGCTTGATTGACCCTTCAGAGCGCGATTAAGGAGCATCCTTGTCGTTCTCCTCTGTTTTGCCAAATCCGAGATGGTGTTTTACCCTTCTTTGGCATCTTCAGTGGACAGCATTCTTCGAAAGCTTCTCTCATGCTAGTTGTGATCATCTGCGTTGTCTTCTCAATACCAGCAATGGATTTGATGCGCTTCCCAGATATCGTGACTCGGGCGCTCAATTCTGTTTGATACATTACCCAATCTGTCTTCCTCGGATTCCGAAATGGAGTGGGTGGAGGTAGATCCATGCCCATAATGAAATCAATGCGTCTGTGATCCAAGAGTGTGATATCGTTTGATACTCTCCACTCTCCGATCAGAGCCGCGATGTCAGAAGATGCCACCGTGATGTCGATGACCTCTCGCCTGACCACGTTGAAGAAAGTGGGTTCATTACCCACATTTAGGATCTGCAAATCGGTTCCTACTAGATACTCCAGTAGTCTCGATCCTCTTGCATTGATGTTCGAACTTCCCCAGCATATGTGGTGAGCGTTGACATCACATCCTGCTATTACCCCCATGCCTCTACTTTTGGCATATTGGATAGCTCTGATGAATGTTCCACTGGGAATGTCTGCGTCGTAGGGGAAATATGCAGAGCACCATAGTATCAGGGTCAGTTTAGTTAGTCTGATCAATTTCGTCGTGACACCGAATTCTCTCATCGCCGTGTACAGTTTTACTCTGGCCATGCTGTCATAGGTGGTCTTGAAGTCGATGAAGAGATGGTGCAACTGTTGGCCATATTCCAGCAGTTTTCCCACCGTTTGTCGCAGAAACAAAATCTGGTCTGTTGCTGATTTGCCTGGAGTTAAGCTTCTTTGATATGGGCCAATGATGCTCTGCGCGTATGGAGCTCTCCGGCTTGACAAGATAGCGGATAATTTCTTATTGCCGCGCTGCGTGATATCTCCCATTTTAAGTATTGGGCAGATAATGCCTCATTGCCGGTCATCAGACATTGGTTCGCTGTCCCACACTTTGAGCATAAGTTGATGAACCGATTGGAGTAGTTGGTCGCCTCCATATTTAACCAATTCGACTGTAATGTTATCGGCTCCTGGCGACTTATGATTTTTAAGTCGATGAATTGCATGGACTGTTTCTTCCAGGCTTGGTGGTGACAGTATTCGTCCGTCGTCTTCAGTTGGCTCACCGACATTTTATTTGTTGAGCAGCTCATCAAAAGACTCAACCCATCGCTCCAATATGCCCATTCTGTCATAAATCAGATTTCCCTCTTTGTCTCGGAAGGGTGAGTATTGTGGTGTGTAAGGCTTCATCCTGCTGACTTGTTGGTAAAACTTAAGCGCCTGGTGCGGTTGCCCCCTGTATTTCTCGGGTTGACAGACTTGTTGGTTCTCCCAGGCTTCCTTTTTCCGTCTGTGAAGTCGCTTCTTCACTCGCCGGAGCTCATGATGGATCTGTGGGGGTGCCCGTGTTCTTTGAGAGTACACCATTGCCCGGTATGCAATATTCTTCCGTTCCGTTGCTATCTTATATTCATCGTCGAACCAGTCATTCCAACTTTTCTCGCGGCTGGGGCCAAGTATATGTGAATGAAATCTTAGTCTAATCGACATTGCCCCTAGAATACTGTTACGGCCTTAGATAAAGTACTCAACAAGTTCAACGTCTAGATTCAAATTGGATTGTTGGGCCATCGATTATTATTACCAACATAGTGTAAGGAAGCCAATTATGTAATATTTGTTTCCTGCGATATATGTTGAATTCCTCAATGTGTATACTTCAAAGCAAGTAAAACAGGCAGGCCTATTAAAGTATTTTTCATGGTACAATACCTAAGGTTCAAAGTATTTTCCACAGAATTCCTAACAAATTTCAACAAAATAATGCGTCTATTAATAATTGAAATACAACAGTAGAATGACTTCGAGAATAATCTACTAATGTTGTGTAATGGCTACCGTGTTCTCCCAATTTAAATATTATAAAAATACTTGAAAGCCGTTCCCATTATTAAAACCACTTTCTAAAATATCTACCTTCTTCAATTTATCTTTTGAATCCATTGTGAATTACTAAATTTTCCTAAAATTCATTGGCTTAGAAAATTCACCCCCAGGATTCAACTGTCTGCTTGATATAGGCTAATTGTTCAATATGGTACGCATTGTCGGTATCTTCAGTTAATTTGAGATGCATGGTTAATTATCATTTCCATTAAGTATTGAAAAATATTCAGCTATTATTTTCATTTGTTGTTGTTTGGATATTATTTTTTCGAATAAAATGGTATCTACCGCGAAGTGGTCGATTAGGTACGTGTATCAAGGGGAAGAAAAAAGGATTTGTTTCAAATAGCACGTAAAAGTGCCAGTGCCAGTGTTGGGGTTTAATGGGCGATACCCTAGTATATCTGGTTCCTTGTTCTTGTGTGAAGAAGGACATGCCAAATGCAAAGGCTCTCAATAGCACTTTCCATGAAGCAATGCCTAAGGTTGAAATCATTCTCAACTGATATTTCAACAAGATAATGCGAATATTTATAATGGAATGACATCAAAGGATTGGCGTAAATGTCTGGTAATGTCTTGCAATGATGACTGTGCTCTCCCCCTTAAATATTATCGGGAGAATTACATTTAAAATTATGAATTACACTAGTCGGAATGAGACGTTTACACAATTAGCGAGAACAATGGAATGGATGAATTTAAGAGCGAATACTTAGTAGTCCCTAGCAAAGTATTTCCGACCCCTTGAAAATCTGCCCGGGTATAAATGGACACAATTTCTGCACTCAGAATCATTCTAATTGAAAAAGCTATTAAAGATGCCAACCATTGAACTAAATTGGCAAAGATAGTAATTAGCATTGTCTAAAATATTTTAGATGGGGCCTAGATAGTTTTCTCTGGATATTGTTAAGAACAAACAAGTCGGAAAACCGGGAGCTAGACGCTTCATGTATGAAAGGTTTTGTGTATTTCTTTTATAAAGAGATTTGAGTGTGCATTTGTCGCATTGGCATGTAGCACGTAAAATATGCATATATGATATTATGTGAAAATATGCACTTCCAAGTGATATTGACATTCATAGTCTTGAATTTACAGAGAAGCGACAGTTTTGACCTAGTATAACTTTGTTAGCAATAGTGCGATTTTCACCAAATTTGGCGGGGTCATGCTCAATGCTGTAGCATACATTTTGTGATTCTAGGGTGAATCTAAAGGGGGTTTTCCTGTCCAATACTAAAAATTATAGTAATGTACTATTATTAACTTTATTTAAACAGGTATCGGTATGGAGGGTATTTCGAAGCCTAGGCACCATATAGTGGCAGCCCCCTGATTTTTTTCAGATTTTTCGGTTGGATAGTTTCTGAGAATGGGTTCGTTAAAAAAATGATCACTTTCAACCACGCACACTCCCCAACTTTTCAATAAATGTCAAAACTTTCGAAAAGTACTAATCGAGACCTTTAATTTGATACCCCACATGACTATATTGCATGTATGGGGACCCCCCCCCTTAAATCCGACATAAAAGGATGTAACTCACTATATGCGTGGGCGTTCACAGTTCCCACTTTTCTACCAAATTTGGTGTCAATCGCTACAACCGTCTTCGAGAAAAATGCGTGTGACGGACAGAGAGACAGTCACTTCATGTGAAGAATGCCTTCAATTCCGCTAGATGGAACAAGATACTTGATAGGGGTGGCGAAGTAACTAGTGCGTATCGTTGCCGACTTCCTAATCGATAAGATTCTGTGCTACGAATCAGATGAAGATATGAAATCACACCAAACGACATGCGGAGTTCCGGAGTTATTATGTATAACGGGGTACTGACGTTAGACTTTCCTACTGGTGTGGCCTCCATTGGTTTCGCAGACGATATTGATGTGACGGTTGTTGCACGCCTTCTCGAAGAAGTCGAGCTTTATGCAAATGAAGCAGTCTATGAGATTAAGTCCTGGTTAGAGAATGCTGGTCTACAGCTCGCAGAGCATAAGACGGAAGTAGTACTTATTACAAAGCGGAGAAAGTACACTTCCATGAAGACCAAAGTTGGAACGCAAACAATTCATTCCAAGCCTGCACTTAAGTACTTGGTCTAATGATTGACCAGAGGTTCAATTTCAGATTTCATGTGGAGGGTGCAGAAACCAAGGCATATAACATCGGGGCGCTGGTTTCGAGGATACTACCAAATATAGGTTTGCCCAAGGCTGGGCCGTCGACTCCTTATCTCGAAAGTGGTCAGTTCGATCCTACTGTATGCAACCCCAGTATGGGCAGATGCACTGGAAAATATATAGCAAATAAGAGAAAGATTGGAGCTGCGTATCGCATAAGTGTACTCCGAACATGTTGCGCTTACAGACCAATATCCAATGATCCCGGTTGAAATCCTGTCGAAGGAAATACAACGACTTTACGATCGAACGTACCTCACCGGAGAATCTCCTGCTTGTCGGCGACAGTTCGCACGAGCTGAAACTGTCGCGGAATGGCAAGAGAAGTGGGACGAGCCAGAAAAAGGCCGTTGGACTCACAAAGTCATATGGGATATCCGGAAATGGATCGAGCGACCTCACGGCGAAGTAGGTTTTGACCTAACTCAATTCTTGAGCAGACACGGAGGCTATCGAGCATATCTGTATCGATTTGGGCGTGATGATTCGCCATATTGCCTAAAGTGTCCAAACATTCCAGAGGACGCAGAACACGTCTTCTTTCACTGCCCCAAATTTGAAGCCCAAAGGGCTACATTAGAAACTACAACCGGGGAGCACTTTACACCCGAAAATATCCTGGAACTTATGGTGAAAGCCTAGGGGATATGGACCGAAGTCGAAAAAGTGATTGCAGCCATCGGAAAGAAGCTTAGGCAGGAAGAAGTCCTCCGAAAGAATGAGAGGAACAGGAATATTAATATGAATTAATTCTAATCCAGCCCCGCGACGTAACACCAAATGGAAGTCCCGCGGGGAAAGTGGAAGGAGACGGAGGTGATTTTAGTGGGTAAGAGTCCCACATAACCGTGTGGCAGGAGCCTGCGGTAGCTTTTTAAGCTTTCCACCTTCCATCGGGGGGAAAAAAAGACAGACAGACAGACACTAAACCGATTTTAATAAGGTTTTGTGTTTACACAAAACCTTAAAAATACCGAAATCAGCAAAAAAAAAATTCATTCAAACCAGACCTGTCGAAAAGGGGGGAGCTGCAGCCAGTAACCGAGCTTGCCCAATATGTCCCACCTACCAAACAAACACCTTCCCAAACCTGATTCGTTCTGCACGTTCGCAAACTTGTACAAAAATTGGAATTTTTTAATTTCCTTCAGATCCCGTTTAAGATATCACAATATCATCAGCCTAAACAATTAGCTTAAGGACTTGATTTAAAACCTCAGAAAAAAATTAGTCTATTTTTAAATTCTGATGTCTTTTATTTATAAATAAAAATCTTGTTTTCAAAGATCGCCTATTATCTGATAAAAAAAATATTTTACGCTATTGGAAAAATGCTCTTTAAATGGGAAATAGTAACAAACAATGGTTTTGCACTCATTACTATTTTTGGAGATTGAAAAAATGATATTCATCAATTAATCAACGTCAACAACATGGTCAGGCAAATAAACTGCATCATTAGCAGATTGAAGCGAATGATAATTGGAGATATTGCTTTTGTTTACGGTGATTTGTCGATTTATTAATATCTAATAGTTTTTTTTTCCAATAATTTATTTACATATGTTAACATAATTATTAGTTTTGTTTCAAATTTAGATCAATTTGGAAATGACTGGAGTCAGTAAATTATTTTATTTTTTGTTCATTGTTCTTTTAGATAACTAGTCACTGGCACGTGTTACCCTCTAATTTTAAATAGGATTGACTGTTTTGGTATTTATTGTGCTGAATTCAAGATAGAAACGTAGGAAAACTCTATATAACCATTTTTTTGTTTCACGGATCTAATTTTAAACTACTTTTGTCAATGTAGAGACAGTTAATCTAGCGCAGAAAATAAAGAACCGGAACTTAGTATAGGTACGATCGAATAGCCTGAATATAGGTGCAATAAATAGATGTAAACGGAGGTATAAAATCTTTAGAAAGCGGTGGTGAGTGTGAGAATCACCCCCACTAGAAATTTCCTCTTCACCCCAAGTCCCGCGGGACTACTATTTAGGTATTACTTTGCGTAAGCCACTTCTCCTCCGCAACCATACTCTCCAGGCTCATGATCTTTCCCAACGTTTGGTTCAGATTCCCTCTTTCCTTCATGATATCTTGGGAAGAAAAACATTACATGCTCTGCATCCTCCGGTAGGCTACTGCCCTCAGGGTAATTGATGCAGATACTGCTCGTAGCAACTGCCGTGTTCTGTGAAGAACTGATTAATGAAATTCGTCTCGCTGCGTTTCCGCTTGAGCGATACCCTAATGTTGGGAATGAATTTACAGATTCATAGACCCTTCGAAGACGTATCTCATCGGCTTTACCAGAGATTATCCGACTCTGACCTTGCCGTACTCAAGTGTTTTGTGTGCCCCTCCATACTGTCTTGCATGGTGCCGCAGACTCAATTCCTTTCCTCACACAGGTGATCCGTAAACCAGAATGGATCGCACCACTCCAGTTGGAAACAATCTGCGATAGTATTTTGATTCCTCAATATTCGATAACACTCAGGTCCGCGATGACACTAGCTGCCGTTCAGCATGCATATTCCAGGTACTCCCCATAGCTCAGTATGGCGACAATTATTATCCTTAGGTATTTGATAGCTGACTTCCACCTTGAAAGTGTTCTTCTGTGCACCATTCGTTATAAGGACTGTTTCTGTTTTCTCATCCGCCAGGGTCAAACCGGCTCTTGCCAGTCAGGCCTTTACTGCTCTAACTTTTCCTTTATAGATTTTCAGATCCTCTTCCTCCTCCATTATTGAACATGGCTCTGAAAAGCACTTCCTCTGGTGGAAATCGAATCTGCGGCGCGATGAATCGGTTTAGCTGAGCATAGCCACAAGAGCTGAATTTGACATAATGCCGTTCTATTGGTCGAAGGTTTTTGGAAAAATTATTGCACCGCATCATAAATAATGCTATTGCAATACTATAATAACTATTTTCCCCTACTTTTTCCTGCTTGTACTGAGCGAAGAAAATCTATCGGAAATCAGTTGGGGGTTTGTTGGGCTAAAGCTGGTTATGAAATTGTATTTAATTCGTATTTAGGTACAGAGGGGAAAAACAGGATCATATTGATGAGCGCCTTTTGAGTGTAAAAGAAAATCTAAATCAAAACGTACTAGGGACATTTTACTAACTGAAGAATGGAGATTATAGTTACTGAAGACTTCATAATTTTTAAAAGCGTCGATAACCAAATGGATTTCGAACGATCAACAGAGCTCGTGAGATTCTTTGCAAACTTTCCATATAATAAATGCGTTTTATGATTTATAAAGTTACTGAAAACTGAGCAGTTAAATTCATTCACGCAAGGGTAGCTACGCTTGGTTAATCGCAGCAAACAAAAGATAAACAAGTCGGGAAACCGGAAGCTGGACGCTTCAAGTATGACAGGTTTTGTGCATTTTTTTATAAAGACGTTTGAGTGTGTTTTGTCCCATTGGTACTTATCATGTAATATATGCATATATTATGTGAAAACATCCCCATTCAGTCTTGAATTTGCAAAGAAGCGATAAATCAGACCTATTATAACTTTGTTAGTAATAGTGCGATTTCCACCAAACTTATTAGGATCATGCTTTATCTTATACCCTAAATTGTTGCAATTCGTGGTGCTAGAATGAACTGAAGGGGGGTTTTGCAGTCAATTACAAAAAATTATAGTAATTTAGTATTGTAAACTTTATTTGAGCAAATATCGGTATGGAGGGTATTTCAGTGCCTAGGCATCATATAGTTGCAGCTTTTTGATTTTTTTCAAATTTTTCGCTTGGGAAGTTTCTGAGAGCGGATCCGTTAAAAAAATGATCACTTTCCACCCCCCGCACTCCCCACCGTACAACCAAATGTCAATACAAGGGAATCGGAAAGTACTAAAAACGCATGACTATATTTGATGGAAAAAAATGTGTACCCCCCTTTTGCATGTACGAGGCCCCCTCTTAAATTCAATATAGAATTATGTAATTCACCGTATGCGTGAGCGTTCACAGTTCTCACCCTTCCACCAAATTTGGTGTGAATAGCTACAACCGTCTCCGGGAAAAATGTGTGTGACGGACAGACAGACAGACAGACAGTAAACCCAGTTTAATAAAGTTTTGTTTTACACAAAAACTTAAAGAGGGCTGGGGAGAAGTAGATTCCTCATAAATGAAACTTTAATATTTCACGCGAATGTCAATTATTCTCGTTAATGATGACGTGAGCCTCTTATTTGCACAGCTTTGGACGGCTTACTGTCACACGAAATTTGAACTATTATAATTTTGGCGTTAATGGTCAGATTTCCATGAAATTTTGATAGATAGATAGATATTGTCATTTCTGTTGTTGCAAAGTTTGGCACTCCTGGGATGAACCTAAGGGGGATCTTTTAGTCAATTTCTAAACGTTGGTAATATACTATTAGTAAGTTTATTTGAGCAGATATCGAAATGCCACATATTTTGAAGCCTAGATTTCATCTAATCGCACCACCCCGTTTTTTTTCGAATTTTTGGGTTGAGTAGTTTCCGAAAATTAGTCCTGTCTCACTTTAAGTGTGTACATTTTGACTACTTACTCGCGCACTTTGCAATTCACGTCGAAACTAATGTCAGATTCCGAAAGTACTAATTGAGACCTCATTTGGCCACAGGACTATATTCGATGAAAAAAATTTTTACATCCCCTCTTTACATGTATCCGAAGTCTCCATTAAACTGCACGTAAATGGAAGT
The DNA here is from genome assembly GCF_905115235.1 of Hermetia illucens. Classification (NCBI taxonomy): domain Eukaryota; kingdom Metazoa; phylum Arthropoda; class Insecta; order Diptera; family Stratiomyidae; genus Hermetia; species Hermetia illucens. The sequence goes on from NC_051850.1 coordinate 171,968,972, forward strand.
CACTCCCGGTATGCGCGGGATTTCACAGTTCTTATCTGTCCACCAAATTCCATTCGGATCGGTTTAGCCATTTTGGAGAAAAGTGCGTGAGACAGACAAAGAGTGAATCAATTTTAATAAGGTGGTAAAATGGTTCCCGCAATATTTGTTAGATAAACAAGGAATATTCTCACCTGGCAATCCGACAACCATTAGATAACGAGCTCTGGTTTGGTTCGTTGATAAAATTTAGTAGTTAAGAGTAGCTTCCAATCAGTTGAGTAGAAAACACAAAACGGGTATTTTTTTCGTTTTACAATCGGTTAAAAAGTTCAAAAAGTGTCCAGAAACAATATCGTAAAAGTATTAGTGGGAGGCATTCCTAAAAAAAATATAGATCGCGACTCGAAAATGTCTGAAATGCTGCTTTGTTTTTGACCTTTAAGTGACTCAAAACTTTGAAGCTTTCAGATATCCCTCTATGACTCTTTGTGCTGAGCACCGATTCCTTTCATCCTCAGTAAGTGCCAATACAGTAGTCTTCCGCAAATCTTGATTCACTGATACAAGATCAATTCCAGATTCAGAGATTTTTGCAATCACCTCCAAACAACTGATTTTCTACTACACTGGAGTCCGCTTAAGTTCGCCAACAATGCCACATGTCAAATAAGATTTTAAGGAGGAAGCGTATAAAGGAAGTACGACCTTACCAAGAACACCAATAAGTAAACCAGAGAAAGATGAGCTGAAAGCATACCGCTGGGCGATAAAAACGTTAACAACGACCGTCGAATTTCTTCCAGAGGAGGGACAGTAGGAGTTACTCTTGGACTAGGAGAAAAACCCATTCGTGAGAAGCTCGTCAACTCTGAGATTTGCACCAATGCCAAAGCTGGTCAAATATAAAGCATATGAAAGTCAATAAATGCCAAGGTCAACGACTGCCCGGCTGGGACTCCTAAAGAACAGAGTGCTGATTCGTCCCACGGGGCTCCATACGGCTGCAGAACAACATGTACGACGATATAACTGACCTTTCTGTTGCAAAAGAAACCATGGTGGTGCTTATGACAACGCCCTGGTTTTAAAGGCAAAACACATAGAAAATACTGAAGATGTATTAATGCGAAGTAATCTATGCAATTAGATGATTAGAGAGGTCTGGACTGCGGGGGAAGGAATGGAGCGGTCCTCATTACCAGGCGGTATAAGAGAAATTACGCCCGCAACAAAGAATCCACGCGTGTATAGCTTGGAAAGAATATCCAATCTTGGAGGGTCAGGTAAACTTGAAAGCAGCTTACAAGCCAGAGTGGTGAGCCCGAATTTACTCTATGCAGTTCCATTTTGGGGAGAGGCAATTCCCCAATTTCAGGAGAGACTCTCATTTAACTGAGTATGGCCTACAGCAGGCCAGTCCTAAGGATGTATTCTACCTTCAGGACTACCTTAGATGAAATATAAGTAATCTCGTGCCTATTGACATCTTGGCAGACGACAAGCATGAGACCCATTTCTCCTTTACTTGACCTAAAAACACCAAAAGGAGGAAATCTATAAATAGCTGGCAAGAGCATTGGGAAGGATGGATGATCTCCACCACCAAGGAATCGTTGAAGAAACAACTTTGGAAAATGAACTATAATCTCAGGCAATTTCTTGCGGGACATGAAGGACATCGCCAGTATTTGTACAGTTTAAATTGGACATTTCACCCGATTGTTCAGAATGAAGGAGGACTCCCAGCACGTAATTGTCCACTATCACGAAAGAAAGAAGGAACCTAGAGATTGTGGCATGTCAGGAGGACTGGGATGCGGTCAGCTAGATTTAGTGGCTAAACATTTAATACACTGGCGTGTCTTTTTAAGATTTCCACTTTTAGGCTAGTGTTTCGTATGTATGGGGAGCGACCTTTCAAACTCAAAACTAAATGGCGCCATTTGCTACATGTCAAAGGATTCACAAACCTCAACTTCTCAAATTGGGTGTGACAGAAAAACAGACAGACGGACAGACAGACATTGACTCGACTTTAATAAGGTTTTATTTCACACAAAACACAAAAGTCCGTCTGGAGGTTATTATTTCCAAAGAAAAGTTCTACCTTGATATCTTTCGAAAGGTAAAGATCGTCCCAGAGCTAAAGCATTTGGGCAATCGCGTGAGCCGTATCAGGCACAATGAAAGCGTACTTAATGCCAGAATCAAATAAATCCAGCAAGGTACAGGAGGCAATTTTCAGTAAGCTGAGATAAGAATTTGGAGGTAAGAAATAACGACGGACCGCAAGGACTTAGAAGATTCCACCTCGCAGGAAGATACCCTCGTTATATTCGATACAAGTAAGGACAGGAAGAAAGGGCATCGACGAACGTAGAGAGTTATTACCAGCTTCCCGGCGGAATCAGCGTATAAGCAGATTATGGCCACAAAAATTAGAATAGGCAAAATTGTGGGCAGCCAGCAAATATGATTTAAATACTTTAAATTTAGCCACTTAATAGCACTATGCAATGACAAAAGTAGGCCGAAAATGTGCAGAAGGAACGGAAATGAGAAGCATCTCCAAAAGGACTGCACTGGAGAGCTACGGCGTATTTTGTGCAAGGAGCCAAAGATATGGATGGCCGGGCTGAACCATATATGTAAAAGAGGTCGACGTAAATCAACTGCTACGAGGAGACTAAAGATCAGCCTTCGTGGATTATTCAAATGTTGAAAGTCTACATGGCAACAATTTGTGAGCCTTACTGAAACTATCATAGCGCGGCGTTTTTCAAGTTCAAAGTTATTGGCGAGAAAATACATGATATCTGCGAACATACTGGGACTATAAGGTTTAGAGATTGAGCGGAATTCGAACAGGCCTCTCCTACTGGGTGTTAAGGCCAGGCCAAATTGGTTCACTAGCACTTTGGAGAACAGAAGTTAGCTTTATTACCAAAACCTAAAAAACCAGCCGATTTTATCCTCTTTTTATCACTCTACCTTTACCTACCTCTTACAGATATCAACATAAGATATTATGGAGAGTAATATGCAACAAACGATTCCCATTCACGAGGAAAGGTTGTATGTTACCAGAGCGTCAATGTGAGCTTCCTTGAATCGATGAGATAGCAGGAGTCAAGTATCTACGCAAATTGGGATAGCAATATATAGCAATGCTAAGCAGTGATGACGCATAGCAAATGCTAAGCAGTGATGACGCTGGGCGGCAAAAAGGCATTAAATTTGGTAAATGGTAGTTAGATTATGGGCATTGTAACAACAGAACAGAACCTAGCCCTTAACTTCGTAGGCAACTCGTAGTCTTCGCGAAAGAAGGCAACTCTCCCACTCAAAAAGCCGAGATTGCTTTGAGGTCCCCAAGGAATTGTTTACCTAGTGGCCGCAGTCCGGCTTTAGCAAGAACTAAGGACTCGCAAAGATATACCTCCACCCCCCCTCCACATTCGTAATCCTATAATCCTATAAGTGTTTTCCCACGTTTGGCGGGCGTTTGTCATTTCTAATTCGCTCTAGCCCCGTAGCTAGGGGTGCGATATCGTGCTAGCTGCTGCGATATTCTAGACTTTTCTAGTCCTAAATATGCTACGCTAATGACTCCACCGCTCGAAGTCGCTCGAACAGTGTAGTATGCGCTTTATCCGACTCTACCACTTGAATTAGGCGATAGGCCGTTAACAAGTTGGTTTTCGAAAAGATTGTTTTCCCAACCAGGCCGATGACGTTGTGACTGTGTCCAATCGTTTGTTATCGCCGTAAGATTTCCAGGTATCATCTACTTTGAAATGCAAAGCGTCTGCCTAAGGACACTTCGAGGGTTGACAGAAAGCTTCTGCATCAGATATTAAAAACTCTTTTACAGCGTGAAGCATCGGAGTATTTCAGCTACAGGCAGGCTACTTTTAATATGGTGATAGACTCTGCCCCTTACTTCTGCTTGAGTGGAGCATTCTGGACGATCAGGAATTTTCCCAAAAAAGTACTCAAAACGCCTCTCGTGGAGTATCTCCTTGGGTTTGGAAAACAATATTGACTTTGGAGGAATCATGTTTGTTGGCAATATAAGTTAAAATTCAGTTGGTCACACCAGACAATTTTCGACAGGTTACAGTTTTACCTCTCTAATTTTAAGGGAAATGCATGATGACGTCCTTATAGTTACCCTGTAGCCTACCCCGTAGCCTTTAGCGATTATAGACCAATTCAAAGGACACAATGTTGGCGAAAAGAACTCAATCAAATTATTTTTTTTTTGTATATATAGCTTAACCTAAATTTACCGTGGGTGCAGGTTAGTAATAAATGGCCGCTCTGGGGGGCATAATTATCATTGAGGTGGGCCATTTTGACGCCACAAACTACTAAAACTGTGACTACTGAAAGAATAGCAAAGGGAACAGAACTTAGTCGTCTCAGAACTTCATAACCAGCTCGTAGCTTTCGCGAGGTTTCCGAGGTTCCTGAGGTTAAATTGATGAAGATTGGAAATTTCCTACAAAGTAAATTATCTGGTAGTGATTCTGGATCCGAACTTGGATTGGAGACTAAAAATATAACGAAACGAAGGACTGTATAGCTTTCCACGCCTGCAAGAAGACCCTATGAGAAAATATGGTCTTCGAATGAACATAGTTTTTTCAGTCCCATCCTTACGTATTAACTTTCTATTGTGTGGTGGCCGACGCATAAGCAGTGGGATCTCCTCTGCAGGCCTGTCCAGCAGATTCCCTTAATGTGCTCCTACACCTCCTCCCAACGTCTTAATATGAAACTCGCTGTCTCATGTAGTGCTCTCAGATTGATTTTGAATGCTGGGCAACAAAGCCTTACGGTGCAACCTAGATGAAGTAGCCGGGATTCAAGAGAAATTTTGTTGTGGGCTTTCCAACTGGAAAGAAAGCAGGGATATACCAAGCGGACATCGTCCAGGCTGGTGATGCAGAGCAGAGAAGCGCCAAACAGTCTAATCAATATGCTCAAAGTCACCCTCTTCTAGGTTCCCGCCAGTAGGAAGATATAAGGTAATGAGTAGGTCAACGGACTCCACATGCGTGACTTCACTTTTGACAGTCCTTCGATGAGTGCAATTTGTGTCTTGCTGTCGATTGTAGAGGATGGGACTACTTAGTAACCGCTAACTCCAGGTGACGAAGGATCACCACTGCCTCTAAGTTAAGAAAGGTCGCCTCGATAGCTGTTTGTCAATAATAAATAGAATTAAATTCTTTTTTGGATCCATTTCAATGTTTTGATATTTAACACTAAATATAATTTGGATTTTTAAATGTTTTCTTACAGTTAAACATACCTGTTGAAACTGAACCAAAAGTTCATGTTGGAACTATAGAATTCGTTGATCAATGGCAGATATCATTTCTTTTATCTAACTGAGTTTCTGTGTGATATCCTTGATGAACATTTGCACTAAGCTTATTGAAAAAGGCAATTTTTATCCACGTGCATCAACGATAATATAGGAAGCAACAAACCATATTTGACACATATGTCTCCGCAATTACGCTAAATTCATTGAACTTGTAGAAGTTTATAAACGCATTCGACCATACTTCGGAAGACATTCTCTCAAAAACTCCACTGCACGTCCAGGACAAAGCAAATAAAATTACCAGCATTTGAATTCAATTAATCAAAAAGGAAGCAAAAAATAGAAAGGAACTTCATCTCATGACAAATAACATAAATCGGGGCATGGCACAAGAAACCCTCTTTTCTACAATTTCCACGGTTAATTGTGCGCAAACACAACGCGGTTAACTTGTCACCGAGAAAAACTGCCATCATTAATAATTTTATTATTCCATTTGATAGCACAAATATCAGTTAAAATGGGGACCAGTCTGCAGTTAGGAAAGCGAAGAGGAATAAGAACATGGCTATTGACTTTGAATATTATTCGAAAATCAATTGGTGGATGCATCGTCCAAATGATTACGAAGAAAAAGAAGTATCATACATCGTGGTCAAGCATCATGGTTGGCTTATATTTAATGCCTCGACACGACACGACGCCAACAATTCATTCACACACGAATTGTAACAAATGCATGGGTAGATGTATGTAAACGATAGCGAGACAACAAATTCAATTAGCAAAGGATGAGGGACGAAGGTTCCCCGTTGCTGCCGAAAGGCTTAGAAAAGCCATATCTGGTGCATCAGATGATGAAGTTGTTGAAGGCTAGTTATTTTACTCTATGAAAATGGGCTGTAAATGATCCGGAATTGTTAACTGACATCCCAGTAGAACAAGGATACTGAACTGTGAGAAATAGCAGCTAAAATTCTGGGGCTTCTTTGGACGACCCAGACAAAGAGTTGAGGATACGGTAACTGCTGTCAGCTGTCGTTGGCTAGAATAACTATAAAAATTCTGATTGAAAGGATATGCCAAACTGGAATCCTCCGCATTACATGATCCGCTAATTACATGGAAGCAGAACTACCAACATTGGGGTTTATTCGAATTGCTTGATAGATTCAGTATTGAAAGGTAAACGCAACGAGCTACATGGTTACCGTGATATATCACGTACAGGGGAAAGTAAGTGCTACTTCCAAGTTTGGTGCCAAAACGCGCGTCAAACTGCTAAAGGCAAAAATAACTCCGCCGCGATTGCAGTCGAACGAGGCTCTTCTACTACTGCTACAGTTATGTCAGAAATCGAGTAATCAGGCATCAGGCTGGTCATTCTGGAAGCTGGTAAGAGTAACGGCGTATATCATACACTTCGCAACAAGAGAGGAAGGAACTGCTTTTCGAAGGAGTATGAAAAGGGTTGACTACGAACTCTTCCGTTAGTACGGAAGACGGAGTTTAACAAGGAGATCCTGCTTCTCAGAACTCATTTCCCGGGGTCCTACCCCTCGGCGGCAGGCGACAACAATCTGCCTGACACTCCAACAACGAATAAAAGGGGGAGGAAAGAGAGCTGGAAACTAGCAAAAGAGGTATGCTCAGAAGCTAGGCTAAGATGGGCAGTGGGAACTTTTAAACCAATGAAATCTCCCGGAGTAGATGGCATTTTCCCAGCACTTATCCAGAGATGCCTAGGAATTTTCTTAGAGTCTCTTCTGAGGGTGGTAAGGGGGAGCATAGCACTGGGTTACATACCAAGGGCATGGAGACGGGCAAAAGTAGTCTTTATTTCGAAAGCGGGTAAAAAGCATCCTTTTCACCATAAATCTTTCAGACCAATCTACCTAACATCGTTCGTACTCAAAACGGTGGAGAAGGTCATAGACAACTATATTAGAACTAACATTCTAAAGCGTAATCCCCTACATCACTGTCAACACGCTTACCGGGCAGGACGGTCAACTGAAACTGCTCTGTATCAGCTGACAAAGGTACTACGGGACGTCATAGAAACAAAAGAAATTGCACTGTGCGCGTTTTTGGATATCGAAGGAGCATTCGACAACACATCGCACACAGAGATACAGGATGTCCTGACCCGCAAAGGAGTGGGAAACACCCTGGCACTCTAGATGGGCAAAATGCTAGAAAGCAGACAAATAAAGGTACAAACAGGTACAAATTCTATTATCATGAACACCACTCAAGGCTGTCCACAGGGTGGAGTACTATCGCCGCTGATGTGGAGTATGGTAATGGATGAACTCCTGAACGTGTTAACTAATACTGGAATACAAGTCCAGGGCTACGCGGACGACACTGTTTAATCTGTAGGGGCAAATATGAAGATACCCTATGTGATAGAATCCAAACTGGATTAAGGGTTACTAGTGCCTGGTGCAGGAAGGTGGGACTGCGGATCAACCCAATCAAAACCACCATAGTACCATTCACTAGGAGGCGTAAGCTGGATCACATAAAAGCCATAAGATTACTTGATATGGAGGTGAAACGAGAAACAGAGGTCAAATATTTGGGAATCACGCTAGACCAAAAATTACTCTGGGAGACACATGTCGGAAACACTTGTCGGAAAGCCACGAGGGCTCTGATGACTTGCAGATCCATAGCAGGAAAAAAATGGGGTTGCAGCCTGAAGATACTACTTTAGATATATACCGCAATAGTAAGGCCAATGATTACCTATGAAGCGGTAATCTGGGCAGGAAGAACCCAACTCAGCCAGGGAATTACATAAGCTCCAAAGGCTGGCTTGCGTGTGCATCAGTGGGGCAATGAGGACATGCCCAACGGCATCCCTGGAGGTCCTTCTGGGATTCACCCCTCTCCATCTGCACATACAGATGCAGGCAAGGAGATCAATATTCAAGATGGCCGGTAGTATGAGTGAGGCGGGGAGCTGCCTAAATCGAAGGAGGATTGATATCCTTTCTAGGCGGTATCCCGATTTACTGATACCGAGGGACAACATGACAACGAGGTTTCATTTCGATAAGAAGTTTGAAACATGTTGGAGTAACAAGGCAAACTGGGGGAGCGTGGCTGCGACATACGGTTTAAACCAGCAACTGATTACTTGGTACACTGACGGATCCCTCACAGCAGAGCGAGCGAGTGCCGGTGTCATTGGTCCAAGGAAAATGTACTTTGAGCCAATGGGCAGGTACACTAGCATATTCCAGGCGGAAATTTACGCCATAGACAAATGTGCCTCCTTTAATCTGCAAAGGAACTACAGGGGGCAGAACATAGCTATTCTCACCGATAGCCAAGCAGTGATCAAGGCACTTAGGTCCAACCAGGTGAACTCTCAACTGGTATGGGAATGCCTTGAGAGACTGAATACACTCGGCTCGTCCAACAAGGTCTGGATACTTTGGGTTGCAGGCCATGCTGGGTTGGAAGGCAATGAGGCAGCGGATGAACTAGCCAAGAAGGGAGCAGGTATGCCTTTACACGGGCCAGAACCCTTCTGTGGAATCGGAAACGGTTTCATGGCTATGAATCTAAGAAACGAAGAGAAACGGTTGAGGGAACTATATTGGACGGGCCTACCAGGGATGGAGCAGTCCAGGGTGCTTATTGGGGGATACGAATCCATGCGTACAAAGGATTGCTTAAACCTCACCAAAAAGAACCTCCGGATCATAGTGGGGATTCTCACTGGTCATTGTCGGCTGAACTATCACCTAGGGAAGCTAGGGATATCTACGGACACTACCTGCAGGTTTTGTGAGGAGGAGGACGAAACCTCTATGCACGTCCTGGGACAGTGTCCGGCACTTGTGCAAAGTAGGTCGATACATCTGGGAGAACACTTAATACCAGATGCAAAGCTGAAACATCTGGAAGTGGGGAACACACTAAAGTTCCTAACGGTTACAGGCCTGCTTGAGATACTATGATCAACAGGTACACTATAACCAGTAAAAGGGGCACAATAGTTCTTCAAGGACGCGGTGCGACTTTCCGTTAGCAGAATAATAATAATTAACAAGGAGATAGAGGACATGGTAAAGAATAACTAATTGCAGCAATGACTACAGAAACTGAATCCGTCCACTGATTTTTAAGGCCTCCTGACAGTTGAAGCAAGCGTCGTAGATGGAACATAAGCATCCGATACTCCTGTCATGAGTAGACCATGTTACTGGCTAAATAATTACAGAAACAAGCGATCCGTAATCACTTGCCAATGCTGTATTGGATCCTTTACGACCAAAGGAGTTATACGGCCAACAACTGATGGTTGTCCTTCTTGCCGTCAGTTCCAAGAACACCGTTCCTGCATGGCGGAGTTGATTACACAGCCCTGTCAAAAATGTCAAATGGGCGCTCCAAGACTACGCTGAAAGGGTACGTCAGCGTGTTTGCCTACACGGTGATCAAGGCTGTACATCTCGAATGGGCAGCGATTTATCAACTAAAGCTTTTCTGATCACTTTCAAACGATTCACAGCTAGAAGACGATTATACAAGGTCTATCGCAAAGTAAACGAGATTTTTACACACACATTTTTACCTGCTTTTTTCAAAAACCATTTTTTTTTCAAAAAATAATAAATAAATTTTGCACGATCAATTTGCACGTCGAGTGAATTTTTAAGTTTCTTTGTAGGAATGACCTTCAGAATCACGGTCGACGCCTTTTGAATAGTCTCAATATCAGCGTAGTGCTCACCTTTCAGTGCCGAATGTAGAATGTGTAGTCCGAAGAGGTAGACGTTGCAAGGTGCTAAATCAGGAGAATATGTTGAGCGGTTGAAGAAAGTGGATTCATTATCCAAATTGAGGATCTGGAATTCGGTTTCTACCAGATACTCCAGTAGCATATATGGTGGGCATTAGCATCACATCCTGCTATTATTCCCATACCTTTACTTTTAGCATATTGGTTAGCTCTAATGAATGTTCCACTGGGAACTTCGGCTACGTCATAAGGGAAATAAGCAGAGTACCATAGAATCTCCTTATCTCCCTGTTGGCTGTTATGGTCAATTTGATCGTTGTGGTGTCGCCATCACATAGGTTGTTAAGCAAGATAGCTTGGAGGTCTTTTGAAACCAGTGCGGGGGAGCGGGATCTAACACTTCTATCGGTATACAGTAAGCCAGCATATCGGAAGTTTAAGCCACTGATTTCCCCACCAACAACCCATGATTCTTGTATGAGGTATATATATGTCTTCCTGCTATTGATCCGATGACTGATAAGTGCAGTCGTCCCTTTAAAATGCTGTAAATTTATCTGAAAAATAAGGCCTCATGTACGCTTCAGTTAAAGATGCCGTGGGTTCTTCCTCTTGCTTTGCTACCTATAGCATCCAGATGGAGGTGTTGAAGTTGTTCTGGGCTCCAAGTTGTTCCAAGACGTCAGCACCATTACGCTCCACTTCTGGAAGCCACAGAAAGCACTTTCTAAATGATGGTATCTCGGAAACCCTATTCAGGGTCAGTCGCACACCCTCCCACACATCGTTCAAGAAGAAGTACTGTCTAAGCCACTCGTTCGTGCTTTCGTCGGCAAAGTTTATCCGTAACATTTAACGTTATACACCTACCGACTCAAAACGTAGTGTAATCCCTTGCAAGGACGCAGTCCTTACAGCTAGGAGAAGTTTCGTCCTAACCTGCTCACACTTCTCTATATTGTAACCGGGAGGATTAGTGTCGCCATACAAGATTCATCCATCGGCTTCCATAGCCTTGGCTGGAAAGAAGATTTAGCCGTTGCCAGTCGAGCTTTCTTTGCAACCATTTGAGCCAAAGACCTCTGCCGCTTTCGTTTGCCCTTAGCGGCAGACGCAGATGATCCTTTTCCTTCAACATTGTCACAACTCGAGAGTTGTGCTTTACCCGGAGACGGTTTGCCCGAAGGCGATTTGCCCGAAAGACTTTTTGCCCGGAGTCATTGTTTTGCCCGCAGGCTGTTTGCCCGAAGGCTATTTGCTGCCCGAAGATCAGTAGATAAGATTTTAGCGTGGGCAGGTGGGACCAATTGGAAATCAGGAATACTGACTGCTTCGACCCATCTTCTAAGCACTGGATCCCAACAGGATTGGCTTGAATAAGTGGGGAGTCTGAAGCTACACTCAGGTTCTCCATCGGAGAGATCAGAGTTGCCCCTTCACTCCGGGTTGGATCTTCATGATCAAAGTGCTGTTGAATTCTTTATAGCGTTCTCTGAAAAATATGTTTGCGTAGTCTTCCCGTAACACAACAAGTCGTGTCGTGCCGTGTAATGTAATATAAATATACCAACAATTTGCCGTACCTAAACCATTCTTTAGTGTGTTGTTAGAAAATAATCCCAGCTTTACTTGTTCGCTTCTGCACCTTCTTTCACACGATACATGGGATATGCCACTTAGAAGTGATAATATTGTATCTATTTGCATCTGAATGCATTTTCCCAAACTATACTAATTTTGAATTTTTTTTTTATATCCCCGAAATCCATTCTCAGAGAGGTAACTTAATCTGTACAATAATATCTCTCCCTTCACACTAAATGTCCGCATTCAATTTAGGAAATGTGCTATCAAATCTTGCCTATAAAATTGGTTGATCAGATGGCATTTAAGAAAGGTTTTTATTACCACTCTGCACCCAGAAATTCAGATGCGACCTCATCTATTCGTAGTGGTCGACAATGCTGTGATTTATGACAGAAAACACTTATGATGAAGCAATAAGCCCGCATTTCACTTACTTAGTGCACACCAACTGTATTCAGTGGACCCGGAGCAACATTAGCTTTGGTAACCGCCACTATCTGCGCATTTACCGAAATTAATTTCTTGTCAAAATTTCTTTCACATAAATCACAGCCTCGGGGATCTATTGTGTGTGAAAATACAGCATTTCCCTCTTCCTGCAATAAAGTATTTTCCTTGCTTTCCACAGTCAATGACCGTGATATTGACTAGTAGGGGTACTGTGGACAGTGCGGGTTTATTAAAGATGTGTTATGGACCTTCCGCCTCATGTTATTGCAATTTGGAATCATCTATAAATCCTTCCTATTCTAAAAATGTTTCAGATCGCTTATATGTTTATAATAGGATGTAGATATGGGCATTCAGATTTGGTACTTAGAAAGATGCACGTTTTAGGGAGGTTTGAATTGATCAATCGTATTTGATTTTCGGGGAGGCCTATTCTACCCAAGAAACATGGCATTACTCATTTTAGAGAAACAGACTAGACCAAATTCAAGATACTCTACTCTGAGCTAAGATGCATCCTAAGGTAGATTTAGACCTTTATCAAATCATAACGATTTGAAGTTCTTCTCATCAGGACATCCACCTGGAAATATACTTTCATTCAAACTCTGTTCACATTAGAATTCAGAACTGTATCCTCGTATGTGACTATGTGACATATCACACACTTCATTGTCTCTGAGGCATGGGATTTACTTTTCAATTGATCGCTGGGTGATTCACAACTGTAGTCAGAACGAGGAGAAATATGTGGCATTTGTGACTGATTGATGAATGAAATTGAAACTGAATAGAAAACTAGAAGTCGCACAATCACGACCTAAATGGGAATTAGGGCGTGCAGCAAGTTAACGAGTTCAGCTTGTGCTTGAGTCCATTTATAAGTTTGAATTCAGATTTGTTTTGAATTATAGTCAAATACGAGTATAATAACAATCCAAATATTGAGTTGGGGAAAAAGACATGTCGTATTTGTGATCGAAATTTGACGCTTTATTTAACATACTTAGAATTATCCGATTTTCATAATCTCCCCCTTATAAAACCCCCCCCCCCCTCCTTATTTGCAAAAACTCAGCCAGTTTTCGCAAGCCTCTTTTGAGGCGAATTAAGTAGCACGAAGAGCGTTTCGCATGGACCGGAAGAGATGGTAATCACTTGGTGCCAGGTCCGATAAGACATCCCAGCTTCTGGCGGGTCATCAAAGATGTGTGAAGTTGAGCTTTGTCCTGGTGGAACACAACACCATTCCCATTGACCAATTCTGGCCGCTTCTGGTCAATCGCCTGCTTCAAACGGTCGATTTGCTCACATAAGAGGACCAAATTGAGGGTCTGGCCATAGCTGAGTAGGTCATAGTGGATGATTCCCTTCCAATCGCACCAAACACTCAGTAAAACCTTCCTGGCCGTCAATCCGGGCTTGGCGATGGTTTGGGCCGGCTCGCCGTGCTTCGACCACGATCTTTTTCGTTTGAGGTCTTCGTACGTGATCCACCTTTTATAACCAGTCACCATCCCCTTCAAAATGGGTCGAATTCGTTCCGTTTTAGCTGTGCATCGCAGGCGTTGATTCGGTCCAAAGATTTTTTTGCGTCAACTCGTGTGGCTCCCAAACATTCAGCTTGTTTTGGAATCCAATCTTCTGCAAATGGTTCCAAACGGTTTTATGGTCCTTACCCAGTTTCTGGCCAATCAAGCGGATGCTCACACGCCGGTCTACTTGGATAATTTCGACGATTTTATCGGTCTCTACGACGATTGGCCTGCCAGTAGGGTGGGTACATTCGACATCCACTACACCAGAACGAAATCGATCGAACCAACGCTGTGCTGTGCGAATCGTTACAGTATCGGGCCCACAAATTTCACAATTTTTTTCGGCCGCCTTCGTTGCATTTTTACCTCTCAGGTAGTAAAAACGTAAAATATGACGAATTTCTTGCTTAGCGAACTCGATTTTTGACACGCTATAACTTCAGACTGAAACGTACGATCACAACACTGTCAAAGAGGCACTTGTAGCACAGATTGTCGTCTTCAAATCGCCGTATAGAATGACACGATGCGATAAGTACAACACAAGATATGTTTAAGTGTCGCCATCTATTGATAAAATACAACATTTCTTTTTCCCCAACCCAATATAATGGCAAATCGTTATGGAACAAATCGGAATGAGATTCGACTAGCATATTACATTCAACAATTAAATTTCTTGGATTTGGGTGTAAAATGTCATAGAACATCGATGGAACAAGAAGGATATATTTGTCAGAACAATCCAAGAATATCTGAAAGGAAGCGAGAAGAAAGGAATTATATGGATTTGGTTTGGGAATGATCCTTCTGTTTAGCAGAAATTAAGGAGGCAAACATACTTGTGCTTCGACTTCAAATTACAATAACTTACCGCGTGGCAATAGTAACAGTCCCACCAATTCCAGCAATAGTAAATACTGAGTAAAGTACCTCGGGTTGGCTCTTGACTCAAAGATGAGCTTTTTTGAGCAAATCAAAGCAGCAGCGAACAAGGCTGCAGCTGGAGTTTCAGCGTTGGCAAACATTGGGGGTCCTACGTCTAACAGGCCACGTCTCCTGATGAGTTCAACGCAGTCTGTCCTGCTCTACGGCGCAGGAGGTATATTGTAAACATATCGTACAAGTGCAGAGCCAGGGAGCTCTATTGGTGGCGTCTGCGTACAGCACTATCTCTGAACCGGGCGTGATGGTGATCGCGGGAGCGATCCCCGTTGCCCTTCTTGCTAAGGAACGTCAAGCCATATACAAACGTAAGGGAGATGAGCCAAGGGAGGGGGTTGCTCGCGAAGAATGGCAACGCGCTCTAGACGAGTGGCAGCTCTCGTGGCAAAATGAAACTAGAGGCAGATGGACTGCGCGGCTCATCGGTAACTTAGGTGCGTGGCAGAATCGGAAGCATGGTGCGACTGACTGCTTCCTTACACAATTTTTAAGTGGGCATGGAGGTTTTCAGTCTTACCTGCACAAGATTGGAAAGGCGCGATCTCCGGATTGTGTGTTTTGCACTGGAGTTGTGGACGATGCCCACCACACTTTTTTTTCTGTGGAAGATGGGATGGGGTTCGTCAGCAGCTCTCTTTAAACACAGGGGATCTCTCTCCAGACAACATTGTCGAAGAGATGCTGACGACCGCTGACAGGTGGAGCCGTGTTGCGCATTACGTTCGGGCCCTTCTCGTTGCTAAAAAGATAGAACTCGACCGATGGAGGAGCCGGATGGCAGGAGGTTCTTTGAACTGACAGTTCCCTTCTTCCTCCCGTTGGTGGAAGGAATTCCCTGATTTGAAGGCTCCGCAAGGCCGGAGAATCAGGGGACTAGCCCGAAGTAATGTGACAAACCGTTCCAGGCTAGCTCTGACGATGGGGAGGTGTTTAATTGGTGGTCCGACGACGTACCGAACCGCGACTCCAACACTATGTGCGTAAATGCATTCAACTACCCAAAAAAAAAAATAGTAAATACTGAATGCAATTTCTAATTTATTTTATAATCAACTTTTATTCCGGATCCAATTACTATAAACCCGGTATCGGTATCGGATAATACCATAGGTTAGTTTGAAAAATTGGGGGAGCCGGAGCTGCAAGCATTCAGGTTCCATGCTATGTCCCGAAATCGCCTATTCTCGGGCTTCCTGCCTGCAGTGCTGGTAACCTGTTACGAATTTGAGAACGTCTTCAAAAGACAAGGAGTGCACAGATTCTTTATTGAAGAGAACCTTTCCGAGATACGCTCGACTAAATTCTTCTCATCTTCCTCAGGTTAGCTACATATAGCTGAGATCACTACCCCATTATAAAGCTTTTGTTGAAAACAAAATCTTATTAAAATCGATTTACTATTTGTTTATTTGTTCATCTGTTTGTCTGTCGGTCCGTCTGCTTGTATTTTTTAAAGTAAATGGAAATCTTCAAAAGACGTTGGCCTGAGCACAGTAGCATGCAGTATTTTTACCCACTGAAACCACCCCCGACTCCACAACAACCACCCTCCCCCATCTCCTCCAGCGGCATCACCATAAGGTATTACATCACGGGGCGGAGTTAGCTTACTCTAACTCGTTTTCCTTTCTTCTGGACGCAACGTCCGTAATCGCGCTTTCCTGGTCTTCTCTTCCTCTACCGCAGTTTGCTTTGGATAGATGCGATCATAGAATTAATTTCATCCCAATCATTCATCATTCCAAAGGCCCCCTCGGCTTTCAACCGCCACACAACAGTGTGCTACTACTGTAAATAAACGGTTCTAGTATTTTCCCCACAGTCTTCCCCAGAAGACATACGGGTCCTTAGGAGGATGGTTTACTTGCAGATTTACCAGTCTTAGGCAGCAGAAACAGCTTTTGCTTGAAAGTTCTGTGAATTTCTTTAAAAGCATGCCCCTTTTATCCCTAATCAATTCATTCTACCTAACGCTCTATGAGCCGCTTGTCTGGCTCTGTGACATGCTAATCTAAGACTCTCTGTCTGTCTGTCACACACACTTTTCTCCGAAAAAGTTGTACCTATTGGTATGAAATTAATAGGAAGATGGAATAGGTGAACATGTAGTTTGTTTTGAAACTTTATATTTTTATTGTATCTTGCAGTTTTTGCAGAACTAACAATACGTAATCGAATTTTATTAGCAAAAAGAAAACACAAATTTCTCCCTGGCTTTTGGAATTTCTGATTATTATAATGAAGACTAGCCTTAGCAACATTCCAAGGTAAAGGATAGATCAATTTTGACAATTTCAATGAGAATTATTTAACAAATTTCTGACAAAAATATTTGGATGGTCTTACAGTTGTTCTCGATATTTACAGAGGGGTTTTCAGATCTCGATGAAAGCTTTTATTTTTGATGAACTAAGTTGCATTTGAGCGGTTAAAGGGTAGTATAGATCCCAGGGCGAAACGTGGATTTGTACCCACGATGGATCATAAAACCTGGGAAACCTCTACCTCCACGTGGTGATCGTTGGGATTTCTTCCTCAATGGAAAACTGCAGACGGAGAAGGATGATGGCGAGTCTTCCGCGCCTAAAAGCCGGACAAAATGTACCAACTGGTCCCACAGGTTGAGGGTTGCGTGGTGCTGACAACCCTACATGGAAAATCAAAGTTACGAAGCCACGGAGGGCAAATTCAGAAACATAAACCTCATTAACATTCACGCCCCTACAGAGGAGACTGCAGAGTCGGAGAAGGATACCTTCTACGAGGCATTTGAGCGGACCTTCGAAGCCTGCCCAAAGTATGACATCAAGATCATACTTGGAGATTTCAACAGTCAAGTAGAAATGGAGCCCTTATTAAGGCGATACGTCGGCTGCCATAGGTTACATAGGGATACCAATGATAACGGACTGCGGATTATTCAGTTTCCAGTATCGCACGAAATGGTTGTTGGAAGTATCCGGTTTGCACGGAAAGCGGTTCACAAACATACGTGGGCCTCTCCAGGCGGGACCACTTTCAAATTGACCACGTGCTGATCGAATTTCTCTCAAGAACATATAGGGGGGCCAATATAGACTCGGACCACTATCTCGTTGGCATGGTGCTCCGAGCTCGAATTGCGACATCACCTACAATCCCCTCTGACAATCAGGTGAGAGTGAATACTGAAGCCATCCACAACACAACGCTCCGTAACACCTATAAAAGGGAAATGGATGACGCCACAATCGCAGCCAACAGATGTCCTGGAGATGAAGCATCAACAAATGACCTGAAGAACACTATCATAAATACGGCCACAAAACATATTTGGCTCTAGCTGCAAAACAAAGTCGGAACAGTTGATTCGATGATGAATGTAAGCTAGCTACGGAACTGAAGAATGCTGCATACTGAGTAATGTTGCATTCTCAAAGAACGCGAGCACGCGCGGAGACTTATCACGAACTCCGTCAAGCGGAGAAGCGACTTCGCAGGGAGAACAGTGAGCTCAAAAAGTACCGGGAGCGACCGCAAGTTTTACCAGGAAACCAGTAGTATGAAGCCTTATACACCTCGATGCCCATCCCGCCGAGACAAAGAGGGAAATATAATTTCCGACAGAATGGGCATATTGGATCGATGGGTTGTGTACTTTGATGAACTGCTCACCAACCATTTCATCGGTGAGTTGGAGGTCCCGCCAACTGAAAACAACGGACAAATATTGCCACCACCAGATATAGAGGAAACAGTCCGTCAAATCATCGGCTTAAAAACCATAAGTCGCCAGAAGCCGATGGAATTACAGTCGAATTAAATATAGAGGCTGATGCTCAAGGTGTGCGACAGCGAATCAATGCCTGATGACTGGCAACGAGGCGTTATCTGGCCCATACTTAAAGGGGAGATATATTTAGTGCAGCAATTATGGAGGTATCACGTTGCTGAGAAACATCCATAAGATTTTCTCCGCTATCTTGCTAGGTGGGATAACCCCATACGCCCAGAACATCATCGACCCATACCAAAGAAGCATCACTCCAGGTAAATCAGTAACAGATCAGATTTTCTATCTGCGACGAAAAAACTGTTGGAATATGGCCACCAGTTGCACCATCTATTCATCGACTTTAAGGCCGCCTATGATAGGATAGCAAGGGTAAAACTGTACACGACCATGAGAGAATTCGGTATCCCGACGAAATTGATGAAACTGACTAGGCTGACCCTGACCAATGTGCGAGGCCAGATAAAAGCAGCAGTATCACCCTCGAGACCATTCGACATTAACAACGGTCTAAGAAAATGGGATGCCCTATCATACGCGCTCTTTACCTGACCCTGGAAGAAGTGAACCGCGAAGCAAATATTAATGCAACTGGCGGCATCCTCTTCAAGTCCACCCAACTACTGGCCTTTGCTGACAATATTGACATTATGGGAAAAACAACCCGAGATGTACAATTTACCTTCATCCAGATGGAGCAGGCGGCGTAAGGCTCACATCAATGACGGCAGGACAAAGTAAATGGTGGGAACGTCAGCACTAAAAAAAGCGGCAGCATCAAATCCTGAGCACCTGGTAAAACGAGAAAAACGAAGATAGGAAACTCCAACTTTGAGACCGTTGAGAATTTCTTCTATCTAGGGTCAAACCCATAACAGCTATGACGATGAAAACTGCGCACAGTATTTGAGCTTGCAAAAACTGTTTCGCGTGAAACGTCTCAACATAAGATCAAAGCTCTTACTGTACAAGATTATGATCTTGCCAGTCCATGTATTCCTCGGAGACTTGGGTTCTTAGCAAAAAAAAAAACTGCGACCTCTTGGCCGCGTTCGAGAGAACAATGCTCTGACGAATTTTTTTGCTCCTACATGAGGAAGGACGATTCCGTAGCCCACATAACGATGAAATCTATGAGCGATACCATGACTGTCAGGTTGTGGATCAAATCCTGCTCAATAGGTTACGGTGGGCGGGTCATTTAAACCGCATGGATGAGGATGACCCAGCCTGGAAAAATTATAAGGGCAATATCTATGGTAGAAGCTTTTAGGGATATTGAATTGGTGGACCTCGATGCAAAACCGGGATGTCTGGAGTTCTTTATTAAGGCAGGCCTACACCGGATACCGGTTGTTGCGCCGTTTATGATGATGATGTTTCCGCATAAGCCACGCTCATATTAGAAAGAAGCTTGTGCGTCCGGCGATCCCTTATAAACTCGCCCAATCTGGATTGCCAGAGATAATTCGACTGACACTTTATCCGTATGGATGAAGAGGATCCAGCCCAAAAAGTCTATAAGGGCAATATGTATGGTAGGAAAAGAAGGCGAAATAGACCTTGCCTGAGATGGAACGATAGCGTAGGCCATGCAGCTTTTAGGGATATCGAATCGGTGGACCTCAGTGCAAAACCCGGATGTCTGACCGGATACAAGGTGTTGCACCGTTGATGATGACGATTAACAAATATGGTAGTAACGTCAGAACGAAAAACCAACCAACCAACAACATTAAATCGCACTGGCCAAATGAGAAGTATAAAGATAGGAGACTACAACTTTGGGACCGTTGATAATTTCTCCTACCTAGGGTCGAAAACTACAACCGATAATAGCTATGACGATGAAATCCACGTATGATTGTTGGCAGCCAACAGAGCTTACAAAAACTCTTTCGGCCGAAACGTTCCAGCATAGAGCCAGAGCTCTTACTTAATCTTAATCTTGCCAGTCCTTATATATTCCTCGGCGACCTGGGTTTTTAGTAAGAAAAATTGCGAACTCTTAATCGCATTCGAGTGAAGAAGAAGAATGTTTGGCCCCTATGTGAGGATGGACGATTCCGCAGCCTTTATAACGATGAAATCTATGAGCGATATCACGACCGCCTGGTTGTGGACAAAATCTGACTCAACAGGTTGCGATAGGCGGATCACCTAATCCGTATGGGTGAGGATAATCTAGCCCGGAAGGTCTATAAGGCAGACCCTGCCTCAGGTGGAGCGATGCTGTAGACAGCTTTTAGGAATATCGAATTGGTGGACCTCCGTTCAAAACCGGGATGATGATGATGAAAAAAGGCCTCCCAGGAACTAACTCTTTTCCTGTACAATATTTCATGGTGGTAAGGATACCTGTCTTACTGCTTCTTGTCGGTTTATGGTTGGAGTAACTAGCAACCGTGACGAAGTCTCAGCAGTCCTAAAACCCCTTCACTGACATCAATAACCTGGAAACTTACAAAACGTTTTTGCTACAGCAAATTGAAGTGGGCTTTGGGTTTGAGAAGCGAAAAATCAACTAACGTAAAGTGGACATCTTGTATTCAAGCGAGATAAGAATGCTGGTGGACTATCATTTTTCTTAAACAACAGTGTAAGGATTAAGCAAGAATGTTGACAAAATATTTTATGTGTCTTTGATTTTATATTAGATTATAGCAGAACTATATCGAAATTAACTAGAAGAAACAAACAAATCGTCAGCATTCAACGAAATGAGGTAGTGTTCTACAAGAGCTGCAACATGACGATGGCCTTCAATGTAAGAAACTTCTAATGTGCCTACTTAATTTATATGTCACACACTTTCGAAGGAAAATATGTATAAACCGTAACTTGCTCACATTTTGCAAGCTACTTTGATCACTTTTCCAGGCGCTAACAAAAAAAACATATAAACTACGTTCCCCACAGTCAAACCCCTGAAAAGTCGACGGTAATAAATAAGTCGAGAAATCCTACAAGTGTGTTAATTGCCATAGCAAATTATCCAAGTACCGTAAAATGTCATCTTCGCGCTCTGCAAACTTAGTCCTGAAATCGTTTTTCTAATGTCGAAACACAATGTCCGTGGCGGAGAAAATGTAGACAAAGATGGAGTTTTCCTCTTTCTCCCAAAACAAGCGATAAAAAAGCCGAGAACAGCCTAGAAAAGTCATTATACAAGTGGCTTGCTGGCGTGTGTGGGTGCAATTTTCTTACAATAAATCAATCGTTCTCCTGAACGAATGGAAGTTGGATGATAATCACCCACGTTATAGCGTAGCGTTTCTGTTACGTATGGAACCATGTGTGAGTGGGCGACAAAGTGTGCTTTATAAACCCTCAATTTTCCTCTATTGGGTTAAGGGATATATTGCAAGATTTTCCAGAAATACTGTTTTGGAAAAAAGCGCAACTAAACTAAAAAGTACATCAAATTACCTTAAGAATATTAACAATGGATATGTCTCCATCTCCCCCAAAACTTAGTTTGCCATTTGAAAGAACTCCGCGTAGAATGCAATTCCATTAGCAAATAATTTAAGTATAGAGTTTAAATCTTAGATTTAATTTTTTGAAAGTATCTTGATCATACCAAATATACTTTGGGTCAAAATGTCCACGTCTCGCCTATCTAGTACCCTTAAGCTGCATCTTGAGGACAAATTGCCAGCCAACAAGATTGCAATAATCCAGCATCCACCTCCGCATCGATTGCGGCCTCCAGGCTAAGGAGAAGTAAAATTCCAGCATGAAAAATTGAAGAACATGTTTCCCTTTAGTCTTTCCTTCCCGTTGCACGCTAATCTAATAAAACTGCCATAATGCGATTTTATCCTTGAGGCAATAGAGTGTGGGACACGAACAAAAATGGATATTTCTTGAAAATCATTTTTCACTTTGCTCACCTTAAGATGACATGCTTTGTAGGAGCCTCCGTTGTGGGTGTATTTCTATAAAATTTGTAGTTGTAGATTTTCAATTTTCTCCATTACATGTTCTGGGGAAAATGTTTGATGCAGTTTCCGGTAAAAACGCAATAGTCCGAGTGATTTCAAAGAAGGGAGAAAGCATGAAATAATCACATAAATCGAACCCAGAGTTTCAGGTCAGAAGAAAATATGATGATGATGCTGTGGGTATACATTTACAAAGTATTTCATTTTTTTGATAGGTTATAAATCGCATTGCAATATGTAAACAACGGTAGGTAGGTAGGTATCAGTGGCCGCTCCGAGGAGCCCAATTAGCGCTTTGGTGCCCCGTTTTGATGCCACAAACTCCTAAGACCGTGACTGTTGTTATAGGAACAGGGAAGCAGAGTTCAGCTGGCTCGGATCTTCAGAGCTAGCCCGTAGCATTCACGAAGGAAAGCAGCTCTCCGACCCTGCAGCTAGAAATCTCACTGAGGTCCCCAAAGAATGGCTTACCCAGTGTCCGCAGCCTGACTCGAGCCAGAGCTGGGCAATCG
Organism: Hermetia illucens; assembly: GCF_905115235.1. Taxonomy (NCBI): domain Eukaryota; kingdom Metazoa; phylum Arthropoda; class Insecta; order Diptera; family Stratiomyidae; genus Hermetia; species Hermetia illucens. The sequence continues at coordinate 171,991,805 of NC_051850.1, forward strand.
CAGAGAAAGTGCATGAGGGTTTCCCTTCCTTCTCCGCAGCTTCGGCAATGCGAGTTGTAGGGTAAGCCGAGCCTAGCGGCATGGTCCCCTATGGGCCAGTGCCCCGTGCAAACCGCCGTAATCTTGAATGCATTTGCACGCGTCTGGCACAGGAGCTCTCGTGATCGGGCTATGTTATAAGCGGGCCAAATTCTCCTTGATTTGGCACAGCTTGTAAGCCTTCGCCATCTCAGACCCGCGGCTGCTAGGTAGTGCGAGTAGACTCGGCCCCGACAGCCGCCAGCGGAACACCGACTGTATTCCTCGAGGCACTGCCAAGAGCAGAGCCTTGCCTGGCCAATCCGTCAGCCCGCTTGGGGCTCGAATCACGCTCCAGCCATCGACAGACTTCCAATATCGCCAGTACTTCCGCCTGGAATACACTGGTGAAACTTGGGAGACCATACGACTTGGATACACCGTGTGTATTCGAGAAAACCCCCGCGCCGACTCCATAGGCCATCTTTGATCCGTCCGTAAAGAATACCGTGTCATAGTCTTGCAACACGCCGCCGGTCTTCAACTTTGCCCTGGTTGGAAGGTCCACAGCAAAGTTTCTCCTGAAGTTCAGCTTGCGTGTGACATAGTCCGTGGGGGATGCCCAGATTTCTCGAGGTATTTCATCTAGAATGTTGCTGTGGCCGTAGGACTTCGCTGCCCAGCATCCGGACTCACGTAGTCTGACGGCACTGCACGCTGCAACATATTTGATGTGGAGGTCTAGGGGGAGGAGATGCAGGAGTACATTGAGAGCATCTGCCGGGCAGGACTGCAGAGCCCCCGTAGCACCTGCACACGCGGTTCTTTGAATCCTATTAAGCTTCGTTCTATTGTATTTCTTCTTCAAAGCCTGCCACCATACAATAGAGCCGTACGTCAGGATCGGACGCACTATAGCGGTGTACATCCAGAGAACGATCCTCGGCCGGAGACCCCATTTCTTTGCAAAGGTTCTCTTACAGGCATAGAAGGCTATACAGGCCTTCTTAACCCTCAGTTCTATGTTCAACCTCCAATTTAGCTTAGGATCCAGGATTACACCCAGATACTTTACATTAGAGGAAAGAACCAACCTTTGTTCATTCAGCCGTGGTAGATGGAATTCAGGTATCCTAGTCTTGGTGGTGAATAGCAGCAGTTGCGTTTTGGTTGGGTTTATGCTGAGTCCGCATCTTGCGGCCCACAGGCACACCTTTCGCAACGCTCCTTCCATGATGTCGCACATAATGGACAGAAACATCCCTGATACTAATATCACCAAGTCGTCGGCACACGCCACCACCTTCACTCCGCTGCTGTCCAATGTACGTAAAATTTTACCCATTACTAGTAACCAGAGCACCGGTGAGATGGCACCACTCTGGGGCGTGCCTCTGTTCACAGCTCTGGTCAAGTGGTTGCCTCCCAGATCGGACTGGATTATCCTGGTACTCAGCATGGATATAATCCAATGCGTGAGATACCCCTCCAATCCAATATCGGTCAAGGCTTCCTTGATGGCGTTGGTACTGACGTTGTTGAAAGCTCCTTCTATATCCAAGAAAGCAGCAAGGGTATACTGCTTGTACTGCACCGACCGCTTAACCGTGTCAATTACTTCGTGAAGGGTGGTTTCTGTGGATTTTCCTGTGAGGTAGGCATGCTGGGACTTAGAGAAAGGCGTTCTCTCCATAATCGTCCTTAAGTGAATGTCCAGGACGCGTTCTAGGGTCTTCAGCACGAAAGAGGTCAGGCTGATTGGCCGAAAGTCCTTCGCGGACTCATGACCGCGCCTGCCCGCTTTCGGTATGAAAACCACCCGTGCGCGCCTCAAGGACTGCGGTACGTACCCTAAAGTAATGCAGCTCCGGTAAATCTAAACAAGCCACGGCACAACCCTTTCCTGCTGCTTCTGTAGCATGACTGGCATTATGCCATCTGGGCCTGGAGATTTGTATGCGGACAAGCTGTTTATAGCCCAGCCGATCATGTAAACAATATAAAAACAAATTTATCAAATAATCAAATTTATTGAGAAATTCCACTACTTCCACGAAGAGTCAAATCACTACTAATTTCCTTTTCCATTTGGTCAATCATTCATCATCCACAAAGGAGTCTAGCTGGGGGAAGAAGATTCAATCAAATATTTAATGTCGTACTCCATAAGTTTATGCATCGAGTGTGAGCCACCAATCGGCTGACTGGGGTCGCAAGAGTATGACTAACTAAAATAATAATTCGAATATTTGGGGGTGACTATCCTGGCCATCCGGACTAACTTTTACCAACCGCGAAAAAAAGATATTCAATAAACTGAAAAAGTGCCGAATTTTGATGGTGTCAGAACCTAAGTACAGGTTAAACGAAGAATCTGTCGACACAAGCTCGTTTGCTTCTTTGCTAACCAGAAACAAAATACCATTAACATTGAAGGACGAAATGGATATTGATGCCATTCGTGTTGATTATGGGACCATCGGAGCAGATACACCAACAAGTTATAACGAGGAGGTAACGAACCTGGATTTCTTTACGAGAAGTGGTAAAGTGCTATGCTCTCCATCCAGATCTGTGAAGATGGATGAACCACCAGGTGTACCGGGTACAGTAAGGAATAGGCATGATGCATGTTAAAGGATCAACTCTTTTGCCGATACTATCAGTTGATTGACATAAACGGCACGTAAACCATTATGCCACGTCGTTCCTAATTGGATATATACGGCACTTTTATATCTTACGCGAGTTCTGCAATGGAACTAATAGAAATTAGTGGAACAGAAAGGCTTTCAGGAGTCTTCAACCAAATTAACTTCCCGGCTTTGAAAGATTGTTTCACAGCCAAGATACGAAACACAAAAGCGCGTCAGGGAACCCGTTGACGATTCAGCCATACACCAACAGGTACAAAAGAAAAAAAGGAAGGATCCCCCGTCAGAATATCATACAATATTGGAGTAAAAGGAGCCAAAAGCCAAAGGGATCCGAGCCCAAGTTGGGCTTTGGTTAAATCTTGCAAGTAATGGGGTGAAGCAGCGAAAATGATTTCAAAACGAAACCGTCAAGAAGCGCTGTTAATAACAGCAAAAGAGGGTATGTCCTATGCTGATATTTTACGAAGGGTTAAGGCTGATCCTACCTGAAGACGCTTAGCGACAATGTAACACGAATTAGGCGAACACAACAAGAAGGATAGCTGTTTGAACTATTGAAGGAAAAGAAGAATCTCGTTGACCTACAAAGGAATATAGAGGCTTTAATCGGCGAGCAAGTGACTATCCGCGTAAGTTGGCCAATAGTTACGATAAAATGTAAAGACCTTAACGAGGTCACTACCAAGGAGGAAATTTGGACAGCGCTCAAACAGCAATTGAAGTTGGGGGACGTGCAGGAAAACGGACATCAAGAGCCTAAGGAGAGCGTACTATGTTTATGACCTCAACTACAAAAGCACTCTCTGCCGGTAAAATCCGCATCGGACGATTACTCGTCAGCTCTGTCCTTTTATGCGGTATGCGTGATTGTGGGGATGATCCCGGTGGATATTCTAACCGATGAGGCAAGGCCTTAACAAGCAAACTGAGCGTATGCGGTCATTAGCTGCATGGCAAACAGCATGGTACCAGGCGGAGAATGGCCAGTGGACACACAGGCTTATCCCAGACATAAGTATGTGGATTATGCGGAACCACGGTGAGACGTGTTACGATCTGACTCAGTTCTTAGCCGGACACTATAGGTTCGGTCTAGATAAATCGTCCGATTGCGCTACGTCTAAAGGTGCAGCCGTAAATGCAGAACATGCCTTCTTCCCCTCAAGGAGAAAGCTTGAAACAGAGCTAAATACCCGTTTAACGGTGAAAAATCTGATAAGGTACACGGTGCAATCAAATACAGCATGGGACGCGGTAGTGGCGTGGCGTGGACCAGTCAACATTCCACAGAAAATTGTCGGGATCAAGAATTTATGTAAGCACAATTGCTTTCGGAAAGCACACAGGTCATCCTGGGATGCGTGGATTTGAGGTCCGTGGACACCGTCGTCGGCACCGCAAACAAAATTCATGAGGCCTTCGTGCGATTCATGGTTGTCGAGGTATTTCGCGACAATTCAAGCCACGTGGCTCAGCTGCAGCAAATGGTAACAGTATTAACAGGCACCATCTTTGAGTTGGCAGAGTCCGTCGGTATTTCGCGTTCGGGAAGTAGGACTAAATCAAGGCCCAGATCCCCTTTCCGAAATGAGGCCTTCGGCAAGTGCCAGGGCACGCTGGTGCCATCGTAATAATAATAATAACCGTTGACGCAGCAATCCAATCCAGGGCCTTGAGGTATATTAGAGCACTTCATTCAAGACCGTAATGGTACACTACAGGATTATGGTACCATATAGGAGGCAATGTGGTCAGCATTTCGTTCACCCGAGATTATTACCCTGATTTCACTCAGGTACTCATTCGCAGTTGAGTCAACTGCTATCTGATGTCAAATTACGATACAAATCCCATTGCCATCAGTGAGATTTGAACCGCAACCTTTCTTATGAAAGCCTTGTGCTCTAACCACTCAGCTACCTGGACACATCCGGTATAATCGTAAGTTCGCCGAAAAAAACAAAGAAATGTTCCAGCCCCTGCAATTTCGCACCGAAGAAGCTAGACTGCCAGGAGTTCTAGCGACTGCCACCCGTAAGGCAGCACCACACAACTTCACAATCTGCAACCCCTTAAGCCGGTGCAACTACGTGGTCGATACAGGCGCTTAGGTATCGGTTCTTCCCGTATCCGGCATCATAATTTAATACCGCAATCGTTGAAATCCGCGCACGGTTGTTGTCAGCCAACAGAGCCTACTTCAGCTTACAAAGACTGTTCCGCTCGAAACGTCTCACCATAGGGTCAAAGCTCTTACTGTACAAGACTATGATCTTGCCAGTCCTCATGTATTCCTCGGAAACTTGGGTTCTTAGCAAGAAAAATTGCGAACTCTTGGCCGCGTTCGAGAGAAGAATCCTCCGAAGAATTTTTGGCCCCCTACATGAGGATGGACGATTCCGTAGCCTACACAATGACGAAATCTATGAGCGATGACCGTCCGGTTGTGGATAAAGTCCGGCTCAATAGGTTACGGTGGGCGGGTCACTTAATCCGTATGGATGAAGATGATCCCACCCGGAAAGTCTATAAGGGCAATATCTATGGTAGGAAAAGAAGACGAGGCAGACCCTGCCTAAGATGGAGCGATGGCGTGGGCCAGGACGCCAGACAGCTTTTAGGGATATCGAATTGGTGGACCTCGGCGCAAAACCGGGATGTCTGGAGTTTATTAAGGCAGGCCTAGACCGGATACCAGTTGTTGTGCCGTTGATGATGATGAATCGTTAAAACTCGGTAGCAAATCCTACGTCGTTCCATACGTACGGCTACAGGCAGGTAGACTTGAAATTAGGACTTGGACGAGCGTTTTCTTGGCACTTCATTATCGCGGAAATCAGCATTCCCATCTTAGGTGCGGATTCCCTGTGCGACTATGGATTGCTAATGGATATACATAACAGGTTCCTCATTGACCCCACCATTTCTCTTAGGTCATCAGGAAAAATTACATCCTGCTCACCTACCACTCTTTCTATCGTTTTTGAAGGCATTACCTACGCACGTATTCACGCACTTCTTCAAAAAGACCGCAACATCACTACCGAGCGTAGTCTCTCTGAGCTCGTTAAGTATGATGTTCAGTACTACACCAACACTACTGGGTCCCCGATCTTTTCTAAGATGCGTATATTACCACCGCAGAAGCTCGTAGTTGCGTGAAAAGAGTTCGAAGAATTTCTTAAGCAGGGTATTTGCAAATCTTCAGATAGTTGTTGGTTTTCGCCACGTCACATGGTCATTAAACCCAATGGCGAATGAAAACCTTGTGGCGACTACAGACGTCTAAATGCTCAGCCGATTCCACACCGATACCCCATCCCATTCATCCATAATTTTGCGCACTCTATCGCAAACTGCCGTATTTTCTCGAAGTTGAACTTAGTCAAGGCATCCCATCAGATCTCTGTATTTCCCGAAGACATTTCGAAAACGGCAATATATACACCATTCAGACTGTTCGAGTTCACTAGGTTGACTTCTGGACTGTACAACGCGGGGCAATCCTTCCAAAGACTCATCCATTCTGTGCTGCGAAACCTCCACTTCTGTTTCGTATATTTGGATAATGTTCTTCGCGTCTTCCTCTGAGTCCGAGTATTTAGAGCACCTCGAGTGAATTTTTCAACGTCTCCTTGAGGTGCTAAGTACTAGACCTTAACGTTACAAATTCGTGCAATTGCGGGTGAGATTCCTCGGTCACCTGATTACCCCTGAAGGCATCCAACCGTACCCAGCCAAGGCGTAAGTGCTTTCGAACTTCCCGCTTACAAAAACTATTAAGGATCTGAGAAGGTTATCCGGCGTGTTAAATTTCTAGCGTCGTTGCTTGGCCAAGGCCGCCCATCATCATTCAATCCTTAACACCGTCTTGCTTTGGCCGAAAACGAAAGACTTCAGTCTGGTTGTGTGACCGTATTCGCCGATGCCTCATACGTTACCATAGGTAATGTTACCAAAAATTGAATCAAATCTGGCACCCCTCAATCTCGCTCAAGGGAACTACAGCAGTTATGATTGTGAGTTACTCGCCGCGGACCTTCCAATTAAATACTATCGGTATTCCCTTGAAGGCAGACCGTTCACATTATCCACGAACCCTAAGCCTGAGGACCAACCCCAAATACACATTTAGGGAGTTTCCTATCTTCGGCTTAACATCCACTATATACTGCGAGCCTTCAAACAAGAGACCACGGCTATATATTCCGGGCGGTTCCCGGAAGGAAGTATTTCACGCCGTTCAGTATCTGACGCACCCAGGCATTCGGGTAACCAATCGATTAGCCACCGCAAAGTAGTTCTGGCCGTCTATGCACAAGGACATTAATTCTTGGCCCAGACAGTGTATCACATGGCAAAAGTGCAGAACTACAAAGCATGTGAGGACAGAAGTAGGAGTGTTTCCTCGGTTCACCAAGCGTTTCCACAAAATCGACCTCGACATAATTGGCCCTTTGCGAGACTCGCACGGTTTCAGGTATTGCCTCATAATCATCGATTGGTTCACGCGTTGGCTTGAGGTAATACATCTGGAAGACATTTCTGCACAATCTTGTATAAAGGCCCTCTGTCGCGAATGGATTCCACGCTTTGGTGTGCCGGCAGTTATAATCACCGACCAGGGAATGCAGTTTGAGTCCTCCCTTTTTTGAGAGTTGGGCAAACTACTCAGCTTCAAATGCCCGCAGATGAATGGGAAGCTCGAAAGGTGGCACTGGATGATGAAGGCCACTATAATGGCCCCAGGCGACCCTTCTTGGTCGCAGATCCTGTAATTCGTTCTACTTGGCCTTCGGGCAACCAGTCGCGAAGAATTTGCTGCGAGTCCCGCGGAGCTGGTATATGAGGAGAATCTAGACTTCAGGTCGAAACTCAAGGCTACCGATCTCTTGCATCTGCTCAAGGACGCAATGTCAAAGCGGAAGCCGCCACTACCCTCCAACTACGCGAAAACCGTGACTGATGTATCGAGGGATCTCGAATCCTGTACGCATGTCCTAATTAAGACAAACGCTCGCCGAAAGCCACTGCAACCACCTTATGAGGGACTATTCGAAGTCCTGTAGCGAGGCTGACATTATTACAGCCTCAACGTCGGGGCACGGTCAAACGGGTCTCCTTGGCCCGACTGAAGCCCTTCGTCGAGAATAAGAAGATGTTCATCTTGTATTCGTCAAGCCAACTACATCAAATAACTGATATGCAGCCGCTGGAAAAGTCGATATTCACTTTGTGCCGGCTCACTACAGGCCATCAGGTGGGCATCCTCGAGGCGTACGACCCACTCTAGTATGACTTCAAACGTGCATTTCTGAAAACAGTTTTTAGTCGTCTAACCCCAGTCATTCCGTCAAAACTTATTCATATTGTGTATATACACATATAGCTATATTTCCAACTAGAATTAAAAGAATCCAAAGGTTTTTTCGAGCACTTTTGGCAAAAAACGATGACATTTGGTTCATTTGTAACATAAAATAATACTCCTATGTTAATTCGGTCTATTATAAACGAATATAAACTGCTAAATTTATGGATATTGAAAAAAAAAACCTTTTATTTCCTAAGAGCATATCTTTGATTGTAAAAAAATTGTAGGCCAATATATATGCACAAGTTTTCACAAAACAAACAAAAATACAAATAACTTATTTTTAGAGCCGTCAAATTAGAAAAACCCCTTAACACGTTCGCGACAATCACGTTTGAATAACACTTTTTTTGTAGGACAATCTTCTATTATTTTTGGATTTATGCGACACACGCCATGTGTCGTTTTGTCCAATAGAACTACAAAATTTATTACAATTTATTTGTTTATAAAACCTTGCAAGATATTTTTAAAACATTTTTCTTTATTTCTAGGAAAATGCAGGACAAAACTGATACTAAAAAGAATTTTTTTTTGGTGAAAAATCAGACAAAAGTTTTGATAGATATCACTGTTCTGTGACAATGAAATCGTGAAGATGGTGATGGTGAAGATAACGAAAGTGACCCTGAAGATTGAACAGAAGATCTGTGAGATTAAAACAAATGTTAACAAAGATTTTGCTAATAGTATTGCCAGGATCAGTTATAATGCTAAATATATTTTTAGTTCCTTAGTTTTCAAATAACCGCAAAATTTGTTAAAAATACTTTTTTTTAAATACCAACAGAAAAATAGTCTAAAGATACCACATACAGTGGGTGTCGTATTGTCCCCTAGTTGAGAAAAATATACGACACACGGTGGGAGCCGTATTGTCGCGAACGTATTAAGTCGTTCGTAGAAACAAAATAAATTTTTCACAAGACAAATATAATATTTTACTATAAGCCGGTGGTTATTGAAAAAATGTATCTAAGATTCAATTCTGAAAGATCGCCAGATGTAAGTTGCTAAATTAGAAAAGGTTTTGGTATGAGGAAGGGGCGACGGGGAAAAGGTGAGTAGATGATCAAGAGCAAAAATCAATTTTCAATTAAACAGTGAGATTAAGGAAGCTGTTAAAAAGATAAAGATATGGCAGAGAAGCATTTGTAGTTCAATGCATCTAAACTATTTCTTATTTCCTTTACTTCTTTCATATTGCATTTTTTTACCATCAAACTAAATTCTGTACGAAAGATGATCCTCCAGCAGCAGGACAAGAAGAAAGACGAACACAAATACCTGTAACGAACCTGGGCCAACACGATCGAGGGGTTGAAGCTCAACCAGCATGCGCATAACACCATCGTCATAAAAATTCAGGTAATAACAAGCGGCGTTGGTATCTTATCTTATGCTTGGATTTGCAGTTATGTGACACTCTACGTTCAACCTTAGACGGAAGAGTTCTGAGAAATGGCGAGGTTTGACGCAGATCGAAATTATTAGACCTGTTAATCTAAGGAATCAAATCCGATAAAATAATATGAAACCACAATCTCGGCACTTCAAGAATGAAAGATTTTGAGTTCCCTTATGTGCGGAACTTTTCAAAACCCTTTTATACAAATAATTCATTCTGGAAAGTACAGGTTCGATATTAGTCCCTTGACGACAGAGTCCGGTTTTACAATGAGAGTTGAGATTATTTGGCAAAGTATGCAGAAGTTACCTTGAAACAGATACAAAAAGGAAGAGGAAAAGGCACACACATGGGACTTTACTTTATTTCAACTATTCACCCTAATTACACCATCAGCACCACATTTCTAGGGCGTAACATGCAGGAAAATAATAACTTTAGCTTGGTAAAACTTTGTTATTTATAGCAGGATTTCCACGAAACTTTCCAATATTTAACGCTATATTATTCCTTATTCACCTGCAAAATTTGATGGAATTCTACAGTTACTATACATCCACCAAATGTTTTTTCAAATGATACAGGAAAAGTACGAATGATAGATAGATAGGACACCTAAAACAAAAAACCGGGAAGTCATTGGTGTGTAAAGACTGGTTAGCAATTATTGCATCCCAGGTATATACCCGCACATAAGAATGTCTCCCCGCACAGGTGATGCGGTGACTTAGATAGGAATGTGATTGAGCGGCTGATGTAGACGTTTCCTGTGAGTTTCGGAATTGAACACATCACGTTCCTGCATCTCGAGACGGATGAACCGGAAGGGAGGTAGCAATAGGCGAAGCATCTGAGTAAGTCCATCTGACTGAAGAAGATAAGCAAAGTGAACTAACTCTTTATAGAAATTTCGGCGGCTGTCTGCTGCTTGTTAGGTGGACAGTTCAAGGAGGCTGAAGGAATAGAATTTCCTGGGAAGCATAGGAGTAGCGGAGGGCGAAAAACTGCTAGCGATTGCCATGGTTTTGGTGTGTAAACGCGAAACCTGTGACTGAATTTAGAGCCAAATAACTAAACAAAAATATGGATAAAAAGCAGAAACTACCAGATAGGATATTGATGTTGCTTTGGTAGAGTTTAGCTAGGACAGTAGAAAACCAACGAATCAGGATCCCTTCAAAGAAAGTAATAAAATCCTACATTCTCTGTTTAGATTAGGGACAATGGGTGGGAGAGAATATATTGACAGTGGCAACGACAAAACTTTGCACAACAAGAAGGGAGTATTGCATTTCAATGATGAGAGGATTGATGCATTACTTATTGTGGAAAACTGAACGTAGGAGAACGGTAATACCCTGAATTTGTCGAGCTAAAGCACAATGTTTACCGCTGTATTAAGGTGCCTGAGTTGGAAGCCCCAATTCGCAGCAAATATAGGTGGGGCTGCACTAACTTACTAAGTGAACCGATCACAACAGGTATGCATCTATTTTTATTAAATGCATAAAGTGAGTCTCCGAAGCGGACTCAAAGTGGGAACCGGTAGAGGTTTTACAGAGAAAAAATAGAAATGACGGAGGATATTGGAGCAAATCTTGTAAACACCCAACCCCAAAAAATGGAAGCAAGTGTTTGGATAAATGTAAAGCAAAGAAAAATAAAACAGACGGTAAACGATCCATCTATGCTCTCTTACACTGAGATTCTGCGGAAGATAAAGGAATATTTACCGTAAAGCGGCCCATGCGGCAATGTTAAAACAATCAGGAGAACGAGGAAAACAGGGCATAGGAACCCGGTAAGTAAATACTTAGGAAATGGGTTTATGGTAAGACAACTGACCCACGAGATGATTGCAATCACCTCGACAAGACCGAGATTACAAAAAAGGAGGACACATAGAGGCAATGAGTGGGGCAATTTCCAATTCCAGACGACAGAGTAGCCACTTTGCCATTGGTGAGGACAAGCAAGCCGTTTGCTATCTGTTTTAGATGTTTGGAACAAGACCTTGTACAAAGAAGCACGTCTGATAGATACAGACGGTGTGGCGAAAAAGTGCCTGAATACATGCTGTAGGTTTCAAAGACCAATTTCATCCGGAGGAGGTTCAAAAGCAAGGAGACATACTTCAGTCATAGAGAGGTCAAAAACGATCTCTTGGGCCAGTTATTCCAAACCGTTGATGTAAACGTGGCGATGACTAGAAGAGAATAGAGAGAAGGAAGAAAGAGAGGAGAGGAGACGATATGGCTCCTTGATAACAGTGGAAGGTGCGACTTACGGTTAAATAAAATAAACACAGCACCTAATAATGAATTTTTAAGAGCCAAAATAATAGGATACACGCCCATATTTGTTACGTTCCGGCAAGCATGGAGTATGAGCAACTGATGTTGAACGCAAACATAAACTGACGCAGAACGCGAGCTCGTGATCCCCCCCCTTCTCCCTTGTCATCCTGGGAAAATTCAACGTATAGTTTTCGGTGTGGGGAGACAACGTTCCAAACAACGGGGGACCGATATTGTTGCAAACCGTTTCGATGGACAATATCGAAAATCTATATTTCCCAAAAAATGGAAGATAGACTCAGTGATATATATTGCTTTCCCAAACGGTGCCGTGGTGGGGGAATTGACCTGCCAAGTTAATGAACACCACACACATAGCGATCATCAGCACATATTGTTCAATGTAGTGGAAAATAGTAAAGTGATTTATCGGAAAGACGTTGGATCATGTCGGGTGAAGCAGAAATATTTGAAGATGTTTGACGTGTGAATGTTTACTGACGTATTTTAGAAAAGCATACCCCGATAGCCACGGTGGAAAAAAAATCGGATAAATTGTCAATCACATGCAGCTTATGATATGTCAGAACCAATACTCGAAACGACAAAATCAGGCAACTACTGAATGAATGCATGAACAAAAGAAGGAATTAACAACGTGCAAGTGATGAGAAGGTTATCACACAGAGAGTGAGCGCAAAGCTTGCCAGAGAATATTGTGAAAGACGATCCCAGAGAGGAAACGACATTCGTTTAATGAGCAATATGAAAGAGGGATGGGAACCCGTGAATAAGAGGCTATAAAGCGGTAAGGTTAAGCTGAAAGAAGACAGCGCCCTGCTGAACAAGGGCCTTGTTATTCACGGTAGTGATAACTATGTTTTTATAGCTAGGCAGATGTACTGTTCCTATCGGAGGAGAGCATTCCCCAGAGGATATACCAGTTGTGACAGAAGGTGATTTTGCTGAAGTAAGAGTAACGAGCCAACAAAGCACTGGAGCTGGAATAAATACCTAACGTAATCTGAAGCGGCGGTAAAAACAAGACTGGATCGGATCATTTCTGCTTGGAAGAGTGCTATTGAGAAAGCTGCTAGGGAGCATCATATGGAACCGTCAGTCTGATCAGGCAATCCCAAGACGTAAAGCAAATACCTTGGTGTCATGCTGTTAACTTTCTAAGAACATCTTTTGCGTGAGAAAGGGGGAAAGCTTTAGCTGCCCTAACTGACGTAACGCTTAATATCGAAGGACGCTAACTACTAAGGAAACGACTGGTAGCGAGGGTGTGGAGATCGATTCTGCTACACACAAAATTTCGGTGTACTGGAGGAAACTATCGCCTAAGGGAGTTCACAGTTGCCAACACAATCCGAACAACTTTAGATGAATATCATTTTTACGAGGATGACACCATTGACATTTTGGAACTCTGGACTAATCATCAGAAAAACTCACAGGGCGATTCCAAATAGTCAGCTTTGGGTTCTGCAAAATTTTTTATCGAGCACAGTTAGCGAGGAGAGGTGGTATTAGCAGGATTTCGATGCTTTAATCCTCAATAGAAAAAAATTGAAAGGCAGACAAATAGATAGACAGATATTTCTATTTGGAACCAATTTTGATCAGTCCTTAAGCGAACATGATGAGTACAAAAAGTAACTTTATAGGTTCGGTGTGGATGCGTTACCTACGTGTGAAGATGCAGCCCAAGATGCAGCAAACGTTTTCTCTATTTGCTTAACGTTTGACACCTCAATAAGGAGCCTAAAAACTGAGCAAGTTAACCTGTTTAACGGTGGAAAATCTGGTAAGTTGCGTGGAGGAATCCGATACAAGATGGACCAGGGCAATTGTGGCCGTAAACGGATGCACCAGCAACTAAAAGAAGTAGAAATTAAACGGAAGCATAGAAGCGAAGATACTGCAATTAAAATCGAGTAAAGCAATAGCAGCTAATTCATCATCATCATTATGAAGCAATACCAGGACAGTGTTCTCGCGGAGAGGGCCTAGAGAAAGTATGGGAGGCTTTGGTCAACAGGAGTCCGATACGTGCGTCTTCGAATACAAATGCGTACCCATGATGAATTTCCCCCAACCAAAACAAAAAAAGATAGACAGATAGACGGGGTATCACGAGGATTTCTCTTCGATCCTCTTTTCTACATAATAATGTATGACGACACTTTGAGGTTGCAACTTCCCCAGAGTAGCATGGAGGAATTAGCTACGACCTAACCCAAGTCCTAAGCTTTTCCAATGAATTACAAACAACAAAGAAATTTGATATTCATATCAGAGCAAACTTCCTTCCCAGTAGCAAGAAAGAAATAGTCAAAAGGAGCCATTGTACAAAAATTCTTATTTTTGCAATTCATGCCAGAAACATCCTTGGTTTAATCTCCTCAAATACGAAAAGGGTTAATTGCCTACATTCTTTGTTCAAACGAATATGTCACGCTTGTAAATAAGGGAATATGTACGTCCATTCCCCCTGAATTCAGGTCCTGTAAAGAGTATTTTACACAACATTTTGGGTGGCTCGGTCCACCGTAATCGATTTCCTGCTGACATAGATACGTTTTCAATGGAATTTCCACCCTTTACCCATCCTTTCATTTACCAAGGATTGTTCTACATAATTGTGATGTATTGTCCTGGTTAATCTGTCTTATTTAAGCGTATTCTCCGATCTGGAAATGACGTCTAATGAGTCAATGAGAATGGATATCCTATGCCCATACTACCCTTCCTTCACGGACCAGAAGATATTACCGAACCCTTTGTAAAATAAGTCAAAAGGATAGTTTTTTGGGACAATCTTTGAGAAAATGTGGGTCATCGCAAGTCAGTTAATATTTCCTAATATACTTTTAATAGAAGACAAGTTCATTATCTATAATTTAAGAAAGGGATAAAGGGTAGTAGAAAGGGGTAGGACATAAAATAGATTACGATAGTTACTCAACTGGAATAATTTAGGAGTAAATATATCTTCGCTTATCGTGACTGATTTGATGTATATTTTCATGAAAAATAATAATAAAACTTTATTAAGTTGACAGGACCTGGATGAAGTATAAGACAAACTGCGATGAACTCATCAGGAGACGTCGCCTGCTAGACATAGGACCCTCAATATTTGCCATTAGCCGACTTAAGGCACACTCTCCAGCTGTAGCCTTGTCCGCTGCTGCTTTGAGTTGCTTCTTTCAGATAATGTAGGAGCCAGGAAGCCCGCCATTAGCTATGGTAGTGCGGTTAAGGACATTCGAATGACCATACCGCCAAAAGCGTTTCCGGAGCAAATGCTCACTTGTAAGAAGTAGGAAACTATCGAAGAACTTGTCGTCATGGATTTGCAAGAGAGGGAATGCAAAGCTTATATTCACTGGGATACGACTTCGGCCAGGTCTGATGAACTGGGCGACAGAGGACACTGCGGAATGGCTAGGGACTATAGTCCCTAAATTGCAGGAATGCAGAGGAGTAGAATTGTCGACATGTGCTGGAGATGAAATACCAGGAGCATACAGGGTAACAGTGTTTCTTTCTAAACCGCAGCCCTAGAGAAGGGCGATCTTATAGAATGATGACATCCATACGAGATTTTGGAGAGTTTTCAGAAGTAAGGTGGTGGGCAAGGATAAACTCCTCACGATCAGGGTAGATGACTAATCCCTGGATGCATTTCGTAAGGTAATCGAACGCTAACATTGCCATATCAACCATAGATTTGGCAACACATCGGTGAATTTGGCAATGCGAAATGGCCAAGGAAGAGAAATCGGGCGTAAAACCTAACGAGGTCCCCAAAGGAAGATTGCTGGCAATAGAGGTTGAGAGGACTGAATCAAGAAGGGAAGTAGACCTACTGCCCAGGGAAGAGGAGAGGCTGGGCGACCTAAAGTTGGATCTTCTAGGGCTTAGGGTGGACAGCGACGTGCAGAAAAGCGCAATGTCGGTGGAGGATGATACTCCGACAGTGGAGAAGAGATCCAAATAATAATGGAGCCAATGGCTAGCACTAAGGTAGCCCAGGTAAACCTCTTCCATTCAAAAGCTGCATCAGCAAGAGCGAGTTTCAAGGATAACATTGCAATAGTCCTGGACTAGGAACCCTGGGTGTCCCGGAGCGGATTCACGGTCTGCAAGGAGGAATCAACAAAGGGAATATAGGGGGCAGTACATTGCAATTCTAACCGACAGCCAAGTGGCAATCAAGGCACTTAGGTCCAACCAGGTGAACTCCAAACTAGTATGGAAATGCCTTGAGAGATTCAACACGTCTGGATACTTTCGATCCCAGGCCATGTTGGGCAATGAAGCAGCGGACGAATTGGACAGGAAGGGAGAAGTGACGACTCTACACGAACCAGAACTCTCCAGTAGAGTCGGAAACGGGTCGGTGGCTATGACATTAAAGAGGATAGAGAAACGGTTGGAAGAATCATACCAAGGAGAACCTCCGGATTATAGTGGGAATACTCACTGGTCACTGCCGACTAAACTACTACCTCAAGCACCTATGGATATCTATGGAGACTGTCTGCAGGCATCTGGCAGGCCCAGGCATGTTAAAATTCTTAAAGGTACCGAATATATTGCAATTCCAGACGGTTATAGCCTTGTTTGACATAATATGGTTTACTATAATCAGTGTAAGAGCTACAATACTTCTTTTCGGATGCAGAGCAATTTTCCTTAATCGAATAATAATAATTTCTAAAGACACTGCACATTTTTCTTGAGTTCGGCCTGAGTTTTTTCTAAGTAATGCCTCCCATTTTTCATCTTGGAAATTTTTTAACTGACCAGGAGGCTGCTTGTGTTTCAATTAAACATCACCATTATTAATTGACGCGAACCACGTTTGGCATGCTTTAACCGATAACCCTTAATAACTGCGCAAATCCGACCAGGCTAAGGGACATCTCAATAATACACTATTACGTTGCAGAGGAGAAGAAGATTACTTTGAGCTATTCTGTGGCATCCAGGGAAATCTCAAAGGTAATATTGCAATGATGATGGATCATCCGAAGGCGGAACAGTCTTGAGGACCATATTGACAGTGATTAGAGACTTGTGACTTTCTACAACTTCTACCGCCCCGACAAAACCGTTAGCCGTCTTTTTTGAAATCCATCTTGTTGATCGTATGTACACATTTGGTATGGTAAAAATTAAGTGCGAATCGGTGAACCAGGGATTTGACTTTTTGACCGCTACTGTGAGCCCACCCTGGTAGGATGGTAAATCTCAGGAAGTACACGTTGTTGAGGATCTTCCTGCGGAACATTTCCCTACAGCGTATGTAGTCTTTGCAGGCTAGTTACTTCCCATTCGTAAATTCTGGGAACCTCAGATCTCACTCATGATCTGATAGAATCTGAAAAAGGACACCCGTTTCGGGAACGACAAGCGGAAGAATACTCGCTTGCTTCCTGCTGTTGAAAAGATAGTAGCCAAATTAATTTTGGAACGCAGCAGGAAACACCTCAACAGCTTCACCGACAGAGCGCAAGTTAGTTTCCGCACTGAAACCTCTTGCAGTCACGTGACAATATCGATACCCTTCAGATATTTTCGGTGAAGTTTGCCTAGTTCAGATCTCCGTTTCATCTGCTCTTCATCGATTTCGGGAAAGCTTTCGGCAGCGACGTATTTGGAATGTTCTACATAGGAACGGCATTCCGGAAAAACTGAAAGCTATTATAAGAGCGACTTATGATGGCGTGAAACACCACGTGGTGCGTTGAGGTAAAATTTCTCAGGAGTTTGAGGTACAGAGCGGAGTCCAAAAAGTGCGATTTTGTCAACGATACGACTTCTTTTTGTTGTTAGTGATGTTCTCCATGCTTCCTTGTTCTTTGCACTACGGCAGCTTTTCCCCCTACGCTGGTTACATCTCTCTGGACTGTCCGTTCATGATTTAACAAAGGACCAAGAAAGGTTGAGGTTGCTTCGCACCAATATTCTTCCTGTGCTGCTATATAAGCTCCGCAATGGCAATTGACCTCCACTTTTACTCGAAGGCTCTACGACCTACGGACCAGGTACTGCTAGACATGTTGATTAGAAGACGGAAGTGGCCGTGGATAGATCACAGTTTAAGAAAAGGCGACGACACCATTGAATGAAGTCCACTATGCCAGAGTAATGAACGAGTTGATTGCTCTAGAAACATGTTTGGTACGGTATAACCCATGGCAACCATAAAAAGATATGAAATATATTCTAAGTACGAGTACCTACCATTGCGGTGGAGCATTGACGTAATGGAAAAAATCACTGGAAATGAGTTACTATTGTCACTGGGCCCAAAAATGATTCCACCATTCGACAGACAATGGCATAATTACTTTGCTGAGCATAACCGTCATTCTAAAACAGTGACCTCATTATGCTTTGCTTAATGAGGCAATGAGCGAAACAATTTTCAATATTTGGCAGCCCAAACTATTATAAATTTCCACAGTTGCGTCAACATTCCACCGAGACAGCGATATGTAACTATTCGGGACTACGTACCCAGCCATTGCAATTACCATGTCAAAAACATTGTGAATCACGACGAACATTATCTGCAGTTTATCTTCTCTTTTGTTATTTCTCTAATCATGCTTTGATGTTAAGTTTGAATTATTTTTCGACCTTGCCGACTCTTGGACTTGAACTCTGTTTATTTTTGTTTATTCGTTGAATATCCAAAAAACAACAACAAAACCTAAACATTAAATTTCGCTTTGAATTTCTGACGACCCAGTTTTCGAATCATCCTTTATAAATCAAAAATAAACTCAACATGAATCTAATACTGTGATATACATGATAATTTTTTCGACACATTAAGTGTATCTTTAGGATTTGTCAATTTTTCTACAATTCTTGACTCTTTTACAAACATTCAGGGCAAAACATGAACCAGTAAGCTCCAGAAATTGAATGGATGACCTCCAAAAGTATTATGTGGGTGGCAAGATTGGTTTACATAAAAATATATTTGCAGAAGGGTTAATTTAAATTCTAAGATACTTCGGAAAAATTAGAAAAATTATTTTCCATAATATATGGTCAGTCGTTCCGAACGATAAATTTGGAATGAGGTGAACGCGCGGCTTGAATGAGTGGAAAATTTTAGCTTGGGAAATATGAATACTAAACATCTCATCACCTGAAGAAATACCAAAATGTTTGCACAAAATAAAATCAAGAGATTTGGCACGAAAGCGATTCAGCTCGAATTATAATTGCAACGAACGAACACGTGAGTTCGTGAGAATGAGTATTTACGTAAGAGCGAATGTATTGCCAAATAGTAGTTTTTTTATCACCTATGAATCTCTAGGAGCAATAAAGTTAAAATATGTTCTTTTACTTTGATTCATTCAAACAAATTTTTGGCCCTCCTTATCCCAAGATACGCAAAATTTAATTAAGATTCATTCGAAAAATTGCAATGTCTATACCAAGACGGAATGGACTACACGGTTATTGAACACTACAATGACTTAATATCATCGTCTCGCTATCACTATCAAGTAACTATTGATTATATCTCTCTCTAATCCTTGATTATAGCTCTTATTAATATTTATCTTTTTTTAAGATTTTGGTAGCACTTCACCTAGAGTTTTAGGTTCCTCCTTTCCTCCATGAAGAATACGTGCGCTGGATCCTCGGGAGCCCTGTCGCAATATGGACAATTAGGTGAGATGTCCAATTCAAACCTGTAGAAGTATTGACGGTGAGATTCCCCCCCCCCCCCCCCCCCCCCCATGGGAGGGATCAACCTGTAAGTCCAACGACCTTTTCTGATTGGTCACATCGCTGATGTCAGCTGCTTATGAATCTCTTTTTTTCGCCTGCGAAGGAGAGATGGACCTGGTGTTATATTTGTTTATCATCTCGGTTGCTAAGGTGTCAATCGGCATCACTCCCGAGATGACAAATGCATCATCTCATACGGTCCTGAAGACAGAAGACACCCTTAAGGCTGTTCTTCTGTACTGAGTTTATGTACATTGCCTAAAACATGCAGCGCTTTCCCTCAAACTGGGACTGCATAGCTATGAGCTAGCTGCATAGCTATGAGCCGCCTGCAAGTATGCTGCAGTTCTCCTATGTTTGGCATCATTCTTGGCAGAGCCATATTCGTGGTAGATACTTTTTCGCAAAAATGTTCTGTCTGCTGCCTAAAATTAAGTTTTCCGTCTATCATCACTCCCAAGTATTTGATGACCGGTTTGGAAGTGATGATACGGGGCGTAATTTCTCTTGCAGCGCTCAGTGACGAGGACTGGTTCCGTTTTTTCTTCCGCGAGTGCCAGTCCAGCAGTCTCTAACCAAGCCTTAACAACACTGATTGCTTCGCTTGAGTACAACTCAGCTTCTTCGAGATACTTTGCGACCACAACCAACGCTATGTCGTCGGCATAATCCACCACCGTAGCCTCGCCCGGAACCGGAAGATTAAGTACATCATTACACATACATTGTACATCTTCCACAGTAGTGGACCCAGTACAGAGCCCTTTGGGACACCCGCGGAGACAATGTGCTCCTTGGCGCCATCATCGATATTATACCAGAGTGTCCGCTCTTGAAAGTATTTATCGACAATAGCAGCGAGGTAGGTGAGAACGCCAATCGTCGCCAGAGACTTTCGTATATGCTTCCAATTGACCAAGTTGAATGCATTCCTTACATCCAAGGTCACCACCACGGAATATTTGCTGGCACAACCCCTTCCGTGAATTGCATTTTCGGCCAAGTCAATAACCATTTTGATGGCATCAATGATTGATCTGGCCTCACGGAACCCATATTGCCTATTTGAAAGGCCTCCTTGGCTCTCGACGACCGGTAGTAATATATTATAAATTACCCGCACCAACATCTTCCCCATTGTGTCTAAAAGACATATGGGTCTATAGAAGGCTGGTTCTACTGGAGGCTTGCCAGCCTTAGGCAGCTGCACCAGCTTCTGCCGCTTCCATGGTGCAGGAAAGATACCCTCCGACCGCGACGAGTGTTTCCTGAATCTATGTTTAATAATCGCGTCGCGTCTTCTCTCAAAATGTCTAAACTTTCCCAAGGGTCCAAGGTTCTTGTTCGGTTTGCATGACGCATGAGCTCAAGATTTTCCCGTTGAATGGTATGGCCTTCGACTATGTGCGTTGCTGATATCCAGTCTAAATTTGACGGCAAGTTTGAGGGCCTTATTCGGTTTGCCGTCCAGATAGGTAGGTAGGTATCAGTGGCCGCTTTGAGGAGCCCAATTAGTGCTGTTGTGCGCCGTTTTGATGTCACAAATTCCTAAGACTGTGACTGCTGTTTTGAGAGCAGGGAGGCAGAGTCTAGCAGGCTCGGATCTTCAGAGCGAGCCCGTAGCAATCATGAAGCAGCTCTCCCACCCTGCAGCTAGAAATCTCTTTGGTTTATCCAGTGTCCGTAGTCTGACTCTAGCTAGAGCTGGGAAATCGTAAAGTTTCTCTTCCTTCTCCGCAACTTCGGCAATACGAATTGTAGAATATGCCGAGCCTGGCGGCATGGCCCCCCTATGGGCCGCTTGGCTATCAGTCAGAATGGCCATGTTACGCTTGGGGCTCGAATTTCACTCCAGCCAATACTTCCACTCGGAATACACTGGCAAAACCTGGGAGACCAAACGACTCGCATTCACTGTGTGTATTCGAGAAAATCCCCGCGCCGGCTCCACAGGCCATCTATGGTCCATCAATGAAGAATACTGAGGCGTAACCTTGCAACGCGCCGCCCGTCTTCCACTTTGCCCTGCTTGGAAAGTCCACAGCAGAGTTTCTTGTGAAGTTCAGTTTTGTGTGGCATAGTCCGTGGGGAATGCCCAGATTTCCCGAGGTATTTCATCTAGGATGTTACTGTGACCGTAGAACTTCGAGGTCCAGCATCCGAACTCACGTAGTCTGACGGCACTGCACGCTGAAACGTATTTAATGTGAAGGTCTAGGGAGAGTCTAGTGTCCGGGTAGCTCAGTGGTTAGAGCACTGGGTTACGGTCTTGAATGAAGTGCTCTAACACACTTCAAGGCCCTGATCCAATATGGATTGTTGTGCCAACGATTATTGTTATTATTATTCTAGGGGGAGGAGATGCAGGAGTACATTGAGAGTATCTGCCGGGCAGGACTGCAGAGCCCCGGTAGCACCTTCACACACGGTTCTTTGAATCATATTAAGCCTCATCCTATTGTATTTTTTTGATCAAACCTTACCACCGTACAATAGAGCCGTACGTTAGGATCGAACGCACTACAGTGGTGTACATCCAGAGAACCATCCTCGGCCGGACACCCCATTTCTTTGCAAAGGTACTCTTGCCGACATAGAAGGCTATGAAGGCCTTCTTAAACCCCAGTTCTATGTTCAATCTCCAATTTAGCTTTGGATCCAGTATTACACCCACATACTTTACATAAGAGGAAAGAACCAATCTTTGTTTGGTAGGTGGAATTCAGGTAGCCTTGTATTGGTGGTGAATAGCATCAGTTCCGTTTTAGTTGGGTTTATACTGAGTCCCCCCCCCCCCACATCTTGCGGCCCACAAGCACACCTTTCGCAACGTTCCTTCCATGAGGTCGCTCATAAAAGACGGAAACATCCCTGACATTAATATCACCAAGTTATCCGCATCCGCCACCACTTTCACCCCGCTGCTGTCCAATGTTCGTAAACTTTCGTCCATTTCTATTAACCAGAGCACCGGAGATATGGCGCCACCCTGGGGCGTGCCCCTGTTCACAGCTCAGGCCAAGTGGTTGCCTCCCAGATCTGACGAGATTATCCTGGTGCTTAGCATAGATATAATCCACTGCGTCAGATACCCCTCCAATCTAATACTGGTCAAGGCTTCCTTGATGGCGTTGGTATTAATGTTTTTGAAGGCTCCCTCTATATCCAAGAAGGCAGCTAGGGTATACTGCTTCTACTGCAGCAACCGCTCGACCATGCCAATTACGTCGTGGAGGGCGGTTTCTGTGAATTTTACTTTGAGGTAGGCGTGCTGGGACTTAGAGAAAAGTTCTCTCCATAATTCCTTAAGTGGATGTCCAGGACGCGCTTTAGGGTCTTTATCACGTACGTATCCTAAAGAGATGCAGCTCAGGTAAATCTCATCCCAATCAACCGGCACAACCCTTTCGTGCTGCTTTTGTAGCATCACTGGCATTATGCCATCTGGGCCTGGAGATTTATATGCGGAGAAGCTGTTTAAAGCCCAGTCGATCTTATCCTCGGTAATTATCGATTTGAAAGTCTCGCACAACTCTGACTCACAATCCTCCTCGCTGGCGGAAAAGTGCCTTGAAACTAGCAGCTGGAAGGTTTCACTAGAGGATTCCCTCCAGACCCGGAGCTTTCCTGTCGCCTACTCGATGGTAGATCTCCAGGAGCTCGTCCCTGGTGACTGGTGGAGTCGACGTCACATTCAGGGGCGCTGGAAGGTGTTACAACATCCTGCTTGCTGGGGAAATAACTCATAGATTATTTTCAACAAGAGCATAAGGCACGTGATCTGTGGAGATGAACTGCCTTTGAGTCGTCCTGTCACGATTTTATAGGCGCTATCCTAGGGATTTTTGTCAGCTTCTAAACGGAGCTCATTAAAACGCTGGATTGCGAGGTTGAGATTCTTGCGGGCTTACCTATAGGCATGCTCCTTTTGCCCTTGATCGATACTACCTTCCTACGGTGTTCTTTTGGATTTCGGTTTCCAAGGTGTGGGTCTCCTGCCCTATGGCGCGGTTCTTAGTTCAAAGGTGATTGGCTGGTGGTCGCTGTACGTGAAATTCTCGCTAACTTGCTAGCGCATGGCTGACAAAAGTCAGGTCTACAATTGAACCAGATCCCCCTTTCCTATAAGAGTTTACATAACCTTCGTTGGCCAGAACAACATTCAACTGGGCGAATCGTTCTAATAAGCATCGGCCCCTTGCGTTAATCTCTTTGCTGTCCACTCGATGGCCCACACATTAAAGTCACCGGCTATCACCCGTGGACCTCGTCCCTTTGGGTCGTGAACAAGATGGTCTAACAGGTCTTTAAACTCAGGCAGCGTGAGGCTCGGTGGGGGCGTAGAAGCTGTATACGCATATACTCCTTATTTTTGCCCACACAAAGCCACTACCCGTTTAACCATGCTCTCTTTTATGGCTTGACGACGACAAGCCCATATCGCCGCTTCACCAGTCGAATTTGTGACCCATATACCACCGTCAAGAATTTCTTCAACTTGAATTGTTGCTTCAAGGCAGTGCAGAGTTCTTCTCTGGATGTTACCTCATTGAGACCCTTGCATTGTATACAGATCTAATGTTTTTGGGAATGAACCGCAACATTCTCCCCAAGTCAGTTTATAACTTGGTTACGAAAGCCGTCAGTTTTTCCCATGATGATTTTTTTCAGCTCAAATATGAGATCCTCTTTCTGAGTCCTCCGGATTTTGCTGACAGGTCGGGGTCAAATTTCGCCTTAGTATCTCCGCATACGATAGATTTCCTTTGCTGGAGGTTCCAATTATCGCCGGTCGAATTAGCGCCTTTGGTTTCTTGTTCCTTTTTTTTGTTTACGACCTTAGTTCAACTAGCGTTTCTCCCATGTTTCCCCCTTCTGAACTTTTAGTTCTGTTTCTTGGACTGGTCAAGATGCCTTTTCTCCTTTTTGATACCTGTTGATTCCCTGAGGCTTCCCCACTTTCTCTCGCACTTTCTTACTTGATAGAAGGTCGATGACCTTGAGCTTTGGTGTCGCTTGGCTCGCATGTGACACTGTTGGGGCTGCGATGTTCGCTTTTTCCTTAGGTTTCTCTCCTCCTCCTTAGGATCTCTCTTCATCCTGCGACCTATTGTAAAGCACCCAGATGGCTCTCACCATTTTCTTAATGTCTCTCTGTCACACGCACTTTCCTCAGAAATGGCTACACCGATTGACATGACATTTAGTGGGAAGGTCTGAACTGTGAACGCTAGACATGCAATGAGTAACATCTTCCTACGTTCAGACTAAGGGGGGTAGGAGGACATACATGCAAAAGGGGGTGTAAAATTTTTTTCATCAAATATAATTATGTTGAGTATCAAATTAAAGGTTTTGATTAGTACTTTTCAAAGCAAGTCTTAGTTTTGACATTTGATGGAAAGGCGGGGAGTGCGAGCGGTAGGAATTGGTGATTTATTTAATAGACCTATTCTCAGAAACTACCCATCCATTTGTTTGCTTTCCACTTAACACCTTCACTAGTTTGCGGTGTCCGATTTGGATAGATTCGATCATTCGAACTGGCATAAAGTCAGCTCCGTTCATGCCTCTGGCTTCCCTTTCTTCCGCCCGTTCCGAAAAAAGTGTAGGAGAAGTTACTAGCGGGCAGAATTCACTCTGTAGTCCTTTCACCAGTAGCACTGTATCTACTATCATTCGCGCGTAGTTCCATTGTGGGAGAGCGCAGCCAAGATACTGCAATTTGTTCTATATTGTGTCAGTCGAAAACCATTATTGTTCTTCGCTCTCAAAATGGAGATGATGCTCTACAGTTTCCTGATATGATTGAGAAAGGAAAAAGTGGAGTACCATATGATGACTGCCCCTGAGCACATGCAGACTCTTTTAATCCAGTTCCAACGTCAAGTCGAAACCCTCCACGTTTGTAGATTTGTCCTTCCTAGCATTCATGAACCTTACCCTACAGTGCCCGAAGTCCATGCCCGGGTTTTGTTCACCCAAGATGCAGATGATGTCCCTTGCCTTCTTTCCAGGGAAAAGTAACCAATATCCGACATATCCTGCGCAGCTTAGTTTTCACAATAGTGAACTTGGGCCGACCACCAGAACTTAAAGCCGGGATTACCTGCTGAAGTCATTTTAACGCAGCCTCTTCAGGAAGGCCATCGCGAAAACCTTAATTGTTAAATTTTCACTTCGTTGCAGGCTCTAGCATGGTTTTCCACAGCAATTCCCGGAGGGGGTAAATTGTCCCCTGAAATTTTACCATCATTGGAGAATACTCCCACGGTAACAGTCAGAACTGAGGTTGCAGCTTGCGTGTACGTCCCCATCCTTCACGTTGTCGTGTCCGTATTCCTATGGGAGGGACCAGCTTCATTGAGATCTCTCTCGCTGATTTGATCACCTCCCGGCGCACCGGTCCTAATCCCCTCGGGACGCGTGGATATACGCCCTGCGAAGCAAATAAAGCGTTAGCTACCACAGATGTGTCGGTCTTACGCTTCTTGCGCGCATTACTGCTGACAGAAGAGTCTAGTGCATCCAGTGTTACCAGTTTATCCCCACTTCCACCGAAGAGTCTGTTTCCTTGCATCCGAATTCTCTGAAGATTACCGCACGTAATGGTACAGCCACGTTCATCCTTCGCAGTGCCTTCTTCTGCCGCCGGTTTGGGGTCTTTCTCGGTTCACGGCGTCCGGGCCGCTTGGATCCATTTCCACATACCGGCGTTAAACTAGTAGCGTACCTTTCCTTTCTTCCGCTCCCTCCGGTAAGGGTGAAGGAGAAGGTTCTGACAGGCAGAATTCAGCCCGTAGTCCCCCCTCCTTAGTGACCGAAGTTCCCTTCTGCCGAGCCTCCCTCTTCCATTTGTAGGTAAATTTGGGCTATAGCATCGCGGATGGGCCGGCCGCAGTCGGATTTCCAGCTTCTCCCAAGTTGAGAGTTTCCGTACTTTCCTTTCTGGCTAGCTCCGCCGTAGGCACTAAATGCAAGCTTTCTATTGAGTCGGAAGGCATGCCTTCTACTTCTAGATTTATCCATAGGAGGCATGAATGTGGTGAGGCCTCCAAAATCCGCGCCATGATTGCTCATGATCGCGAGTGGATTCGAAATCTGCAACTTCTTACCGGTTGGAGAGTTTAAATCCCTTGTTTCCATATCCATGTTTCGACACCCTTTTTGTAGGAGAAAACTGCTACAGACTTCCCCACCACGACAAGGTGGTGTCCGACGGGGAGCAATTGACGGCGAATATTGAAAGCAATTTTGCCTCGGTTCGATTCTTCGTGGCTGCGTCCGTTTGAGGATATGGAGCTACGAAAGCTAAGAATGAAGGCGTTACTTAACATTCATCAGAAAGTGATCAAGGAGCCCTTGATTTGATTGCCCCCCAAACCGAAGTATTTCGGGCAGTGCACACTGGACCCGGAAATTGTATTGAGTGTATACAATATCTTTTCTTCTTAGAACTGCTGGTTCAGTCCCGATACATCACTAATGCCTACAAGTTTTCTATCATCAATGGTCCAAATGATTTATCTACGCATCCGTGCATAAACTACGACAAATAAGTAAAGGATACACCCATATTAACGACTTTTTCTGGAAAATTCCATAAATTTTCCCGAATTTCAATTCGCTCCATATGAAGTAAATAAAATACAATTAGAACGCATTCAATTTAGTTCACCATATCAATGTCGTATTAGTTCAAATGAAAACGAATAAAATATTGCATAATCGACAGACAACGTGGTTTCTGTATCGTAGGCAAGTAAACAACTCACACTGAGAACTACACAAACTTTCTATTAAAGAAGTTCAGTTTTCATACGTGCATTTGTGGTACTTTGGAAACACTCTCGATTTGAGCCGCCACCATATGGAACGTGGCCTAACACACGTTTCTTATTCCGAAGAAGTAAGGAAGGCGCTTGCTGTGGCTGACTTTACGTGTCCAAAAACGTGCTAGAAGTTGCGTACTACGTAGGCTAGAGAAGGGCTCACGTGCACATCGAGGCCGCCCAAAATACCAGTCGACAAGTGCGCAGTTTGGCGGTGTTAAATGCATTTTCAAGAAAATTCCCGATGCAATGCTGCACTTTTAATGTAAATATTGTCGTCAAATTGGGAGCAGATGCGCTTGCTTTCTCTAATGATAATGGGTACTACCTGTGCTTGCATTCGAACGTCTTGAGTACAATGAAGAACTCGTCGTCATACCTGCATATGGGCACGAGTCCGAACGCTTTGTAATTTGAGGATAATCCTGCAGGAGCCAAGGCAGACTGTTTGATTTTCAGGGAGCACCTGCCCTTGGCTTTCCTTTATTTAGGGCTATGGTTGTTTTTACTCAAGGAGTCTGTCTCGTGGAATTAACATCTGCCTCAAATCCACATTACTTCTTAAAATACAACAAAAACTTAACCCTCGATACTCTCATCGGGAAGAAAAGGTAGGACTGATTCCAAGTTTGCTTCCTACTACTGGTTTGGAGTCAATTGTGTATTATTTTATCCAACTTCTTATAGAAGACGAAGAAGCTGATAGAAATGTATTGAAACTATGATATTTCGTTTTTAGTTTGCTTCCATTAGTATTCACCGGATAACTCAGACTATGCAAAAATGGCCTAATTAAGACAGTGGAACAAAAAAACAACCACCAAAATCACTTTCAATAAACCAACCGTGCTCATTCATACATCACGGGGTTAAGGAGTCATTGACATTTGTCTGACTCATCTGGAAAAGGAAGATTTGTAGACATTTGGTAACGTGCCTCCTGGCACATCTGCCGCAACAAGATTAAGAAACTTCACAGACTTCTAATTTATCATGTATTTGGCATGTACGTCGCATTCGAACAAATGAAGCCAGTAACAGACAGGATAATGAGTTCGAATTAGTTTCATTGTCCTACGTTTCGGTTCGTATCAGGCCAAGGTGATCTTCTACTTTAAATTGGAAATGATATGTAATGAGGAACGAGACCTGAATTTATACTTTCTTGCATTTTGAAGAAAAAATTTATTCAATTCGTAGATACTTTATAATGATATGCTCTCGGGGCGTTTGAAGCCTGTTCTTCGAAGTCACCAACTAATCAATTTAGAAAATTTGGAAAGGATTCATTGGCACGATGCAGAGTTTGTAATGCCTGCTGATCTTACGCTATGCGAATCGGTTTGCAGTGGTTGGTTATACGTCCATTGCAAATTGTGTCCAAGGCGGAGCCTAAACCTAAAGGTTTCACGACAAGGAAGCCGTGGAAAATAGCCCGATTCCGATCAAAACTTCGTTTTTGGAGTACCGGATAGAAATGACATCAGTCTCCCAACTTTGTTCCTGACTCTTTTCAGCCCGCACTTGACTTCATCTTGTCAGTTTTGACTTATATGGCTTCCCCCTGACGCAAGGGTTTATTAGGGTCCGGTAGGATAATCCGCGCCAGTGAAATGTGTATGAGGTGAAATTGCGTTCGATTTTTTTTATGGCAAGATATTCACAATTGCGGGAATGGGATCGTATGATGGAAGAATGTTCAAAAATCCTGGTGTGCACCGAGTTGAAGTCAGAGAAGGCACGAAATATGAAGTGAGACATTCTGGAAGCGCGATTGCAGACATCCAGGCATTGCGTACAGAAACGGAGCTCATCGTCGGCAGTTACGCTGGATGCGGCTCCAATACCATAAGGGTGGCTGCCAAGAGTGTAGAAAAACAGAATGATAGAGTATTTAAGAGGATAGCATATCGGGCGGCATTTGCTAACGTTTAGTGTTAACTTATTTATAGAACATCGGGGAACCAGGGTGTATTATTTGGACTGAAGGAACATCCAGTCTACAGGAGAAATTACAGATGGAAAAAGCCTAAGGTCATCGGCATAGTGGAGGGATGGAACGTCGTTGATTACAAATAGAGATGGTGGTGGAATGGAACCTTGTTGTTGATTGCCTTGGGGTACACCAGAGGTAAACAAAGGGAACGGAATATGCACCTATCAGAAATAACGCAGCAGGGACGGTCGGAGGGTTAAAGAGCCATATAATGAGTGGCAGGGAATTTCAAGAGAACCAAGTTTAGACAAAAGTACCAACAGAGTCAAAGGCCTTGAGAAAATCCGTTCTGTCGACAGGAGGGAACTAGACGGCAATTTTTGGCGTTATGTTAGGCCAGGCTAGCATAGGACCATTACTTGTCGTCGTGGCATAGAAGTCATGCCATGATTTTCCCGCGCGCAAAGTTTCCCTCGAATCTTCGATACGTAAAGCTGCGTATGCATTTCAGCGATAACCTATGTGTTTTTGAACTCTCCTGTGCACAGTTTTTGTGAACTTTGCGCTTATTTCTGTGCATCTAAGTGGACAAATTATAATTTACAATATATTCCATGGAGTGGTATTAAAATACGTTTAAAGCCACCTGACTTATTTCTGCACTTTTTTGACCTATGGATCTTTATTTTTCATCATTAGTGCTCTGGCATCGTCTTCGCCAACCTACGACATTCGCTGCGTTATTTGTAACGAGCCTGAATCAACCCGCTCAAAATTCATTGATTGCGATGGGTACTATGGTAATTCTTATCACACTAAATGTCTTACAATTCGATTCGTGCAAAGTTTTGCTTTGAATGTGTCATCAGCCCTCGGTGGCGTTAGCGGCGATCCAACAAGTAGTTAGGGTGGCGCTGTGCTGCAAATCGCATCACCGTCTAAGCAACTTTTCATTACCAGACTTGTCTATTCCACGTGGTCTATCTCAGTCGCCTCTTTCTGCCCTGGCTTTCAAACACTATCTCACCTGTATCACTGAAACGTTACAAGCCCAACCCATGTTTTCTTCATCTTCCACTCCACATGATTGTAACACCTTACGTGTTTTCCCTTCCAACGCCAGTGCTTTCATTATACGTTACGTATACTTCCCTTCCGTGAATAGCTGAGTGGTTAGAGCACAAGGCTGTCGCTTAAAACTTCGTTTTTGAGTTACCAGATAAAGATGACATCAGTTTTTCAACTTTGATCCTGGCTAGGCTCCATGTGCATTTGACTTCGTCTTGCCAATTTTGAGTTCCACGGATTTTCTCCGGAGCGACGGTTTAGTTAAGGACAATAAACAAGGATACTCCAATTATATGTTCACCTCAGGAGGAGAAAAAAGAACAAGAAAGAAAGTGTCTAGCGGACCAAGTTGTAATGTATAATAGCACCGATATAGCCTCGGAATCCTGGAATGGAAATAAAGACCGAGCTCCGCGACACTTCGAATTTTTCGGCTTGCGCGTGCTATACGAAGTCGTTCGGTATGTGATCTTAGTAGAGGTAGAGTAGTTCATCAGGGTTCACCAGTAGAAAGTTTAAAGAGGGAACTCATATCGAGGAGGCTCTGCGTTCACACGAGGAAAGTTCTTTTTGAAGAAGGGGAATCAGCTGAAATTACATTGTACCTTTTTTATGGTAAGGCAAACACAGTTCCGGGAAGGGAACCAGATGACGGAGCATTGCTCAACAATGCAACAGTGAAGAGAGTAGGAAAGATGATTTAGAAGAGTAGCACATGAAGGGAAATTTGCTAACGTTTAATACCAACTTATTCATAGAACACCACACAAAGAAACAGGGTACCTAAGTTCGACCGAAGGGACATACAGTCTACAGGAGAAGGCGCAGACAAAAAAAACTTGAAGTCACCAGAATAAAGCAAACAAGGATAGGGGAGAAGGGAATGAAACTGCGGTACACCAGAGTAGGACGAAATGTAAAGGACCAAGAGTATAGACATTTCGCCATGGAGTGGGTGAAGCCTAGTGGATTAGCAGCGGCGGATTGACAAAGCCGTCTTGCCCTTTTGTTATAAGGTGGCCAAAGTGCGCATTTAACCAGCCGTCCACATATTTCCAACGGATTTTAGAACAGGAGGAAAGGAGAGAAATGATGACAAATTTCAGTAATTGTATGGTTATCGCATCTGGGTACAAGGATAATGAGAGCGTCTTCGCACAAGAAAAAAGTGAAATGTCTGATTTTTAGTCAAAAAAAGGTTAGGAAGGCTTTCAGGTGAATAATATTGGTGACAAGGTTACTAATGAGGTAATCAACTCTGCTAGGCATAAGGAGGACATGCGGGGTAGACTGCACCACGTCGGGAGAGGAATGAAGAAGAAGAATACAAGTAATAAACCGAGGAAAAGTAATTACAAAGTGAGTCATATGATAATTGCGGCAAGTCTGCGACGGAACCTGCAAATTTGAGGAAAGAAGAAGAAAACACGGCATAATTGTGAGCGTTGCTAATGAGAGGCCAAAATGACTTGGAGTATCCGCAACCCAATGCGGCCTCGATACTAGCCAGGTACTCCTTCCTAGACTTAGATATGAACGACTTTATTGAAGCTTTCGCTTCCGTGGGTCTTGCATTATTTTCTTACAGCGTGTTTCAGATCTTAAGAATCTCAGAGGTGAACCAGAAAGATTAAGAGTAGTGGGACCTGAAAGAGGATGAGATGTAACAAGGAAACATATTAGTAACAATGATATAAAAGGAGTCGAGGACTTGGGCACAAGTTCAATGAGTAGGAACGGAATCACAACTGATCGCTGAATTCAAACCATTAATTTCACGTTTCGATAGTTGAACGGGTTTACATACAACATCAGAATAGATACGCGCGATTTAAGCGGCGAATTTGAGAGCAGTATGATCACGAGTAGCGATTAGATTTTCATCTGCTACTTGTAGTTCAACCTAAAGTGAATAGACAGGGAGTAGCTTTCTCCAAATTACAATTTTTTGTTATTAATGTATATATATATATACCTGGCGTACCAGGTTAATCCTGACCTGAGTTGCAAACGCAGAGCTGCATGCGACCAAGCGCGTGTCATGGGTTGCGGATAATGACATGATCCACCCGGCCAGCTACGAATACTGCAAGATGATCTTGTAAATAAGTAGCCGCGGATAAGAGCATTGTGTTCGTCTTCTTTTACCTATTCTTCCCTTTCTGGGTGAGTTATGCTCCTTAACAAATCCGTAATCCGGGGTGAAGGAATCGGCGCCCCTATCGGATGAATTGCGGTGACACTGCACTGTATTTCAGCGGCTCCCCTCCAAATACCTTCCCTACCTTTGGAGGTAACCATGGGGCACTGTAGCATTGGGGCTCTGCTGCAGGGTTGACTGCTTCCCCATTACTAACCACCAGGGAGAGAAGATCTAGGCGTCGTTCGGTGTGGACGAACCAACTCAATGAATTTATCGTCCGGCAACTACTAACATCATTGCTACCATTGACGGAATTCTGGCTGATCGTTTGGCTAGTGAATTTACTGCGACAGAGGTTCATAGCCTGGTCTATGTTGCAGCTGCCATCTCAATATACAGCATCTTGGAGCGAATAACATAGGTAGGCGCCGGAGGACTTTACCGTTCTGGGTGTTTCGACTTAACAAAAGAGTCGAAAAGTTTAGAAAGGAGATTGGTCGTGTCACACAAACATTCCTTAGAAATCCAACACCAAGAGTGCACAGATGCGTTGCTAACATCATTGAAAACTAGAATCTGTCTAATGATAGGCCAATCAAAGGAGTCGTCGAGATGCTGAAGGAGAAACTTGCAGTATGCTCGAATCGCATCCGTAGGTATCACAAGCGCTTTCAGCGAAGAACAGACAACACCTTTTTCTTCCAAACCAACGGGGATTCTAGAAAAATCTCACTAACTAAGTCCGTGAAAGTAAACTCGATCTGGATCAGGCAGAAGACTCCTGGAAAAGTGTTTGAGCGAACCCAGCTGTTGCAATTTAGAGGCAGCGTTAATGCGAGCCGCTGTGGTTTTGTTTGGCTTTGAATCCGCGAAACTTTGCCACCTTTTTACAGGCAATGCAGCTAATTTTTCTTGGAAGTATCGCTAGTCCAACTCGGATCTTAGCTGATCGAGTTTTCGCAACACTTCTAAAGAATCAGAATCGATGATGGACAATAACCGCTGATCCCAAGTGGGTTGTTTTCAGCTACAATCCCCACGCGGATAAAATTGCGTGCAAACCGCAGCACCCACTTAGTGAAACGGATTTTGGGAGCGTCTACAACCACATCTGATAAGAACTTTCTTTCGCATTCACATCTCCGCGGTGAGGGAGTTACAGGTGGATGTTGTTAAGTTTGACAATCAGCAGAATCGTCTGTTGTTTCAGCGGTTAGCAGTCTCTGCTGTAAAGCACCAACTCACTGGCTGGACTCGAATTTCAAAACAATTGTATCTGGGCTTACCAATATTGGTGCCGGATTTGTCGGTAACCCA
The DNA here is from genome assembly GCF_905115235.1 of Hermetia illucens. Classification (NCBI taxonomy): domain Eukaryota; kingdom Metazoa; phylum Arthropoda; class Insecta; order Diptera; family Stratiomyidae; genus Hermetia; species Hermetia illucens. Next base: position 172,025,631 of record NC_051850.1, read on the forward strand.
GGCACAGTTTCCAGGAATATATGAAGAGCAAAACGCGTTTTGCTACCGATGCGAACCTCTGATAATCTATAGTTGTTGTAAAACCTCCTTTGCTTCTAGCACTACCGGCACCATCAATGTAGATATTCTGGTTCAGTTGCTGTGTAAATCCTCTTACACAATCCCGGGCAACACAGACCTACCTACCTACTATTTCCAGGCTGTTTCGCCTTAGATTAAAATAATACCAAGGTTATGATGAATCACAATCGTCCACTACCCTGAAGTAGTTGCTACTAATCGCCCGACTAGGACGTCCGCCCATACGCGGAGGTCACAGTTTTGGGTGAAAAGTCCTTAGGTTTGATCGACACCGATGCCACTGCTAACTGCTTGGCTTTGGATCGATTCAAATATGAACAAATGGGAATCGATCTCAAAACTGCTAACGAAATGGGCCATTCCACCGCAGCCCGCAGATTAGCTGGCGTCCTGTTTAGCGATAAGACTGAGGCGATGAACTTCCTCTTCAGCTTGTTGTATTTTATGAGAAAGTTCGGACTGATCTTGCCCCATTTGTAATATCATCACAAGCTGACTAACGACACATACCATCGGATTTGGCGATCAAAATCCCATGGAATAGAGGCACTTTTCATTCTCCCCTGCTGTCGCGAAACAATTTATTTCCCCTGAAAGACTTGCGAAGACTCTCAAAGGTTCCAACTTCCACTGATCATTACGATGAAGCTTCGATGTGATCAAGATAAACAGCGTTACTGCAGATGATCTTTGTCTGGTCCGCCTCCTTAGATTCCTCTGCTCAAGATGTCGAGGGATAAGATTACTCTCATAGTCCCAGGACGATCTTACCATCAGCTGGCTTCTCGGAATATGCGGAATATGGTATCAAACCAGCGCTTTGTGGACGACTACATGGCATTGACCTCACTGTCTACAGAAACGTTGGTTTTGTTTAACTAATGAAGCAATGGCCAGATTCAATATAGTAACAACCAGTTTCTCGTTAACACTGATTTGGCATAACTTCGATTTCAGCTTCAAGCCTTGGCTGTTCATAGGAATGCTTATCAATATGGCGCATATTGCAGAGAATCAAAGAATCGAAGAAGGGAGAGGACGTTTTAATTACATACACCTCGGCGAAGTTGATTAGTGCTCAACGGCACTGTATTGCGCCTAAGTAGGAGTGTTTGACAGCAGTGGAAGCAGTAAAGAAATGTCAAACCATTCAGCAGGAATTCAGTTTTGACACATCCATCACCTGTTGCCTGATTCTCTGTAGACAAAATATTTTTTTATAAGGAACGAGTGGCAGGCAAAACATACTTGGAAAAACGTTGGATCCTGGACGAGCTGACCACAGAGACACTTGTGATAACAGTGTTCACAATATGTCTGCACTGATCAGTAACTCCCCAGGAAAATGTGGCATCCAGCATATTTACATGCTTTTCTACTCTCCACAAGCGAATGCGTCCAAGAGAGTAAATCGATCCCTACTGGTTGAAATACATGACTGTGTCAGCTTGGATCAACGGGGACACTGGCTTGTTTCAATCTCGTCTGCATTGCGCGCAGCTCTAGTGTGACGTCTTTAAGCAAACCATGTGGACTCCTAGAAATACTTACTTCCTTTTGGGTCGAATACAAGATATATCAGCTGCTGCCCTGGAGTTGTGCTCAGAAAGTTAGATTGCTCTCCATGGAGACCAAATCCGGAGGGGCTCCAGCACGTTCGCGAGGTACAGTAGAAGGGATTTAATCTGCGGTCCCGATTTCCTGAATTTGGAATGACCGATGCTGCGTATGGATCACAAATTTGTTAAGGTTTAAATTATCGATAGGTTTGAGGGACCAGTATGAGGTGACCAAAGTGGAAAACCATTCCCTGGTACAAATGGGAATAACTTCCACTTCCTCAAAAGAGTTTATTTTTGCAAACCCGGATAACCCACCTGCATGTAATGTCCGAGGGCTGTCATTGCAAACAACAGAAACTATGTCCCCGTTCGCATGTGGTATTTGTTAACTCTCATCGAGGCATATGTAGACACACATCGTAGAAGTAGATAATTTGAAGGGCAAATGGGGTAGTTTGAATTTTTCCCTAGTTATTACGACTGAAGAAAAATTCACTTTAGACTTTTTTTTCTTTTTGAAAAATTTGAAACCTTGCTCCATTATCACCCACTTTAACTGGAAACACCCACAAACACATTTGTCTCTTCAAGGACACTATATTTATCAGCAAAATCATTGAATGAATCGACAGGAAACCAAACAAGAACAAAACCTCTGAATCACAGAAATAAAATCCAGTTTACAAAGGAAAATCTTTTGACCACGCGTGGGTATTTTTCCTGGAAATCAAGCCACCATCGAATCTTGGTCTCAAGTGTTTGGTTATCTATTCGTAGGAGTTTCCCTCACTGGAAAAAGCCAACCGTCAACAGAAATAGAATTGAAAATGAATTAAAAAATTGCATAGATATTTTCATATCTCAAATTGAGCTTATTTAGGAGAGAACACCAGATGGCAATCTGTACAAATATGAAGGCATGAAAGTACTCTCATGGCGAAGTCTGATAAGGGTTGAGAGGTTTAACAGAAGAGAGGGTTGTCACATTCAATTGAAATGAAAATGAGCCTTTTACAAGCAAGTGAACATTTTAACTCAAACGATTCCAGACACCGATGAAAACAATTGTTGTGGCGGCTACGCAGTCCATCCTGAATTTTTCATTCGCCCTCTTCCACCACAAATATACCGAAAAAGGACAATAGGAATATGTGGAAAACATACATTCGGTGGTAACATATAGAAGGATAGTAAAAAAGCTAAATATGTTCGTGATATCTCAGGTTCTTTTCGTTCACTTCGGAGTTACTTTAAAGGATATATAACCCACGGAAAACAAATCGCCAGGATCGATGTTCCTAGTTGATTTGGTCTAGGCCAGAAGGAAGACAGAGCCAATCTCCACGCAAAAACTTTCTAAAGTTTTCTTTACGCTTTATTTACTTGAGAATTGGGGCTTCAAAGGCATTTTGAAGGCAAATTACCAACGCAGACATCAGTGGCTTGTTTGGAACATCAACACAAAGCCGTTTGATATCTTTTTGGAAATCCAATTCCGAATCGCCAAGATGTGACTCTTGGATTTGCCTCTAAAATTTCGAGAATAGGTCAGAGGACATAGCGGCAGAAAATGTAACGTGGCAAGGGAGAAGCTTTGCCTGTCTAGGCTCAAAAGCCCATTTCCAAAGGATACATTCCATTTGGGGTCAGGGATAAGCTGCTTGGGCCGAGATAAGACACAGGCGTGATTGTGAATGGGGAGATGAACAAGTGGCAAATATTTCGCTCCCTGTTGTTATTTTGTTTTCAATTGAGGAACCCTCGGTATTTTTCGTGGTAGAGGCAATTCTGTTGAGATTAGTTTCCTAGAAAAATTCTTAAACAAATTTTGTGTAAACCACACTCGTAGTAACTGAAATTTTGTGCTATACACCAGAGTATGGTCTATTGCGGTGGAAATTCAATACCATCCAATTCAGATTGTATGGCTTCAAATTATTATTAGAAAGTTTTGTAATGAACGGCAAACTGGTTATCAAGATAAATAGAGGGGAGGACTTTCTTAGCAATTACTGGAAATAAGTCGAGTGTACCATGAATAAAGTCCTTCAAATTAATGAAATATTCTTAAAGTCACGTAGGCTAAAGATAGTAATTTGAAATGCTTTTTGACTAATAATTTTTAAAAAAGCAGTGGTATCATGAGTTCAGTAGACATTTCATTTCATTCATTCATTAATTCATTTTCCTTACCTCCAAAGAAAAATCCAATCCTTAATAGGTCTTATCAAATAGACCACCTTCTTTCACTTGCAACATTTTTTGACCCGAAAATGGCATTGAGGCAAGGATCAGATCCTCTTTGGTCCAATTACTCTAAAATATTCTCAACATTATGACGTTATAGAAGGCTCATTAGCATTACCACCAGTTCAAGGAGCAAAAATAATCCTGGAAGTCCTAGAATATCCTCGTTCATATTATCAATCAAGTTGGCGTTGTTAAATGTCTCTGCCAACAGTAATGAACTTATGAAGATATCGGGAATTGTGTTATCAACTTCAAACCTGAACGAAAAAGATACTTTGCTCGAGTAAGAAAAAAGATGAACGAGATTGACGGTGAATTGAAAAGGCTGTCTGGTCTATTGCCTCCCAACGACATCGAAAGATTGCTTCGCGATTGTAACACCAAAATTCATTGTGTATCGTTTGGGGCCTGCTCTCGTAAAGCTGATTAAGTGACATCCAGACCACAACATCTATTTTACGAGACCATATTACGGTCCGATCTAATCCCCATTCACGTTCCTATCGGTTAGAGAGCTAGGGTTAACAAGTTTCATTAGTCAACAGGATCATGTGCTAGTCCAATGAACGGTTGCAGTCTGTGATGCAAAGAGTATCATCTCCAAATTAAACTCGAATCCTCAAAACGAAGTAATCTCGGGACAATTACATCGAACGTTCTAGATCTCCATTGGAATTACCATCAATCAAACATGATTACCAGAATTATATGAAAAAACTTAGTACCTTTTGCTAAAGATGTGCCATATGAAACAACGTAGACAATCAAAACATCTGCCTCGGAAGCTCCAGAACCACAGGCTTATTCCTCGTCCCTACCGCCACCACACTAGTCGGTCAAGCCAAAATATCCGCCCTCATGTGGAGATCACGGCCTTGAATGAAAGGATCGGAAGTAGAGTCACCGTGCTTGGCTCCGGAACTACAGAATAAAATCATAAAATACGGTTTTAACAGCAATATTGGGAATGACAAGACACAAAAGCGGTCAATTGAAAAACAAAAACTTAGTTCTATAATCGACATACTTGTGGCCCCGACAGAAGAAGACACCAGTAAGACGACTTGTATTAGCAATTGTAACGTAATTTCGCCTTATATTCGTGATCCACACGGAGTTTCGTTGAAAAGCTGTTAAGGAAGTGCAACGAGAAAGCAGTCCAGAAGCAACTGTCTAAACCTTTATCAGCGAATCGGTTGGAAACACCCTAAAGTAGCGTAACCTCCAGTGAACAAAGGCAATTCGAACTGAACGCGCTAAGTCAGCCACGCTGTTCGTTCAAACCTCGAGAATCAATTGCACTTTGTTGATTGCAATCGCCAAGGACCACAGTTTATGCCAAAACCTCATTCATTTTATTTCATCTCCATTATTTTCTTTTAATACTATTCCGCGTGGCTGCGGGAAATGTTGCGTCGGCGGATGCAAGTCGGGCCACAGCCGTTCTCCGCTCCGGTGTGTCATGCCTTCCCTTTTCGCTTCTTTTTCTCCGCTCTCCTCTGGCTCTGCGAAAATATGTCGCGCGAGGAGACATCCGAAGAAGACGCGATACCGCCGCGCAGTCGCGGTTAGGGTGTCTCCCTTTTGGCGACATAATCCGGCTGCTTTCGCAGGCGGGCGTCATGCCGGACGGCGGCAGGTTCAACCACGCACTCGTCGGTCTCGACGAGGAGACCCCTGGACTCGTCACGTAAGTGCTGGAGGAGTGCTCCTACATCCGCTTGAAGGAGCAGGGGATTTGGCGCCTTTCAGTGAGTGAGGAAGCTTGGTTTAATCACTTGGTGAATGAGATGACGCTAAGCGACCGTACCCTCCGCCAGTTCCTACGAGAAATAAAGCCGCTGGGTCGGGATAAGGTCGGTTTGAGCTGCTAAAGTCTCTCTGGCTGCAACTACTCCCGGAGAGCGCCCGCACCATCTTGGCCCGAGCGGACTCGTGATCGCTGGGTATGTTGTTCACCACGGCCGACAAAGTACACGAGGTGTACGCGCGCTCCGTGGTCATGGAACTTTCCCGAGACATAACTCGGGAAGTGGACGAGATTAAGTCGATGGTGACAACACTGGCCGACGTAGAGGTAGGAGGTAGATCTCGATCGCAATCACGGTCGAGGTGTGCTTCCCGAAATGGGCGTTCGGATAGTCGCACCCCGAGACTCTCATCGGCCTCAACGATTTGCTGGTACCATGGTAACTACGGAGTTCCAGCGACTAAATGTTCCACTGGATGCACGTTTAACGCAACAAAATCTAGGCTCGCTGGGTGCCTCGGCGACGGTTACCCGAAGCGCAGTAACCACGTCACTCTACAATCTTCGAACTCCCTAAGACGTTGCTTACTGGTCGTCACGGGCGCTGATGTGTCGGATCTCCCTGTACCCCCCCCCACACTGGAGATTATAAGCGTCTGAATGCTGATACAGTTCCAGACTAGTATCCCATTCCACTTCAATGCATACTACCACACCTTTCGGACTCTTCGATTCGATTACTTACACCTTGTGCAACTTGAACTTCTGTTACATCGATGATGTTTTGGTCGCTTCCTCTTCAGAATCTGAGCACTAAGAACAGCTCGAGGGCATTTATCAACGTCCCCTTCAGACCGGGGTTGATCTAAACGTTGGGAAGTGCGGATTCCTCCAGAGGCAGGTAAAATTTCTCGGCCACTTGATAACACCTGATGGTATCCAACCTGACCCAGACAAGGTTGAGGCGATAAAGAGCTTTTCCCTACCAGCCACGGTAAAGGATCTGGGAAGGTTCTTGGGCATGTTAAACTACTATCGTCGTTTCTTACTCAAGGCGGCTCATCACCAACCGATCCTCAACGCCTACTCGTCTAGGCGAAAGGGTCCCGCGAGGTTGCGTGATATGCTGAGGCCGTTTGAGTCGGTCAAACAACAGTTTGTTGATACAACACTGCTGACATTTCAGACAGATGCACCCCTAGCTGTGTTCGTCGATGCCTCCGATACAGCGGTAGGCGTCGCTCTTCACCAACGGGCAGCGCATTCACCGTGTTCACGGACCACAAGCACCTTATTTTCGCGCTTAGATAAAAGCCCGACAAAGCGTCCCCTCGCCAACTTAGGCACTTGAGTTATATCAGCCAGTTTACTTCTGATATCCAACACGTGTCTCGAAAAGACAATGTTGTTGCAGATGCTTTGTCTCGAATTTCGGAGGTCACAGTTCCCGCCGAGGTCGATTATACGGCAATCGCCGAAACACAAAAAGACGACGCAGAGCTTCAGAGTCTGAAGGCAAACTCCAAATATAAATTCAAGGAGTTTCCTATTTTCGACTCAAACTCTTTACTCTGCGAAATTTCAGATAAGAGATCTAGGCCATTCATTTCGGCCGATTTTCTCAGGGAAGTCATCGCCCGTTTGCGAGACTCGCACGGATTCAAGTATTGCCTCACAATCATCGACAGGTTTACAGCCTGGCCTGAAGCAATATCTCTGTCTGACATTATTGCACAATCAATCTAGTGCCGAGGCCCTCTGTCGAGAGTAGATTCCGCGCTTTGGTATTTCACCCATCATTATCACGGACCAGGGAATGCAATTTGAATCTTTTTTCAGCTTCAAACGGCATAACACTACTGCATATCACTCACAGTCAAATAGTATGCTGGAATGTTCGTACCGGACGCTGAAGTCCGCCTTAATGGCTCGCGACGACCCGTCGTGGTCGCGGTACCTAACTTTCGTCCTCCTTGGCCTCCGTAAAGTCCAACGAGAGGAGTTCACGGCCAATCCCGCGGAGATGGTGTACGGAGAGAATCTGCGCCTCCCTGCCGAACCTGTGCTGGACATCAGAGCAGGGTTAGGCGACTCTGGAATGATCCGCCTGCTCAGGGACGCTGTTAAGAAGCTGCGACCGTAATAAAAATAGATTTTTATTTTTCATTGGGAAAAGCTTATCCCCAAAGATTTCCAAAATGGCTCCGCCTGCTGCAGCTCTTTCGCCACAATCAATGCCGAGCACTTCAACAAGTTCGCGTAGGCAACGGATGAAATGGACTGTGCAAAAGAACCTATTTATTATGCGCCCCTTGTAGCCCCATGTTGCACTAAAGAAATTTCGACCGTCATCGAGGAACATGTTCCATTTGAGGTCATTGCGAAAGTCGATGGGGCAAAAGTGACGACATCCACAGCACGCCACAATACGGCGGCACTTGCCGAAGTACTCTTCTGAAGTTTCAGCTGAGGTTCAGGGCATATTCCAAAGACCACGTATGGAATTCTTGGAAATCAATAATAGGATTATGCCTGCATTGTGAAGTGGGTGTATTTCGATATAGTTACAGCTGTCAGGATGCAGATCCCATCCCAACGTTCAAATAGTGCAATTTTCGCTAGCGGATGCAAACGAATCTTTGGGTGGAATTTGGGTTATTACGACCAGCATGTTGAGTGGATTTTCGCTGAAGGCACCCGTCATACCACTTCCCCAGATATGGACTTTGCGAATGGTACCGAAGAGGAGGTTTGACTAGCCCTAAACAGATGGAAGAATTGAAAAGATCCGGACTTGACTCAATGCAGAATTGTTGGTACAAAATTTCACCAGTATACAGAGTCAGTTGGTATGTAGAAGTCTCTGTATTCCCAGTGTAAAGTGTGGTAAAGGTAAAAAATGGCAACCGAGATGGTGACAACTCAGATATAGTAAAAGCCATTTCCTTAAATTATACTTTATTCGGTGTTCATGCATGTAGAACTATTTTTTAGTTTGACTTATTTACCCGTCCAACGGCTGGTGTTACGACTAACTTCGTGATGACATACCTGCAAATGAACAAAAACGAATTTTAAGAACTGTGTGTCTGCACATCGAAAAGGAAGAAGATATTCTGTCAACAACTTATTTTCGGCTTGATTTTGAATAAACAAAAACTTGATACTCTACCAAGTTTCCAAAACATTTCCGAAATTTAAACAAAACTGCATAAAATATAATGAATTCCTAACGTTGCACAATTGGTTCACTTCTCCTTGGTTTATCCCAAAGTATTTCCGAACAACAAAGCCTATGTTTACAATTCCCTTCCCGTGGCTTAGCGTAATGTTACCTTGCATGTAATTCAGTTATGTCACCAACCATGTCCCAATTTCTCTCTTAATTGCATAGCATAGTAATCCGAGGCAGACAGTTGCAACCGAGTAAAATCATAAAAATAACAATATCAAAAGCAAAACTACAATGCAAAAGTCGGGCATGTCGGAGGAAAACGCACTGAAAATAAACAATTTCCACTGTTTATGTGAATGCCTATGCAACAAGATTTTCCGAAGGTTTGTTTTGAAGTCAGTCTGAGCTAAGCCCGAGCCAGGCCAGTCTGTGTGTCTGTCTGTGAAATCGAAACGCTGGCGGCCACCACTCGGCCTTATCATTACGTAATTTTACCTTTATGGACTTGTTGTTTTGCCACCACAATGTTTGTTTTGGCTTCGCTTTTCTATATGAAACTGTTTTGTTATTGTTAGATTTCTCTCAAAACAAAACTAAGCTGAAGTCGACACATTTCCTGAACAACGGTACAAAGTCTAAGCGATCTAACTCCAAGACCAGGTGAGAAGTAATTATATCACATTGCGAACGTGTGTCTCGTCACCGCCTGCAGGCCTGCCATGTATCTTCTGGAACACCTTCAATCCGTCCCGCTTCAGATATGTACAATTCCATATGAGCGATGAATATTACTAGTAAAAACAAAGCTGAAATAACAGCGTAGTGTACAAGCAACTCGATGCTCCGTGGAAAGAAAAACAGATTCAGATTTCGTCTTGGGAAAATGGCACAAATGCTGTGTCAGTTTGGCCTCTGTCTCCCAGCCAACTGTTCACAGCGACTTTCCCAACGTTTCCTAGACGTCATACTTGAGTCAGCATAGCCTGCGAATTGATGTCGACAGGCGAAATCAATCTGCTATTGCGCTGTAGGATCATCGAAGTCAAACTTATGTTTGCGATATGGAAATGTTTTTCCGACAGTAGTACTGACCCCGAGACCGTTCTTATGTCGCCCGAAATATCTTTCTTCGATATTGAGTAATATCGAGTCAAATATTGAAACAGGATCTCCGCCACTATACCAAAATCGAAATACTTGAAACGACTTCGGGAGCAGGAACTAGATAAAAATAGCAACCATATGCTGGCCGAATACCACGACCATAGGAACTGCACGTACTTGAGCATCGAACAAAGCAGAGACACCTTGATGTTTGGATCAGATGCAGCAAGTCTCGCAATGACCAATGCTGTTTGTGTTTTGATGCTATTTTTAGTATCTGGTGGTTGTGTGGATGCAATAAATAGCGCAATAAACAACAATAAAAATGTGACTATATAAATTGCCTGGTTGCCGCATCAATTTGAAAGGCAGCGTTTAAGGGGGCGAAAGATGATGGATTTTCAGAAAATAATAGGATCTATCTTTTGTGTTTTCAGATACACCCAGGAGTCCAATGCAAAGATATTGGTTAGTCTATCAGGAATTTGTTATTAAGGCTACAAGTGCTACGCTCCGGTATCTCGAGGCTTTCCCTTTAAAGATCTGAATAATGAGACTCAAAATCCTTGCATCTATGACTATCTATCGAAGTCCTATATGCACTCCTGCCTGTGTCAACACCTCCATAATTCTTAATTCAAAATCCTATCACACTGTGAGGATTCAACGTTTCATCTACTAGACCCCCCTTAGCCTCACCTATCTATTATTAAACTCCTCTTTGCCAGCTTCTACATATTCTATAACTGCAAAATACAGAAATGCAGTGTTTCGCATCAAGGCTATCCAAACTATGAGGTGTACATGTGATGCGTTCGAGTCGCCATGTTGGTTGTTGTTTGTTTGCATTCAGCTGTTTGCCTCCAATCTATTCTAGTTTCAAGCGGAATTAAATTTTTCTTGGGAGACAGTTAAAAATGAGTAGCTTGAGGAGAAAAGAAGAGTTCAGGGGGTATGGTGGGTAGGAAAGCGCACCGATAATTAAAATAAAGTATAAAAATAAATCAACTAGAAAAGTTTATTTCGATTTTAGATGTTGAACTTTCTTTTTCTGATCGCAGATCTGTCGTTTGATTAGACAAGTAGAAGGACATAAAAAAGATACATGCTGCTGGGTAGAATTCTGGACTTCCTGTGTGGCAAGTTACTTGGTAATCTGCATATTTTACCTTCTGTAACTCCTGGATCGAATGAAAGTGTTATGTCAATTGTCTCGCGGAAATATTTATTAAGCTTGAAAGTATCGATATTTCGGGAACCACTTGTTCCCGTCATCAGTGCTGAGTTATATATTAGTATTATATATTATATATTGTTACTAGCGAGTAGAAAAGGCAAGTCTTCTTCTTTTTCTTCAGCCTTTGTCCCGTTCACAAGCGAGGTCGGCTAGTGGTGATCGGTTTGCCCATTTGACTTTATCGAATGCCTAGTCTGAGTGCAATCTCGAGGCTTTTAAATCCCCATCCAGCGTATCAGTCCACCGTTGTTTAGGCCGGCCTTTTGTCGTTTACCATCGACTTCGATGTTCGGACCAATCTTGGCAAGTGAATTCTCGTTAGCACTAATTGCGTGACCATACCATCGAAGACGACCCTCTCGCAATTTTTCCACAATCGGTGCAACCCCATAACGATCGCGGATATCCTCATTTCGGATGTGATCTAAACGTGTGACGCCACTAGTCCAACGTAGTATCTTCGTCTCCATTACCGCAAGACTCCGTTCATTGTCTTTTATGGTCGGCCAACACTCAGAACCATAGAGAGCGACTGGACGGACGACATTGCGGTAAATTTTAGATTTGAGACGTTCGTTGATACGTCGATCACAAACGACACCAGTTGAAGAACGCCACTTCAACCAGGTTGCGTTAATGCGTGAAGCAATTTCATAACGCAGTTCTCCATTGGCTAATAGCGTTGACCCGAGGTATTTAAATCGCTCAGTTCTGGGCAGATCACTGTCGCTGACAGTAATTGTGCCTCTTTCATGGGGATCGGTGGTCAAAAATTCAGTTTTGTTTAAATTCAATGTGATACCGTGTTACATGAGGCGATCATTCCATTTTTGAACAAGTTGCTCGAGATCATTTTTGCTATCAGATGCTAGGAAAACATCATCTGCATAAAGCAGTGTGTAGGGCGCCGGACGTTGGATATCCCGTATGACGGTGTCCATAACAAGGACAAAGAGGAGTGGTGAGAGGGCACTTCCTTGATGAACTCCAGTAGAGACACGAAGCGGTTTTGATACACCCGCCATACTTCGAACTTTACTTTTCGGATCGTGGTAGAGCAATTGAACCCAGCGCACGAGTTCTTCTGGCACGAAGTGTTGTCGTAAAGCATACCAGATGAGTTCGTGTGGTACACGGTCAAACGCTTTCTCTAGATCCAGAAAGGCAATGTAAAGAGGGCGATGCTTCTCACGGTGTTTCTCCATGAGTAACCGCGCAGCGTGTATTGCGTCAGTAGTTCCGCAGTTCTTAACAAATCCGGCTTGATTCACGGTTATTTCCACGATTTCGCGAATATGGTTGTCAAGAATGCGTTCAAAAATCTTCATGGTATGTGAAAGTAACCGGATAGGACGGTAATTTGAAAATTCTGCTGGGCTACCTTTCTTTTTCCATATTGGAACAGTGGTACTTTCTTGCCAGTCAGATGGTGTTCTTCCTTCCTGAATAACCCGGTTAAAGAATTCACTGAGCCACAGTGTTGGGTCCCAGCTCTTCGCTTTCCAGAGCTCAGATGCGATGTCGTCAGGTCCTGTTGCTTTCCCCGATTTCATTTGTTTTATTGCCTCCTCGACTTCAGTTGCGCTGACTGGTGAAACTGCTCCAAATGTCGGCAATGATTGTGGAAGTGGAGGATGAGCAAATTCTTCAGTTGAAATCTACTCGAAGTATTCTCGCCATCTATCCGTTGCGGCTCGACGGTTGGTAAGCAAAGTACCGTTCTTGTCATTAACACAACAGAAGTGTTCGATATCCTGTGTGCGTTCATCACGGCTTTTAGCAAGTCGATACAGATCTCTCTCGCCATCCCGAGTGTCCAGTTTATCGTAAAGATTTTTGAAATGGTTCGCTCGGGTGACAGCGACCGCTTTCTTTGCTTCCCGGTTGGCATTCTTATAAATTTGCCAATTAGCAGGCCTTTTATCGTCGAGAAATTTGTGGTAGAGGCGTTTCTTTTCACGGACCTTCATTTCAACATCATCATTCTTTGGAAGCCAAGTATCTCGGTTGATGTACCGCTTACCCGGCTTGGTGACCCCGAGGGTTGCAGAGGCCGCTTTGTGGATCGTGTCTTTCATTTGGTTCCATGATTCTTCCACATTCGTAATGGTTGGCAATCGTATGAGTGAGACCGTTTCTTCTTTCTTCTCACCAAATCGCCACCATTTAATGCGCGGCGGGCCAGTGCGTTCCTCACGCCGTTTTATCGGTGGCTTAATTCGCAGGACAGCAATCAACGGCCGATGTTGAGGTGCGATGGTCTCATAGGGGACGACTTTGCAATCAGTGACAGTGGTAAAATGTTGGCGTCTTATGAGAATATAGTCGATTTGCGTTTTATTGTTCCCACTATAAAATGTGGGAAGATGAGACAATCGTTTGATGAACCATGTATTCATAAGTAAAAGGTCATGGGTGTCCGCAAAATCGTTTATACGATCGCCACCCACATTGCGCGCTCCTAACCCCTTTCCCTAATGGCACCTGTTAGCGTTTGCCTTTTCATCCATATGACCATTAAGGTAGCCGGCAAAGATAATATAGTCGTCAACAGGCACGTAACAAGTCTTTTCATCGAGAAGTTGCCAAGAGGCATCTTTCTCGGCATCAGGCCAACCTGTCTGTAGTGCGTACAGGGTGAAGAGGTGAATAGTGCGATCAGCTGATATAATGGTGAGCTTCATCAGGCGGTCATCAAATCGTTCGACTTCTTTAATGGTATCACGGAAACCCTCGGAGATGGCAATGTCAACACCATATTGAGTGGGTGGGCTACCAAAATAGAGAAGTTTATTGCCATTTTTACCGCGTTTGCGTTCACTGTCGCAGCTTTTGGTACCAGACCATCGGGCGTCTTGCAGAGCGCAGATAACAATGCGCTCTTTCGAAGGGCTCTTCCGAGTTTCTCGGTTTTTTTCCAGTTAGGGTACCAACATTTAGCGTGCAGACAAGTATTTCTTTTGTTCGTTTTGTTCGGACTAACTTGCTTACGTCGTGATGCAAGGCAAGTGTCTTAATTATTTCAAATATGTCGATTGGCAAAAGTATTTTTTTCTCATTAAAATAGTTTCGAACACTACTTTCGAAAATCATCCCGCCTTTCTCTTGTAAAGCCTCCGGGGCTTCTCCTTGAAATCTACCTTTTCTATAGTCGTTCACCATTAATTTGTACCGCGTAATTTATTGTGCTTTCCTAAGTACGAAATAATCACTTATTTCTTACTGATATTCGTTCCGAATTTTAGCACTTTTTTATTTAAATTATTCGTTAATTTATTTATTTATTTATAAAATCAAGGGCAAGGGCACAATAAACATAGAAATTCCGAAAATATATGTGTGCATACATATATAAAAGAAAGAAAATTGCGGAGAAAAGAAATTTTACATTGCAGTAGCTACCTTTTTCTTAAATGTCTTAAATGATGAGGTGAAAATAAGCCGCAAACGATTGTATTTTCGTAGCATTTTTGCAACAAACTCCATGGAAGGCACCTCGAAAGCGCTAGCAGTGCGGATACTATGTGAACAATCTCGGAAACGCATATAAGAGATTGAACAGCTGTACATTCCATATGTCGTAACATAGTTCATAAAGGACATATGTGTGGCGGCACATCGGAGACAAGAACCATGGGCTGCATTGCCGGTGGTGAAGTCACATTTGCCGATGCACTGAACTGTCGCCGATAGAGCTGGCGGTCTGGCACAAGGCTGGCGCGCACTTCCTCCTTCTTTTGGTTCCGATCGCCAGTGAACATGGCGGGTGGACGTGAGCCTCGGACGTTTCGTAGCGATTCGTTTTGGCGGATATTAGCACCCCTGTTTTAGGGGCATAATTCCTGTCTCACTATAGGATGTTGGTGAACCTGTAGAACAAAGCCTCAATAGACCCCACAACCTCTCCTGGGCAAACGACACTCTTTCCATTCCTTCGAGGACATTGCCGACCACCGCATTAGTGCACACCTCCGAAAATATAACAATATCACTACTGAAAGTAGTTTCTCCCAGCCAGGAGCTGGTGAAATTCCTCGCCCACATAATCACCCCTGACGGAATTCAACCAGACCCAGGCAAGGTTGAAGCGATCAAAAACGTTCCCCTGCCAACCACCGTAAACAATCTGCGAAGGTTCTTGTACATCTTAAACTTTCATCGTCGTTTCGTGCCCAAGCCCGCTCATCACCAAGCGATCCTCAATGCGCAACAAGAGGTTTGTGGTCCGTGAACATGATGAACGGCCTGCCCTTAAGGGAGAAGTAAGTATTTAATGGAGAGGTACGTACGAATAGCTCACGATCGTAGACGCAGTAGTTACGTTGAGCTGGGTTGAGTTGTTTAGAAAAGAAGGGACGTATAAAAATTATGCTATAAAAGAAACTCGTTAGTACCGTGCTAAGCTTCGCGGTATAACCCGTGCAAATGGTAAGGGAGGATATCCTCCTTTAATTTGGTTGCCCACGTGGTAAACATACTGTCATTCTTCTGGGGGGTCGGCTCGTCTTAATCGGTTGGGCCATTTTATTCTGTCAAAGGCCTGATCTAGTTGTAGTCGCAAAACTCTCAAATCACTATCCAGCATATTAAGCCACCGTTGTTTCGGCCTTCCTTTTGTTCATTTCGATGTCCAGATCGATTCTGATAAGTGAATTCTAGTTGACGCGAATTACATGACCATCAAAGACGCTTCTCTCGCACTGCTAGGAGTGTCCAGGTTAAAAAAGTTGGCCTAGCTTTATGATAGATAATATTGGCACTTTTTCGGCGATATGTATTGAGCCGGCGCTCACGCATCCTGGACGTCGAACTTTTGTTGTGTGAATGATGATTTCCGATACCGATTGACGAACTAAGACGGATAGTTGCTGGAACGCAAGAATATTTTTAATTTACTAATTCGCAGCGTAAAGTTGAAAGCAATGTTACTAACTTCGTAGGTTTTGGCTTATAGGAAGCAGCCGTGATATTAGGTTGGAAAAGGAAAAAAGGATATTCTGTGCTTCTCTTACGATACTTGATCTTTGTAAATTCAAAATTAAGTAATGGGAAATTTTTCAGTAGTCATTTTGGCTCATGATTGGCAATATAGGGTTAAAAATACCGCATCCATTATCATTGATTACAATAGTTATGACTGACCTAAACATTTAAGTCGGTGGCAAACAGGAACAATGGTTGTGGAAACCTCTCCGCTCCACTCAGATCAAGGCTACGACCAAAAGAAATGGCGAAGCCGATCCAGACGCCCGTTTTTAAGATGGCTAGGCTAAAGGGAAATAAACTTCACTCCATCTGGAAATAACATTTAAATACCGGTAATGTGTGCGATAATTTGTTTTTAAATTCTCAATGGATTCCTCAGAGAATTTCTTTAGAGCAAGTGAAGTAAATGTTCGAATATTCACATAAGAAAAAATTTTCAAAGGACATCTTACATAGGGTACTCCAGAAGCACCCAATTTTTGTCCAAGTGTACTAAAGGCCCTCTTATAGTAATACTCCAATATCTAGGTACATACCTACCATAAGTATGTCTATATCCTGTAATATTCAATAATGAACGCCCATTTTCATTCGAATTTAATATTTATTAAATTTAAATTTATTTTCGTGCCATTAGATATATTATATTGATAATGACTGGGGTAAACTGTGCAAGTGCTAATCATTGACTAGACAATCGATTAAAATTCCTGAATCACCTTAGCATCCAACTGCTAAAAACTGTCGCGACAAGCAATCAAGCCAATCAAAAAACTTCCCAAAAGTATCTTTGCGGACCTGCAATAAATCACTTTAACTTCCCCAAAGAGAGAAATACTTGGAACCAATTTAAAATGTCGAGAACCTTTTCCCCCTGAACTTTTATTTTATTTAAGAGTCCATTCACCCAGGCCCGTCTGCATTGCATACAGCTACACTTCCATATATAAATACAGTACACACTATTTATATTTACTCAGTCGCGTATCTTATTCAAATTTTCCCGCCAGTGCTTGAACTATAATCTGAATACCAGTCGGAAAAAATAAAAACAAATGGAAATGAAATATAATATAATGCAATGAGGCAATATAAATCCGTAAAAAAATTACAGAGAAATTAAAATGCAGACTGCAATGTCGATAGTTGCTAAGTTCAATGTCTACCTACAAATTAAAAAATACGAGAACAGCTTTTTGGGGTCAGAAGGGCACCAGACAACCCTCAACCTGGATCGTCAGAAAACGTGAAACACTTTTATTTGCATAGAGGTCTGAAGTCACCAAGTGTGCATTCAGCACTCTTTATGGGTTTTGGTATCGTAAAACTGCCGAAGTAACATGTGTAACTACGAAATGGTTACCAAATAAGTTTGCGTTTATTCCAGTTGGTAAGGACCGAGTTGTAAACAAAGAGAATACAACCAGACAGAACTTCATGTGAGCATAGCCAACTGTTTTTTGAAATTTCGCTGGCTTTACCATCTCCTATAGTTAATGAAAATGACAAGTAATTGCCTTGAATGTGCAGACGATGCTTCCATGACCTTGACACTCAGGACTTTCCCCCAATAAGGGAATGATATGTAAAATCTGAAACGAGCCAAGGAAGCATCCCCCACAGACGGTATATATTACACTTTTAGGATAGCATCCAAAAAATATAGTTAAATTTAGAGTCGTAAATGTTAATTAGGCAAACGAATTTTCTCCAAACCACCACATCCGTTTAACAAAGCCAGACAAGCCAATTTTTGGTCCGATGAATGTCCTATTTTCCACCTTACCGATTTCGAATCTAGCTCGTCCAACGCCTCTCTGCTATGTACAAGTTCTTAATGAGAAGGGCCCAGTAGTCGTGCCCCTTGGCATAATGTCTATGCTACAAATCGATACTCAAACAAGAAGGAGCGCTGTATGGATAAACAATTGCCATGGCACATTTCGTACGCGTGTTAAAACACTGACGATATTCTATTTCCAGTGCGCGCACGTTCCGCCACATACTCCTTAAATGCTCTCAACACCTCATAAATATTAGTCAACACCATTATGTCTCTGTGTTAGGAAGCATAGGGAAAAGTCCTGCATAGCCGTCATATATGGTGATAAGGGAGCAGACAAGGCATAAGTAAAAACTACAGGAAGTGTAATTTTTGGGTTTTCCCTTATTCATCACGCAAACCCTAAATTTTCAATCTTTCATTGTTTATTATTGTTTAAAGACTGATTCAGGGTTAATTTAAGATACGCATTTACATTTTATGATGTATGCTGTTTGCGCCCATTTCCTTTATAATTCATTAATTACTCATAGAACCGCAAATAATCACATTAAGGCCTTCCACTAAACTAAAAAGTTTGGAGATAGTAAGTACAGTAATACTGGTGCTTCCATTTAAAATTCCATTTACTTACTTCCCACTAACTGTTAAAAGGTTTCCAGACTTATTAAAGAAGGAATGATGGATCCTGAGCCTCCATCCATTCCATCGCTCGGAGTAAAAATTTGTACCACTTTTTTGGTTCCCACCATCCTTCTTTGTGGGGCCACGTGTCCAACTTTTTAGATAAGGCGAAAACCGGAAGTTCGGCGTTTCATATAGGAAAATTTGATTCTTTTTCTGCAAGATTATGCATAGGCTCGTTTTTTTGCATTTCTATAAGGCTAGACTATTCATCTAAGGTAATAATGACATTCTATGTACATATGATGTCTTAAGATGCAGTAAATTGACGAGAAACAGATAACTTTGTCCTACCATAACTTTGTTCATAATAGTAGGATTTTCAGCAAAGTTTCCAGTTTAGTACCTTATATTATACTTCTAAAATTATCTAAGGGAGCTTCCAGTAAATTTTCAAAATACAATCTATTACATAACAAGTCCTTGATTTTCTTTTCAGTGTTTAGTTTCTAAGAATGGGTTCGTGAAAAAAATGATCAATTTCCATCCCCGCACTCTCCACTTTTCCAACAAATGTCAAAACTAAGACCGGCCTCGAAAAGTACTAACCAAGAGCTTTCATTCGATACCCCACATAACTATATTTGATGAAATAAAATGTACAACTCCCTTTTCCATGTATATGGAAAAATAAGCGGTATATACGTACACAGCTGCAACTGAGCGACACACTGCCTGATTTTGAATACCTGTTAGACGATCTTTTCACGACGCAAGGGGACGAAGTCCCATGGTGATAACCGGTGACTATAATGTGTGGGCCATCGAGTGGGTCAGCAAAGAGATTAACGCAAGGAGGCGGTGTTTATTTGACGCATTTGCCCACTGTTGGAATATGGACAACAGTTGCACCATCTGTTCATCGACTTTAAAGCCGCCTATGATAGCATAGCCAGGGTAAAACTGTACACGGCCATGAGAGAATTCGGTATCCCGACGAAATTGATAAGACTGACTAGGCTGACCCTGACCAATGAGCGAAGCCAGATAAAAGCAGCAGGATCATTCTCAAGACCATTCGACATCAACAACGGTCTACGACAAGGGGATACGCTATCATGCTTCCTCTTTAACCTGGCCCTCGAGAAAGTGATCCGTGATGCCGAGGTAAATGCAAGAGATACGATCCTCTTCAAGTCCACCCAACTACTGGCCTATGCTGACGATATCGACATCATGGGAAGAACCACCCGAGATGTACAAACTGCCTTCATCCAGATCGAGTATCCCGACGAAATTGATAAGACTGACTAGGCTGACCCTGACCAATGTGCGAAGCCAGATAAAAGCAGCAGGATCATTCTCAAGACCATTCGACATCAACAACGGTCTACGACAAGGGGATACGCTATCATGCTTCCTCTTTAACCTGGCCCTCGAGAAAGTGATCCGTGATGCCGAGGTAAATGCAAGAGATACGATCCTCTTCAAGTCCACCCAACTACTGGCCTATGCTGACGATATCGACATCATGGGAAGAACCACCCGAGATGTACAAACTGCCTTCATCCAGATCGAGCAGGCGGCGATTAAAGCGAGATCTTGGGCTGCACATCAATAAAGGCAAGGCAAAATATATGGTGGCAACGTCAGCACCGAAGACGAATCAACCAACAACATCAAACCGCACTGGTCAAACACGAAGAAGAATAAGGATAGGAGAATACAACTCTGAGACCTTTGACGATTTCTCCTATCTAGGGTCGAAAATCACAACCGATAACAGCTACGATGATGAAATCCGCGCACGGTTGTTGTCAGCCAACAGAGCCTATTTCAGCTTGCAAAGACTGTTCCGCTCGAAACGTCTCACCCTAGGGTCAAAGCTCTTACTTTACAAGATTATGATCTTGCCAGTCCTCATGTATTCCTCGGAAACTTGGGTTCTTAGCAAGAAAAATTGCGAACTCTTGGCCGCGTTCGAGAGAAGAATCCTCCGAAGAATTTTTGGCCCCCTACATGAGGGTGTACGATTCCGTAGCCTACACAATGACGAAATCTATGAGCGATGCCATGACCGTCAAGTTGTGGATAAAATCCGGCTCAATAGGTTAGGGTGGACGGGTCACTTAATCCGTATGGATGAGGATGATCCCAACCGGAAAGTCTATAAGGGCAATATCTATGGTAGAAAAAGAAGACGAGGCAGACCTTGCCTAAGATGGAGCGATGGCGTATATCAGGACGCCAGACAGCTTTTAGGGATATCGAATTGGTGGACCTCGGCGCAAAACCGGGATGTCTGGAGTTCCTTATTAAGGCAGGCCTAGACCGGATACCGGTTGTTGCGCCGTTGATGATGATGATTCGCCCAGTTGGATGTAGTTCTGCCGAAGGAAGTTGATGTAAAAACTTATCGGAAACGAGGATCTGGTTCAATTATAAATCTGGCTTTTGTCAGCCCTGGGCCGGCAAATTAGCGAGGACTTCACGTACAACGTCCACAAGGAAATCCAAAGCAAACATTCATGGAAGTGTGGTTAGACCTGCCTAACAAAGGAGGCACCTCCACGGAAAGAGCTCTCCATGCCACACAAAGCACCTCTAAGGCATGAGAAATGCGCTTTCCCTACTAGAAGACCCAATTATTGGTGGAAAAGTGAACTTGCCTTCGATCGATTTGCCACCGAGCCAGACGAACGAGTCAGAGGGTAATAGGTAGAATCGATCAAGGGCAAAAGGAACATGCCTATAGGGAAATACACAAGAACCTCCACTTCGCCATCCTGTGGAGTAAAAGGGAATGTTTTAAGGAGCGCTTTTCGGAAGCGGACATATATCCGTGGGGTAGCGATTATAAAATCTTGACAGGACTATTCAAAGGCGAATGTGATACCGATTCCACCAGTCACTAGGGACGAGCTGCAGTCGAATAGGTGACAACAGAGCTCCGGTTCTGGACGGCAGGCTGTCAAAATTGCCGTGAAATGTAGACCGGATATGTTTGAAACGTCCATGTCTAAGGATGTTTTTCCTGCACCATGGAAGCGTCAGATGCTGGTGTTACTGCCTAAGGCTGGCAAACCACCAGGGGAACTGTATTCCTATAAAATCATATTTCTTCTAGACACTATGGGGAAAATGTTGGAGCGGGTGTTTTATAATAGATTTCCTCGGGTCGTCGAGAAGCAAGCAGCCCTTTAAGATAGGCAGTATGTGTTCCGTAAAGCTAGATAAACCACTGAATCAAAATGTTTACTGGCGATCACTGTCACCCGAGTGGCCCATTTCAAAAATCTTTACGATAAACTGGATACTCAGGATAATGAGAGAGATCTGTATCGAATTGCCAAAAGCCGAAAGGAACGCGCACAGGATATCGAACACTTATGTTGCGTTTATGACAAAAACGGTACTTTGCTTAAATACCGTCGAGCCGCGGCGGATAGGTGGCGAGAATATTTCGAGCAGATTTCAACTGAAGAATTTGCTCATCCTCCACTTCCACAATCATTGCTGACATTTGGAGCAGTTCCACTTGTCAGCGCAACTTTATGCCTACATCGCGGGCAGAGCTTCTCGGAGCTCGAGCGTGGAGTTGCGCTGTACAACTCGGATGCCGTACTCCTTAGTTGCGGCAGAGGTGTTAGATAGGCCTCGCATCCACTGGTATGAATACTGAGCCTGCACTTAGTATAAACCAGGACCACTGTGCTTGCATGTGAATTCTTTAAGCGGGTTATTCAGGAAGGAAGAAGACCATCTGACTGGCAAGAAAGTACCACCGTTCCAATATGGAAAAAGGTAGTCCTGCAGAATGTTCAAATTACCGTCCAATCCGGTTACTTTCCCATACCATGAAGATTTTTTATCGCATTCTTGACAACCGTATTCGCGAAATCGTGGAAATTGCTCCTCTTTACATTGTATTTGTGGATCTAGAGAAAGCGTTTGACCGTATGTCACACGAACTCATTTGGTATACTTTGCGACAACACTTAGTGCCAGTGGAACTTGTACGCTGGGTTCAATTCCTCTACCACAATCCCCAAAGTCTGTCTTCCGGTAATGGAGACGAAGATGTTGCGTTGGACTAGTGGCGTGATACGTTTTTACCACATCCGAAATCCGCGATCGTTATGGGGTTGCACCGATCTTGGAAAAACTGCGAGAGAGGCGTTTTCGATGGCATGGTCACGTAATTCGCGCTAACTAGAATTCACTTGCCAAGATTGGTTTGAACATCGAAGTCGATGGTAAACGATCAAAAGGCAGGCCGAAACAACGGTGGCTTGTTACGCTGGATTGGAATTTAAAAGCCTTGAGATTGCATCCAGATTAGGCATTTGATAGAGCCAAATGGAGAAACCGATCATGACAAGCCGACCGCGCTTGTGAACGGAACAAGAAAAAAACGTCTAACATTCACGCCCCTACAGAGGAGACTGCAGGGTCGAGAAAAGATACCTTCTACGAGGCAGTAGAACGAACCCTCGAAGCCTGTCCAAGATATGATATCATATCATACTTGGACAGCCAAGTAGGAACGGAGCCCGTATTCAGGCGATACGTTGGCTCCCATAGCTTACATCAAAATAAAAATGATAACGGACTGCGGATTATTCAATTAACAGTGTCACACGTAATGGTTGTTGGAAGTGCCTGGTTTGCGCGGAAAGCGGTCCACAAACAAACGTGGGCCTCTCCAGGCGGGACAACTTTCAACCAAACTGACCACGTGTTGATCACACGTCGCCACCTCTCAGTCTTGATGAATGCAGAACATGTAGGGGGGCCAATGTAGATTCGGATCACTATCTCGTTGGCATGTTACTCCGAGCTCGAATTACAACACCACCCAGAATCCCCTCTGACAATCAGGTGAGAGTTAACACTGAAGCCATCCAAAACACAGCCCTCCGCAACACATATAAGAGGAAAATGGATGCCCCAATAACCGCAGTCAACAGAGGACCTGGAGATGAAGCATCAACAAATGATCTTCACAATCACCTGAAGAACGCTATCATAAATACGGCCACAAACATACTTGGCCCCGCAAAAGGAGTCGGAACGGCTGGTTTGATGATGAATGTAAGCTAGCAGCAGAACGGAAGAATGCTGCATACCAAGAAGCGATGTCACAGACGGAAAAAGGAAGCCTGGGAGAACCAACAAGTCTGTGAACTAGAAAAGTACAGGGAGCAACCGCACCAGGCGCGCAAGTTTTACCGACAAGTCAGCAGGATGAAGCCTTACACACCTCGATGCTCATCCTGCCAAAACAAAGAGGGAAATCTGATTTACGAAAGCATGGGCATATTGGACTATATTCTCATAAGACGTCAACATTTTACCACTGTCACTGATTGCAAAGTCGTTCCCTATGAGACCATCGCACCTCAACATCGGCCGTTGATTGCTGTCCTGCGAATTAAGCCACCGATAAAACGGCGTGAGGAACGCACTGGCCCGCCGCGCATTAAATGGTGGCGATTTGGTGAGAAGAACGAAGAAACGGTCTCACTCATACGATTGCCAGCCATTACGAATGTGGAAGAATCATGGAACCAAATGAAAGACACGATCCACAAAGCGGCCTCTGCAACCCTCGGGGTCACCAAGCCGGGTAAGCGGTACATCAACCGAGATACTTGGCTTCCAAAGAATGATGATGTTGAAATGAAGGTCCGTGAAAAGAAACGCCTCTACCACAAATTTCTCGACGATAAAACGCCTGCTAATTGGCAAATTTATAAGAATGCCAACCGGGAAGCAAAGAAAGCGGTCGCTGTCACCCGAGCGAACCATTTCAAAAATCTTTACGATAAACTGGACACTCGGGATGGCGAGAGAGATCTGTACCGACTTGCTAAAAGCCGTGATGAACGCACACAGGATATCGAACACTTCTGTTGTGTTAATGACAAGAACGGTACTTTGCTTACTGATCGTCGATCCGCGACGGATAGATGGCGAGAATACTTCGAGCAGATTTCAACTGAAGAATTTGCTCATCCTCCACTTCCACAATCATTGCCGACATTTGGAGCAGTTCCACCAGTCAGCGCAACTGAAGTCGAGGAGGCAATAAAACAAATGAAATCGGGGAAAGCAACAGGACCTGACGACACTGCATCTGAGCTCTGGAAAGCAAAGAGCTGGGACCCAACACCGTGGCTGAGTGAATTCTTTAACCGGGTTATTCAGGAAGGAAGAACACCATCTGACTGGCAAGAAAGTACCACTGTTCCAATATGGAAAAAGAAAGGTAGTCCAGCAGAATGTTCAAATTACCGTCCGATCCGGTTACTTTCCCATACCATGAAGATTTTTGAACGCATTCTTGACAACCGTATTCGCGAAATCGTTGAAATAACCATGAATCAAGCCGGATTTGTCAAGAACTGCGGAACTACTGACGCAATACACGCTGCGCGGTTACTCATGGAGAAATACCGTGAGAAGCATCGCCCTCTTTACATTGCCTTTCTGGATCTAGAGAAAGCGTTTGACCGTGTACCACACGAACTCATCTGGTATGCTTTACGACAACACTTCGTGCCAGAAGAACTCGTGCGCTGGGTTCAATTGCTCTACCACGATCCGAAAAGTAAAGTTCGAAGTATGGCGGGTGTATCAAAACCGCTTCGTGTCTCTACTGGAGTTCATCAAGGAAGTGCCCTCTCACCACTCCTCTTTGTCCTTGTTATGGACACCGTCATACGGGATATCCAACGTCCAGCGCCCTACACACTGCTTTATGCAGATGATGTTTTCCTAGCATCTGATATCAAAAATGATCTCGAGCAACTTGTTCAAAAATGGAATGATCGCCTCATGCAACACGGTCTCAGATTGAATTTAAACAAAACTGAATTTTTGACGACCGATCCCCATGAAACAGGCACAATCACTGTCAGCGGCAGTGACCTGTCCAGATCTGAGCGATTTAAATACCTCGGGTCAACGCTATCAGCCAATGGAGAGCTGCGTTATGAAATTGCTTCACACATTAACGCAACCTGGATGAAGTGGCGTTCCACAACTGGTGTCCTTTGTGATCGACGTATCAACGAACGTCTCAAATCTAAAATTTACCGCAATGTCGTTCGTCCTGTCGTCCTCTATGGTTCTAGGTGTTGGCCGACTATAAAAGACAATGAACGGCGTCTTGGGGTAATGGAGACGAAGATGTTGCATTGGACTAGCGGTGTAACACGATCACGAGGTGATCAACATCCAAAGTGAGGATATCCGCGATCGTTATGGGATTGCACCGATCGTGGAAAAATTGCGAGAGAAGCGCTTTCGATGGTATGGTCACACTATTCCCGCTAACGAGAATTCACTTGCCAAGATTGGTTTGAACATCGAAGTCGATGGTAAACGACCAAGAGGCCGGGCGAAACAATGGCGGCTCGATACCCTGGATGGTGGATTTAAAAGCCTTGAGATTACATCCAAATCAGGCATTTGATGCAGCCATATGGCAAAATCGATCACAAAGAACCAACTCCGCTTGTGAACGAGACAAAGGCTGACGATTAACATTCACACCCCTACAGAGGAGACTGCAGAGTCGGAGAAGGATACCTTCTACGAGGCAGTAGTACGAACCCTCGAAGCCTGTCCCAAATATGGTATCACATCATACTTAGGGATTTTAACAGCCAAATAGGGACTTATTCAGGCGGTTCGTTTGTTCCCATAGCTTACATCAAAATACAAATAATAACGGACTGCGGATTATTCAATTAGCAGTGTCACACGAAACGGTTGTTGAAAAAACCTGGTTTGCGCGGAAAGCTGTCCACAAACAAACATGTGCCTCTCTAGACGGGGCCACTTTCAACCAAACTGATCGAACGCGGCACCTATCAGCCTTGATGAATGTGAAAACATATAGAGGGGCCAACATAGGCTCAGATTACAACAACACCACCTAAAATCCCCTCTGACAATCAGGTCAGAGTTAACACTGAGGCCATCCACAATACAGCCCTCCGCAATACCTATAAGAGGGAAATGGATGCCGCAATAATCGCAGTCAACAGAGATCCTCGCGATGAAAATCAACAAATGATCTTCACAATCACCTGAAGACCGCTATCATAAATACGGCCACAAACATACTTGGCCCCAGCCGCGTAAAGTGTCGGAACGGCTGGTTTGATGATGAATGTAAGCTAGCAACAGAACGGAAGAATGCTTCATACCGAGTAATGTTGCATTCTCAAAGGACCCGGGCACGCGCGGAGATTTATCACGAACTCCGGCAAGCGAAGAAGCGATGTCACAGACGGAAAAAGGAAGCCTGGGAGAACCAACAAGTCTGTGAACTCGAAAAGCACAGGGGGCAACCGCACCAGGCGCACAAGTTTTCCCAACAAGTCAGCAGGATGAAGCCTTATATACCTCGATGCTCATCCTGCCGAGACAAAGAGGGAAATCTGACTTCCGACAGAATGGGCATATTGGAGCGATGATTTGAGTATTTTGATGAACTACTGAACAACCAGAACATCGGCCACTTGGAAGGCCCGGCAACTGAAGACCACAGACAAATACTGCCACCACCAAATGTAGAAGAAACAGTCCGTGCAATTCATCGATTCAAAAATCATAAGTCGCCAGGAGCCGATGGAATTACCGAATTGGTTAAATATGGGGACGGCCAGTTACACCAAGTGGTTCATCAACTTGTGCTCAAGATATGGAACAGAGAATCAATGCCTGACGATTGGCAACGAGGCATTATCTGTCTCATACATCAAAAGGAGATATCACCCAGTGCAGCAATTATAGAGGTATCACGTTGCTGAGTACCATCTCATACGCCCAGAACATCATTGGCCCATACCAAAGAGTCTTCACTCTAGGCAAATCAGCAATAGATCAGATTTTCGCTCTGCGGCAAGCGATGGAAAAACTGTTGGAACATGAACATCAGCTGCACCATCTTTCCATCGACTTTAAAGCCGCTTATGATAGCATAACCAGAGTATCCCGACGAAATTGATAAGACTGACTAGGCTGACCCTGACCAATATGCGAAGCCAGATAAAACAGCAGGATCATTCTCAAGACCATTCGACATCAACAACGGTCTACGACAAGGGGACGTCCTATTATGCGTCCTCTTTAACCAGGCCCTGGAGAAAGTGATCCGTGATGCTGAGCTAAATGCGAGAGGTATGCTCGACACTGGCCTATGCTGACGATATCGACATCATGGGAAGAAAGATTCGAGACGTACAGATTGCCTTCATCCAAATCGAGCAGGCGGCGCGAGATCTGGGGCTGCATGTCAATGAAAACAAGACAAAATATATGCACTGGGCAAACGGTAAGAATAAAGATAGGAGACTACAACTTTGAAACCGTTGACAACTTCTCCTGTCTAGGGTCGAAAATGACAACCGATAACAGCTACGATGATTGAATCCGCGCACGGTTGTTGGCAGCCAACAGAGCCTATTTCAGCTTACAAAACTAGCGAGTGCTAGATGAAGTCTCTCCTTCAAATCATCGTTACCTAGAATTTAGTTTGACTATTGCAGGCGAGCAGTTTGTAATACAAAGACGGAATCGTGGGAAAACAGATTGGATAAATTTCAATGACTTTATTGGCAACAATGTGTAGCTCTCTAGGGGACTAAGGGCTCCTTCGGCGATAGAAGATCAATTGTAAAATCTAAATCGCATACCTTTAGAGGGATTTGAGCAGGGTCACTCTATTTCCCGAGGCCAAAGCTGTAAAACGGTTCCATGGTGGAACCTAGACTGACAAAGACTCAGGAAATCAATCAGACAACTTCTGAATCGTGCGTGTAAAAGCAACAGAAATAAAAACTAGGTAAACTTCCTGAACTCATAGCGTGAATATGAGAGTCTCGTAAAACGTTCCTTTAGAGGGAAACTTCCAGGCTAAGTAGAACCCTTCAAAGAGAATGAGAAGCACTTAGAGCAACTTCTAATAAAAATTCTGCGAGGATGTTTTGCTCCGAGCTACGTGCCTACCTCTTGGCAGAAGGTTAAATAAGTTTTGGTACTAAAGCCTAGGAAAGGTGATTATTCAAATCCAAACAACTCCAGGTAAATAAGCTTAACATCATTTTCGCTGACATGTCTGAGGGGCACAGAACATTGGAATATTAATTGGGAGATCTGCATCTAGTTTTAACAATGCCTTGTGATTTTCGGATCCCAATACATCTGTTTGGTAGAGGATATGAAGTTACCTTGAAACGATACGAAAACTGAGATGAAACAGAAGAATGCCTGACAAGATATACTGGTATTTTTTACACCGATGGCTCAAAAACACAACAGGGTTCTGGAGATTCAGGCTTAAGTGTATGCGATTTTAAGGGCGGCAAGCTGAATGATTGACGACCAGTTGAATGGCAGGCGCATTGCAATCTGTAGCGATAGTCAAGCTGCATTGAGGGCGTTAAGTAGTACTTTCATCACTTCAAAAATCGTTCAAGAATGTAACCGATTGAATTCTGTTTCTAGGTTCAATACGGTGGAGGCTTCAACTTTCCCCATGCCTGGATCGGAAGCAACAATTGGGGTGTCGGTAACATTTGCTGATGCTGCTTACAAAAATTGGGAACAACCTTCCCATAATGACAGGTGGCGAGATCTTAAGGTTACTAGACAGATCAAACTTTTCCTGTCAGAAGTGTCCGTCCTGTAATGAAGAAGTAGGATCCTATGGACGCATCATTCATCAGATTTTTGGTTCTGATGTGCTCCAACTGCAGCGAATAGCATTACATCCACTAACGCCTTTCCTTCCCTTAAAGTGAGCAAAAGTTAAGCTATTCACGGTATATGAGGAAGTTTTTAGTTTTCATATACCTACCAAATTATACACCAATAGGTCAGACTCGCTCGCAAAAATTGTCAAGAGAGGAAGGATGAGAGGTTTGAATGTAAAGAAAATGCTGTCCATTGAAGGCTTCATTTACCATAACGAATAGAGGAATAGAAGTTTGAACTACCGCCCCCTCCTCCTAATAGACGGAGCTACAGAAAGTGAAATCTTTTCTGACCGAGTTTTATTAGGGTTTTTGTTTGACAGAAAAACTTGAAAACCTTGAAAACGATGACAATTTGGAAGAGCTTGCTCTGGCTTTACTTTCAAACTTATAGACAATACATTTGTGGGTTACGTTAAATCGAGTTTGGTTTTGCCTTCAAAGGTAACAATGATAACACTACCCGTGTAAACAAATTGTTGCAGATATAATGATCTGTTAAGCTGTTGTGTTAGCCCCTCCGAATCCGACCCTCAATGCCACTGTTTGACCATGTATGGCAGGCAAGCGAACTGGTATTAGTGTAATGGGAACATCAGGGATCCCCTCATTTTGGAGACATTTGTTTTTGGAGAGAACTATGTGGACTACGTCTAATTTTTTGGTTTAGATTGCATTTGCAAAATATAAAGCGACCGCTAGTGAACTTGGAGCTTCCCTTTTAGGAAAAATAATGCTACCTGAAAATGCATATCTATTCTTAGATATAAAACTTTACTGCTTGGACAAAGCTTATACGGTGTGATGAATCCACGCAAACAGAGAAAGTTACTTTGAGGACTTTGGATACAAACACCTTAAGGAATAAGAAAGTGGTTGGAAGCAAACACGGGCAGAATTGTATGTATTATAATAACTTCTCTTAGAGGAAAATGAAATCTATTTTATTTCTTCTTCTATATTGTGAATTGGACATCTACATTTTCCTCTCTATATGTCGTCAGCAAACTGAGAAGAAATTTTGGAATTTTGGTGCACCTCACAGAATAATGAACGAAGTGTGCAAGCTTCCTGGATAGTCAAGGGGAAAGCTGAAGAGTCAGGAAGGAGCATCTATGGTTTATGGTGATCATCTAGTCTTACTGAAAACGAATTGAAAAGTATAAGTAAAAAGAAACACGTCGAAAGTCCTTCACTTCACAAAGGAGTCAACTTTATGCTGAAATACAAAACTTGTTCTTGTCCGTTTAAACATTGGATTCAAAATTCTTATACAACCATTCAGTGTCGCATGTCCAATTGCCAGTGAGCTCATTTTTTTTATATCTATGATTTCGTTCTTGAAAAGTAGGTTTAAGTAGTTCCTTTTCAAAAGGATCTGTCAGTTCACTGTTATCTGTCTATTAATAAAGGAAACTGAGAATTTCTAAATATTAATGAACTAAAAGGTTTCAATCGAATGGTAAATAATTTCTAAATATGCCGGCAGCAGGAGATATTGTCAACAAAATAGGAAATGGTTAGTATGAAATAGGAACAGAAGAACTGAAGAAAGTACCTTTCTAGATTTACTACCGCGGGATTTCTGAGATAGTCCTAGTCCCCGAAATAAAGCTGTCACCTTAGCCAGAAAGATGCTGGATATCCGAGAACGATATCGATGCCTCATTGGAGCTACTGAATGAACTGAACGAAGATGGTATTGCTCAAACTGCACTTCAAGTTTTTGACTGTCTGCTGGAAGCGATATTGATCGACGTAATTCTAACTGTTGCGATGAATGAGAAGCTACTGCCAAGCGCATGGCCATTACTTTTCCTCCAGATACGTGCATCTACACTGCATTGTATATACTTTGCAAATTTCTCGCACTATGCCTTCTCAGTGGCCATTCATTTTTCGAAAAACTATATACAGCACAGCACACCACACTAAGGATAACTATGGCCACAATTCCAGGCCAATCTACTCATGCCGTGAAAGTAATAATGAATTCAATGGGCCATACCACAGTAGTTATGTTCACAAATCACGTCCTGCACTTTATTGTGTGACACTGTACGCCAAACGACAGCACTAGAAACTTTTCAGTTAATAAATCATCGCATCACCCATTAGGCTTAGTCCTGTAGCAAAGATTCAACTCGAATGTTGCATATGCATCACGTACGGGCAAACACGCATGCAGGATGATATATGGCTCTCTGGTTCACTATTTACTCGTGCTTAGGCTACTACTTTACGCTAGGAGCTTTAAGCGGGAAATATTCAAAACAACGTTACGATACTACACTATCACTGCGAGCTGGTAAGGTGTAGTATATTAGGGAGATCTGACTGGGTTACAACACACTCTCTTGTGGCCTTCTTACAGCCTCTAGACGGAATGAAATATGAACGTAAACTAAACATGGGAAAGGACTTTTACTAGTGCAAAACTATCAGAGTTCAACGCTTGGCGCTCTAAAAAGCATCAGAATCGCAGCATCCAAGATGCAGCAGGAATAGTAAGTAGGAGAATTCGGGTGCAAGGACAATTTCTGCATGAAAAAGGGAAGTCTTAACTCTAAGAAAATTGTTCACGGGGACATCTTCTTTTGAGGTAATTGTTTCATACTATGGTTCTCATTTATTTTTCAACATTCAGTTGGTTACCACCGTGAGCTTGTAAGAATCTTCGGATAAAGCCAGTATAAGGTTAGCAAAACCCTGTTTTACCCTGCCGAAGGACCAATGAATAGTAGTAGAAGAAAACACGGAAGGCCTGCATTGCAACCCGTCATAGTATGGAGATTGTTCCAGGCGAGCAGGAATCGCATCCACTCCCGGGGTGAGAGCAACCAGCGAAATTGGGTTATGTGCCGCACACTTTTACCCGTACTATAGATTTCACAACTCCTACAACACGAACTTCGAACTGAATCCTAGAAGCTTTCCATTCCAACAATGCATGCAAGCGTAGTAGTTATCTGAATCTATTAACCCTTCACGTAGAGTCTTCCCGCTTCCTTCTGTAGGATGCAAGTAACATCCCATAGCGCGCCAAATTGCGACATTCGCCACTTTAAATCAAAATCCAATAAAGCGCGATAGTAAAAGTGGTAGTAGTAACATTTTTACTTTACTCCTTACTCCTTACGTCGTCCTTTACTTATCCATTGTAGTAGTTTATTCCTACAACTGGCTGCTGTGCCCAACACTATCTCAGCTCCTTATCCTTGCTGCAAACGCTGTTGGCACTAGTGCAGTGCAGTATGAATGCCCCGAGTATATAGTGCAGGCGGATCGATAGAACCTGGGTTGGGTTGCATTTGCTTCAGAGGGCAGTGACAACCAGAATTTGGAGCAACATTCTGGGAATTAGTTTCTATACAACGCCACATATCGGTGTGCCCCATTTTAATGAATCCACCGTAGCAGCAATTGCGAGAAAATTAAGGGCACATAAGTTGTCTTTTCAGGATTAACTGATGACGACGCATTCGAAATTAAATGCATTGTTAAGAATTTTCTGTTTAATTTCCGGATGTCTTTGAAAGATAAAAAGATACAAAATAATAAGAGCAAAATGAATTGAAATATAATACGCTTACTGCGTGCATGCCACCTATGGGAATCAGAGATCCACGGGCAAGTTCAAAGCGGAAAATCAAAATGGCATTCACGTAGAAAACGTAATAACTGAGGTGCAACCAATGCAATTATTCAAGAATGGAATTTATTAGCTCTTCCGAGCAGCCGCTAATATGCTATTATTTATTTTTATTACTTTTCAATCTGAATGCGTTTGGGCTTAAACGAAGATGATCATTTTCCAAGTGTGTTCGCAGATCACAAGGTATTTAACGGCCCACCCACCGTTTTGCACGTTTTTAATGGTTCCGTCCCACCGCCTGCAGCGGCTTTTATCTTGTGAATAAAAGCGTAGCGCATTTGCAACAATGTTGCTATTATTTGTAAAGTAAAATGCCTTCAAGTGATGATTGACTAAAAGAAGAAGAGTGTTGGCAGTAAAAGTCTGACTTATGGGAAAGATATTTAATATGATTTCTTCAATATGAGGAGATACGAGTTACCGCTCATTAGATATTCAAGAGGATAGAAGTAAAGAAATATTTATGGGGATTACTGGAAATGGAAGGAAAAGAAGCCATTTACCTGAGGGGAAAACTATTTCTTACCATTAAACCAACACTCTTGGTCTAATCTCCAGCATTAAAAATTTTAAACTTTTTTTGCGTTACTTCAGAAACCCATAGAAGGCTTAGAAGGAAATTCACTGAAACTTTTGCATTGCTTGGAGCAAATTTTGAAAACCTACACTTTGGAAATCAACAACTTTAGTACCGAAGATCTGAAACTGTGAATCTTCTTATTAGTAGCCGGTGGCTAAGAAGAAGTGTCAAAAAAATTTTACGATTTTTTCACTCTTTTTGTTACTGGATCGTCAAATCGTTAAATAAATAAATATATTTAACGGACAATAAACACAGTAGCAGAGTAGCAACACTCCAATTACTTATTGTCCTCAGGAGAAGGCGAAAGCAATAATCTTATCCTATGCTTTTTTGGGAGTAGAGTAGGTGAATGTGTTTACGCACAGAGTGTTAGACTTCCGCAACAGCACCAACTAAAAATCTCCCTGTCATCAGAGAACTAGCCTGGAACCTTTTGACAGATTACTTCGGGCAAGCCGAAAATACTGCGCAACACGATTCCAGCTGCCTGCGCCCTTCGGCATCTATCTGGAGAGAGCTCCCCTGTGTCTCCATAAAGCTGCTGACGAAAGTTTGGCAAGAGAAAAAGTTGTGTTCAGCGCCGTCCGCCACTGTATTCCAGAACATATAATCAGGAGATCGCACCTTTCCAATCCTGTGCAGGTAAGACTGAAAAGCTCCATGACCGCTTAGAAATTGGATAAGGAAATAATCAATCGCACCGTGTATTCGGTTCAGCCACGGGTCGAAATTGCCGACGAGCCGCGCAGTCCATCTGCCCCTTGGCTCATTTTGCCAAGAGAGTTTCCACTCGGTAACTGTGCGTTGACGTTCTTCACGGGCAACCACTTATCTTAAATGTTCGCCCTTGCGGCTGTAGATGGCTTTACGCTCCTTAGCAAGGAGGGCAACGGGAATCACCCCTGCGATCACTATCACGTGTAAAATACTGTAAAACTTATCCACATTATCATTGCTTAATACGTAATATTTTCTTCCATATACTGTACATTCATATGTATCTAAATGTGCAGGCCTACTAAGTATATGTAAATTTTGTATAAATTAGGAAACATGAATTGAGAAATATATAGTTCGTCAGAATTATCAAAGGTAAACACAACTTGTTTAATTCTTGTGGAGTGTAAGCAATTGCTGCTCCCAAAGTCGGTTAGCCTGGAGTTTGGCACTTTAGCTGCTTCGACTTTCCATAAACTCTAATAGAGAGAAGGTAAGGTAAAGAGGCTGGGATCAGAGGAACTATCAGTGGACTGGCAACATCACACACGGGCGTTTCGGAGACATAAGCAGACGCCATTCGTAAAGCTCCCCACTTCTGCACTTGAGCAAGATACTTACGATGCACCTCCTTATAAAGGGCCTCAGTCCATACCTCCGCGCCATAGAGCAGAAACAACTGCCGAGACTCCAGCTGCAACCTTGTCCCCTGCTGCTTTGATTTGCTCAAAGAAGCTCATCTTTGAGTCGCGCATTAAATCAAGATGTTTAACCGCTTTATAGTCAACTCGCTGATCGATATGGGACGCAGGGTCGGGATTCTCCTTCTGGTCAAAATGACTACTTCGGTTTTTTCTAACGCAAGGCTAAAACCATAAGCAGTCATCCATCCTCTTAACTGTCGTATCATCCGGAAATAAGTGCCGCAACGACTTCTGCATAACCGACCAGACGCGACTCGTCGGGCATATCAAGTCTCAGGAGACTATCATAGGAAGCGTTCCAGAGGTCCAGCCTTAGGATGGACCCCTAAGCTACTTCGGACGTAATTCCCATCCTCCTCTGGCGCTCTAGCGTCTCATAGAGCAGTGAGCGGTTTTTCAGATAATCCCTCAATATACGCAAGAGATAACTTGGCACGTGAAACGAGTTTCATAATATGTCTAGCATATCTGTCCATCTTACGGAATTGAAGGCATTTCTGACATGAAGCGTTATGAGGAGCACTATCCGTTGGCTCCAAGAACCGCATTTACCACCTCCATAATAGCATCCACTGTGGACCTCCCAGTTCAGAACCTGAACTGCCTTGGGGATAAGTTCCCGGCAGCGCGAATCGATTCAGCGAGTCTACTCCTGATAAGCTTCTCGAGCACTTTATCGGCCGTGTCAAGCATACACAGCGGTCGGTGTGCAGGTGGGAGCACCGGGTCTCCTTTACCCTTGCTGATCAGCGCAAATCTGACCACCTTCTGACCAGCGACAAGGAAAAATCATCTAATCCTCTTCTCGCCGTAGATCGTTTAAAGTTGGCTAAAAACCATTCGGAGCGAACAGTATCCCTGCCGGCTTCTCCACTGGTTGAGCTCTATCTTCTTTGCAATGAGAAGGACCCGAACGTAATGGGAAACACGGTTCCACCTGTCAGCACTCCTCGACAATATTGTCTGGAGAGAGATCCCCTGTGTTTAAATAGACGACTTTCATTCCACCCTCCACAAGAAAAAAAAGTGTGATGCGCGTCGTCCACAACCGCATTGCAATACATGCAATTCGGAGGTCGCGCCATTCCTATCCTGTGCAGGTAAGACTGAAAAGCCTCTATGCCCATTGAAGAACTGGGTAAGAAAATAATCGGTCTCACCATGCTTCGGATTCAGCCACGCACCTAAATTACCGATGAGCCGCGCAGTCCGTTTGCCTCTAGTTTGATTTTGCCACGAGAGCTGCCACTCGTCCAGAGTGCGTTGCCGTTCTTCACGAGCAACCACCTCTCTTGGCTCTTCTCCATTGCGCTTGTATATGGCTTGATGCTCCTTAGCAAGAAGGAAAGGTCATCACAATCACGCCCGGTTCAGAGACAGTGATGTACGCAGACGCCACCCACAAAGCTCCTCGTCTCTGTACTTGCACGAGACGCTTACGATATACCTCCTTGCCAATAGGGTCAGCCCATACCTCTGCACCGTAGAGCAGGACAGACTACGTTAAACTCATCAGAAGACGTCGCCTACTGAATGTAGGACCCTTAATTAGTCAGGATGACTACTTCGTTTTTTTCCAGTGCAAGGTTGAAACCATGAGTAGTCATCCATCCGCTGTTCGACAGTGCGTCCAGCAACAAACGCCGCGACATCACCTGCATAACCGACCAGGCGCAACTCTTCTGGCATGTCGAGTTTAAGTACACTGTCATAGGTAGCTTTCCAGAGCTCCGGCCCTAGGATGGATCCCTGTGCTACCCCCGACGTGACCTCTATCCATCTCCGACCCTCTAGCATTTCATAGAGCAAGGAGCGGTTCTTTAGATGGTCCCTCAATATCCGTAAGAAATAGTTCGTTTCTGACGTCAAGCAGTACGAGAAGCACCATCCGACGAGTTCGACGGCTATGTCCCTCCGCTCGTCGATCAGCATCCACGACTTGCACGACAACATCAATTGTGGATCTCCTCACTCTAAAGCCAAACTCCCGTGGAGATAAGTCTCCGGTGTCGCGTATCGCATCAGCGAGTCTACTTCTGATGAGCTTTTCGAGCACTTTTCCAGCATTGTCAAGCATACAAATTGGGCGGCATGAAGACGGCAACTCAGGGTCGCCTTTCCTTTTGCTGATCAACGCAAGCCTCGCCACCTTCCAACGACCAGGGAAAATGCCCTCTTTCAGGCAAGCGCTGAATGCGCCGAGCAGTAGGTCAGACTGATGTCGAAATACCAGTTTGTATATCTCTGCTGGAATACCATCGAGTCCTGGCACCTTCTTGCTTTTCGTAGAGAGGACTGCCTGTTTCAACTCTTTTATAGAGAAAAGTGGGCAGTCCTCGGCGTTCTCTCCGCCGACGTCATCATCCCGTGCTGGGTGCGGAGGGAATAGTGCCCGTGGAATGCGGTCCATCTGCTAAGCCTTAAGTGAAAAACGTTTTCGCCGGGCCCCTATTTTTCGGGTTATCAGTTTGTAACCGAGTGTCCACCTGTCCCCATTCACTTCTTTAACCTCAGATCCTGCCAGCAGCGAGCTTTGCTCTTGTTTATTGCGCTGCGAAGTTTCTTTTTGGCTGTTTTGTACTCTGTCATTATGGTACGTGCCTCCGCCCGGTCCGTTAGGCGTTGTGTTAAGTGGTGGAGCCTGTGGCACCCTTTCCAAAGCTCTACAATTTCCACAATCCACCAATACATAGAAGGTTTGCCACGTCTCGATGCCTCCTGGACATAGAGGCTCCGCAGGCCGTCGTTATCAGGTTCATAACTGAATTTACGACAGTGTCAGCTGGAGCGCGACCACCCCCAGGAGTACCCTCCAGCGCGGCCCGACCTGTTGCAAGAGTTTCGACAAACCTCCCGGTGTTCACTTAACAACGTTTCATGCACAGAAAGAGCGCCGGGGTGGCGAGTGTTTGTGTCCACCACTTCGAAGGCAATGAATTGATGGTCGCTTGCCGAGAAGTCTTCCGGAAATCTCCACCCGTCCACCAGCAACACCAGTAACCCCGAAGCTTAGGTTATGTCTGGAATGCTTTCCTCGCAGCCTGGGCGTCGGAACGTTGGGGTGGACCCGATACTTAGAACTATCAGTCCTGTTCTCGCCGCCATTTCGAGAATTCATTTTCCGCTGGAGTCTGCGTGAGGCATGTCCCATTCAAGTGCCCTGGCACCAGTAACTCCGACGCTTAAGTTACGTCTAGAATGCTTTCCTCGCAGCCTGGGCGTCGGAACGTTAAGGTGGATTCGCCGCTTAGAACTAACAATCCTGTTCTCGCCGCCATTTCGAGAATTCTGCCCTCTGTGCCCAAGATAGCGTCCTCCATTGCATCAAGCCTGCATCGTCTCATTCGATGTTAGATGGATACTGTAATATGTTACCCCTAGACACTGAGTCTAGACAAACTGTCCCTTTGAACGTAGGTAGAAGGGTCCAGTCCCGAACCCGTATGGCAGAGATACCTGATATGCCAAGGTGCCATGAAGCTGGGTCCTTATTTCGGTACTGTTCACTTATGAGCACTAAATCAGCTTTGGTCTCCGTAGCGAACTGCGCTAGCTAGTCGTGAGGGGTTGCACTCCAGTGCATATTGATTTGTTGGATGCGAATCATCTTGACCTGCTCTGAAGGTTAGACACCGCTCCGAGCCCGCAGTATCCGCAACGTTTTCATCAGACGTGCCATGGTCCCTGCATAGCTTGCCCTGCGCAGCTTTCCTTTTCATTGGAGGTGTTCGGTTTATGGCTTGACTGACCGCATTTACGGCATGTTGCCCTTCTGTCAGGTCCCCGGATTCGTATTCTACACACTATTCAACTGATTCTGATTTTCCCGCTGTTTAAAAGCTTCCTCGCGTATTGCTCCGCAATTTCCATCACATCGAGTTTTTGGCCTCGGTAATTCGCTGAGGTGATACCAATCCAGGCATTGGTTATCTCCGGACATACACGTTTAATGGTCTCTTCTAGCTCATTCTTTTGTGTGAGGCAGTCAAGGTCTCGGATTTCCAGAAAACAAGTCGATTCCAGGCTGGAAACCAAAGTTTTCTCGCAGAAGCTCCTTGACTGCTTCATAGAATGTAACTTTATTTGTTGTTCTCGGGCCTTGTTCGGCTAGGACTCCACCACCCTTCGTTTTATGAATGAAAAATACTTCTGCTACGCTATCTTCGGGGTTGGTGCTCCGTCTTTCGAGTCCGCCTTAATTTTAAGCAGAGGTTTTTCTGATGACGTGGCGTGTTGTTTTCTCTTGTCCCTCTTCGCCCTGTTCTTTTGAGCCCTGGGGAGTACTTGAATGAAGTCTCCCTCAAATCCCCCTTTCCCCTTTCGTTTTATCCCCAGTTCGCTCTGTAGTAGGCTGTCTGTGATCCGTTTGGCACTTGTAGGGTTCTCACCGGGAGGCGCGGTTGTTTCTGTTTCCCGCGGATTTTCTCTTACTCTTCATATTTGCCTATAATATGAAATTTTGTCCAGTAGCTCCTCAGCTCCATTAACCCGTTTTTCACCCATTTGTTGATATTTTTCTGGAGGAATGACGCAGATTGCATGGGCTTCACATCTGCCGCCCATTTCCTAATAAGCCTGTCCTCTTCAGCTTGCGCTAGAGCAGTCGACAGCAGTTTCCACTGTGCCTCTTTCCGCAGCTATAGCACTGTGTGCTCTCCATTGCCGTCTCCTTTGCAGATACGGCATCATTTTGCTAGTCCTCCTCTCTGTCTGCGCATCCCGATGTCTAGTCGGCCCTTACTATGTCCTTCGCTGGGCGCTGCGGCGAGCGACGCATTTTCGTGGTGCGTATAAATGCATGTTCGTTTTGTTTTTTTGTTTTTGTTCGCCATTTAAGTTTT
The DNA here is from genome assembly GCF_905115235.1 of Hermetia illucens. NCBI lineage: Eukaryota > Metazoa > Arthropoda > Insecta > Diptera > Stratiomyidae > Hermetia > Hermetia illucens. The sequence goes on from NC_051850.1 coordinate 172,065,452, forward strand.
CCACCAGCCATCATGTGCAAGGGAGCGCAATATTCAGGAACGAGTATACCCCCTACCCCACTTCTCTGAGGCCTGACCTACGATTAGCTAATCCCGGAACTCAAGGACGGATCAGCGCTCACTCGGGGTCTCGATACACGGCACGATTACCATCTTGACAGAGCTTGGCTCACATCACCCCATCGACGTCGACAAGGAGTTGTCTCGAGGCTACTACCTAAGGCGCAGGTATTATGTCAGCTAAGGGGTTAGAACTATTTGCTGGGGCACCACAGGGATGCCACTCCCCGAATCGTAAGCGACCCGTAAAGGATCGTTGACGGCTCCTGAGGATACGGCCTCTATTGATACACAACGACAAAATTAATTTTAGCATAGAGGCCAAAATGGACCCTTGGAAGGCTTTTTGGAAAATCAGATCTGCTGGTAAAAATCTGGACTAGTATTAGCATTTTTAGATGCAAAAGCACTGATGGAGACCTCCGACTGCCTGAGTATAAATCCAGATCTGTAATGAATATGAGTGTTGGGAGTTGATTAAACGATCACACTGAGTACTATTGTCCTCCACGAGGCACATTGACAATTTAGAGGCTGCTGATATCAGCCCATATAGAAGTCCCCACATTGGGCGCTCATTTCTAAAATACATGGAAAGCTGAAGGTAGCAAATTATAGTTAACTGGCAAAGATCTTACGACGAGGATTATTTCCAGCCAATCAAATTTACTACAAGTCCTAAGGTTTAGGGTGACAGTTAGTCTTCTGACGAATCTAGGATTATTGATAAGTCAATAAGAACCTCATAAGCGATGCTATACTCAGAAAGACAAAGGAGTTACACCTGACAGGAAGGGACTGGAAGCTAGCGGAACTTTCGTGTTAATGGTTACAGACTTCGAGTTTAGACGAAGAAACAAATTCTTGCAAATATCCCGGATCTAATGCTATCATTATCGTTAGTATTTCCAGCTGCCTTAAATAGTAAATCATAAGATTTGATATTTCTTACTCTAGGCTCATAGCATTCTGAAACTAGGGCAAACTCGTACAGTCATTCACACATCACATTTTCAAAGTTAATTTAATCTTCCTTTCTACACGTCCCACTTTGGTTGACGAGGGATCTGGTTTTAAACCCATGCACAAGCTTATCGTAATGGCAGCAAATATATAAGAATATTAAAATAGAACAATGTAGAATACCACATGAACCATAAAAGCGGATGATGTTCTGCTCGGTCCCCTTCCACGGGAGGTATTCACGCTTTCGGGTTCAATGATATATCACTATGAATTTATCAGTCTTATTTTTAAAGGTAGACATTTTTTCTTGTCATCGATGCCATCACTCTCAAAACCTACTGACTATTTACTGAATTTGTCCTTTGGCACTTTGAATAGGAAATAAATCCCCATTGTGCAGTTCATCAACAAAAGACTTCCCTGAATTACTACGAGTATATTTGGGTACGGTTATTGCGCCACTTTCACGGGAACTTCCCATTTATATTAATTTGAAAAAACCGAACTGAGTATGGTACAAGGTGTTTGAATTAGTTTTAATTTTTCTGGTTGTGAGGGGAATGCCCATACTTTATTCAAATACTTGGAAGGCATTAAGTCAGCTCCCAACTTCTTCGCCCTCACAAAAGTTAATTGTAAGTCATTACTTTTAACTGGAGCACGAAATGTGTAGTAATCCCGTTCCGTACATAATAATACAAGTTTTTTCAACAACAAAGTCCGGGGGAAAACTTCTCTATTTATCATATTATGGTAGGAAGATGTGCTGCACGCAATTTCTATTAGGTGGCATAAAAATGGCCATTGTGGTTTTTCAAAAACGCAGGATATCGTGTACGTATGCAGGCTTGTGTATTGGAAAAGGAACTTGCAATGTCTTTCTACCCGCCCGGCTAAATGGGTTATGGGAGGTAATCTGAAAAGCGATTAGAAGGAAAGTATGCAACTAGGTCAAGTCGGCACGAGCTGTATTCTAATAACTGCGTAGACATGGGGAGTAAGTTTACGTTATATTGCGTTCGATTTGCTCGATGTTCTGCACCAATAACTTATGAATAAAAGAAGAGAAGAATTGGTAGTTTCACCGGAGAAATAGTTTAGCGACAACTTCATTGAATTTACGCATACTTTCACTTGCTAGGGAAATATGAAAACAAATCTATAGAGATTTAAGTATATATTTCTTGGCCCACTTTTTCATTCATTCTTCAAAACGCCCAATTTCCCCAAGATGATTATATAAGAAACCGTCCTGAAACTATATGACGCACTGTCCCACACCTACTTAATCGTGACTATTAGAGAGGGATAGGTGATATATGTCATATCACAAAAGTGATATCACCTTAAAATGTCATATCACGTTATCATCACCGAATGCGATCCAGGCATCACCAGACACCACAATATCACTTAAGAGCAGCCTATCCACATCCAGTATAGATGTTATAAATAATGTTTTGTAATGTGATATCACATAACAGGAAGTCACTAAACATCACCGAATAAAACAGCAATCTATCGTTAGATACGTCATCCCGTCCCTACTATTAAAATACGCAGTATAGCTGCTGTTGAGTAAAATTGATAGACCAGTAGCTTCCTCCAAAATACAATTTTTATTTTTCAATGTAGATATATATTTCGGGAGCAACTTGCCCATTTCCTCAGGACAAAGCCAAAACAATTGCAATTATACGGTTGTATGGTATGGACTTCTTCGACTATGTGCGTTGCCACAAATGATTTTCTGCACGACTTTTGCTTCCGAACACTACTTACCGCTTCCTTGATGTGTTCATTAAATCCAGTCGTTATCAGGCGTTTAGCCTGTCTTATGTATACTTTATTACAGCCGCTGCACCTTATTCGAAAGATCCCGCCTTTTTCTCCACTGCCAAAGGACCCTTGACGCTTCCTAGTAAATTCCCCAAGATGGACGATCGACTCAAACCTATGATTTCCAGTTGAAACTTTTTTATCCAATTCCTGGTGTTGAGTGCCGATGGCGACTATTGATCTTGATTGCCATTTTCACAGAAGAATGATTTCGAGTTTCTATGTAAAGAATTTTCGCTATGTGCATTCCTTATAGGATGGTCAAAGGAAAGTATAGGTCCCAGGGCGAAACGTCGATTAGTACCCACAATGGGGCATAAAACCTGGGAAATGCTTGCTGAACCAACACCAACAGCTCTACTATCCAACCCTATCTCCACCTCCACGTGGTGACCGTTGAGAGCTCTTTGTTAACGGAAAGCTGCTGAGGGAGAAAAATGAAGACGAGCCTCCCGCGCCTAAAAACGGGACAAATGTACCAACTGGTTCTCCAGATTGGGAGTTGGGTAGGGCTGACAACCCTACACGGAAAGCAACTTGTTACGAAGCCAAAACATGAACCACGGACTGCACTGATAATACAACGACGAACTCGGCAACGACAATGGAATAACGATTGGCGCATTTTCTCATGGAACGTGCGCTCAGTACAGAGATGGCGCTGCCAAGTAACTAGCCGATAACCTGTCCCAATATAAGGCTGATGTAACAGCATTGAAAAAGATGCGGACCGGTTTCCTGGAGAAGAATCACTACACCATATATTATAGTGGCCATCCAGTAAACCACGAAATCCGGCGAGCGGAAGCCTGAGAGAACCAACAGGTCTGTGAACTCGAAAAGTGCAGGGAGCGACCGCACCAGGCGCGGACATTTTACCAACAAGTCAGCAGGATGAAGCCTTACAAACCACCATGTTCATCCTGCCTGAATTACAGCCGAATTGGTTAAATATGGAGGCGACCAATTACACCAAGTGGTTTATCAACTTGTACTCAATGGCTGACGACTGGGAAAGAGGCATTATCTCTCCCATACATAAGAAGGGGAATATCACGCAGTGCAGCAATTATAGAGGTATCACGTTGCTTAGTACCATTGATAAGATATTTTCCACTATGTCGCTAGGCCGGAGAATTCGATATCGCGACGAAATTGATAAGACTGCCTAGGCTGACCCTGACCAATGTGCAAGGCCAGATAAAAGCAGCAGGATCACTCTCAAAACCATTCGACATCAGCAACGGTCTACGATAGGGGGATGCCCTATCATGCATCCTCTTTAACCTGGCTCTCGAGAAAGTGATCCGCGATACTGAGGTAAATGCAAGGGGTACGATCCTCTTTAAGTCCACCCAACTACTGACCTATACTGACGATATCGACATCATGGGAAGAACAACCCGAGCCGTACTGCGCGACATCTTGGGCTGCATATCAATGAAGGCAAGACAAAATATATGGTGATAACGTCAGCACCAAAAACCAGCCAATCAACAACATCAAATCGCACTGGTCAAACGGGAAGAATAAAGAGAGGAGACTACAACTTTGAGACCTTTGATCATTTCTCCTATCTAAGGTCGAAAATTACAACCAATAACAGTTACGACGATTAAATCCGCGCAGGGTGCCAGTCCTCATATATTCCTCGGAGACTTGGGTTCTTAGCAGGAGAAATTGTGAACTCTAGGCCGCGTTCGAGAGAAGAATCCTCCGAAGAATTTTTGGCCCCCTACATGAGGATGGACGATTCCGTAGTCTACATAATGACCAAGTCTATGAGCCAAAACCATGACCGTCAGGTTATGGGTAAAATCCGGCTCAATAGGTACGGTGGGCGGATTACTTAATCTGTATGGATGAGTATGATCCAGCCCGGAAAATCAATAAGAACAATTTCTTTGGTAGAAAAAGTTTGCGTAGATCACGACGCCAGACAGCTTTTAGGGATATCGAATTGGTGGACCTCGGCGCAAAACCGGGATGTCTGCAGTTCCTTATTAAGGCAGGCCTAGACCGGATACTGGTTTTTGCGCCGTTGATGATTCATGTGAATTCCCTTGGAGAGCTCTTAAGGGAAGAGGGCGTTTATTTCCTTTCATATGATTAATATTTGTTTTTTTTCCGTATTTCTTCTTTACTATTTTCTTATTTTCTTTTTTTGTTTTGATTATTTCCCTTTTAGTTTGAGTTTAGATACTACTATTGAAAGAGACCCTCCATTCGAAACGAACGTACACAGGATATCGAACACTTCTGCTGCGTTAATGACAAGAACGGTAGTTTGCTTACCACCCGCCGAGCCGCAACGGATAGATGGTGCGAATATTTCGAGCAGATTTCAACGGAAGAATTTGTTCACATTCCATCTCCACAAGCAGTGCTCAGGGTGGTGGCAAGCAAGTCGGGGCAACAACCCTGTCGGCCAAACCAAAACGAAGTGGCGGTGGAGAACCTTCTCGTGGTGGCACTGGGAAACGCTGTATTCACTTTGGTTTGCTGGCCATGATGCAATAAGTGAAAGCTTCATAGCCTAATTAGGGCGATCAGGCCCGAGTCTGCACGGGGACTTCTCTGAAGCGTCTTCGGTCACGAAACCTTACCACGGGTGTACTGGTACCATGCGAGCCGGGATAGTCTCTAAATTCTCATGTTTCAGGAAAGATCCTAGAGCATATGAATTCAGCTCGGTTGTGGCAGCTTCATAGAGGTTGTTCGTTACGTCGAGCGAACAAGAGACATTTTGGCCTCAAACGTGGTGTTGCAGTTCAATACGGGTGCTCCAAATTTCGGTAGAGATTTAGGTGGGTCTTGCATCCACCAGTATGAATAAACTGAGCCGCGCACTCGGTATAGTTTTCTACCATTGCGCTTGTCTCAGCGGGGTTCTGATTATGGTCCCTAAATCAATCTGTGTCTTAAGAAGAACGTGGGATTAAGTCCACTGGACAGCTGCTCATGTTAAACCCATAGAGACGTAATTGTCAGCGCAACTGAAATCGAGGAAGCAATCAAACGAATAGAATCGAGGAAAGCAACAGAACCTGATGATATCGGATCTGACCTTTGGAAAGAGAAGAGCTGGGACCAAACACTGTGGCTCAGCCAATTCTTCAACCTGGTTATTCAGGAAGGTAGAACACCATCTGACTGGCAAGAAAGTACCACGGTTCCAATATGGAAAAAAAGGTAGTCTAGCAGAATGTTTAAATTCCCGTCCGATCCGATTACTTTCCCATACTATGAAGATTTTTTAACGCATTTTAGACAACCGTATTCGCGAAATCGTTGAAATAACCGTGAATCAAGTCGGATTTGTTAAGAACTGTGGAACTACTGACGCAATACACGCAGCACCATTACTCATGAAGAAACACCGTGAGGAGCATCGCTCTCTTTACATTGCATTTCTTGGTCTAGAGAAAGCGTTAACTGTGCACCACACGAACTCATCTGGTATACTCAACGACAACACTTAGTGCTAGAGGAACTCGTGCGCTGGATTCAATTGCTCTACACGATTCGAAAAGGAAAGTTCAAAGTATGGCAAGTGTATCAAAACCGCTTGGTGTCTCTGTTGGTGTTCATCAAAAAAGCGCCCTCTCACCACTCCTCTTTGATCTTGTGCATAGCACTGTCACACGGGATATCCAACGTCCAACGTCTTACGCACTGCTTTATGCAGATAATGTTTGCCTAGCGTCCAATAGCAAAAATGATTTTGTGAAACTTATCCAAAAATGGAATGATCGCCTCAGCCAACACGGTCTCAGATTGAATTTAAATAAAAGTGAATTTTTGACAACCGATCCCCATGAATCAGGCACAATCACTGTCAGCGGCAGTGACCTGCCCAGAACTGAGCGATTTAAATATTTCGGGTCAATGCTATCAGTCAATGGAGAAACGGGTTGTGAAACTGCTTCACACATTAACGTAACCTGGATAAAGTGGCGTTCCACAACTGGTGTTCTTTGTTATCGACGTATCAACGAATGGCTTAAATCTAAAATTTACCGCAATGTCGTCCGTCCTATCACCCTCTATAGTTCTGAGTGTTGCCCGACTTTAATAGGCAATGAACGCCGTCTCGCGGTAATGGAGACGAAGATGTTTCGTTCGACTAGTGGTGTGACACGTTTTGATCACATCCGAAGTGAGGATCGCAATCGATATGGGGTTGCCCCGATCGTGGAAAAACTGCGAGAGAGGAGTCTTCGATAGTATGGTCACGTAATTCGCGCTAACGGGGATGGATCCGCCAAGATTGGTCTGAACATCGAAGTCGATGATAAGCGACTAAAAGGCCGACCGAAGCGACGGTGAATTGATACTCTGAATGGGGATTTGAAGGTCTCTCGTTTGCGTCTAGATCAGGCTTTTGTTAAGACAAAATGATGAAACTGATCACGACGAGCCGATCCCGCCTGTAGACAGGACAAAGGTTGAAGAAAAAGAAGAAAACTACGAACAGATCATTTCAACAGTATACACAACTTCTACTGTAATCCTGTGTTAAGGAGAGCCCCTGAATTCTAGATTGCCAGATAATCGATTTAGTATCTACTGCTCCTGGATTGACGGACGCTTGGCTGCTGTTAACAAATTATCTCTAGACGCATTAGACTGAATAAGAACCCTAGATACATTTGTTTTACAATTTCGCTTTGGCTATGTTGTCATGAGTAGTCCATAGGAGAAATTAATGAATTGTTCATCAAGATTTGCAATTTAAAAACCACCAGTGTCCTTTTCGCTTCTTTTTTTTGGAGTACAAGGCAACCGCAGTGCGATTGATTCAGATTCATTGTCATTACCAGTGCAAGTTTCATTATCGTCACTTATGTAAGCAATAAGCTCATAATAGCAAGACAAGCACAAACAACCATGACGATTCGAACTCAGGGAATGAGTCTTCCGCTATGGATTTAGTCTATAATGACTATATCTTATTTTATTATTACCCAAATTTGGAAAGATTTTTCATGTCTGAGTTTGTAACAATTGGCGCCCAACGTGGGTCTTAACTCAGGGTCGTCAGTTTGGGCCCCACGTTGGGCGCCAATTGCTAAAAACGCTTTTCTTAGTGTGGAGAAAGGGTAGTATAGGTCCCAGGGCGAAACGTGGATTGCTACCCACGATGGAGCATAAAACCTGAGAAACGCCTGCTGAACCAGCACCGACAGCTCTACTACCAAACCCTATCTCCACCTCCACATGGTGACCGCTGGGAGCAAGTTTGAAAAGATTTTTCGTGTTCCTAATAATTCCCAAATGCTCTAATTGACGCCCTTTCCTATCTAGACTTTAAGATACATCAATTTTCAAAATAACGCCTTTGTTGTGCTCCTCATCCTTAATTACTTTAGGCAATTGTGCCGGCATACCAGAAGTATCTGCTCGGAATTACTCAAGCCTTGACTAAATTTAGAAGCGAATTGAGCTAGCTTCCATCAGTTAAATTAATAATTGAAGATCACAAAAATTCAATTAAACACTACCTGGGTTTGAAATAACTTTTCGGTGGAGCTGACGGTTTAGGAACGAACGTCTTGAGGCGTACTCCTGAAATTTTAATGAGGACGATATCAATTGCTTCCGTGCGACCTAAAGTCATAGTACACGAAAATAAGGGCCAGCACCCTTTCTATTGTCATATAAATGAAATGTGGTTTACTGCATACAAATTCCAACTACGCAAGGATGTAGATATTCCCGCCGTAAGAAAGGATACGTTCACTAACTTGTGCGCATTAAAAATTAAGAGGTTTGTACGTTATACATAGCTTCGATGCGTGCACTCGATGCATTCACCCAAGTATACGTTAGATTCCCATTTTTTCATCTGGCAACAATGCTCGTAGCCTTGCCCTTTCTTGCCAGACTATGAGCACGGAGTGCTCCAGCATCAAATGGGTCCAGAAAAGTACTGCGCAATATTCACGACTGGAATCTTCCGATATATATGTACGTGTGGACGAAATTACATACGTTTCTCAGCTTCTCTGAATCCATAAAAGCAAACCTAAAGGCAGAGCCTTCGTCTAGCTTTCCGTGCATTCTCTTGTGCACACTTCCGTTTACTCTGGTACCGCGCACAGTTCCTTGTCCCAAGAAAACGCAACCACCTCACTCCACTGTACGCTTGCAGACGGGCTGGGTTGGCGGGAAAAAATGGCGGGAACGTGGCAGATCAATTTACCCGCCAAAACATTGGGGCCCATCAGGCCTTGGTCGTCTTCGCCCGCCATTCCCGCACTAGGTTAGAGCCATCTATCTATGTTTGCTGCTTTATACTTCTAGAAAAACATTGAGCCGACGAGTAAATATAATCCAAAAGGTTCCATTAATACTGAGCAGCCAAGGAAACGGAAGAGTGAAGGAGAAGGCGATAAAAACAAATGACAATACGCGCTCATATAGACGTCGTCATTGTCGGCCCTGAATTCAGGAAAGTCAAAGCACCCAGCCTGGATGGGAACGAGTGGAATCCAGCAGACCACACGGGGCGCTTGCTCTGCTTTGATGGCGGAGCCCTACACTTCGCAGTTACCCTGGTTATATCCGAGTTCAACTGCCGGAGCTGGAATTCTTGATGGCCAGGGATTTCCAAAGTATCGGATCGAAAAATGAAATCGCAACCCATCATCCCCAGATATCATTATTAATAATCAAAGGGTGCACTGCACCCAGAAGAACTATTGTGCCCCTTTACTGGTTATAGTGTACCTATTGGAGGTAGAGCATTCGCATAGTGGTATCCAGGTATTAGGACCCAGATTTATTGAGATTGTTGGCAGAATTCGTCGCTCCCATTTCTATCCATTGCCTTCCTCTGCAACTGGTCCGTGGAACTATGGCTGGGTGTGTCGAGTTCCGTCAGATTGACAGATGCTGGAAGTACAGTCGAAAAAGTATCGAATGAATATTTGATATTATGCATTACCTGGGCCTGCACATGTTCTCGACGCGCTACTCAGAATTTGTATTTCCACGGCGCTGCCTCAGTTGCACCCCTCGCACCCGCAACGCTATCAAAACAAAACACTACGCTGGAATTACTCCCTGGTCTTTGAACCCAAACAAAGTCCACGCTGAAGCGGGCGAGGAGCGGCAAATTGTGTGCAACGTGCGTCATGCGTACATTCGCCCTGAACCTACGCCATCTTCACTTGTTTTCTATGTGAGGTGCTCGTTTCATGTTGTAGTCGTTCGTAACGTAAACCGTCGCGTTCCGATGCGGAAGCGTCTCTGTATATTTGAACTGCACGAAAAAAAGGGCGGGAGAAAAGCGCGCCAAACTCAGATCAAAAACCCAGCGAGACTTCAAAGAATGGAATAGAAATATAAATGGAATGTGGCGGTAATGGCTCTGTTTGTGTTTTGAACGGTTTGTTTTGTTTTGTTTTCAGCCGTTCCTCCTGGTTTTTTGTAGGTTTCGTATGTTTGTAGACGCGAACGAGGGAATAACCAGCGGCAGTTGGTACTGCGGTTGTATTTTGTTTTGCTTCCCTTTAGTGTCTGAGGCGTGCGACAGCTTGTACATTGAACTAGACTCGAAACTTGGAGGGTGGAGAGATCTGGGAGTGCGACAGGTACGCGGAGAAAGAGGATTGCACATCCAGGAATCCCTGCCCTCGGATTGTTACTGCGCCCCGCGTCTTCATCCCTGGTATAAGTTCCTCCTGGATTTTATCACCTTTCTTGACTTTCCGATATCCTTCTTTCTAATAAGGAATCCATCTTCAGATGAGGTGAAGATGATGTGACAGAATTCCTCGCTAGGAAAAGAGCAGGGGGAATTATCAAAATGTTTCAGACCAGCCAGAGGGTAGTAGCCTTGTAATTCCTTAGTCAGAGGTACTTAATTATCATACGATAACATAGAAAAAGAATCCATTTGAAGGAAATCCCTATTTCCATATAAATGAGAAAGAAATATATGAAGATGGAGAGGTACATATTTATGTACATTACATAACAACCATGCACGTGTATCTATGTTACAAATAACTGCTGCCTATAATATGCAACTAAAAGTATTTTCTAGTGCCACCAAACACTACCCAAGAGTCGACATTTACCGCAAAAGTCGACTAAAAGGGATGGGATTTGTTAACAACGGTTTACTCCGTTGTGAGGTACAAGGAACCCATGCAATCTCTGTTCCAGATAGTTTTTTCCCTATTTTGTTTTCAATGAGACTAGTTTAGTTTCATTATTATCAAATTAAAAGCTATGCAGGCGATAAGCCAATAGCACCAGGACAGCTTAAAGACGAAAACAAATATCCATGACGAACCTGTGCAACGAGCTCAGCCACCGTCATGGCCATCAACGTAACCTAAGTAAGGCAACGCAGCTTCAGGCATATCTATGTTGTAACTGCATTGAATTATTCTTTTAGGTTGACCAACACCTGAGTTTTTAACAATTGGCGCCCAATGTGGGTCTTAACTGAGGGTCGTCAATTTGAGCCCCACGTTGGGCGCCAATTGCTAAAAACGCTTTTCTTAGTGTGGGGAAAGGGTAGTATAGGTCCCAGGGCGAAACGTGGAGCATAAAACCTGGGAAACGCCTACTGAACCAACACCGCCAGCTCTACTACCCAACTCCATCTCCACCTTTACGTCGTGACCGCTGGGAGCTCTTTCTTAACGAAATGCTGCAGATGGAGAAAGATGAAGGCGAGTCTCCCGCGCCTAAGAACCGGACAAATGGTACCAATGGGTCCTGCAGGTTGGGGGCTGGCTAGGGCTGACAACCCTACATGGAAAACAACTTATTAGAAACCCACAACAGGAGCCTCGGGCTGGACTGATAACACAACGGCGAACCCCGGAACGACAACAGAATAATGATTTGCGCATTTTCTCCCTGTGCAGAGAAGGAGCTGCCAAGCAGCTAGCCGATACCCAGTCCCAATATAGGGCTGATGTAATAGCGTTATAGGAGATGCGTTGGACAGGGACCGGTTTCCTGAAGACCCCCCATATATTATAGCGGCAGTTCCAGTAAACCATGTGCTCGGAGTAGGTTTCTTAATCAGTCCAAAAATTAAACCTGCTGTTCTTGGCTTTCAAAACATATGTGATGAAATCCAGATGTGGTTGTTGCCAGTCCACTTGGCATTCCCTGTGATGTGCCACCTTATGTGATTGTTGCCAGTCCACTTGGCAATACCTTATTCTTCTTTCTTTCTAGATTAGATTATGGTTAGTCGGAGCAGCTAAATGCCAAAACTCCAGACTAACCAGCTATGGGAGCAGCAATTGCCTGAACTCCACAATGACCTAATCAAGCAGTGTAAATTATGGGAGCAGCGAATTGCTTGGACTCCACAGAATGAAACACGTTAAGCTTGAGTTTGATAGTTCCAACGAACTACGTATTTTTAATTTATATTTCCTTTTTTATACAATTTTTACCTATACTTAGTAGGCCGGTACATATCAATTTACAGTATTTTAGAGAAAATATTACATAGTAGGCAATGATAAAGTGAATAAGTTTACAGTATTTTTAGAGAAAATATTACATAGTAGGCAATGATAAAGTGAATAAGTTTACAGTATTTTTAGAGAAAATATTACATAGTAGGCAATGATAAAGTGAATAAGTTTACAGTATTTTACACCTTACCCCTTTTGAAAAAAAATGAATTGTCTTTAGGAACGGTAGACAATTCGTTTTTTCTTTATTGTTTATATTATGTATAGTCAGAAGTTTTTTTTTTTTTCTTTTTTTTTTAACAATAATGAGTAATATTTTTAAAGTCTACTTATTGTAATATATTGTATTGGTATTGATTAATTAGGTGGTATATTTATATTTATAACAGTATAGGCAATTTCAAAGCAATTTTGTTTATTTTATTTATTTATTTATTCGTCTTAACCTATTTTTGTGAATTTTAGATATTTTATTGTCCTGGTCTTTTATCAGGCAATTTACATTGTCAATTGATATTATGCTATAAGGACCTTCATACAATGGGTCTAGTTTTCGTCTGTTTTCGACGGATAACAAAACTTGATCTCCTATTTTCAATGATAATGGGTTACATTTTGGGTCATTTTGGTTCTTTGTCTTTTTCTTTGCTTTTTCTAGAAGTTGTTTGGCTTTGCTAATGGAATTTTGTAATCTGTATTTTAGTTCATTATTGTACAAATCGTAATTATATATTGGTTCTGGTTTTGTTTTAGAGAGTTCTGAGGGTATATTTACTTTTTTTCCAAACACTAACTCGAATGGTGTGTAACTATGTATGGAATTGGGTGACGTGTTGTAACAGAAAGAGTAGTACTGTACCCAATCATCCCAATCGTCTTTGTTTTCGTTAACGAAACTTCGTAGGTATTCGTTTAGACACTTATGGTTACGTTCTAGAGCTCCTATGGTTTCAGGATGAGCTGGTGTTGCAAATATTTGTTCAATTTTTAGCAATTTACATATCTCTGAGAATACTTGATTTTTGTATTCAGTACCGAGATCTGTTTTTATTTTGTTCATGGGTCCGTAGTTTAATATGAATCCATGGACAATTGCTCTTGCAACAGTGTTCGCTTCCTTGTTTGGAATAGGTATTATTATCACATATTTGCTCAGATCACACTGCATAGTTACAGCGTATTTATTACCTTGGTTGGTTTTGGTAAACGGTCCAACTGTGTCTATTGACATGGTATCGAATACTTTGGTTGGTGTTGTTGTTATCTCTAGTAATTCCCTATTTTGTTTCTGATATTTATTTTTTGTACATGAACTACAGTTTTTAATATAATTAGCGATTGTTTTTTTCATGTTTTTCCATTTGTATATTTCACGTAGTTTTTTATACATTCTACTCTGTCCAATGTGTCCTGCTGTTGGAGTAGAGTGATTATTATGCAATATTTCTATTACTTTCGATTTGTCCGTTATCGTAATTAGTGGTTTGTATATTTGGATATCCATATTTTTCAAAGTATGATTCGCTAGCGTTTTAAATGCGGTTGTATTTAATATAGTGAATAATTCACTTTCGGCCGATAGTTTCAGAGTCTTGGTCTGAAACCTATTGTTTAGATATTTTTCCAACTTTGTGAGTTCCTGCACTAATGCGGGTTCAATTGATTGGTTATTATTTAGATTTATATACCGCTTTATTTGGACTTTATTTTTATGTATTACGTTTATCTCTATATCAGTATTTTTATTTTTATATTGCGCAATATTAAATTTCAGTTCCGGTAAATGCATTACTTCATTAGGTGATAAAACCTCGAAAACGTGCAGTTGATCAGGCTGCATGTTTTTGTTAGTAATGTGGTTTTCTGAAGTATTGTGAATGAGTTTTGATTGATTTGTGTTTTTGGTCATTGCTCTTGTTTGTATTTGCAAGATATTTTTCAGGTTTGTCAGGTCTGTTATATCTAGTTCTATTCTAGATAATGTATCTGGGCCAATGTTCTCTTTACCTTTAATGTACTGTATGTCAAATTGATATTCTTCTAGATCAAGCCTCATCCGTGTTAGTTTCGATGATGGGTTTTTCATCCCAAATAAGTAAATAAGTGGCCTATGATCTGTTCTTACTATAAAATGTCTTCCATAAACATATGGTTTGAAATATATTATTGCCCAATGAATTGCTGTTAGTTCTTTTTCTATGGTAGATTTATTTTTTTCACCTTTAGTGAATGTTTTGCTAGCGAAAGCTATTGGCAATTCAGTTCCATCTATTGTCTGTGATAGTATTGCTCCACATGCATTTTCGGATGCATCTGTGGATATTGTAAACTGTTGTTTAAAATCAGGGTACTGAAGTATGGGTGGGGACATTAATATTGTTTTAAGGATGTCGAATGCAGTGCTACACAGTGGTGTCCATTCGAATTTCACATTTTTACGCAACAATTGATTTAAAGGTAGGGCAATTTCAGCGAAATTTGGGACAAAACGTCTGTAATAATTACAGAATGCGACGAATCGTCTTACTTCGTCTGGGTTTTTTGGTACTGGAAATTGTTTAATGACTTCGAATTTTGAAGGATCAGGTTGTATTCCTTCGGCAGAGATCTGATGTCCAAGATATGTTACTTCTGATTGAAAGAATTTACACTTATCAGGGTTTAACTTTAAATTTTTGGCTCGTAAGCACTGAAATACTGATGTTAGATTTTTTAAGTGATGGTTTTTCGAACATCCAGTGACTATTATGTCGTCAATGTATAAGAAAGCTGTGTCGGGTGATAAACCTGATAATGCTATGGTCATCATTCTCTGAAAGCTATTGGGACTAATATTTAGTCCGAAGGGTAGGCGGGTAAATTGGTAATGTCCCTGGTTTGTAGAAAAAGCTGTGTATTTTCGCGATGATTGTTTTAGAGGTATTTGATGAAATCCAGATAGTAAATCTAAAGTGGAAAAATATTTGGCTCGACCCATTTGGTCAAGAATTTCATCTATTCTGGGAAGTGGGAATTTATCTGCTACCACTTTTTTGTTAAGATTACGAAAATCAACTACCAAACGCCATTTCTTATCTCCTGTTGATGATTTTTTAGGGACTAGTAGTATAGGTGAGTTGAAATGCGATGTTGAGTGCTCAATGATATCGTCGTCCAACATTTGTTTGACTTGACTATTTATTTCTGTTTTGTGGGCTTCAGGTATACGGTAATTTTTTGTGTATACCGCTGAGTTATCACTCAACTGGATATGTTGGCTATAAAAGTTGTTGGTGGTTAATGGCTCATTTTCCATATTAAAAATATCCGCGAATTCTCGGCATAGTGTTTTAAGGTCTTTTATTGCATATTCTGGTACGTGTTCTACGTTCAATGTATTTAACAATTTTTGCATTCTTTGTGTGTTATGCAGTTTATCGGTATTGTTGTATACAGAATAATCCGAAAGGTGTTCCCATTGAGGGTTGAGGTTTTTGATTTTTACTGTACTTGAAGTGGTGTTTAGGATTTTAACTAGTGGGTTTTGAGGAGAAATAATTGATCCTGCTAAGAATATTCCGGGTTGTATTTCTTGTCCGGGTATAACTATGTCGTTTGAGAATTGATTGTTTAGTTTGCGTATTACTTCGCATCTGGGCGGGATTAAGATTGTGTTCCGTGTAGGACCATCTAGAATTGGAATTTCATGAAGAATATTATTGATATTAATTGTCAATATCCAGATGTCATAGTCGATTATTGCCCTATGTTTAGTAAGGAAGTCTAAACCTAGAATTGCATCTGCGTCTAGTGGAAAGTCATTAGCAACTATTTGGAATGTGTGCTCAATTGAAAGAGTACTATCGAATTTTATATGGGTTTTTGTTGCACCAATTGATTCTTTTTGTACCCCAGTAATGCCCTGTATTGTGCATGTGTTATTTGGATAGTATATTTGATTATTGTCAATTTTTCCCCGTTTAAGTATAGAAATGTCAGCTCCTGTGTCTATTATAAAGGTACATGTTGTGTTGCACATGTCAACGAAAGCTCGTACAAAGCTTGTGAGCGATGGATTTATAGTATGGAATGTGACCTTTCTTATTGATTTCCCCCCAACCGATTTTGGTTGGTTTCTAGCACCGACTGAGGGGGTTGGGATTCCCCCGAACTCAAATGGTTTATATTTTGTCGGTTGTTACTGTTGTTCCAGAAGGGTCTTCGGTAATTGTTGTTATTATTTCTGAACCTGTTATTTTGGTTGCGGTTATAATTTTGGTTTCTATTTGGAGTATTGTTTCTGTTAAAATTTTCATATGAATTTCTATTTGCGGTATTATTAAAACTTTGATTATTACGTCGGTTTTGGTTATTGAAGTTATTATTGTGATTGTTACCTCTTCTGTTTGTTTTGTAATGATAGACATTTTTGGGAATTGGTTTATCGACTGCAATTGCCTTTGCAATTGTGTCGGATAGATTTGTAAGATTACCGGCACGCAAAATTAATGAGGTTTCGCTGTTCGAAACATTTTCCGCTATTGTTTGCATTGCAAATTTTTCGGCTAATTTCTCTGCAGTTTCGCCCTCTGCGACTTTTTCTGATATAAAGGCTCTTGTCAATTGCCTTGACAAGTCCTCTATTTTATTTGTAAAATCAGTTAATTTGGTATTTCCCTGTTTACAACTTTTAAGTTGTGCCAGAACGGCATCAGACGATATTTTTATAGAGAATTTTACTCTCAGTTTATCGGTTAGTTTAGTTATTGTGTTTAATTCCTCGGATACCATGTATTTGGCTTTGCCGGTTATCCGGGTTTTCACAAATTTAAGTAGAATACCTTTGTGTTCTACTGGTGTGAGTTCGTTCAATAGTGAAACTGACTCAATGAAGGATTCTGTTTCCTCTGGGTTTCCGTCAAAGTATTTGACTAAAGCTGTGGCTGTTTTAATGTCGAAAGCCATGTTCCCTAACTGTTGTTTGTCTAATATTGAAAGTATTTCAGCAGATAGTTGCTGTATTTCCTTGCAAACTCCCTTAATTAGAGTTGCTGTTTTAACGTCTGTTCGTATATTTTGTTCAGTCGACTTTGCGTCTATTAGTGTTTGTTCAATTAATTCGCGTTTTTCGCGTATAGTTTTTTCACTGTAAGGACGATTTACACTTTTCCGTAGATTTATTAGTGTATTTTGAAGTTTCTCTTTTAGAGATTCTAATTTGTCCATTTAGAAAAAGCAAAGAATAACATTTTCAGACATCTACTTTTATATTGTTATATTGTCGTGCTTTCAATCATGTGATATAAATACTAACATTATTTGGAACAAACAAAAAAAATCATTTATTATTTATTACTATTACATTTATTAAACTATCATAATTCTAATTTGGAACAAACATTTTTTTTTTATATTATTTTACTGATTAATTTTATTATTTTTTTTTTGCATTTTTTTTAAATAATTTATTTCTTTTTTAACTTTGGTTATTAAATATTTATACTTGTTGGTCTCTTCTGGTGTAGCTGCGATTTCCTCTAACCGTTTATATTTTATGAACTGCCGCTGGAGTTCTCTTCTTCGTCCTCCTTTAGCGCTGACAGATTCGTTATTGGATAGTCGTTTCGTACGTTTCTTATATTCTTCTATCGTAAGGCGTCGAGGTCCCGCAAGTTTATCATCAACCGTAGTTGTCGGTGTTGATTCTGACGGCTTCCAGCGTGGTGGTTGCTCTCCAATTTTATATAGTGTTATGCCTCCATTGTTTTGCTCTGGTTTTTTGAGCAATTGCCAGATTTTCTGGTAAAGCTGGTCGAATTTTTCCCCAATGTCGTTCATTTACACGACCTTGATTTCCAAATTTTCACGATAGTAAGTAGAAACGCTAGTAAGCAGAAGTCTTTAGACTGTTACTTATGTATGAAGTCTTTAGACTGTCACGGTCGCCATGTGATGAAATCCAGATGTGGTTGTTGCCAGTCCACTTGGCATTCCCTGTGATGTGCCACCTTATGTGATTGTTGCCAGTCCACTTGGCAATACCTTATTCTTCTTTCTTTCTAGATTAGATTATGGTTAGTCGGAGCAGCTAAATGCCAAAACTCCAGACTAACCAGCTATGGGAGCAGCAATTGCCTGAACTCCACAATGACCTAATCAAGCAGTGTAAATTATGGGAGCAGCGAATTGCTTGGACTCCACAGAATGAAACACGTTAAGCTTGAGTTTGATAGTTCCAACGAACTACGTATTTTTAATTTATATTTCCTTTTTTATACAATTTTTACCTATACTTAGTAGGCCGGTACATATCAATTTACAGTATTTTAGAGAAAATATTACATAGTAGGCAATGATAAAGTGAATAAGTTTACAGTATTTTTAGAGAAAATATTACATAGTAGGCAATGATAAAGTGAATAAGTTTACAGTATTTTTAGAGAAAATATTACATAGTAGGCAATGATAAAGTGAATAAGTTTACAGTATTTTACACATAAGCGAACGGCTATGCACTCTGCGCTTGCGAGGAAAATTAACACTGTAGCCATCCACAACATAGCCCTCCTGAATACAGCTTATGGTGCCATCACTGCATTGATTCGAGCATTTGCAGAATGATCATCTCCAATTGTAAGGGCTGTTATCAAGAGAAGTTGAAGCTGTTCCCTCTCATTTCCAAATCTCGGACATACGAAGACCAAAAAAGGGGAGGGAGTAAGTTGCTCCCCATTTGGTCCGGTCCGGCATCAAGTTGATGCAGACTTAGGACCCCACAACTCTCAAAAAAAAGAAAAGACTCTTTTATGCTCTACATCAGCCGAAAGGTTAAGATTATTTGCTATCTTACTTTGGTTAGACCGGTGCTAGCCGAATGGTTTCTCCATAAGGATCTTTGAAAGAAAATGTCTGCGTGCTTGCACGGGGCGTAATAGGACTGCTTCGTAAAACTATGAGCATTATGTAACTAATGAGGTGATGTATGCAGCTGCTGCTGTGCCGAGAATCGACACTGTTATCATCAGATTGATATGGAATCATATAGTGCGATATGTTTCACATGGCGAGAACCCATGGGTTTCGCAGCTGTTCTACCCAAATGATGGGTATTTCGAGAAAACTCCCACGACAGGCTTCATTCCTCCCGAAGCGTTCGTGTATCTTGACACTAAGTAAGTACCCCGCCAAATACTGCCCAATAGTCGTCACTTACCACAAAAGTCGGACTGGAAAGTGTTAATAGCCATTTACTCATTTATGGGGTACAGGACACCCATGCAATCTCTCTTCCAGACAGTTTTTTCCCTATTCCATTTTGAATGTTACTATTTTAGTTGTATTATTACCAGATCTAAAGCTGTGCAGAGATGGGCCAATAGCAGCAAGGCAGCTAAAAGACGAACACAAATATCCAGGACGAACGGGGAGACTCAGACCGTTCAACGAACTCAGTCATTACCACCAATGTAACCTAAGAATTTCATGAGATAGGAAGGCAACGTGGCTTTGGTCATATCTACTGTTGACTATATTGAATTATTCTTTTAGATTGACCAACACCCGAGTTTTTAACAATTGGCGCCCAACGCGGGTCTTAACTGAAGGTTGTTAGTTTGAACCCCATGTTGGGCGACAATTTTTAAAAGGGCTGTTCTTACCCAGTTATGGATGGTCGTCTTGCCGCCTTGAGATTAATATAAAAAGGGAACAACTGACACCGATCTTAAGAGGAAATGCTTGAATTATCTCACCTAGAATGGAAGATAAAGCAACAATTTTGAACAAATCGACAGCCATAGTGGTAGTGTGCTGAGAAAAAAACCAAAGAGAATTGCTTTATTATTTTTTTTTATTTCTGATGTTTTGGCTTCTTCCAGATTAGATTTGAATAATATTTTTTGTTGAGGATGCTGAGAGTCCTAAGTCCGCACCCACTTAGTGACGAACTGAACCACTTGGGGAGCAACTTACTCCCGCTGCTCCCAGGGCAGATGTGAGGTAGCGTCTGATGAGTTGCCTCTGCCCGGGACGAAACCGTCAGTCAACTTTTTGCCTAGATTTTAATGTTAGAAGGACAACAGCTGACGTGCCACCACACCGTGATTGCGGCTTACGTATATGTCAGATTTCGGCAGATCTGAAATCACTATACTCACTGTTACCACCAAGAATTCGCCTCCAAATTCTGTGGAAGCAAACGACAGGAGATCTGCATAGGGTTACGTACAGAATTGAAAAGTTTCTTCGGAGTAGTCTTTTTTGGAGTAGGATAGATGAACGTGTTTACGCACGACCGTTGGACTCCCGCAACGGTACGCCGTGAGATTACTAATTAGACACCTCCCTGTCATCAGGAAGCTAACATAGAACCGTCTGATATACTACTTCGGGTTAGCCCCCCCTCTTCAAGTCAGGGAATTCCTTTATACAACGGTAGGGGTGAAGAGGAAGGGAGTTGCTAATTCAGTAAACCTCTTGCTATACGATCCCTCCACCGGTCAAGCCCAATTTTCTTCGCAACAAGAAGAACCCCAAAATAACACGCAACACGAATTCATCTGGCAGTGCCACTTAGCACCTCTCCGGCAATGTTGTCTCGAGAGAGCTCCTCTGTGTCTGCAAAAAGCTGCTTAGGACCTTTCATAATAGAAAAAGGTGTGTTTGACGGCGTGCGCCATTGTAGAACACAAAATCGGGAGATCTTGACTTCGAAATCTTGCGCAAGCAAGACTGAAAACCTCTATAACCAGAGGTTTTACAAAAGTAATTCCTTCCTATTAAAAAAAAAAGTTTTTGAGTTTACCATAGACTTATTTTGCTTTTTGAAAAACAGTATTTTACCTCAAAGCAAGTAAAGGTAATAAACTGATAATACTAGACCGAACAGCTAAGGACAAATCCTCTACCAGAGTCGAGTAGAAGAGTATAGAAAGCACTAAGGGAAGAACATAGCCGCATTACGCATGTCTAATCCTTCTTTGCTTAGGTTCAGAATACAACCCAAGGTAAATAAAAATGGTAAGGAAACACGGAAGATTATCGCGCAAGAAGTAAACGCTATCAGTGATTACCATAGCAAACATGCGTAAAAAAACAACTTCGAGAAGGGCAAGGATGCTAATATTAGGCAAGTTGAAATTCTAGATTCGTTTGATGTAAGACAACTTTCTCCCAGTGTCCCCAGTGTACCCAGTGTAGTGTGTGGGCCTGTTTGCCAAACAATCTCGAAACGTGGCTTAACAAACACCGCACCTCAACCAACGAAAGGAAGGAGAATCGCCAATATACAAAGCTAGCGTCAATATATATGAGTGAAAACTATATCACCTTGCGGAATGAATATAACAAAACCACCCCAGGCACGGCAATGGGTAACCCACTTTTTCCCTCTACTAAGCTAAATATATGGCAGGTCTAGAGGAACTAATGGAACTGCGTGGGATAATGTCCAAGTTTTGGGTTAGATATGTTGAAGAGGTGCTAGCCATTGTGGACAAACCGCTGTTGCTAGAAAAAATCAATCAGCTCCATAAAAATATTGTATTCACCATGGAGACTAAACAAATGGGATAAATAGCATTCCTGGACGTCAAAATAATTAGAAACGGGGAAGACTTCAAGTTCGATATATTCAGGAAGCCCACAACCAGCCAACGAGTCATTCCAAGCAGCTCTTCCCATTCATACCAGCATAAATTCGCGGTTTTCGACAACATGGTACATAGAATGCTAAACATCCCCTTAACCAGATCGAGATATATCAAAGAACTGCCTTATATACATAAGAGACATCGCGAAAAAGAACGGATACAGCACTGACATTATAGACGCTATCTGTAGCTGTCAAACTATTATAATAAGACGGCCTCCAAATTTGGCAGGTACACTGCTTGAATACAATTAGATTTCCCTCAAGGATTGAACTTTTGAATTCGTAACTCGTCCATTGAAGACATCGTCGATTACGACGCGAAGTCGGGAATGCTTTCATTGCAGACGAGGCTGGCATAGTCGCTGAAAAGCGTTAACCCTAAATACAAAATCCAGACAAAGTTTTCTCTTCTCCCCTTCGGCCACCACCTTGTCGTGATGGGGGAGCTCAAGTTGGAAACAAAGGACTGTAACTCTCCAAGTAGTAAGAAGTCACAGATATCGAATCCACCCGCGAATTTGAAAAATCATGTCCTGGCCGAGGTACGTATTTTGAAGGCCTCACCAAATTCATGTTCCCCCATGGAGAAATTTCTCCACTTCAGTGGGAAACCTATACCCGGTGTCTACGGCGCGGTCAGCGAGAAAGGATAGTTCAGTAACTCCGTTAATGAGAGGAACTAGAAACCGAACCTACGGCCAGCCTCTTGGTGACACTGTTGCCTCACTC
The DNA here is from genome assembly GCF_905115235.1 of Hermetia illucens. Taxonomy (NCBI): domain Eukaryota; kingdom Metazoa; phylum Arthropoda; class Insecta; order Diptera; family Stratiomyidae; genus Hermetia; species Hermetia illucens. Next base: position 172,088,132 of record NC_051850.1, read on the forward strand.
TTGCAAAATACGGGAAAAGGAAATTTTAGCCGCAAAGAAGAAAGGACTACAGGCTTGTCGGTCAGAACTTTTCCTCCGCCTGGTCTAACGCCGGTATCCGGAAACAGATCCATGCAGCCGGACACTGTGAACCTAGGAGGGCTCCCAGCCGACCACAACGGAAGATACAGCGAAAGAAAGCGAAGTTTCTTGGGAATGAGGACATGAACGTTGCTACACCACCAAGTTTTGCGATATCCAGAAAAATTGGACGCAAGAAAACGAAGCTTTCGGCGGAAGTTGAGGACAAGCTGGTAATCCCGGTGAGATCCACACTGAATGCAGCAGACTTTTCAGTTCGCGGTGGTTTTCATATTAGACTGCACTTATGGCTGCAAACATAAGAGTTAATTAAATTAACCTGCAGTATGCCAAAGCTTCTTCCAATCTACTGGCGGCAAGGCTGGCAAAGTTGGAAGACTGTCCTTATATATTTCTGGTTCAAGAGCCATGGGTTCGTTTTAACAGAATCTGTGTTTTGGATCAGTCAAGGGGACTAGGATCTTCTTCAATGAAAAATCCTCGCGATCGAGGCCCTGCGTTCTGATGTCAAAATTGTTATAGGCAACCAAGCTGAGACAATTCTGTTCCCAGGACCTTGTTGCGGTCGTTTTACAATACCAGTTTAATGGTAATAGGAGAAACGTCATAGTTAACCACGCTTGCTTATCCTATGATTTTTTGTGTCCCCCGCCGACGCAAGAACTAAGGGATCCGGTAGAGTATGCAGAATCAAATGGTCTTGAACTTTGCTCTGCTCAGCATATTTGTTGGGACAGTAGCAAATGCAGTCCTAGAGAAGAGGAGCTGTTTGATTTTATCACTTCAGCTGGTCTGATGACCGTGAATGCCACCAGAGAGCATGGTGTTGACGAAACTTTAACAAAGTGGATCTACATTGCCGTGTGCTGAAGTTGATGGCTACCTAACAGCGGAAGTGACGAAAGGCTGCCCTGAAGGAGGTGCGCTATCGCCACTTCTGTGGAGTATGATCATCAATTCAAAATCTGCCAATACACATTCAAGCTTAAGCATGATGACATGGCTGTGCTTACTGTGGGTCGAGATCTCGGAATGGTGTGTAGAAATACACAACGCTGATTTGATTTGATTGACAGTTGGTACCTCAGGCATGGACTTTCTTTAAATCCAAATAAAACCACAATGGTATTATTTACAAAAAGGAGGATACTGAATGATCTTTGCCATCCAGAGATGAGGGGTACATCCCTTCAACTCTCCAAAGAAGTGAAATATCTTGGAGTTATTCTAGACAAGAAGATTCTTTGGATTAAACATGTAGAGATAAAGCTCAAACGAGCTCTCACAGCTTATGGACTGTGTAGGCGGACCATTGCCTCGACATGTGGACTTAGGTTACAGGTAGTAATGTGGATATATGTTGCTATCATTCGCATCCGTGGTGTGGTCAGTTAAGATGCAATAAAAGAGTTTCCGCTGTAGGCTCGCCACACTGCAAAGAACTGCATGCCTGGGTATGACCGGTGCCATGAGCACGACATCCGGTGTAGCTCTGAATGCAATACTCAATTTCACAATTCCTTCTAATTCTCGGATCCCCATACATCTGTTTGGTAGAAGATATGATGTTATCTACAAACTGGGACGGACCAGAAGAATATGTGTGAGGATATACTGACATCTTCTACACCGATGTCTCAACAACAGAACAGGGTTCTGGAGCAAGAATCTACCTCTCGAATAAAAACGAGAAGTGGGATTTTCCCTTAGGATAATACACAACGATCTTTCAAGCTGAAGTGTATGCGATCCTAAAGGTGGTAACCTGGATTGTTGACGTGCGGTTGAAAAGCAGGCGCATCGCAATCTGTAGCGATAGTCAGGCGGCATTGAAGGCGTTGGGTAGTACTTTGATCACTTCAAAAATCGCTCAGGAATGTCGAAACCGATTGAACACTGTTTCTAGATTCAATACGGTGGATTTACTCTGGGTACCTGGTCACTGTGGTGTAGAGGGAAATGAAATCTTGATGCCTTAGCAAAAGAGGCTTCAACTTGTCCCATGCCCGGACCGGAACCAGTAACTGGGCTGTCAGTATCATTGGCTGATGTTGCTATCAAAAACTGGGAACAAGTTTCTCATAATGATTGGTGGCTGAGCTTTAATGCTGCTAGACCTACCAAATTTTTCCTGTCAGAACCAAACAAACACACTGCACAGTTGGTCCCTTCGAAAAGCAGGAAGACTTGCAGAAGTATTGTGGGCATTCTGTCTGGCCATAATTCACTAGCTGGGCATATGTTCAGAATAGGAATTCTCCAAGATGATACGTGTCCATTCTGTAATGATGAAGCGGAATCCACGGAACATTTCCTATGTGAGTGCCCCGCCAATGGACGCATCAGACATCAGTTTTTTGGTGCTGATATGCTTCAACTGCAGCGGGTAACATCACATCCACTAACGGAAATCCTGCGATACATAAACGAATCCTGAGTATTCGGTTAGACAGGGGAATCGAGTAAAATGGACGACTAAGGTCTAGTGCTCAGAGGCTTTGCCTCTCTCCCATCTCAAACACATCCACACACACAAGGCACTAAAAAGTTTAATGGAAATTCCACTATAGCTAGCCTGTCTAATTTATCACATAATAATAGTAATAATAACTCCGCCGAAGCTGGTCCCAAGCCCGGTTGAGGAAAGGAGGAGGGATGGATAGCTTCGGTCTGAATGGCTGTACGCCACCGCAGCGTCTCAGGGGGTAGGTGAGGAAAGTGCAGGAACTTTGCAGTCTTGCAGATTACTCACTAAGGAAGCTATCTCAACACCTGGCAGCTTGGGATAAAATGCACCACCAAAAATGAGAAGAAGGGGAAAATTAAGGTCCGGTACCGATAACCTGCGGGAGTCGTCTGACTTGGTGACTGGGTCGGGATCTCGTAATGGACAGTACGGCGCCGAAACCGCTAGTCGTGGGGCGGTTCGACGTCTAGGCGCCACGACGACCAGGAGCACAGCTCCGCCTGCTGCAGCTGTTTCTCCACAATCTGTGGTGACCACTACGCGTTCGGTTCGCGTAGGCAGCGGATGAAATGGACTGAAGAAATGAACCTCTTCATCATCCGCTCCTACTACGAAATAACGGCGGGGGCGGGCACAACATCTTACCGCCCCTTGTTGCACCAGAGATTCGTCGAGCGTTTCCCGCAATTCGCGCACGTGACTGTGCAGCGAGTCGCAGACCAGTACCGCTTTATTACTCGCAGCGACACAACCCCGGCCATCATCACTTCGACTTGAAGTCATCGGGGAAACTGGTGACTGAGAGTTGATGGGGGCAGAGGCGGCGGCATCAACAACACCACGCCGGACTGCTGGTAACAGTTTCAGTACTCGCCGAAGCACTCTTCTCCACCGTCCAGCTGAGGTTTCCGCTGAAGTTCGGGATGAATTCCAAAGAGCGTGTATGGAATTCTCGGATATGGATCCTTTGCATAGACCAGGTATTCCCAGGCTCTATGCATCTCCAGCAACTCCGGGGATTCTATCTCTAATCAATGATTAGATTGCATCTCGACTGTGTGCTGATATGTCGCTGCTGCAACTACAATCACTTGTGTATTGTGGTGCAGTTGCGGCTATCAGATTGCACGGTCAGAAGATTCGCTTTCGTGTTATTGGTTTGAGTGACAAAAGAGATCCACCTTGGAAAATTCGTCTGGAACGTCGGCGGGAATCACTAAGCCAGGACATTGCTAGACTGATTCAGATCAGCACTGGCAATGCCAGCCGACGGGTGAGAAATAAAGTGCAGAGGGTTTACCGGAACTATGCCATCCCCTGTGAGACACCCGTTGATGAAATTCTGGACACACTAAAACAGAAACTTTCTGTCATATGTAGTCGGTTATGACGGTATGGCGAAAGTTATTCCAGACGTGTCCAGAATGCAACATACGCGAGGAACCAGCGGAGCTTTTTCAGATCTCTCAACGAATCCCAACAGAGCGCCCAGACAATACAGTTCTCGGTGACGGAAGCGAAAGAGTATTGGGGTGGACTTTGGGGGTTACCTGCCCAGCATGCTGAGCATGCTGAGTGGATCACCGCCGAAGGCACCCGCCATACCAATACACCTGGCATGAAGTTTGCGGATGTTACCGAAGAGGAAGTTCGACGAGCCATAAACAGCTCGAAGAACTGGAGGGGCCCAGGTCTGGATCGGGTGCAGAATTTCTGGTATAAGAAATTTACCAGCATACACAACACAGTCGGTTGGCACGCAGTGTAAATGAGGTCAAGAGTCGACCGGAGGAATTTCCACTTTCCTCACTGCGGGCATTACCTACCTTATCCCTAAGAAGGACAAGGTGCAGGACCCCGCAGACACAAGACCAACCACTTGCTTACCAGCTCTCTACAAATTCATCACGTCCATTATTAGTGGAAGGTTCAATGCGCACCTCGAGACCAACCACATTCTATCCGTGGAGCAGAAGGGCTGCCGAGTTGGGTCAAGGGGTAGCAAAGAGCAACTCATTATCGACTCGGTAGTTGTAGGACAAGCAACTAGAGGCCAAAGAAACTTCTTCAGTTGCTATATCGATTATGCCAAGGCTTTTGATAGCGTTCCGCATACCTGGCTAATCGACATCCTACATCTGTATCGCATTGATCCGAAACTAATAAAGTTTTTGGCGACAGTGATGGAAGGGTGGCATACCACCTTATCGGTGCGTACATCTGAGGGTGCTAATACCTCAGAGCCCATCCGTATACGGCGGGTCATCTTCCAGGGGGATTCATTGAGTCCTCTTTGGTTTTGTATGGCACTGAATCCCCTTTCATGGCTACTGAATGATGCTAGAGGGCATGGTTTTGCAATAAAATATGGCCTACGTGCTAAGTGCGAACTGACACACTTGATGTACCTAGATGACATCAAGCTGTATGCTGGTACTGACAACCATCTTAGAAGTCTGTTGCGAATAATAGACATGTTCAGCCGTGATATTCGGATGGAGTTTGGATTAGACAAGTGTCGAATCCAAGCCTTCCGCAAAGGTCATCACGAGCCGCATGCCGGACATAGCATTGGTGACCTCCACATCGAAGCTATGACCGAGACAGACTTCTACAAATACCTAGGAATTCTGCAAGGAACCCATGCTCGAGTTGGTGATCTGAAGGAAGCTCTGCTGTCCGAATTCCTGTGACGTGTAAAGCTGGTGCTGAAATCGCATCTCTTGGGGAAGAATAAAGTAAGCGCGTTGAATGTATTCGCTATCCCTTCACTGGCTTATGCATTCGGAATATTGCCGTGGACGAAGACAGACCTGGAAAACGTCCAGCGGCGGATACGGACAACAATGTCCAAATTCCGAATGCATCACCCAAAGTCTGCCGTGGAGCGGATGAACCTGCCTCGTGACATCGGAGGTAGGGGCGTGGTTGACGTGGCGGCACAACATCATCATCATCAAGTCGACTCGCTGCGCGCTTATTTTTACAGTAAAGAGCAGGCGAGCCCCTTGCATGCGGCTGTCTATAAGACAGACTTTGGACTGACTCCACTTAACTTGAAGGATCGATCTTTCAATCCTCTGAGTGGGGTGAACTCGGACCAAGAGCGGATCGATGAATGGAAGTCGAAGGCAATGCACGGTAAACACGTGAATTGTCTTTGGCAGCCATTTGTCGAACAGATGGCTGTGTGCTGGGGAGCTCTTTGCTGAGACGGAGGGGTTCATGTGTGCCATTCAGGATGGCGTGGTCGTCACCCGAGCTTATAAAAAGCTGATCATGAAAGAACGGGTGGAGAACAACCAGGGCAGAAACCTTGCATATAAGCATGGGCTGATCACGGGAACATGTCCGGTTTACCGATATGAGCCGTAAGCAGTACTTGATAGTTCTGCTTACAGCATGTATTGGGACCGGCAAGTTCTGACTGATCGCCATACCGCACACAACAAGCCTGACGTACTGTTAGTTAACAAGACGGGTCGCTCCGCGTATATTATTGATGTTGCTATCCCTCATAATAGCAACATCGAACGGAAATACGTGGAGAAGAAGGTGAACTATGAGCCACTGGCTCGGGAAATCAAACAAATTTGGCGTCTCGAGCGGGTGGTTGTAGTTCCCATAATATTGTCAGCTACAGGTATTGTACCTAAATCCCTCACGGCTTCCCTTGATGTACTGGGACTTTCGCACAGTCTGGTCCAAACCATGCAGAAGTACACTATTCTGCATACATGCTCGATGTTGTGGGGAGTACTCGACGGTTTCTCCCACTGACCTACCACCGGCCACCACCACCAGTGCCCCTTTAGTTTTTAAATAGGTAGGATCGTCCGAGTCTCAATGCTTGGCACTTAGTGCTAGTATTAGGTATAATCCAGCATCTGCCGAGGTTGTGATAACTCGGAAATAATAATAATAATAATCGTTGGCGCAACAATCCATGTTGGATCAGGGCCTTGAAGTGTGTTAGAGCACTTCATTCAAGACCGTAATGGTACACTAGAAGGCAATGTGGTCAGCATTGCGCTCACCCGAGATTATTACCCTGATTTGACTCAGGTATTCATTCACAGCTGAGTTGACTGGTATTCGACGTCAAATCACGATACAAATTCCACTGTCACCAGTGAGATTTGAACCGCGACCTTCCGTACGATAGCCTTGCGCTCTAACCACTCAGCTATCCGGACACATCACATAATGTCAGTATTATATTAAAGTAAATAGTTTGACAGAAGCTGTACTAAGGCCCATATATAAGATGAGCGACTTTATACAAAGGGTCTAAAATATCGCTCAAGTAAATTTCACTAATTAAGCAATACCAAAATTATTAACTGTGTCTGCTCAAGATACAGCGGCATTCTATTAGCAATTACTAAAAAGTTCTAATCAGCGGCTGAAGTAAAAAGCGTCCTCGTCCGATCACCCTAGTTAAGCGCTATGGAAGATGGCTAGTATTCAGATGGGGGACAAGATGAAAATATTTTATTTTTTTTCAGTTTTTCTTTCTTGTTTATTTATTACTTTATTACTCTAAAATAGTAAAATGCATAAATTATTGTATAGTAATAAATACAGGAGGCTTTTCCACTGATTTTTTGCATCTACTTTGATTGAGGACTTCTGGATAATGTTTAGCTCGTGTTGTGAAGGCATACACTAACGGAAGCGGTTTATGAAATCCATTATTCCTTAGAACAAGTTCGTTGTGTAAATGGCACTGGAAAATAACGTTAAACTAAATTTTTGGCAAAGACTCGTATACCTAAAATCCTTTTACAACTGAATCTTAAGTTTTTGGCTTAGAAGTCACGTAAGTTCACTTTAACCACTAAATATATATTGAAATCTAACCTGTGGCCCGAAACAGGTACCCAATCCTCCAGACTTTTTCATATATTACATACGGATGCATAAATGTGTCTGACCTCCAAAAATCAAAACAACAACTAATTAACCAACAATTAAGAACAATATTCCCTTAGCTGCTTCCTGTCTACAGTTTTTCTATGTCGATATCCAAGCATCCCATGTGTAAACATACGGTAAGGGCGCGTGCACTTTTTTTTCAAATTTGCTCATGGTGAAGGACACAGGAAACACATTATCGTGCACGGAAAATGCCTCCTACCCAGTGCTAGTCTCCCGCCGAAAACATCCTCGCCAGTGCAAGTGTACCTGAATAAATCGGTCCTATCCAACGCAGCATCAGGAGTTATAACACTAACAACAAACATGGCTTCCGCATTTCGGACAAGTTACCACACCCAACAAATACAAAGACGTCCTTTTGCACGAGTATTCGCATTATATACGTATAGTTTTCAGACATGCTTTCCAAACCATGCGAGAGACTGTACCGCGCCACTGAGGGCTCGAAGTGAAAAAGGGAATGGAAGGACGAATGTCCTTGCTTTTAGTTCAAACACATTTAAGGGCATTGATCTTTGGGATGGCCCTTTTGAAACCAAAACATTGCAGCGGTAACTGTATGTATGCGTTCAATATACAGACATTTGATAGAGAAATCAAGGAGGGTAGCAGGAACGATAGGAATTGAGTTTTGTTGCCTTCGTTTCCCATTCGGAGTCAACTCAAATACACTCGGAAATAGAAATGGATAAAATAAAACCTACGCAGACAGGAGCGGTAGACACAGCGGCTGTCCCTTCGATACCCTTGCGGAAAAGTTTCTGCTGAGTGCTGTGTACCGTGCAGTCATCCCCTTCGACATTTCTATACGCTCCTTCTTGACAGACGACTTTTATGAGTACCCTGTTTGAACGTCTCACCACCGACCGAAAAAGGAACTCCTGACAATGGAACACAGCTTACCCTGTAGTGTAAACTGTAGGGCAGTTTAGGGTTGTTGGACATATAGGCAGAAAAGAACCTTCAAATCAAGTGAGTTCCCCGATTCCTACACCATTAATGCTTGAGGCACGAGAAAGTGGGATTGCTCTGTTGCAGGACTGAAAGATTCTGCATCGTAGGATCTTTGGAAACATAGAGGATGGGGGGATCTAAGCTTGGCGGGATCTGATTTCATTCTTTTCCTGACTGTAAGGATGTTGCCATTCTATGTATTTGCCTTTGAGGCTTAGACATAGCAATTGGTTTGTTGCAATCTCATTTCGAGGGAGTATTAAAGATGGATATGGATGATGTCCTTCAACATATTGGCATAAAGGACTCGCATGTGTTCATACCCGCCGAAAATCTAAATGGGATAGTTATCATCATTATTGGTCCGGGGGTTATTGAACTCAACATTTTATGTAGGGAGGAAGTTCAATTTGAAAGGATGTTTTCTAGGAAGACGCAGTTCTGATGATGCAGGAGATTTTAGAAGATATCAGGGGTGACATCCAGAGCTGATTAAAATGCAGCTTCATTCGCTGACTATTTCGTCGTATATAATTGCCGCAAAGTAATATCGCTCTGCCTTTTTCTCATACTACATTCATATCAATAGATGTAAAGTGATACAATGGTGTTTCCGTTAATTCAAATTATCCTTCCCCAATTATTTACAAATATCCTATGTATGAACTCAATGTCTCCTTTGTATAACGCTTTTGTCCACTTTCCAGACAGATAAATTGCCACATTGTTCCCGTCACTTTTGCATATCAACCCTTACCTGTCCTTGCACATATCCAGGACATTGCCACGGAACAGGACAAGCTCTGTTTGATTTTAAGTTGATCAACCCTTGCGAATTTTGCATTGTTTGCGATTTACCGGTTATTACACTCAACCGACTAGGTCTGGTTGGCTTCGAGCCCCGTTGATAGACATCAGGGTCGCATGGATTCCATCTAGACAGGGGGATCTGTGTGCGTGTCGCGTATTCAGAACAAGTTCACTCTCTGTACTACGTTTTTGACGCGCTAAAATTATACCAGCCACAGCCGCAGAGAATGCGTGCCATGAATGGATTTTCAGTTTCAGACGATACGTTTTGCAAATACGACGGGAAGCGTGCAGCAAAAAAACCCCAAGAATTTGCGCAGACGGCGCATTATAGAAGACGTGCCATTTTGGTTGTAGAATTCTTACTATACAACAGTCTTAGCAGGAAGAGTTTATCCATGCGCGAATTGTTAATTCAATTTGGGTTGTTCCATGCTTCTATTGCCGAGGCAAGTGCTACCGATGTTAGAATGCACTCGCAGAATTGCACTTACCCTAGGATGCAGGAAAAGGACATAAGGGGAACATCAAGCAGTATAGCTCTAAGGACCTGCTCATATCATATCTATTTACTTAGATCGATCGCTAGCCATTTTTTCGCGGGGATACGCTGTGCTGAACTCCGTGTTTGTACAACTGGAGCTCATAAATAAATACTCGCGAATAAAGTATCAGATATCCGAAAACGACGTATCTCTGCCCACAATTTCATCAGATTTTCAGGGCCGCATATCTATCATTTTACATTAGTGTACGAACATTAAGAGGTAACATATTCAGGGGCTGTTGACCGTGAAATTCGTCCCCTTGGATTTCAACGGAACATAACGTCTCGCGAATTTACGATTTGGTCAGATTAGCACAATAATGAATAATAGCTAGTCTAGTCTTGTGGCAATAATAAGTGGGACGCTGGTCCCTCCGCTCCAGACGGTAGAAAAAAAAACGCCACGGATATGAGTCAAGTTTCGCAGAACTACATGATTCAGGCTTCAGAACGAGGGTTAAGCTCGCTGCTTCTTGCCTGTAATTTGGTTTTCAGAAAGGGTGGACGACATCTCATGCGGAATTTGGATATTGAAAAAAACTAGGGTGCAATATACTGGATATGTACATAGGTATGTGCCTCAGACGACAGGCAAGACGCAAACTAGTAATTAAATTATTCACAATTCCTAGTATCAAAGTTAGTGCGAAGTTCAGGAGGGGCGAATATTAATTGACCTGCACCCTAGAAAAATGGAATTTTTCTGGTCTGTGGCCGTTATAACGAGATTTTAACGAAAGACAAGGCAGGGAATGATACCGAAGAGGTTTGGGTTGCAAATTCGTTTCTCTGGACATTTAACAGCCACCGTTACGAAATGGAAAATGAGTAATGGCATGAATATTCTTGGAATTCGCCACGTGATGTATATCAGAGTTGTAAATTCGCTGCCATCGTTAGGACTTTTTCTCCTGTGGTTTGATACCATATGGACGTTGTAAAGAAAAAATCCTTGCAGGAGGACATCATTTTTTTACCTTTCTCGCACAAATTGCTGCAAAATTCTTGTGCGTAACATACCAAACACACCTGAGCCTTGCAAATAGGATGTTATCGATGCAGCCGAAATCGGGACATACTTCTAGATAATTTTGTAACTTCATCATTCATCATCATCATCAACGGCGCAACAACCGGTATCCGGTCTAGGCCTGCCTTAATAAGGAACTCCAGACATCCCGGTTTTGCGCCGAGGTCCACCAATTCGATATCCCTAAATCTGTCTGGCGTCCTGACCTTCGCCATCGCTCCATCTTAGGCAGGGTCTGCCTCGTCTTCTTTTTCTACCATTGATATTGCCCTTATGGACTTTCCGGTTGGGATCATCCTCATCCATACGGATTAAGTGACCCGCCCACCGTAACCTATTGAGCCGGATTTTATCCACAACCGGACGGTCATGGTATCGCTCATAGATTTCGTCAATGTGTAGGCTACGGAATCGTCCATCCTCATGTAGGGGGCCAAAAATTCTTCGGAGGATTCTTCTCTCGAACGCGGCCAAGAGTTCGCAATTTTTCTTGCTAAGAACCCAAGTTTCCGAGGAATACATGAGGACTGGCAAGATCATAGCCTTGTACAGTAAGAGCTTTGACCCTATGGTGAGACGTTTCGAGCGGAACAGTCTTTGTAAGCTGAAATAGGTTCTGTTGGCTGACAACAACCGTGCGCGGATTTCATCGTCGTAGCTGTTATCGGTTGTGATTTTCAACCCTAGATAGGAGAAATTATCAACGGTCTCAAAGTTGTATTCCCCTATCCTTATTCTTCTTCGTGTTTGTGTTTGACCAGTGCGGTTTGATGTTGTTGGTTGATTCGTCTTCGGTGCTGACGTTGCCACCATATATTTTGTCTTGCCTTCATTGATGTGCAGCCCAAGATCTCGCGCCGCCTGCTCGATCTGGATGAAGGCAGTTTGTACATCTCGGGTAGTTCTTCCCATGGTGTCGATATCGTCAGCATAGGCCAGTAGTTGGGTGGACTTGAAGAGGATCGTACCTCTTGCATTTACCTCAGCATCACGGATCACTTTCTCGAGGGCCAGGTTAAAGAGGACGCATGATAGCGCATCCCCTTGTCGTAGACCGTTGTTGATGTCGCATAGTCTTGAGAGTGATCCTGCTGCTTTTATCTGGCCTCGCACATTGGTCATGGTGAGCCTAGTCAGTCTTATTAATTTCGTCGGGATACCGAATTCTTTCATGGCCGTGTACAGTTTTACCCGGGCTATGCTATCATAGGCGGCTTTAAAGTCGATGAACAGATGGTGCAACTGTTGTCCATATTCCAACAGTTTTTCCATCGCTTGTCGCAGAGAGAAAATCTGATCTGTTGCTGATTTGCCTGGAGTGAAGCCTCTTTGGTATGGGCCAATGATGTTCTGGGCGTATGGGGCTATCCGGCCTAGCAAGATAGTGGAGAATATCTTATAGATGGTACTCAGCAGCGTGATACCTCTATAATTGCTGCACTGTGTGATATCTCCTTTTTATGTATGAGACAGATTATGCCTCGTTGCCGGCGTTCGTCAGGCATTGATTCGCTGTCCCATACCTTGAGCACAAGTTGATGAACCACTTGGTGTAACTGGTCATCAGCCTTCATCATTTAAGACATTAATTTGATTGGTACGGCAATGAAATTCTCTGACCATTTTACTTGTAATTTTACCGTGACCACATCTTTTTTTAGGGTCAAATCCAAGCAGCATTTATAGCTTTAAAGCCGAGACTCATTTTAGGAGATGAGGGTAAACTTTCCAGAGCTTCAACTTCGTTTTCTACAGAGTTAGATATAATGGCATTTTTCAAGTGAGTCAGAGTACAGCATGCTTGTCAGTGTCACTATGAACCTAGTCGTGGATGATGTTTCGGCCCTTTCTACACAATTTTCAGGAAAGATAGTCCATGTGCGCTGTTAAAGTTAAACATTTGAGATAGTTCTGTATTTATTCCTGGGTTGCCTCGTTTAAAACACGTTTAGGAGCTTTTCGCTGCCTCTAAAACTCGAGTCTTTAGTCTTGGAGAACGATGTACGTCATAGATTTCGTCTTCCGCATGCCATTTCTGGAACTTGGAGTGAACATCGTTGATTTGGTTCTGTAGAGAATCGTGCGGCCACATAGGCTTTTTATGACGAAATTGATGTCCGGCTTCGTCTTCAAAGAGGTTTGAATGGCCCATTATTCTCGACTCACCCGTCTAACAGAATATCTCAGATTAGTTAACGTAACGCAGGAGATCCGTTGTTAGATTTGATGTTACCCGTTGCAACTGCAGCTTATCAGCCCCAAAGGTCTGATGTCTGATGCATAGAAAATGCTCCATGGATTCCCCTTCATCATTACAGGAGTGACACGTATCATCTTAAATAATTCCTATTCTTAACATATGTCCAGCTAGTGAATTATGGTCTATCGATAAACCTTGCGGTATGCACGTGTGGTTCTGACAGGAAAAGTCTGGTGTGTCTAGCAGAATTTAGGCTCTGCCACCTGTCAATATGGGAAGCTTGTTCCCGGTTTATGAAGAGAGCCTTAGCCAATGCTTCTGATACTCAAATTGCTGTTTTCGGTCTTGGCATAGAGATTGAACCCTATTTTGCTAAAGCATCCAATATTTCATTTCCCTCTACTTCACAGTGACTAGGTACCCAGAGAAGTTCCACCGTAGTAAATCTAAAGATAAAGTTCAAACAGTTTCTGCATTCCTGAACGATTTTAGAGGTGATCAAAAGACTACTTAACGCCCTCAATGCAGGCTAGAAATCACTGCAGATTGTGATGCTCCTGCCATTAAACTGCTCGGCAAGCACCCAGTTCGCCGTCCTTAGGATCGCATATACTTCAGCTTGAAAAATCTTTTGCATATTGTTCCAAAGGAAAAGCCCACTTCTCGTTTCGGTTCGAGAGATAGACTCTGGCTCCAAAATACTGTTCTGTTTTTGAGCCATCGGTGTAGAAGACGTCAGTATATCCCGCCAGGCATTCCTCTGGGGCTGGAGGGTAACTTCACATCTTCTACCAAACAGATGAGAGATAAGAATCAGAAGGCATTGTAAGAACTGGCTTCAGTTCTGCCAGTAATTCTTCCAATGTATATCTGTGCCTCCGCGTCTATAAGCTGCCCTCATTGCAATACTTTGAATACATACACCCAGGAGCTGCAAATTGAGTAATGCATTTAGAGCTGCGCAGGATTTTGTATTCATGACACCAGTACTGCCCAAACAGACAGTTGCAGTGCGGCTAGTTTGCGGTGAAAACATTTTATATCACCTTACCACACTATGGATGCATAAACGATCATTTGCCTACTGATAGCAACATACATTACAACATGAGGCCTGAATCCCCATGTCGACGCAAAGGTCCGACACAACTTTACCTCTACATATTTGTTCCAAAGAATTTTTTTATCTAGAGTGATTCCCACATATTTCACTTCTTCGGAGATTTGAAGGGTTGTACACCTCATCTCTGGGCGGCAAAGTCCATCCAGTTTTCTCCTTTTTGTAAATAATACCATTGGGTTTTATCTGGATTTACTACAAGATGGTGCCGATGATTTGATAGACAGTTGGTGCCTCAAGTATGGCACCAACTGTCTATCAAATCATGTGTTGGCAGTTCACATAGTAGTGAGTCGATTAGAATACTCCACAGAAGTGGCGATGGCACACCTCCATGGGGGCAGCCCTGGGTTGTCTCTACTGTTAGGTAGTGATTGACACCCACTTCAGCATACAGCAATCTCTGCGTTAGCATAGCATAGATTCACTTCATTAAAATGTCATCAACACCATGCTCATTTCCAACATGACAAAGTTTTTGGAACTGCACACCGTCAAACGCCCCTTCAATGTTCACGAGTACTCACCCTTCAGAGTTGCATCCTCTATCATTGAAAGCGGAGAATGAAGAGCATACTCACATGACATTCACGCTGGTAAGCATATTGATTTTTACTATGCGGGTGCGAAGTAAGCGCCTTCACAGGAATGTGACGATCAACTAGTGTCTCTTGAAACCTTTCTGTCTGAAGTTTTTTGAATTAGAATAGTCATCTTTCCCATCTTCAGTGTGACGAATACATTAACCTCCTGCAAAGTGGTAGGCGCATAGTCCAAAGCAAGACATACTAGAAACATATTTCTTAGAAGTTACTCTAAGTTCTCTATACCCTCGTTTAGCATCGCTGGGTAGATGCCATTCATGGCAGTTGCTTTGAAGTGTTCAAATGATAGTACAGCAGCTCCGGGTTTGCAGAAACCTCTTCCTCCCATTGCCGGAGCCTGTTCTCCCGGGTGGTGTACTTCCAAGAGAATCTGTATAGAGTCACCTCTGGAGTTCTGAAAATACCATCCGGTTTTCTAAAAGAGTCCAATTTGGCCGACTCATCCCTTTTAAGGACTGCACAGCCTTGAAATTCAGAAGTCGTCTGGTTGATTTCCTGAGTTTTTGCAGTTCCCGGTTCTACCAAGGAAACGTTTTGCCGTTTTGACATCGGGAAATAGGGCAAGCCTCTTAATAGCACTCTAAAAGAGAGCAATTCAGAGTTTTCAATTCATCTTCAGGCGCCAAATGAGTCCTTAGTCGGCTAGGGAGCTGCATTTTATTGCCAAGAAATTCATTGAACTTTCTCAAATTCGTTTTCCTAGGGTTCCGTCTTTGTATTACAGACCGTTTACGCGCAATAGTCAGATTGAATTCTAGGTATCAGTGATCTGTCAGTGAAATTTCGTCTAGCACCCGCCAGTGTGTAATCAACTCTAACATTTTCGAAGTACAGATTATTAGGTCAATTACTTCACTTCTTCTCGGTCGCACGAAGGTAGGAGCGCAATAAAATCAAATAGCTTCTGTCCTCGTGGATTGCATTTGCTACTGCCCCAACAAATACGTTGAGAATTCACATCGCAACGTATTAAGAGTTCGAGACCACTTGATTTTGCATACGCTACCAGATCCCTTAGTTCTTGCGTCGATAGAGATCAGATCATTGGGTAAATAAGCGGAGGCAACTACGATGTTTTTCGTCTCGTCATTAATCTGGTACTGTACGATGATCGTAACTATGCCCTGAATATGCGTCGGTCCTGGCCTTGAAGGGACTGGGAATTGTCCGTTCATGTCATCTTTTGGCGGGTACAGTTTCAGCTGCGCCTATAACCACAGAACGAGTTAATACTGTTACAGTTCACCTTGAAGTGCAGTGGAACCCACTGTCCCAAAGATTGTCGAGGAGTGGGTCGCCCCAAAAGCACTTCACGCAAAACAGTAGAGGAGGAGTGCAGGCGTCTCGGGAAGTCCTGAACACATTTCAACGGGCCGGGTTCTATGGAGCGTAGGTGTGGTCGACGCACTATGCACCACTATGGGGAGAACGGTAACTATATAAGGGGAGTGGATGCAGTGTTAGTTCTTTTAAATTCCTTCCTAAGTTTTCGCCAGAAAATAGTCCGTGTTCGATGTTAAAGTTTAACCTCTAAGTTTCAGCGATTAGAAATTTTCGGAGGCCTTTTGTCGCACCTTGTCTCCGAGATTATTTCTCCTTGTTGTTGGCCATGTCATCTTTGCTCAAGCACTTCATTTACGCTGATGACATCGCGCTGAGGCAGCGTCTGATGAGGTCGCCTCTGTCCTGGCCTGCCCTGTACGTTCAACATAGAAGAGTTGTTCGGATGCCGTTTTCGTGATTTATTATAAAGACTTACTATATTTCTTGTTCTCTGCAGACGAATTCCTTATTGGGGTAGGGACAGGTAATGAGAGCCGTCACCAGTAATTCGTCTCTATACCAATTTGCATTATGATTTCCCAACGAATGGAAGGTCTTGGGTTTTCTTTTTAATTTTTGCTCATATTATTCCTTCATCCGTCTAGGAATAGCTCACCTAGTGCTTTCACTAATGCGCGCTTGGTGCAACCTCTTTTCAAACAAATTTTTAAAGTTGAGATGGTACTTTACCATCTACGAGTCTTACGGGAGAACTGACGTTAAAAATTTGGGAGGGAGAAGTCATCAAATTCGTGTGTTTCTTTTGAGCTTTAGGTTCTACCTTACTTTCTCCTTTAGCTTTACAATATAGATCAATTTTTAAGGTTTTTTTGTAAAAGAAAACCTTATTAAAATCGGTTTACTGTCTGTCTGCGTGCCTGTCTGTCTGTCTGTCCGTCACATGCATTTTTCTCGGAGACATTTATAGCGATTGACATCAAATTTGGTGGAAAGGTGGGGACTGTGAGCGATCACGCATACAGTGAGTTACATCCTTCTACGGAGTTCCCTTACATGCAAAATGGGGGTGTACATAAAGTTAATAATAGTATATTACTATAATTTTTAATGATTGGCTGGAAAAGACCCCTTAAGTTCATCATAGAACCGGGAACTACTAAGTTTGGTGGAAATCGCACTATTAGTAACAACGTTCAGAGATGTCGCTTCTTTGCAAGACTTTGAATGTCAATATCACTCGAAAGCGGATATTCTCACAAGAGCGTGGGACAAATGCACACTCAAATGGCTTTATAAAAGAAAATACAGAAAACCTTTCATACCTGAAGCGTCCTGCTTCCGGTTTCTAGACTTTTTTTATTTCTTGAACTTGAGTTTATTTGATTCCTTTTGTATTTATTAAGAACGTTGGTGTCTTTCTTTGTTTCTTTCTAGCAAATCATGACATGACCTTATTGCCTGAAAGCGTGTTCGAATGAATGCCACACATTACCTTCCCGTTTTGTCCCACCCTTTAGAAAGCATTTGCACCGTATTGGTCGCAGATGATTAGCAAAGCAAGCAAGGTTCAATTTCTCGGCTAAGTCCGTGCCAAAGGGAATATCCAGCGGGTACCTACCAATCAGCTGTACCCTGCAGTTACTCTTCTTCTCAACACCACCTCCCTGGCACCATCTTCCTTTATCTTTTAACGGGATTCTTCATATGGCAAACGCCTGAGCATGAAATTTACGGAACAACGGAACTCTAAACCAAGGGGGCATTTTTTTGATTCAGGCCAAAACATCAGTTCTATCCAATTTCAGCAAAAATATGGACCGGTTATGTCAATATACCTACATGCTATTCAGCCATGTAGTTACAAGTTGGTACTGGCAATATGACCGATCAGTGGGTCAACTAAACTGGAATTCGTTGAAATCTGCACTGCAGGATCGTTTTAGAGTCTGGTTTTGGGGCCCAATGGTCTGATTATGATCTGCAGGATCTAACTCGTCAAAGAATGCAACAACGAGGTGAAATCTTTGATGAGTCCTCTGAAAAAATTCAGAAAATTATGGAAAAGCTGGAAAGTCTGACGCGGGAGTCAGAACTGATTTAACCACTTCAACATGGACGACTTTCGTCCAATCAGAGGACCATTCTTAATTTTCCTCTGCTTTCCGCAGCGCTCTCCCAGCCATTATACAGGATGTATCAACAGGAACTGTTCGATAAAGTGTGAAGGAACTGGGTCTATCTACAGATTATTAGAGACGAACCCCAGTTGGTTGATCCCCTGGTAAAGGTTGTCGGTCCATGTGGCTGCTGAAATTGC
The DNA here is from genome assembly GCF_905115235.1 of Hermetia illucens. Lineage (NCBI taxonomy): Eukaryota > Metazoa > Arthropoda > Insecta > Diptera > Stratiomyidae > Hermetia > Hermetia illucens. Next base: position 172,106,488 of record NC_051850.1, read on the forward strand.
GGTGAAGTTATAATACATCGCATGGAGATGTGGATGCATAAGACTGACAAGCACCAAACATCCTCAGTAACACTTCGATTTACAAATTTGTTATTCTACAAACACCCTCTCAGCCATAATTCAAAAGCATCCTGTATACAATAGGAATAAGTCGGAATGTCCTACTCTTCTGGTTTTTTGAAGTCACCTATTTGAATTGCTGACCAAATTCCATTCCCCCTGAAAATTTAAATTGCTTTCACTGGTTGAATTGTAAAGAGATAATTTCCATTGTAAAAATATGTCACCACTGCAGCCCCCTCGCAACCGCATCATCATCTGGGATAACTTGGTGTCCTGTGCCTATGAATTTGTATAAGGGGGCGCGCCTGTTGTGTGCCATCAGTTTGATCGATGATACTTCAATGCGATGGCATATGAACTGATAATCAAATCTGTAAAAATTCAATATGGAGTGGCCATCTAGCAGACAAGATAAGCTGATCACAGGGGTCGCACCCAAAAGTAAAATACCCGATATTACAATCCTAGGACTAGTTGAAATAAAAGGGCGAACAGGAACCCCACGTTGAGCTGATTAGAATATTCCAAATGGCTCTTTCCGAAAAGGAAGTATTTAAGTACATTTATTCTACCATATTTAAATTAGATCCAATCGAAACTGAAGCCAAGGACAGTGACATTTTGGGATTCAAGTTACAGATTTCAATATCGTCACCAAGTATCGATGTCCAACGTAAGTCTCCCTCGATTGAGCGATTTACATTTTCAGCCAGACATTACTGCCTTCATAACATTACACCCTGAATTTGCCATCCATCGTATTTCGACTGCCTGTCACGTTTTTTTACAAATGCCATGATATGTACCAAAACGCAGAAATAAATGGAAAATTGAGGACTAAGTAAGTAACGTAACGAAAAAAACTGTCACTTATCAGAAAGCGATATCGTGACGATATGGCCCATTTTCGATTTGTTCAAAATACGTTGCTGCCATTCTGTTCACAATGTTTCCTATCTATTAAAGTAGGTCGTTTACGGATTGGATACGGAAAACAGGCGAAGCGCGTGCCATAGAGAATGGATATCAGGACATGGACTCTGATATGGCCTACTTTTTTGTATGATTCAACGAAGGTAGAAGAGAAAAGTGCTATCTTCCGCTCTTATGGACTTATCGAACATCTATAGAAGGGCTTTGTTGCTTTGTAGTTGGGGATGTTATTTTTAGGTAACATTACATTAAATATTGGGGGCATACATACTTAGAAAAGTCTAATTTTGTAGAGAAAAAAAAGATTATACAGAAGTAGGATTACATTGCATTGTTGTGAACAAATGCTCCGGGAAGGCGCCCATCCCTTTGGGTAATGGCTTTTTAGATTGAGTTTTTACTGTTATATACACGAATTCCCTACGCTTTTGGGGAAAAGCCTATTATATCAGAGAACACACGAGCCCCATGAACCCAAACAGTAGTGCTTATGTAGGCTAGAATTAATACACAAGTCTGGCAAAAAGGATTGGGTTGCTGAGTTACGTAGCCAATGAGAAGTTACTCACCGCAACAGATTCACTATAAAATATAATGGTTGTCCCTTTTTTTCTGGATCAAATTAAGATTTTTTGAATTATTAGAAGTAATTTCAGAGGTATTTTGAGTATCTCAAAGACGAGCAGAGGCTAACGAGAACTGGTATGTAAATAGGTTAGTGAGAGGGGCTCAGGAAATATAACATGTTGTTTCCCCCATGCGGGGTCAAGTATTTATTGGAAACTAGCTGACCCGGCAGACTTGGAACTGCCTCAATCGATCTGTCAGCTCGAACGATAATATTATGGCTATCAGATGGCATCCTATCCAATGCTATTTTGAACATGTTTACTAAATTGTTATTCTGATGCAGAAACATTTGTAATTCATGGACAATGGTTCTCTTCACTGTTGGATTGTGAGCACAACGATTATCAACTTCTGCATCTGAATTGCCCATAAAATAAATTTGTAAAAATTGATAATCTGCATCAGGTACTGGTAACAGTGTCCCCAATAAATTTGTCCTTGTATCTGTAATTTTTAAAAATTTGTCGATTAATTATTTTCGATCCATACATTTTAGTACATATTGAATATTATAAAAAAAATATTATATACCAGAACCTTGAAAGTGGGCATGAAATTGTGCTGTATAATATGTGTAGCGCCAAACGATATCATCTGGAAACAGCTTTTATATTTCTGAATGTTAGCTAAGAAGTGCTTAGAATCATTTCCAATCCCAGAAACTAAAGATCGTAAAGGATCTGGTGGTAGGAGCAATTGTGGCAATTTTGCTTTACCTCCAGCACAACATAATCCAGTAGATTCATGAGTGTATTTTAACGCCTTACAATATTTGCAAATTATTTTCATTTCCCTAATTGTTACCGATTTGTCAGCACTATAATCAATTGCCGGATCATAGTACAATGCAACTCGTTCAAGAATCACAGGAGCATTCCGTCTGCGGATTCGATCAATTTCATTATGTCGTGATTGCTGTTGCTGTGTTTGATGTGCACGAACTCGTTGCATTCTAAGCCTATCTATGATACTTCATTATCACTCACTAAATAACGCAATTCTGACAGCAATACGACTATTTTCTTGATGTGTCTCTCTCTGGTCATCAGTGCGGTTAGCACGTGAGGTAGCTCTTCGCACATTTGATTGACTGCGACGACCTAAGTCAGGTCGTCTTCTCCTCGACATCGTAAATTGTAAATAATCAAAGTGAGAAAATTTTTCGCTCACTTAGTAGTAAAGTGTCACAATCGCAAAATATCAAAAAAAAGAGCACATTTACTGAAATGTCACTATCACAAAAGATCGCCAAAGTAAAGAAAGTTCTCGCGCACTCATAGATATCGTAACACAATATCGTAATACTTCTTTCCGTGTTCTAAAGTGCAAGAGGATGGATTGACATATTAGTTGGTTGTCAAATCTAATGTCAAATATTACCGTTGCATTCAGAAATTTAATTTGTAACAAAACTTAATATCTAGTCCAGGTCTAGGTAGTCTAGTTTGGTCTTGAAATATTTATGGAAATTCAGAGAAGGTTTAAACGGTGAGAAACAAAAATACTAAAACCAGAAATTCTATTTTCCAATACATGTTCTGAGCTGTGAAACATAAGTTGTTTTTCGTCTTTTTAGAAATAAAAGATTGTTACTTGGTTTTAATATGAGGTCCGATGAACATAATGAGAGATTGAACTTTATTGAATATCAATAAAGTTCAAATTGACTCTAAATTTTATTTAAAAGAAAACGTTTATATGGGAAGAAGAAAAGTGCTGTTTTTAGGGTTTTACCGGCAATTATTCGAATTTTTCTCACCTTTTAAACCTTCCCTAGACCTCCACGGACATTTTAAAACCAAGATAAAATAAATCCGTTCAGCCGTTCTCGAGTTTTAGCGAGACTAACGAACAGCAATTGATTTTTATATATAAGAGATTTCGTCGAGATTAGGCTCCCACATGGGAGTCTGATGTTCTGCAGTTTCAAGGTGATAAACAGTCAGACTTAAATACTGGCAAACAAATAGGTAGAAAGGCAGATAAACAGGCAAACAGCCGATAACCCGCAGATCAAGGAAGATGAACATTACTCCTATGCCATACATAAAACGTATACACTTTGACATGGAGATATATAATTGTAATACCGGATCAACATGTTCGCCAAACCTCCACAAGCCATTGCAAATCCAAACAAGTGGACAGAATATTTGGTTCGTCATTTGCAGTTAATTTGCAAGTGCTTGCCACTGATCCGATCGGGGTGTTAGGATCGGATGTTAGGATTGGACAAATCAAAGGGAATTTGCTTGTCTGCTCAGAGCACACTACGGGACTTGCAAGAATGTCATTGCAAAAGGGAGAGGGAGGATGTCCTCCCTCTTCAAACCCGATGAAAACTCGCAGTGGCCATCCCTCTCAAAAACTTATAGTCCTGAAATTGCGTTCTTTTATACCATCATGGTAAATTTTTGATTTTGAACACTAACCCGTTAAGGACAGAGGATGAAGAGGGTATACAAGAGAAAGAGGAAGGTCCCCACAATTTGTTCTCGTTGAAAAATTACAGCGGCCATAACCCCTTGGAAAGCTATAGAACCCATTGCATGTCATTACGGTAGAATTTAACTATGAACCCCAATCTCGCAGGAAGGAAGGGAAGGTATGAAAGGAGAAGCTCAGGGTCCTTTCTTTGAAACCCTGTTGAAAAGCCGCGGAGATTACCACTATTAAAAAATTATGATGCTTAAAATGGGGGTATTTTGATATCGTCATGGTAAAGTTTAATTTGCCAGGCCTATCCGCAGAGGGACTATGCAGGAGAAAGAAGAAAAAGGCTCAAGAATTGTGTAGTTGACCAGTAATAGGGATCCGAAAAGGTTTAGCCCTGCGTATCATTAATAGGCTTATTAACGAGGCACTCACCATGGAGTTATAAAAGATATAACGTAAAGATATAAAGAGAATAAGGATAAAAATTCAACCCTTACACCCTTCTCTCTCTCAATTGGCGCTCTGATGTCTGGATGAATCATTTCATTACCAAAATTTTGTTTAAGAATTTGAGGGTGCCCTGAGTCCAACATCCAATTGCTTTCAAAAGGGATCAATTGGAAAGAAAGTTTCTTCCTATATTTCTGATCCACGGACCCCTCTGTTCTGGGCTAAAACCAAAATTTACAAAATAGATGACTTATGGCCTTAAATAAAACCTAAGATAGGCTTGGCCGGCTTAGGTCTGAAATTACTGGGCGGTCTTTGTCATGAATATAATGCATACCCATGGCGTGTTATGAGTATGAACTGCATATAAGGAGGCAAACAACACCTAGTAACCACCTCGGTCACGCTGGTCCCAGCGAAGAGGTGAGACAGCGTCTGGTGAGTTGCCTGCCTGTTTCATCCTTGAAACTCTGCCTGTTTTGTGTTTGAAACATTATATTAGGCCATAATCAAAGGTGCTTTCAGAAAACACGATTATGAAACTGGCTTTAGAACCTGAGAAAAATGATAAATATATTCCAGCCAGAAATGTATACATTTTTTTACCACTAAAAGAATGTGTCTACGACACCATGGCAGGCTCACACCGTTCAAGTCTTTGACCAAAATCAAGTAGCGTAATGAAACTGCCGGAGATGATAATCTCGGCGATATTACTAACGAGAACAGAAGTAAATGCAAGAGAAATATGACATTGAGTTGCTTTCTTCGCCACAGGATCCATAAAAACGCGTGGAACTCAGTAGATGGGATGACGTTTAGTCAAACTGATCACGTCCTCGTAAAGAAACGATCTGCAGTTAGCATCCTTTACTGCAGAGTCAGTTCCGAGAGCGACTACTATTTTACCAGAGCAAGATATTGATGACGGTTAGGAAATGATGGGAATATCATGGTCAATCCCAGCCAAATCGAACAGACGCTGAAACGACCCTGGTGTTGACCTTCAGTTGACTTTACTGAAGAGCACAATGAAGACAGCTGCAAAGAAAACACAAACATCGGATTAAGAAGAAGGAATGATTTGGCGAAGATTACCAGCAAGTCACTTATGAGAAAAACTTATACTTATACTACTTATAAACAGTATCGGGAATGACGAATAATAGCCAAATGAAGTAAGTAGAATTAAGACGTGATGCTGGCAACATTTGCAGAAAGAAGTAACACAAAATTCGCTTATGACTTCATAAAAACGCGCATGCTTCCATTCCAGAATTATGTTTTGCAAGGACGCAAAGAGGAATCTTACTGGAGGCATAGAGTAGCTGACAAATCAATGAGCCCAACCTTTCTAGGAGCCACTCAATTCCACAATACAATCTCCATATATCAAGGGAACATAGGTTGTATAGAAGTCAAGGATGCACTTAACACGCTCATAAATATCAAGCGCTGGATGAAATCCCTGCAGAGCTACTCAAAGTAAGGAGTATGACGATGACGGGCGGCCTGATCTGATCATGCTTCAGGTTAAGGTTACATAACTCCGCAAGTTCTCGCAAGACCTCCAACAAGCCGATAATGTGCAGAGCTGGGCTAGGAGTAACTTCATCCAACTGACGACTATCTGTTTGCTTGTTGACCCTGTTTTAGGGGCAAATTAATCTCGGGAGGATGAACCGGAGCAATAGCCAGGGGATCGTCCTCTATGCACTGCAAAAGGTGCTAATAGGATCCTAAGTTGGAATAACATATTTCGGTGACATCCTATGGAACGCAGTAACTGTGGAGAGCAGGACAGTCGATAACAGGCGTAGTACCGTTGTGCTGACACTAACAACTGGAACCTCCGCGAGCGGCAGTCAAACTTGTTGTTCCCAGTTAGAAATCACTATCGTGGAATTGGGCGAAGCGAGTACCAGCCAAAGTATTTTCATCCCGAAACCGCTCATGTCGACGGTACATCTAAAAGGGGCGACAAGAATGAAAAGAAAATACCAGAAGGCCACACATATTCTGAGCAAAACTGTGAAAAATAAGGAAACAGTGAAACAGCAATGACCGGCCGACGAGGCATGAATTGCGAAACCCTTGAGCCACATAGCCAGGAGTCACTTACGTGTGGCGTAACAGAAAACTGCTATGCTTGGTGGTGGTAGTATTTGTCCGTCGTCTTCAGTTGGCGGGACCTCTAACTCGCCGATATTTTGGTTGTTGAGCAGTTTATCAAAATACTCAGCTCATCGCTCCGATATGCACATTCTGTTGGGAATTAAATTTGCCTCTTTGTCTCGGCAAGGTGAGCATCGAGGTGTATAAGGCTTCATCCTGCTGACTTGTTGGTAAAACTTGCGCGGCTGGTGCGGTTGCTCCCTGTACTTTTTAAGTTTACAGATCTGTTGGTTCTCCCAGGTAGGGTAGGTAGGTAGGTGCCAGTGGCCGCTCCGCGCAATTCAATTAGTACTGTTGTGCGCCGTTTGATGCCACAAACTCCTAAGACAGTAACTGCTGTTATGAGAGCAGGCAGGCAGAGTCCAACCTGCTCAGAACTTCAGAGCCAGCCCCAAGCATTCAAGAAGGAAAGCAGCTCTCCCACCTTGCAGCTAGAAATCTGTCTAAGGTCCCCAAAAAATAATTTACCCAGTGTCCGTAGCCTCATTCTAGCTAAAGCTGGGAAATCGCAAACGAAGCGCCTGAGGGTTTCCCCCTTTTTTCCGTAGCTGCGGCAATGAGTGACAATTCTCCCCTCTATGTTCCTATGACCGGGAACCCAAAGGAGGGTGACCGTAAGCGTGCCGCGCTGACTGTTCAGCGCACTTCTGCACTGACCCGCCAGCCTGGAGGATGTCGTCACTGAGTATAAGGCCTTAATGGTCGCTTAGCTGTCGGTCGGAATGGCTATGTTAGGCTTGGGGCTCGGATCATGCTCCAGCCATCGACGGACTTCCAGTATCGCCAGTACTTCCCCTTGGAATACACTAGTGAAGCCTGAGAGGCCGTACGACTCGGATACACTGGTTTTCGAGAAAACCCCCCAACCGACTTCACAAACCATCTTTGATCGATCGGTAAAGAATACTGTGTCATTACCTTGCAACACGCCGCCGGTCTTTCACTTTGCCCTGGGTGGAAAGCCCAAAGCAAAGTTTCTTTGGGGAGTTTAGCTTGCGTGTGGCGTACTCCATGAGTAATGCCCGGATTTCCCGATGTACTCCTTCTAGGATGTTACTATAGCCGTAGGGCTTCGCTGACCAGCATCCGGACTCACGTAGTCTGCGACCAACCATAGCGGTGTACACCCGGTTCCCCCAGGATTCCTCTTCCCGTCAGTGAAGTCGCTTCTCCTCTCGACGAAGTTCGTGATAAGTCTCTGCGTGTGGCCGTGTTCTTTGAGAATACCAACTTGCTAGCTTATATTCATCGTCGAACCAACCGTTCCTACTTTTCTTGCGGCTGGGTCCACGTAAGTTTTTCGTTGTTTGTGGAGACGAAAATGTTGCGTTGGATCATTGGAATAAATTACATTCAAGAGCTTTTTAATGTTAGAAGGTACCATATTTGGAGCAACCTGAGATCATAACTTACTGATCAGCCGTTTAATGTCCTTCAGTTGATTTTTCGTTTGGATATTTTTTGAACCGCACACCCTCCCTTCTTTTTTATTGATTTTTTCCTAATTTTCAATATTAAAAGAGACTGTGTCTGCAAGTACTAAGCGCACAACGGGAGAAATAGCACAAAGACGAACACCAACATCCATGACAAACCCGGATTGGAACGAGATCGACTGGCCGGCGCTCAACCAACTCAGCCAACGTGCCATCAATATATAATAATCTTTTGAGAAATTTTATTTGAGTTCTTGACATAACATGTACTTTGAAAAATATTGTAATTAAGGCAAGGTTTGCGGAAATTAATATAAATGAAAAAAATGACTGATGAAGTCTAACCTCTATAAAAAAATCCGCACGTGAAACGACCAACACAAAGAAAGCAAAGAACACCGATTCTAAATTCAGAGTTCCATGGAAATTCTTGCATTAAATCCAGATTTATCGTCAATTAGTGTTAATTACGTGGTCTAGGAAAAATATTATCCTTTTAACTCATTATTGCCCGATATTTATGGACCAGAAAATTGACTTTTACTTTCAATATGTTGTTATTGCGTTTCGTGGTTCTCCTCATTTATTCATATTTACGAAGCGGATTCAAAATCCACAGAATCGTCACTGCGATAATTTGTGCCTGCGGCTGACACTGTCAGATATTCACGCGAGCGTAGGAAAGACCCCGTCGATTCGCTAAAGCAACTGGGGGGAAGGATATACATATATGTGTGGCTGGAATTTCAAATATTTTCCACATATGTTTAGTTATATGACAATTCCAGCAATACAGTGATGATAATAATAGTGCTGTCATCTGAATACAACTCCGCACTGCTGGGGGATACTCATCACTACAAAGGATGTAAGCAGCAAAAAGGAGTTTATGGCGTTTTCATTACCCGGACAACATTTTGAGGTCATAAAATTATTATCTTGATGATAAGTATAGTCGGAAGAGTGTGGTGCCACTACATTCTGCGGTCAGTGAAAGATATCTCCACAGTCTATCAGACATTTCCGACAGTGAAAATATAGATATTTTGTGCTTTGTAGAATTGACCATTAAAATGACATTTTATTAAGATATAAAATGATCTTTATCGCCGGTCAGAATGCTATTGAAATGTTATTATACATAGGGACGACATGTGTTTTAATGTTGGATTCCAAGAATTTTTCAAATGAAATTGTTCGGGAATGAACTTTGATGTCATTTCAAATTTTATAGTCAAATTTCTCCCTTTCTGGTAGGAGGTGGTAATTTATTTTAGACCAATAAAAGTAGCATGAGTTGGTCGTTTGGGAGTTGGATGGATTCTTAATATTTAGGGCAACATGGAAATAAGGTTTTGGTCGGAAAACACAAGAAACGGCATTGGGTTACTGGTGTAGATTTTATCACTTCGTAGTTATACTTTAATCGATTTAACTTTGATGTTCCGCATGCGTATGAACATGTCCACATCTCCCCCGGTGACTTTGAAAATTTAATTGCAATTTTCTACTTTTACAACTTGAAAATAACCCGCCTATCAAGAATTGAAGGGAATTATAGGATGCCTTTTTTGCATGCAGTCTTTTTTCGAGAGATGAGGATTATGTCTTAAATATCTGCGTAAATCCCAGGCCTCATCATACTCTTCCTTACACTGATATTTCAAACTGGAGAGCAAATTCGTATGTCATTAGCTGCCAGAAGGGAAGAAAGGGAACGATTACCCATTGGCACCGAGTTTTCTCGAAGGAGGATAACATGAAGACCAACAAAATTGAGGTGATCGAATTACTCGAAAGGAAACCCTCACGAGTCCAGTTTTTCTTCCTATAACCCTGTAAGAACACTAGGTCATGTCCAATACTACAAACAAGGTTTTTAGGTAACGAAACCGTGGTCCATCTAAGACAGGGTCTACCACGCCTTCCTTCTCTACGATAAATATTGCCTCTATAAAGTTGTTGGTTTTGACTATCTCTACCCTTACTGACTAGGCGGTCAACGCAGACCAACATATTGAACCGGATTTTATCCACAACCAACTTTATGGTTGATGATCTTACTCTTAAATGCGGCTAAGAGTTCGCAATGATGATGCAACTGATAGCCAGATTCCCACAACTTTCCATCGACTACCGAAGAAAATCTGATTGGTTGTTGATTTTCTGAAGTAAAGCCCCTTTGTTATGGGCCGATGATATTTGGAGGATATGAAGCTACCCGACCTAGCAAGACAACCTCTGTACTCGACTTCATGTACTTTCTTAAATACAGTGGCTTTCCAAAAAATTAAAAAAATTAACATTTAAAGCTTACAGGACGCTTGAGACAGAATTGGCCTGATTTAACTGTCATTCCAATATTTACTGTTAGGAGTTCTAACAAAAAACAAAGTTCGCCATTGGTTTCATCTAAACTTTGAAGTTCACCAGAAAATATGGATGAGGATAGAGGGGATATAAAGTTGTCACCCTCGCCTCTGAACCAGTATGCTAACTGAAGGTAGATTAACAAATGTAAGAAGGCGAAAGCTCTAATTGCAGCTGTTGTCGGGCAAATACGACTACATTTCGGATACTCTGAAAAAAATCTTCAAGTGCAATGTAGTGTATGCCATGAAAATAGGGAAAAGTTGCAGCGTTATACCTCGAAAAACTCCTAGGCGATTAAAGCTCTTACGATGGAGTTACCCCCGATAATGGGAAGAGCACTTCACCACAATTCTCAACCGTTTCATACCCAATGAAGTTTCACCTCTTGGAGAAATAACCATGGAGAATCGAAGGGGTCAACCAGTGCACCGCAGGATAGACTGACGCGGAATATAGCATCCCGGGGCCAACCTATCTCTCTCTCTGAGGGTGAGCTGTCTCTCTTCTGGGGTGATATGTGGCTTTCCAGGGACCAAATCTCTTATCCACCAAGACCGTTAGTGAATGATAATAGCCACACTCTGTACGAGGTGACCCTATTATTAACAAAACGCTACGGATCTAGACCGAGGAATCGAAAAACACCCACCCAATCTAGGGTGTCATGGGAATCGTGCTTATTGGATAATTTGCCGTAAGGTAACTGACTGTATTCGAATGGAGCCTCACTAATACCTGGTAGTCTGAGTGAATAAGTTTGACTTTACCGCGCTACGGGAGCCTATGGAAGGGCAAACCTCCTAGCCCCCATACCCTTGGTAATCAAATGAGTAAAAGTATAAAAACCAAAAAAAACAACCAAACAAGCGGGACCTTGTACCGCACACAAATCGGTCAACCAGGCGGAACCACATCTTCGAAACAATAAGAACCAGGAGATTACATCCAAAAAGGGAAATGTTGGGATGCCAAGCAGTAGATCCCAGGTCAACGCTGGTATACTGCGAGGGTAACAACCAACAAAGACTACTGCTCAAAAACAGAAAAAAGCAAAAGCACGTCTGAGATCAATATACCAGATGTCAGGAAAGAGGCAGGTTTCAGTGACGCAGGTACTAAATGGCACCTGCGTTATCTGAAGGAAGAGCTGAAACAAAAAGTGCACCACAAATCTAAGTCCTCTTTATCGGAGCCAAGAAAGCGGAGAGCAGCGGAGATTAGTCCGCATAAGGGACCCAACCCAAACCTGAACCCAAGAGGGGGGTTGAAAGCAGGATTCAGGAAGCCTGACTAATGGCTAGTACGGTCAAGGGCATTCGACTGGCTATACTGCCAAAAACGTTTCTTAAGCAAATACTCACTCGTGAGGGGCAGGGAAATATGGAAGGTCCTTGCCGTCAGGCAGATGTGCAAAAGATTGACTGCGAAACTTATGTTCACCGGGATACGCTTTCGACCAGGTCTTATACTGGTGGGCTGCGCGAAGGAAGACACTGCAGAGTGACTTAGGACTATAATTCCCGAATTGAACTATTGGCATGTGCTGGGGATGAGATGCCAGGAGAACACATGATGACAGTGCTTCTCCCGAAAAATAGAGACGGAAGATCTCATCGGCCTTCATCAAGAACACGAAGTAAAACATTGTCCCGAACAAAGATGGCAACGGTGCCCATTAAGTCGAGATGCCATGAAGTCGGGTCCCTGTTTCGGTATTGCACGCTGATTTGCATTAGATCAGCATTTACCTCCGCAGCGAATTGCGCTAGCAACTAGTTAGCGGTTGCACTCTAGTGGATGTTAATTTGTAAAATGAAGATGTTGCCATTCGCGCCCTAGCGCCTTCCAGTTCCAGTTGGTAACCTCTGGACATTCACGCTTTATGGTTTCCTCCACTTCAACCTTTTCTGTGAGGCAGTCAAGATACCGAATTCCTAGAGAGCACGTAGGCTCCAGGATCGAGACAAGAACCTTCTACCCCAATAATCCCTTGCCCGCTTCGCAGAACGTACTCTTGCTAGTCGTCTTCGGGCCCAGTTCGAGCTACCCTCCTTTTCCGTATAGAAAACACCTCTGCCTTGTTGTCTTCGTATTTCGTCCTGTAGTGGATTTCACTAAGGACTTTCGCAAATATCTTGTCTCCCGTCGGCTTAATGAGCAGAGCCGACAGTCTAATCCTTCCTCGTTTCCTCGTCTTTTCTGCCACTGGCTTTTGGTTTGCAGGCTCCTTGTCTTTAGACAGACGAGTCTCTGGCGGTGTAATCAGTTGTTTCCTTTTATCTTTCTTCGCCTTCTTTTTTTCGGACCCTGTAAATTCCTTCAGACACGTCGTCCTCTTTCCGCTTTTTCCTCAGTTAACTTTGCAGTGGGCTATCTGCGGTCCGTTTGGGGCAAGCAGTGTTCTCAATGGAGAAGACGGCTGTTTCTGTTTTCCTTCTTTTTTTGTGTCCTGGAAACTCCTTCAGGTACGTCGTCCTCATTCCAGGTTTTCCCTAGTTCGTTTTGCAGTGGGCTATCTGCGCTCCGTTTGGGACAAGCAATGTTCTCAGCGGGGAGGACGGCTGTTTTTGTTTTCCAATCATCTTCCGCTGCTCTCTACGTTCGCTTGTGGAAGGAGATGCGATCCATTAGTTCGTCCAGTACCATCAGCCCGTTTTGACGCCTTTGCTGACGTTCCTCTTGAAGAACGTTGCCGATCGCATACGCTTCACCACTGCCGCGCATTTCCTTATGAGCGTTTCCTCTTCGGCTCTAAGTAGGACGGTCGACTGCACTTGCACTCGGTTCGTGTTTGAATCCACCTTCTCAGGACTAGCGATTCTGACTGCGCACTACAGGGTGCTGGAGTTTATGTCCCCGCACCGTCAGTCGTGCAACTTTGTAAGGCTTCCTCTTCATTTGGGGATCCCGGTGTCATATCGAGTATCTCACCCTTCACTGCCTCTTTCGCTTATCGCTGCAGTGAATGACGCTTTTTTGTGCTGCGCCCAAATGCACTCAGCTATTCCTCCTTCCCTGATATTTCGTCGATTTTTTTTTGTTAATTCCCCATGGAAAACTCACAAGCGCATCTTATGTAAAGGATGGGATGCAATAGTGCGGAACGGGTGTACCCTCGGGGGCGCAGCCCCTACCACAGTTCCCTCAGGTCTGACCTAAAATAAGCTGATACCGGAATTTACGGACGAATCAGCGCTCGGGACAATGCGGTCTATTAACACCGGTTCAATGCACACTGCCCGACCAGGGTCCCGAAGGCTGCTTCTGGCACGTCACAACAACCACCTTGGTAGAGCTAGGCTCACATCATCCCATCCACGTCGACAGAGAGCTGTCGACGACTCTGGGGACTCCCAGTGTGTCCCGACGTGTACCGGTCATTCGTGGATCGCTCTTCACCGAGAGGCTTTCTCGAGACTAGTACCTAGGACGCAAGTTACTGCCAACTAAGTAGTCAGAACTACTTACTCTGGGCCGTCACACCTCGTACCGTAGGCGACCCGTTAAAGATCGCTGACGACCCCTGAGAAAATTGCAGATCTAGTTTGCCTCTAATAGAACTAAATGCAGTCTATAGGAGGCCAACTCTAAGTATGTGCTCCACCCTCCACACTGTCTCAGATCATGCAGCATTCGTGAAAAAGAAGAAGCAATTCTAGGAAAGATACTAATACGGGAAACTCAGATGCAGAGAATGCTAGCACCTCAGGAACAAACTGCAGAAGGCAGAGGAGACTAGGAAAGCATGATTACGAATGCCGCGTATAGAAGAATAGAGACGAAGGAGTCGCAGGTGTTTTAAGTGAGTAAAAATTCCAAAAGTGTTGTGCCCTAACCAGCGTCATTTAGAGATTTCCACCTCCTTAAGAAAACAGAAAGATAATAAGCCGATTTTAATAAGGTTTTATCTTACACAAAACATTCAATCTCCAAACTCCAATTTCCATAAAATATCTGTACAATTGGCAAACTCATGATGAAAAGACGCATCTTGACCTTGACAGTAGATAGCACGTATCACATATTACATTTCAACTGGCCAGTTTCAAAACTTCATAAGTCTTCAGTAAAACCTGTAACATGTAAGACCCAATACCTGGTCACATTGGGCTTTATCCTGCAGATATAATTCCCAGAATTAACATTCACAAACTGGGAAAACACTTTCCCCTGCTAAAAACGTCTGGAAAGTTACCATGAATTTTACCTGTCATCTGCTGTGCACTGAGACGAATTTTACCATTCAATAATACCAGGTTTACTACACAAGTAGGATTAGGATTCACAATGATAAAAAAATACCTTGTTGGGCTGGTTCCATAAATAGATACAGCATTACAATAATACGACCGACAAGACGTAGACGACTTTTCTTTCCAGGAGATTTTACTACGCTTTAATATTAATGAAGCCATTGTCATCGCCCTCGAATTCTATGCAGGGAAATTTTGATATATATTTCCAGATTCAGACTGCGTACATAAGATTGTCTATAAAAGGACAGCAATTTGTTACATGCATAATAGATGATGTAAGGAAGTCTTGCACTTCTCCTTACAGAATCAACATTCGTTTGAAAGGACCCCGCAAAGTTCATCCAATTAAGTTCCAATTTACCTCGAAAAATACAAATATCCTTCATATCTACAAATTTGGTTAAGTAAATAGAATGAATCCCTCACGTAATGGATGCAAAGAAACCAATATCTGATGTTACTCGAATGAAAAAAGTCTAAGCAAATAAGAGCTGAATATGATAAAAATTCCGAGATTATGCTTTACCCAGACATCGCCCATTAATTTGCCGACCTGACTTTTTGTTGTAATTCCGAATCGTGGTCTACACAACAAAACTCTCCACGAGCTATACTCTTACGGCTGGAATAAGGGCCAGGATCCGAAGGAAAGAAAGTTAAAAGAGCCAAAATAAAGTCTGCAGGCTAGAATGGTTCGGATGAGGTTCTCAAACATATTTACTAAGCACAAGACGTACTCGTACACAAAATCTACAACTTCTAAGACGTCTCATAGGCCTCTTTCAAATAAACGAGATTTACGAAGCCAACAGATGAAAAAAGGAGATCCTTCTCAGAAGATGTAGAATGAGGAGAAAAGGACAAACAAGAAAATACGCTTAACTGAATAGAACCTATTTTCGGTGAACGAACCGTTTGAAGGCCGTTCTTGAACATTTACCGTCTGTCTAGCTTCCAAATTCTCTAACGTTCTAAAGCCGCGTCTCTAGTTGACATGAAAACTAATCGATTCCTTCGGAACAGGAGCAAATATATCTTCTGACGTTCACTGAAATTAAGCGAATAAAACATGTCGTCTACAATCTTGTACTCCCAGGAGTCGTACATGCCCCAAGTGAATGCGTAGCCTAGGACCTTCCCGATTCTATTTAATTCATTTTTGTTACGCCGACCCTTCCATATTGTGGGACTTGCCCACCCGTTCACAGTTGCCAGACAGAAAATTGCAATGATTCTTTGATGCTATTTCCTGTGAGGTAGAAAGGAGGAGCAGCACGACCTAAGTTCCAGACACGGATCCCAACGAAACGTCTTCAACGACATGAATGTTCATCGAGTGTAAACTGTATGATGTCTTTATTGAATTATCAAGGACTTTGGAGGAATTATAAAAATGGGATTTTACAGGAGGAAGACGGAGAGCTTGGGTAGGCTCAATTCATCTAAGGAACGATCGATTTAATTAGGCTTAGGAGAGGCATTGGAGGCAAGTTTCAGCCAGTTTGGTCTAGACATCTACGTATGTATAGCGTGACACAATCTTAGAAGAAACTCCCTTTGATGTCCCAAATGAATTGTGGAAATAACTTACTATTATCGCAATTTTGAAAGAGAGGTTTATATTTACGCACTTAGGAGCATGGGTATTGACGGTTACCTTTTAATATTGGGGGTTGAGGTAGATGCCTTGTGGTTGTTATTCATGTCAAAGCTGCAGGAATACGTCACTGGGTGGAACTAAAAGGTTTTATATGATCAGAGATATGGTGTTACAGGATATTTTTAGAGAAGAATTGATTCAAAATTTGCCTAGTATGTAGGTTATAGACTACATGGTTATATGTTATCTTCTGATAGGGGGTTGCGGCTTTTCAAAGGCGCCCCAATTGCGTAAAGGAAGATAGTATCCATGATTCGTTTTCAGTATTAAACGACCTTATAAAGTAAAAATGAATTTAAAGGTTAACTGCGAACCTCTTTAATATATTTTCATTGGGAGTAGACAGGGTCAATAGAATCTTCGCCACATGTGGATAGTTATTTTTTTTTAACCAAATTTTTTTAATCATAAATAAGGACTTCACATTTAAAAAAAAAATTAACCTAACAGAAACCTTTGTACTTAGCTCCATCCATCGCTATGGTCGATTTATTATCACTGAGACTGAGAGAGGTAGAAAAGAAGAGGATAAGACACAGACCGGGGTGGGAAAGATGGGTTAGGGATGGGGATGACCGATTTGTTTGAGGGGAGGGAGGTATTTTGCATGCGAGTAGCGACCTGTGCAGAAAACTACTTCGCTTTCTCAGTGAAGTAGGCGGTTATCGTCGCTGTATGGAATAAGAATTTGTGGGAATTGGTTTTAGCGGATGTAATTTTCCTCACTGATATCAATACTCACACTCGGCAATGAAAAAGCTGACACCGATCAAGGAACTCCACTACATATCTGGTCAAGACGTAGTAATACGCGGTGTTGGGAATCTTTCGAGTTTGTATATGGCGCTACAACAGCGGAGGATCCTTTCAAGAGTACATTGTTACAGCCGGGGTACCACAGGAATCGGTACTTGGTCCCTTGTTGTGGAATATCATATATAATGAGGTGCTTGCTCTTCCCGTCCCAGAGGGGACTACGATTATCGGCTTTGCTGACGACCTAGCTGTGGTTGTTGCAGCAAAACACCCAGAAAATGTGGAGGTTTACGCAACGGAAAAGTGAGAGCGGTAAAGTCCTGGCTAGAAAAGGCCGGGTTGACCTTGGCGGACGCGAAAACGGAAGCGGTCTTAATAACGAACCGCAGGAAAAAGAACACTCTGAAAGTGGAGGTCGGTGGACATATGGTCGTATCAAAGCCGGCTATCAAATACCTGGAGGTAATAATTGGACACCAAATTAAGTTTTAAGGAATACCTAAAGTATGCATGGCAAAAGGCAACCAGTACCACCAATGCACTTGCAAAAAAGGTTGGTGCCAGCCGGAGTGGTGCGCTCCATCCTACTCTACTAGTCACCTGTGAGAGCAGAGGCGCTTGCAAACTCTCAGAGACGGAAGCATGCAAGACGTATGGAGGGGAATGCACAGCGTAGAAATGCGGCAAAGTCAGAGTCGCACGATCTGTGGCAACGCAGATGGGACAAGTCTACGAAAGGTCGGTGGATGCACAGACTCATTCCCAACATTAGGGTCTGGCTTGAGCGAAAACATGGGGAGATCAACTACCACATTACCCAGTTTCTCACGAGACACGGTGGTTACTACACGCAGTATCTGCACCGCTTTGGGTTGGATGATTCTCCGAATTGTCCCGGATGCGATGGCATACCGGAGGATCCAGAGCATGTGATGTTTCACTGCCCACGATTTGCGATGGAGAGAAGGAGCTTAAACCAGGTGCTGGGCAGTAGCGTCACCTCGGAAAGCTTGGTTGCTGAGATGCTGGAATCCGAGGAGAAGTGGCTTACGGTTGGCTCCGTAATCATCCAAATGCAGGAGAAATTACTGAAGGAACAAAGAAGGAGGAAAGCCGCAAATAGGAGAAGGATGAGTGCCTAAGAGCAAACCTACCTTGCGCAGTAATGCCTTAATGTTGGTCCCGCGGGGCTGGTGCTGGAGAGACCGGGGGTGGTTTTTAGTGGGTGTGAATCCCACATGCGCCCGCTATAGCTCCGGTGTTCGGACAGCGGGGCTGCGGCGGACGTGTCTTTCTAAGATTTTCCACCTCCGTGTACGCACAAAAAAAAAAAATATAAATAAAATATAATATAAATATAAAATATACATGCGTATTGACCTAGTGGGTTTCAGCCTTGATCCGCACTGTCTTCAATTCAAGATCCATGTCTCTGTAGTGTAGAACCACCGCGTCATTGGCTGAAGTGTTTGCGACAATCGAGATGCAGCAATACATTTTCGCATGGTCGCACACACTTTGCGTTAAAACGCATCATCGCTGTGATGCGGGCCTTTGGATATTGTCTTCAGCCCATCCTTAGAATGGTCGCCTCTCGGTCCGGTTGGGCGGAAAGAGGGTCGGTGAGCTTTTTTTAACTACAACGGCTACATCGATTAAGAAGCACGCTCGTTCTTCCTTCAGAAGCAGAACTAGATCGAGTCTGTTGTGATTAACACTGTGGTCGGTGGCAATAGTGTGATCCCACAGTAGTTTGACCCAATCATTTTCCAAGATATATATATATATATATAGTTGCGCTTATTATCTGGTGGGGTATAGCGCGTCAACCGCATCTACGCGCCCTTGCTCGCGGTTGCCTCACACGCACTTCAGCTCCCCCCATGACTTCCCGAGACGCTCGCATTCGTCTTCTATTGCTATGTGTCAAGTGCCCTTGGAACGGCCCGTTCGTCGACCATCTTGGAAGAATAGATTAGACTGCTTCCTATCACATCGCATACGAGTTCCAAGCGTATGCGCCGACCAAGTTCTTCGTTTGAGATAGTGTCAGACTAACGTAATCCGATGATATGTCGCAGACAGGTATTGACAAAAGCTTTGAGCTTTTGGGTAACAGTGGAGTCCACCTTCCATATGCTACTCCCATATAACATCACAAACAGAACGTTAGCACAGAACAGTGTCAACTTAATCTTAATAACTTTGTCCCGCCTCCCCCTCCCTTTCTTCTTCATGTCCTTAGATATCCCACAGTGTCTCTGCCTGTGTCTCTAGAAGAGCTGACTGCCGTTTTGCTTAAGCACAAGCGTGGTTCTGTCCCTGGTGCTGACAACATCACTTACGTACCTTGTTGGCGTCTGAAGCACTCTCGCCCTTGCTACAGGAGCTTAACCTCATCTATTGCAATTTGATCCCACCTGAGGACTGGTCCATTATTCGAGTTGTACCCACTACCAAAGCTCTTAAGGATCCTGACCTTTTGACGAGTTACCACTCTATCGCCCTCATTAATGTCTTTATAAATAATTTCATTGATGAAAGTGGTACCGGCCAACTGGTACATCTCTTCTGCAGGCAAATCTATGTCAACTTGAATTAAAGATGTTCTGTTGTACATAACGACAGCTAAAGGTAGGGGTCAGCAGCTTTTAGCTGTGGGGCTAGATGTAAAAAATGCCTAAGAGAACGTTGATCTTTCGACTCTTCGTGACATAATGTGACTTTTCCATTTTCCTGCTGAAATTGTTCTATGGGTTTCAAAGATAATGTTCAATCGATGCCTTGAACTAGGCTTGCACAACGTTCAAGTTGGAAATACCATCCCTCAGGAATGCGTTTTAAGTCCAATGTTATTCAACCTTTATATAGCATCCCTACATATTAAATGTTCTGAAAGTATTGAAATGTCCCAATATGCGGACGATTTCGTTATTTTAGCAAACGGAGACAATTGGAGTTCGACCTCTAAATATCTGCAAAGACAGGTTAATCACTTTGTTGATGGATCAAGCAGAATCAACACAACCAAATCCCAATATATATCCTTTAAGAGTAGCAGGATCACACCCCTGTTCATTAAAAGTAGTAATCACACCCTTGCTCATGTCAAGTCCATCACGAGGACTTGTTCGTTCAGAGATCATTTGCACTATATTATCCCGAAAACCTTAAAGGCCGGCAGCCTGATTAATTTTACAATTGGTTTTTCTTGGGGCCTCACAAAAAGAGTGCCATCAATCTCTATAGATCGGTGGTAAGGCCTATCTTAGGGTATGTAGCTACGTTCACCACGAATTCGCTCAGATACTTTAAAAACAAACTTAGCTCTATTTCTACTTGTAATTTGAGAAGATGCCTGGGGATGATTAGAACCACTCCCTTGCATCAGATTTTTGCTTTGGCTACGGAGCCGCCGCTTCTTTTCAGAAGGCCCCCCTTGGCGGCCAAAGAACTTGTTAAACTAAAGGAAAGGAATCCTAAAGCTTAAAATTTGGTGGTATGAAACCCGGATGCTACCAATGGTCTATTCTCGATCTATTGGTCGTTCCGGAACCTGTTTGACACTATAGTTTCCAATGAAGTTCCCATGATTTTAAATAAGGTTCAGGGCAGGTGGCAGGGCCCACGTAGTAGCTGCTTGTGGTAGGTTGGCTGATGGCCTTATATCTAGAGGTTTTCTGGTCCTGGCGTCGGATGCTGCCTTCAGGCGTGATGGTTCGGCCTGTGCGGTAGTTGGTCCCGACGGGGCCCAGGTCAGGATTGGCAACGTTTGTTCATTTATAATAGGATTAGTACAATATTCATTCATTCATTATTCAATGGAAAACCGTGTACAGAGAGTTCCTCACATATGATGAACACAAAACTGAAGCATCCAGCTTGCGATATACAGACTTGT
Source organism: Hermetia illucens (assembly GCF_905115235.1). Classification (NCBI taxonomy): domain Eukaryota; kingdom Metazoa; phylum Arthropoda; class Insecta; order Diptera; family Stratiomyidae; genus Hermetia; species Hermetia illucens. The sequence goes on from NC_051850.1 coordinate 172,127,557, forward strand.
TTGCATCTATTGTATTATAGGATAATTTCTTCACACTTGCTAATAATACTGAACTCCGTGGACCACAACCGACAAAGCATGTTGCTTTCCAACTGGGCCGGTCCGCCATTAAGTGGACTTAGGAATCCCTCGATTGTTAAACAAAAATTTTAGTTTAGCCTCAGCCGGCTGAGGCCTAAATTTTACATTATAATTCATACACATGTCGTGCTTTTCAATTGCTATAAGGGAGTAAATACCAACTTGCTACCACTTCGATCGTGCTGCTCCCAGGGCAGAGGTGAGGCAGCGTCCGATGAGTTGCTTCTGCCCTGGTCGAAACCGCAAGTCTTCGTTTGTTGGCGCACTTGCTTAAGCCTACTTCCAAGGTCTTGGCAAATCCTTCCTCTTCGAAAGCAAATAGCCTGCAATTTCGCGCTTTCTACGTTCCACGACGACTTATTTGTGCTACCTAGAAATAGTAGTAGACTCAGAATGCAACTTGGTGGTAAGCCAGAAGAGAATGAGAGGGAAGAGGACATGCTCATTAAAAGAAATGCTGAAGCAATGATTAGAGAGGTACGAATCGAAGGGACGAGACAGTGAATTCCGCTTTTTGGTAAAGAGTACTGTGGGGAGTATTTGTTTCTAAATAACCTCCGCGTAGGGTTCTCTGCTATAGTTCCTTACATTAAAGGTGGGTCAAAATTGAAAATGTTTCGTGTAGCGGGAAATGTCACCATCTAGCGGGGGAGTTGCGACCGCGGACTTGGATCGCACAGAAGAATTTTATGATAGAAATGTCTTTATGGTCAAAGCGTTGATTAGGACGATAGAGGTAAACGAAATGTACGAAGTCGGAGGTGGTTTCGAACGGGTCAATTTTCCGCAATGCTTGTTGCCATAACTTTGGCAAAGCTAAGGTCTTAGGGTAAAAGACAAGGGAATATACAAAGGATATGCACTATCAAATACTTTGCACGTATGGAGATCTTTATGAAACATAACATAAAATGTAATTGCGGCATGTTTGGATTATCCAAATTTTAAAAGTTTAAACTCTCGCAGGGCAAATTTGCAAACCATGTTGCTATGCATGGAACAGCGTTTGTACGTGGAATTTTTCTAGCAAATCATCAAAAGCTTCAACGATTAACAATCTCAAATTAGCCGAAAGGTTAAGGTCATCATCTGCTCTCTGACATACACTTCTAGTCACCGTGTAAAAATGGAACTCTACTAAAGTCGATTTACTGTCTATCTGGTCATCTGTCTGTCTGTCTGTCTGTCTCATTGTCATTCTGTCTGTCGAGCGTATTTATTTGTTAAAAATTATAAATTTGAAGTAACACAAGAGTCTTTTTCAGAAACTACTTTGTACACTCTTTGTTAATTACATGCCACAGAAATGCTGACTTTGAAAAAGACAACTATTTGATATAAACTGTTGTGATGTATCCATTGGCCCCAAGATTGGTCATTAAGGCAAAACCGCAAATGGCAGTATGTGCCCTATTTCCATCAAACCCCGCTACTTCCTCAAAGTAAGCAGGGAAGCAAGGTGAAGTTCTAAGAGACCATCGTAGGCAAAAAGGGCTTCATATGATTAGTCCAGCCAGCTATTAAGATTTTTCAAATTTGGGAACAGATACTAGTTACTGAGCCAAACTTAGAGAATAGGAATTATAACCTACTAATATTTGTCATTTCTGGCTGGTGGCCTATAAGAAAGGACTAGAGAGAAGCTTGACCTTGTTTAAATTTAGCGAACTAGTATTTTTCAATATAGCGATCAAAGAAAGATTCAAAGGTTTATTAGTTAAGGTTGATGAACAGAAGGAGATGAGACATATGAATTTCTAAACGGTTTGACACGTTAATAAGAATCGTGCTTACTGTTGAATTATTTCACCTCATCAATAACAAAACAAAAACAAATCAGATACCGGGAGCTCGACGCTTGAGGCATGAAAGTTTTTGTGTGAGGAACTTTAGGTGCACGACTTTTCTTTAATATGATATTGACAATATACAGTTTCACATTAAGCTCACAGCAATACAACTTTAATGATTGATTATAATAAGATTTGCAGGAAACTTTCCAGTTTCGTAATTTGAATTTCTCAAACATGTTGTACCTCTAGGGAACACTCAAAGAGAGTCTTCCAGTAAATTTATAAAATATAATAAGATACCAATAATGACTTTATTAGAAATATCGATCTAAGATGTAGTTTAAGGTTTACCTTTATATAGTTCGGGTAGTTTTTGAGTATTTCACTTTAGGGCCGTACATTCTGACAACTACTTTCTTAATTCACAACTGCTGGTTAATCAGTAGACTCACAGTGGTAGATACAAGAGAATTTTTGTGTATACCACCATTGAAAAAGCAGATGTCATTTACCTCGTGAAAGACATTTCCTTCGTTAATTTTAAGACTAATGATTTCGGTATATGATTTTCCATACTCAGACGAAACAGATTACTTAAAATAAGTCCGACGGAGTAGTCTAATCATACTAGCAGACATTTTTATACTAAGGAATTAGCCAGTCTTATGAATGACGAAGTTCTCCGCAAACAAACTTCAAAGAGCCTTAAAAGTAACTTAGCTACTAAGGCATATTAGGGGTACTTAAGTTTGCGTCATTAGCACGATAATGGTTGCGAATAAGCTACATCAGTTTGTACATTTAAGGTAGTTTATAGGCTTCCGTCCATTATCAGTTCACCACATTCAACAAGTCCAGGATCGTGATCAAAATGCTTTTGGAAGTTGGCGTTTGGGACAAAAAAGTTTCTGCGGATCACGTCTAACCAAAACTGCATGTTGCAAACTGATGATTGATTCATTTGTATACATTCGCTGTCTGGAAATTTTATATAAATGAGCGGATATTGCGCATAAATTATTTCATTGCATTGCGGTTTTGAATACAAAATCTCTGAGCCTCTGGGTTTGAAGGAAAAGCCTTATTTTAATGGAATGACAACGTCTGTATTAGTATCATATTTTGAAAGGACTCGGGTGAAATATGGGACCGAAGCATCCTTCCTCAGCTTTTAAGACCATTTAGGTCTGATGTGTCAATGGATTGGTCGTAGTTCCGATGTTTACCATAATTCAGAACTACATTCTTATGGAAAAAGCCCATCAAATTGATAGCTTGCCCTTTGGAATCCGGATCAGAAATATGGACTGTACAAAGCTCAACAAATTGTGGGACACCCAATACTCAATTGCTGCACTACAATATTTAATTTTCCCAAGTCTTATCAGTGTTTTGGTTTCAAGTGACCACGAACCAGTTAATCGTGTTGGTGGTCACTTTCCATGCTAGGCTAGCCAGTGACTAGCTAACAATCCCCTATTGAAGTTTATGAACATTATTTTGATTCATGAGATGGTGACGAATTCCTCTAGACGTCGCAAGACTTGCACAGTCTGCATCTTTATCAGTGTGTCGTCTATGCGCGTAACATGGAACTTTGCACCCAAATGGTTTGTTGATAAAATGCATTCGGTTATAACGAGTTTTGTGTGGCGCAGTCAAAATAAATTCTGGGCGTTAGAAGTCCACGAATGACGTTGGAATGCTGTGAGGTTCAATGACTAGCAGACGACAAACGAAAATGAGGAGGAAACAAGCAAGAATTTAAGATTATCAAGCAGATATGCATATAAATGTATGGAATGGATTTGTGCATGCTATTTTTAAGCAGACAAGTTTGCAGATAGATTCAAATTAGAACAGACACAATTTGATTTTGGTTTTCATCACCAGAGATGACTGTGCCATTCTGTGCGTATTCAGAAAAATCTTATCATGGGAGGTTCACAGTTGGTCCCAGAATCAAATTAAGATGCTTACGAACTTCAATGAGAGCCGCCATTTCCGTCGCTTGGAAAATTTTGATTATCACATATGTCTACATTTCGGAAACAAATCCTTCCTCAGTACAAGGTACTCCCGTGCATCTTGCATTGAGTAAGGGAACAAGTTGTTCCCGAAATATGGGCATATGCAATAATAGACTTGACTAGTGACGGAAATGTCGCCTCGAATTGAGCTTCGATATAAGTTGAATTTTCAACCACACGCGGAAAGGATGGGGATATTATGGAAGGCGAGGAGGAAGTTCTCCCCTCTTCAACCCGGTTGAGAACTCATGAGGGTCCCTATTAAAAGTTTAAGGCGCTTCAAAGTGTTTTTTTTACATCATCACCATGAAGTGTGAATTTTCAATCGTATCCTCCGGAGGGATAGAGATGGTATGCAAAAGCAAAAAGAAAGTCCATGGTGGATGGTATGCAAGAGCAAAAGGAAGTCGTCAAAGAATTACGTCGGCCAACCGCCCTTAAAAAGTTAAGGCTCCCTAAGTGGGGCTATTTCAAACATATTGAAAAATTGAGGAAATCACTTCCTCAAAATACTTCGGTACTTCAAACTTAGGGTGTTTTGATAACATCATGGTAATGTGGAAGAGTACCTCTCCCTCTCTGAAATGATGTCCATGATGATCCAGAGGCTCTTCTTGGTAAGGTTTAAATAATCTTTAGAGCGCTTGGGTTCGTATCCCCCCAACCCCGTAAGTTTTTCAATGTCGTAACCATGAACTTTTTCTGACTACACAGAATGGCTCTGGCCTATACAGTGGTGTAGCCGCCCTTTTCCTCGCCAGTTCGCCAGTTGCTTCTTTGCCTTCTAACCCAATGTAACCTGGAACCCAGAGTATCCAGACCTTACTGCGAGCTGAGCGTGTTCAGTCTGTTAAAACATTCCCCTACCAGCTGGGAATTTACCTGGTAGGACCTAAGCGCATTAATAGCCGCTAGGCTGTCGGTTAGAATAATAATTTTCTGCTCCCTGTCGTTCCTTTCGAGGTGGAAAGAGGCACATCTACTTGTGGCGTATATTTCCTCCGCATATGCTGATATGTTTACCCATTGGTTCAAAGTACGCTTTCCCCTGCCGTAAGGAATTCATCAGTGCACCAGGTAATCAGTTGCTAGTTTAAACCGTATGTCAATGTCACCTTCTCCCAGTTTGTCTTGTTGCTCCAAAGTGTTTCAAACTTCTTATCGAATTGAAAGCTCGTTGTCATGTTATTGCTTGATATCAGTAATTCAGGGTGGCACCTAGAAAGAATATCAATTTTTCTTCGATTTAGGCCTCACTGGTATTCTGAAGATGGCCTTCCATTTGTATGTGCAGATGGAGAGGAGTGAATCTCAGAAGGACCTCTAGGGATGGCATTGGACAGGTTCCCATTGCCCCACTGATACCTACGCAAGCCAGCTGTTGTGGTGAGTACAGTTCTATCTGCCCAGATTATCGCCCCATAGGTAATTTTTGGCCGTACTATTGCAGTGTATATCCAGCGCAGCCATTTTGGGGTGCATCTCAACTTTTTCTCGACCTGCAAGTCATCACACATCCGACATATGTTTTCAGCATGTTTTCCAGAGTAGTTTTTGTCTAGTGTGAGTCCCAAATATTTGACCTCTGTTTCTCGTTTCATCTCCATGCAATGGAATCTAATGACTCTCAGGTGATCAACCTTGCGTTTCTTAATGAATGGGACAATATTGGCCTTGGTTGGATTTATGTACAGCCCCGCCTTTCGGTACCAGATTCGCATTACCCTTTGATTCCTGCCACATAGGGTATCCCCATATTTGCCCCTACAGATTAAAACAATATCATCAGCCTAACCCTGGACCTGTATTTTAGTGTTTGTTAGCTCTCCTAGAAGTCAAGAAACTCCATATTAATGGTGATAATGCCCCACCTTGCCGACAGCCTTAGCTAGTCCTCGTGGCAATAGAATTTGAACCCGGCTGTACTTCTATTTGCCTCTCTAACATTCTGCCCATTCAGAAGGGTTGTTCCCACTGCCTTGTGGATTAGGGTATTTCGTATCTCCGTGTGTGATGTGTTATCGAACGGTCTTTGAATGTCCAAAAACAGACACAGTGGTATTTCTTTCTTTACTATGGCATCCCGTAATACATCCGTCAGCTGTTACAGAGCTATTTCGTTTGACCGTCCTGCCCGGTAAGCGTGCGGGGACTACGTATTAGAACGATAGTTCTAATATAGTGGTCTATGACCTTCTCCATCGTTTTAAGTACGAACGATATCAAACAGATTGGTCTCAAAGATTTAGGGTGAAAGGTACCTTCCTCATCCTCTTTTGGAATAAAGAATACTCTTGCCCTTCTTCATGCCCTTGGTATATATGTCAAGACTATACTGCCCCTCACCACTCTTAGGAGAGATACTAAGATGATTTCAAGGCCTCTCTGGAGTATTGCTGGAAAAATGCGATCTACTCCAATGTCCGTGGTTTAAAGGTTCCCACTGCCCATCTTGCTCCAGCTTCCCAGCATACCTCTTTCGCTAGTTTCCAATTCATTTTTTCCCACTTCAATCCATTGTTGGGTTGTCAGGCAGAATGTGTTTGCCTTCCATCGTGGACTAGGACCCCGGAAAATGAGTTGTGAAAGGCAGATGTATCTTGTACTCCTCAGTCTCGGTAAATCTTCCCTCCTTCCTTCCTTCCTTTCTCCACATCTTTCTTCTTCAGACAGACAGGAGATATTGCCTTGTCTTTGGCTATTGAGCCTCGTTGCTTCTGCGCTTTGTTCTATTCCTTCACAAAATTTCCTGAAGCTCGTTCGTTTTACTTCCCTGATGGCGTTGCTATACGCTGTCAATACTCTTTTGCACCTCTGTCAGTCCTCGGTTTGTTTTGCCCGCTTGAAGCATTTTCGCACCTCCTTTCCAAGGTTCCTGCTCACCAGGGTACATCTCTTGATGACTTGACTCTCTTAGCCGGACAGCTGCCCTCATATGCGTCAATGGCGACTCTGTTGAGACCTTCCGCCACTGTTTCTAGCTCTACTTCGCTTCTGATGATGGTGAGTTCGCCCAGTAAGCTCCTTCAACTGTTCCTCTCCATTTTTCAATGTCGTAGTCATGAACCTATGTGCGACTCCACAGAATTGCTCTGGTCCACATAGAATTCGTCATTGCTCCTTTCCTCGCCAGTTCATCCACTACTTCATTTCCTTCTAACCCAATGTGGCCTAAACTTCTTCCTGTTTCTAACTCTACTTCGCTCCTGATGTCACCGCTTGTCTGTAGGTGAATAATGTTGCAACTCAGGTGTCTTTTATAGACGTCCCAATCTGTTTTCCCGGGAATCCCTATTATTCCATTACTTCTGTGTTGCCCTCAATTTCGAATCTGGTTATTCTGTGATCCAACATAGACGGCTCATCCGACAACCCGCCCATTCTTGGTCAAACCGCTCATCAGAGTACTCCCTAGAGTTATGCTTAGTACCTCTTGTCTGGTGCTGGTAACGAATGTTTATCTGTTCCCTACATTATGTATTTCTAACTTATTACTGAGATAAATTCCAGAAGATACTCACCTCTTCGATTAATGTTGCTGCTTCCCCAGATCTCATGATGAGCGCTGGCATCGCAGCCGAGAAGAAGTGGTAGCACCTTCCTCTCTCAGTACTTCACCAGACTAGCTACTAATTCCAATGCGAACCGGGTGTCGTTTGTTGGAAGTATCCTGATGTCTCTCGAGTTCTTACCTAGGCTTCGAATGAGACTTGACAGCCACAAGGTCTCCAGTTAGAAATTCTCAAAGACATATGTGTCTTAAGTTCCTTTTGAGAATGATGCAGGGTCTTGGTTTTTTACAAGAGGGATCCCATAATAATGCATAATTCCTTCTTGAAGAGCACGAATCTGCCTATGATACACCCAGACCCTTGAGCCAGCACGATTCCAATGTTGGCCATGGAACTTGCTTTTACAATTACTGCAAATGCAGCTTTTTTTTAGGTTTACCTGGACTATTTTAGTGTTGGCCATCGACTTCGTTAGTGCTACGCACTTCCCTGCGTTCCGCTGTCCGACTTGAGCTCTAGAAGGCCTAGATCAAGTCGAATACTCTTTATGACATTAGCATAACTAACGACGGGTCTCCTAGCATCCACCTTCACTCTGACTGCTCCGAGATTTCCCCTTTCTTGGGTTCGGGTTTAGGTCTCTTGGAAGCATTCTGTATAGCTGGATTTCAGTGTTACGGAGATGTGCCTCCGCCTGATGGGTCGATTTGCATATGGTTCTGGGTCTCGCTTGTTTATTTTCAGTTCCTATCAGTATGGGAATTAAGGAAAGACAATAAGGTCAGACTTACTCAATGAGGCGACCAGGTTTCATATATCCCTTTGAATACATTGAGTTACACCCGACCGCAAACTATGCACACGGTCTGCATAACACCCTGGATTGGGCGAGGTGTTTTTTCAGTCCTTAGTCTAGATCCATAGCGTTTTGTCAATAGTAGGGTCACCTCGTACATGTGGCTACCACCTCCAGGAAAGATAGGTTGGCACCCAGAGGACTGTATTCCTCATCAGTCTAATGAGTCGATCACACATTTAAATATGCCGAGTTTTTTATTGCTGTTAATGCGAGGCAATGTATCCTTGTAGGCAAGTTTGAACTTACCTTAGAAACCCTTGCGAAAAACAACAGCAACGTATCATAGAAAACTCTACAGTTTGCTTTCAACCAAGAGTTGTTGCCACTTCCTTCTTCCTGATTCAAAGCCTTAGTGATGCCTATATACAGCGTTCCAATTTTACTCTTCTCATTTACCCTTCCTGGCGAAATTTTAGTTAAATATTTTACCTTCTTTGGAAAAGGCGTACGTCAACGGTCACGGGAGTGGCCTGCATTTTTGAGATTGTTCCCATTGACCCTCCAGAAATATTTTCTGATGTGGTGAGTTTTAAAGTTTCGATGTTCTTGTTAATTCCTCTCAACCTAATTTTAATTTGGAAGAAATAAAATACCGAACGGCGCAATGAATATTTCAACAGAAAAGGGAGGAAATATTTTCGGCAAAGAGAGAATACTTTTATAATCCACAACTCCGCCGTATGTCTGACCTTACACAAGCTACTATCTATCCAATTTTAACTTTCTCTTCATGTGTTTAATATTCATTTAAGTGCTTTTATTAAGAAAGTAACTATAAACCCCACCATTACCTACGCCCCACCTCTTAGCGTTTAACGCTGTACAACTTGTATGAGTATCCTTGTAATTAATTTTACTGTTGCCTTTTTTTACGGAAAGTTTCTTACTTGGCCCGATCTTTTTAAAATATTTACGAAGCCTTACTTTCTGGGTCAGGACAGTAATCATATTTTTTTACGACTTCCGGAAAATCAATAATTAATGGAAGGAACAAAGGTAGCAATTAAATTTCATAAGGTGTTTTCTGAATGGAGGCCAGAAACAATTTAAATATAAAATAGTTTCGTTTTAGTAGCTGAAGCCTTCTCACCCCATGTTTTACGACCATTATTGATCCTACCGCGAGACGAGAAAGTTCAAAAAAGGGAGGGAAGCTTTCACATGAAACTCTACGTGACCTGGTTTCTTGCGTTTCAAACTCATCCGCACTCTCTAATACGCACTTTCTATGCTACCATTGAAATCCATTTCATTCGCATTCTCAGCAACCATGGAATTTTATCTCTTCTTTTATTCTTTGTAGCTCCTTTACCTCCTGTATCCCGAGTATTATGCATAGGCAGATTTCGTAGCAGCCAGGAATGGGTATAAAAATAAATTGCAATTGAAAAAAATTTATTATTACGTAAATATGCAGTAAAGTAATGGCATATTGTTATATTTTATGGTAAAAAGGAGCTTAGCGGCTCTTCCTTATACACAGAAGAGTGCACGGAATCAGGGACTCCCCAAAGAAATCGGCGAAACCCTCAAAGGCGAACACTCAATATGGCAACTTCGTATCATTTATTGCGAATCGTTATTGTTATTTTCATATGCAATGGAGGATCTTTGCATTTTTTCTCTAGATTACAATAAAACGTATCATTCGTCTTACATTGAAATTCGGAAATTATTATTATACATATGTATATGCGATTTTCACATATTGTTTGCAAAACAAGACCATTCAAGCAGAATATTAAGGGAGAGCTAGAGAATAAGATAGACTCATGGGAAAAAGATTGCGATTGCAGGCGTTACGTTGGGAAATTATTTTCGCCGTGTACGAATGAGTGCATTTTTTTAAATTTTGTATGTTTCGCATTAAAAAAAAAGATAAGATTCCAGCAAATAATCGTTGTCTAGGAAAGTCAACTAGCTCTTCAGTGTTCGAAAATTTCGAACTGCCGCTCATAAAAAAAAAGGAGCGTTAAGGTATTGTTGACTAGAGGAGTGCAGGACTGAATGAAGAAAGCTTGAACAGAGAATTCACTGGACTATTACCTACCTACCGATGAGTGGACTCACTAAGTTTAGCAGTAATCAAACTTCACGCCAAGGTGTGACTAGCGTACCGGAATCATAAGAAAGGCCACGAACATAGAACCCTGGGTACCACGCTACTCCAAACTTAACTAGTCTTGTATCGGCAAAAAGGAGCTCTACCAAGAATGAGCTACTTTCCCCGGTAACCAAAGGCAATGGCAGCAAATTATGCAGACAAAAACAAGAACTAAACTCCGTTCGTGACAATCCAACTGCAAGGGGCAAACCTGACTGTAAACTCAAATATTTTACATATTCAATCGGGAATCATCTCAAGTAGAACCCATTTCTTAAAAGGACGTCACATATTGACATCAAAGCTTTGCCCACAAATAAGCATTCATCTCCGGGCAAACCACAGTCCTCTTGGGCAAAGCATCGCTTGGAGCAGCTTCAGGAAAGGATAAATCGAAGCTCTGATGTTCTCAACTCAACAACCCAAATGACAGTAAAGAAAGGTTGAACAGGAACGATTACTTTTTTATTTGCCGCCGAGAACTGTGACTTAGACTTGTATGACGACTCCAACGAATCAGATTGTGATAGGACTGGATCGCAGTAAGGTGTCAAACTTTGTTTCATGCTGGCAGGTGTATATCGCTAACTGTTACAGCTAAACGTTACTCCACTCTCCATCAACGATTTGTAGGAATGTGCGCAAACAAATCAATAAGTAACCACCGCTCGTTATGTGCCACTTCAAGGAGAAGGATCAAGATGGCGCTGAGGCTATGGAATAACTTCGTGTCTAGAATGAAGCTAACATTATTAACAAGACTTATCTAGAGCGTTGGTCATAAAAATTAAAAAAATCAAATCTTTTCCCTTTTGCTTTACTAATCACTTTCATTCTTTGTAAATATGCAAATTTCGCGATTACTTGTCGCCTTCCACAGTGTTAAGATTCGAATCCGGGTAATTGACTCTTCCAAGGATTGAGTTTGCAGCATGGCAAAGCTGTGACGGACTGCAAGACATTTACAATCCTCACATAGGAGCCGGAGATAAGTGAAGTGTGTAATCACAAAAGTGATATTGCCTTAAATATATTCCACCTTGAAATATAATTTCGCATTACCCAAATATTACCAAGCATCACTCAATATCAAAATATCAAAACATCATCCAACATCACAATATCACCACATCACCAGCCCACAGAGAAGTAAGGATGACATTACTTTTGTGATAAATAATGTTTCGTAATGTCCGCATGAATATGATATCACATCGCAAGACAACACATCAGTAACATCACCGAGTAATACTGTACATTACACCGTTCTTCCTAGTACAAGTTGCTAGCGGTAGCGGTTGTCAAGTGCTGATGCCAACTATCATTTGCGAATTACTTACTATTCTCTTGGCTGCCTTGGAAAAAGGATTTCAGGTTTACGTATGAATGGGGGGATTCTTTGAACAAAGTCGAGCAAGTGATAAGTAATTTTTAGTTTTGCCAATGTGATGTTACATCACAATACATCACTTATCATACCGTCTTCAGCACATAAGCATATTACACAAATTCAGGCGGCCTGTTGGCAAAAGTCATAGTTTCGTTAAGAATATGAGAATCTTAATCATTAGTGGCAATAGCAGCAAAATGCGAAGTATATGGCCACCGTAATTGTTGCAGAAGTTCTAACATCAATACGTTGAGGTCCACAATAATAGTTAAGGTCCACAATACTAAAATATATAGTAGGAGCTGAATCGAAGATCATCAATTCGACCAGGCGAAAAGTCATTAATGCATCTCATGATATAACTGTTAAAGAGTTGCGGGCATCGAATGATATCAAACTCCAAGAGCCTAAACACGAATTGATTTCGTCATGAGTGCGGAATCCCCGCAAGTTGCTTCAACCCACAAACTAGTACTGAGAAAACGCGAAAGTCCATTGCTGGAATTAAGAAAATAACCTAGATGATCGCAACTAGTATGGGAGAAGTTGTTCCTAAAGAGACTTGTCCACCCAGTACACCAAAAAGGGGTAAAATGCTCGGATTTGACAAAACAGAGGAGGGCTAAAAGCCAAGTTCCCAAGACCGATTCAGCTGTGAATTGACATTGGAAACATGAGCTCTAAAGAAATCCATAAGTTCATTATGGAGACGTTTTTGCAAAGAGACTAACTAGCTGGAGACAACCCCGAATTTAAAGTGGATCCTTACAGATAAGCAACCAGCGTCTACAGAGCAGGGTGTGCATGAAAAGTAATGGTTGAGAGCAAGCCATTTGAAGTGCACTTTTCAAACAGCATACTAAATTAAAGCTGCCCTACTCCTCAGCTTACCCCTCAATCCAAAGAAACTGTCCATGTGCCATTTGTATCATTCAAACCTAAATTATTATCTCCGAGTTGCCTCGGATGATCGCACCACTGAACCGGTGAAACCAAAAACCCACGAACCGTGTGCTGGACCGAAAATTGAAGAAATACGACGAATCACATCCTCATACAATGCTTCTTCTGCCAGACGATGAGGCGTGGTGTATGGATTTTCTATCTTATCCCGCCTTCCCCCGGCGTGTCCTTGGTTAAAATGTTGTGCAGCCACGATGCGTATTTCGCTTTGCTACCGTGATCGCGTTGTCAGTGCGTTCCTTGACCAGTCTTCAATTTTTTGTTTCCCAAGTGAAAGAAATTTATAACTTTTGTCCTCATCCTCCTTGAAGAAGTGACTGCCATAACAACTGGCCCTATAAGCGTCAATGCTAACTTTATTGAAGTCTTTTATCATTGCCTCCAATTATAGTACATTCCTGATGCCACTGTCCACATGCAGATAAGCCTTGCATAAGTTTCCCGATCAGTTCTCCTTGGATTCCTTATTATTTTATTTATTTCGAAATTGTCCTTGATGTTAAATCTAATTGTTCTGCGAACCACACACATAGAGTACATCCGAAACTTTCCACTTCTAAACTAAAGTACTTTCCTGAAGACCTCTCGCCGAAATGTTAGCATATTTCCGACATTGCATAGTCTTTTATAAATGAGGCTCCCCAGTTGACAACTCTGCTTTCGCAAATCTCGCTGCATGCGTTGGCATTGAAGTCAGTCAGTCTTTCACACTACATCACGAAGACTAGTTGTTCTGGTGAGATCTGGGTGTCATCTTCTCGGATGTAGCTGATTCTAGGTTCCAATATAAGCCGCTATTATTAAAAGTTGCCCTTTTAGTTACTGAAGTTTTCATCTTTTGCATGATGAAGGTTTACCTGGACTATCTTAGTGCTGTTCAAGCTCGTAGCCGTCTTTTTTTTTTTATACCTTGGAAGGTGGAAAGGTTCAAAACTTACCGCTGGCTCCTGCCATACGGTTATGTGAGACTTTTACTCACTAAAACCACCTCCTTCTCCTTCGCTAACCCCGCGGGACTGCCATTTCGGTATTACATCGCGGGGCAGGATCAGTTATGAACTGCGGCTTCTGTCGTTATTTGTCACTTTCCTCCGAAGTTCTTCCCTCCTCAGCAGATAGTGGATCGCCTTCATTAATTTTTCCACCGCCCTCCAAGATGTTTCAGAGGCTACCATGTAGTCCACGATATTCTCGGGTGTCAACCGTGCCTCGCCGTCAATTTCCGCTTCCGCTCTATGTGCAGCGAACCGCGGGCAGTTAAAAACAACATGCTCCGCATCTTCCGGAATCATTACGCATGTTGGGCAATACGGGGAGTCATCACGCCCGAAGCGATAAAGGTATGCACGATACCCTCCGTGTCCGCTTAGCAATTGAGTTTGGTGGTAACTAACCTCACCGTGTCTTCGCTTGATCCATTTAGAGACATCTGGAATAATCCTGTGTGTCCAGCGTCCTTTAGGTGAATCATCCTACCTTTTCTGCCATTCCAAAATAGAATCACTTCGTGCCAATTGCCGACGATTGGTATAAGACTCACCGATTGCATATGATGGGTCATACAGGCGTCGACCCTCATTCGCCAAGATGTCGATGGGGATCATGCCGGCTATCACACAAGCTGCTTCATCTGAAGTTGTACGGTAAGCGCATGACCTACGTAATGCGTTCAATCGGTATGGGGCTGCGATTTTTCTTCTGTTTGCTTCCACCTTCAAAGACGATGCCCAGACTGGAGCTGCATAAAGCAAGATGGAGCTAACGACTCTCGAGATCAGGAGCCGACGGCTTTGCCTAGGACCACCTATATTTGGCAACATTCTTGCCAACAATGTAGCCACTTCGGAAGCCTTGGTTGCTAAATTTTCAAGATGAGACTTGAATTTCAGTCTTTGGTCAACCGTAACTCCTAGGTATTTAGGCGTTGGCTGCAACTGTATTATGTGTTCTCCAATCCTGATCCTTATCGACGTCTGCTTCCTTCGCTTTGTAATCCGCGAGTGTCAAACCAGCTTCCTCTAGCCAAGACCTGATTTCAAAAATTGCCTCGTTTGTGAGTACCTCGATCTCATCAATGTCTTGTGCCACGATAGTTACTCCGATATCGTCTGCGAAACCAATGATTGTCACTTCTTTGGGTAGTTGCAACTTTAGAATTCCGTCATACATTATTATCCACAGGAGAGGACCGAGGACTGATCCTTGTGGAACTCCGCAGGTTGTTGTATACGTTTTAGGTCCATCGTAGCCGTCTGGTTCAACAAATAGCTGCCAGAGACCATTCACAAGTTCATCGTGCATTGCCTTCGACTTCGACTCATCGATCCGTTCCTAGTCCAACTCCTCCCCACTCAGGAGATTGACAGATCGATCCTGCAAGTGGATTCAACCCGCAATCTACATTAGAAACGGCAGTATGCCTCGCCTGTCCCTTACTGTAAAATTGAGTGCGTAGTGAATCGACTTGGTGGTCATGTTCTGTAAAAATATTAACCACGGCTTTGCTTCCGACGTCATGAAGCAAGTCAGTTCGCTCTGCTGCTGAATTTGGGTAATGAATTCGGAATTTGAACGTAGTAGTATGCTCAAGAGCAGGCCTTCTGCTCCTTGGATAGAATGTAGTTGATTTCGAGGTGCACATCGGCCCTTCTACTAATAGTGGACATAATGAATTTATAGAGGGATGCCAAGCAAGTAGTCGGACTTATGCCCACCAAGTTTTCTACCTTGTAATTGTTAGGGCAAGGTAGATAATCACCCTAGCGAAGAAGGGTGGAAATTTTTCCCGCACCAAGTGGCAACAGACCATGTATACTGATAAATTTTTGAACTAAAAGCTGCTGGATGCTTCCAGAAGAAACCCAAATGGCGACAGTCAAGCACGACCTCCATTCACAAGAGACTATGATTTACGCTTGGTAGCACTGGAAGTAGTAATTAAAGTAATTTAAGACTTTGCAACGAAGTTATTAAATTCTAGCAAATTGGTCAAACTTGACGAATCCCGTCGAAATTCATTATGCTCCCAAAATAAGGTGGAAGAAACGAGACGAAAGGAAGTCTTTTACATAGTTCTCGAAAATTTTGTGGAAAGAAGAGAAGAGGTGATATAGAGCGGTAGTTTTCGGCCAGTCGAATGCCGTCTTTTTTTTAAAAAAACAGCAGCTATCTTTCACATATGTGGAAAGATGCATCACGGCCGATAGTTAGAAAGTAAAATAAACTGGCTGCCAGTAATGTTGGTGAATACCAAATCGAGAATGCCGTTATTGTGATATACTAACGGATCCCTCACAGCAGAGGGAGCGGGTTCCGGTGTCATCGGTCCAAGAAAAATGTACTTGGGGTAGGTGCACTGGCATATTACAGGCGGAAATATACGCCATAGACAGATGTGCCTCCTTTAATCTACAAAGGAACTACAGGGGACCGAACATTGCTATTCTCACCGACAGCCAAGCAACGATCAAGGCATTTAGGTCCAACCAGGTGAACTCTAAACTGCTATGGGAATGCCTTGAGAGAGTGAATACGCTCGCCTCATCGAACAAGGTCTGGATATCCTGGGTCCCAGTCCATGCTGGGTTAGAAGGCAATGAGGCAGCGGACGAACTAGCCAAGAAGCGAGCAGGCACGCTTTTACACGGGCCAGAATCATTTTGTGGAATCGAAAACGACTTCATGGCTATGACATTAAGAAATGAAGTCGAGGGAACTATATTGGACGGGCCTACCAGGAATGGAGCAGTCTATGATGCTTATTGCGGGATACGAACCCATGCGCACAAAGGATTGCCTAAACCTCACCAAAAAGAACCTCCGAATTAAAGTGGGAATTCTCACTGGTCACAGTCGGCAAAACTAGCACCTATGGATAGCTACGGACACTGCCTGCAGGTTTTGTGCGGAGTGTTTTGAAACCTCTATACACCTCCTGGGATAGTGTCCAGCACTTGCGTAAAATAAGTCGAGCCATCTGAGAGAACACTTAATACCAAATGTAAAGTAGAAAAATCTGGAGGTCGGGAATATACTAAAGTTTCCGAAGGTTATAGGCTTGGTTGAGGTACTGTGATTAATATGTAGACTATAACAAGCAAAAGAGGAGTTAGTTCTTTAAGGACGCGATGCGACTTTCCCTTAACAGAATAATAATAATATTGCGTTTGTGATTAACTATAAATTGGAATGCTCACAAAGAACAAGCTAGTATAGAGTTGGCACTATTTGCTGCTGAAACTTGGCCGACAGAACGGAACATCCCTGTTGTGTTGTAGACGTCAGGGCGCTCGAACATAGCTAGCAATAAGGAGGCTAGCAAATTAGCTTTCTAAGTACCTGGCTTCACCATGATGGAAACAGAGCCGCTATTTGGAGCTGAGCACTGAGGTCACTTTGAAAGGAGAACTCCCAACATTTCACGCGCAGCTAAATTCCCGTCGGCAGGCAAAAAGCGCAAAGACAAAGTGTTGCTGCTTCTATTACTACCATATGGTGAAAGCCTTTGTGTAGCGAATATGAGGAGGGGGAAAAGATGACTTTGCGTTCATATGCAACCCCCTGGGACCTCCTTTGATAAAGGTAATTCTGTTTTCATTGGCGAAGAATCGTAAAAGGCTGTGAATGCGTTAGCAGAAGGGCGTTGAATAAGCGTTTTCACCAGAAAGCAGGCCTAATATATATGCATATTCTAGTTGTTTGGAGCTACAACTACCCCCATTTCTCAACCTAACCTAGCCTTAACCTAGGTTTGCATCAAGGGAATCATTTCATTATACATAAAATACGGAATGTGTTTGCAATTCTCAGAACACCTTAATTGAGGTATTGCATGTTACTATTGGGATACCTAAACGCTAACAACCGAGGCACACTGTGCCTGTGATAAAACCTCGACTCGATGCAACTGCGAATTTTGGACTAGCTGCTCGTATGGGGAGATGAAAAGAACGGTGAGATAGCCCCGAAAATGGGTCCAGAACTATACTCTTCGTAGCACGCGAATGCATCTATTTCTACATAATTCAATTATTCATGGGGTACGGCAAGCGTTTATTTGTTATGAATCCCAAACTACTGCTATCTTGCGCAGATTGTAAGATTTCCATATCCATCCATAGAGTAAATTTTTTTTCCATAAAATTGCTCTAAGCATAAATTGCTGCTTTCCGTTTCATTGAATATATGAATTTAACATGATCAGATACCCATACAATCGCAGAACGTACGTACATATAATTCGAAACAGTTCATTAAATTTATTCAGCCATGTATCATTTGCTTATAATCATACTTTTTGCACGGTATCGGTCCTACATATGTAAATCGAAATTCCTCGCTACTTCCCGCATAAACATATTCAATCAGACTCAAGTTATTATACTGGTCTGCAATTGCAGTAAATACTTCCGATGTACGGAGCTGAAAAGTTTGTAAAACGAGGAGGCCTTAAATTTGCATATAAGACTATTAACAACTGTAGGACGGAATAAATTGTAATATATCATAATAATTCCCTTGTTTTCACATTGAGTCCATGCACCCTGAATTGCTCGTAATTTTCCAATAAACGCCGGCCAACAGTGATAATAAAAGCGCAAATATACATAAATATTGCAACAATACTGCATTTAAGGGAGGTTATCCAATTTTGGATCAAAAGAAAAGATGGTCTGTTGTTACTCGGGGCAGTTACCCTATTGTTTGGCGGAGCATTTTTGTTTCAACTACAAAAGATGGTTTTCACTATGCATATAAGCGCATCTTATTTGATTACTGCAGTGGGAAAGCCAGTATAACTTTCAATTTTAGATGCAATTATTCACCCAGCAGTTAAATTCACTTCTAAAGTATCTGCATTGAATGCCTTAGCTTTACATAGTACAAACGCGTTGCACTTTCACATATTCATATCCTGCAGAATAAAGAAAGCCTGGGTGCTTGTCACCTATTTGGAAACGTACCGCTCATAAAAGGCCCACAATCAAGTATGTAAATAAATGCGTAATTCGAGCATGAAATAAGAGCGCTCAGTGCATTGCAAATTATAAAATTTATTGTGTGTAAAATGATTTTTCGACGTTATTGTTTGCAATCTGTTTTTCCATCGTGCAGGGTTTTCCATTTTTTATTTCACTTGCAAGGAAAAAAGGCCCTAATTAAATGCATCATAAACGCCATGGAAAAACACAAATGTTTAAGCGTTCCAACTGCCGATTTGCATATGAGGGAAATAACCAATTAAGATGTGGAAGTGCACACTTTGTAAGCAATTTGCTTGTCAGCGCAAATCATCGCTTCATGCATTTTTGCAGATTGCAATGGAACCGTTTTGGATTCTTTCCGTTTCGAGTGAGTAGATTAAAATTTACTTATTCCACAATTGGACCGAAAAGGAAATGCTGCAGAAGAAAATGCAGTTGAATCTTACCATTTGGCCCCCAAATATAGAAAGAATAATGCTGCAAAGTAGTTCTCAAGCCGAATATATCGCAGAATACAGAAATAGGGGTGAATCGATCCTTGTGATCTGTAGGCTCTTCTTGACTTCTAATCACACAAGTTCTACATATTTTGGAAACTTTAAACCTGCAGAGTCGAGAAATTTTCAAGGAATAAAATACATGATTGAAACTCTATTCCAATACCCTGAATAGAAAGGAACCTTTCAATTACGACTGTTACGAATCTCCTCCTGTATATTGTTTCTACGTCAAGTGAGAACTAAAAGGATAACCACAGGATACTCTGGATACTATTCATCCACAGGGTCGTAGAAAATTCGGGCCTGGATTGAACATCATAAGGGCCCTTGCCAAAATTACACAATCAACCTAATTTTAGCAGAGACTTCATTCTCCCAGAATCTGCGGCCCCGTGAGAAGCGGAGCTTGTCAACCACTCTCGACGAACCTGGAAATACATAGAACATGTGACCATATCGATACAATGTTTGGAAATTTTGAGTTTCTTCTCATTGACGGTACATAGTTCGATCAGAGAACTTCAAGAATTCTTCGTTTGGCGACCACATAAAAGTACCCTGAATTGTGAGTCCCGAGTTTCCATGATCCATGATCATGATCTGAAAAAAATACTTTTCCATTAAACAAAAGCAAATCATTAATGTCTCTGGACGAATAGTATCCTTATTATGTGCAGGCCCCGTGATTTCCTTCTTTCGAATTTTGACAAACAGAAATTTTGATGATAGTAGGATTTCCCCCCAACTTGTTTTGAGGCGTAGATATTATATAGTTGTGCCATAATGGTTTGTTTTTGATTTTTCGGTTGGTTAGTTTTTGAGAATGGGCCCGTGAAAGTAATAGTCACTTCTTAGCCCCCTTTACAACTGACGTCAAAATTAGGATCCCTTCCTAAAGTACTAATCAAGACCTTTCGTTTGATACCCTACATGGCTACCTTCGGTAAAAAAAATTGTTCCCCCCATTTTGTGCATGCGTGACAGTTCAAAGCTTCCTATCAAATTTTGTACCAATAGGTGTAATAAAGTATGCAACAAGTGACGCAGGGATCCGGAGAAAAGAAAATGTAGAAAAGCCAGCAGATTGAGACTTATATTCTGAAGAACAACGCTATTCCTGGCGGATTTACAAAAAGCCAGGTATGTCAGAAAAACTGCCTTCAAGCTAGGAAGCGCTCTTAGCGACCTGAATTCGAGGAGTTACATCTTTAATACAAAAACACGAGGAAAAATTGCCGAATGTAATACTGAATATCGCTTCCAAATTGGTAATCACGACAACACCACGCGAAGCTTCGACAGCCTTAAAGAAGAAAAATTCCCTGAACAATGGAAGTTGAATTAAAGCTGATCGTCATCCCCGCCCCATCCTCTTAAAAACTGTTGTAACTGGCCAACACCATTGACAAACTAATTGAACGAATAATATACAATAAATAACTTCCCACTGCCCAAAAGGAAGGAGGTCGTTCTAATAAGCAATTCCAATTTCATAAGGCGAGATCAGCTGTAAATGCAGTCAATATGGCGAATTCCCCAACAAAGGCCACAACAGAAGAAGACGAATGTTGCACAATGATAGCCCTACATAGATGCGTTCAATGCTACAAAGTTTAACAAAATGTTCGCAGCTTAAGTCAAATTACAGTGCCGTACGCATTATTGTCAAACTTCTCCCGGAAAAAGACTGGCGACTAACGATGGACGATGCAAAATATGTATTCCGCACAACTTGCAGTGTACCACAAGGTTCTGTCCTAGGTCATTTACTCGATAAACTATCAAAGTATTGTCCTGGACATACTGCACTATCTCGGATGGATTGGCCGAAGTCAGAAGAATTAAACCACGAAATGACATAATTCTTGAGTGGAGAAGGAGAATAGATCACGGAGATTTACCATGCTGTCCGAGATTCGTTAACGTGGTTGTTTTTTTTACACACCGAACAAGATTGACAGCTGTCGTCGAAAGGCGTTAAACATTTAGAAATATTGTGTTCGAAAATGTCGCGATTCTAGAGACTTCCTATTCCTTCGAATACTCCTCCCATCCATCGCTTTTATGATATCGTGATTCAATTTTGATAAAGCTGATGAGTTCGCTATCGACAAATGTCTGCGTTTGCAAGGGTAATGTAGAGTAGTGAGAGCGCGGACTTTTCATTTCCATTGAACTTCTGTAACGTTTTTGTTCAACGATATTTTTTTCCTCTGTTTCAAAGAAGAGTTTCTAAAAATCATTAACAATTTCCTGATTCTCAGGACTCTGTAATTGATATCTATGTAGAGAGTATCGAAAGAAATAGAAGTTGGAGTGACCAAAACCAAACTTTATTCCAGCAATTGCTTATAAAACTTCAGAAATGCGAAACCAAAAATTCGAAATTTCGTCTCGTTCATCCTTTTTCGGTACCAGATTGTGGCTGTTATTTTTCCTTTCAAATATGAAGGAATTCTGGCCGGCAGATAAATCGCTGTTTACGCTATCTTCGACCAAAAACGCTTGAGCTAACAGTTAGGATATACTCAATACATATATTTATTCAGAAAAACTCAGCTAACAGAATTTCATAATGCATTCAAAGATTAGGAATTTTCACATCAATTTTAACATAAACATCGAAGTCGATGGTAAGCGACCAAAAGGTTGACCAAAACAACGGTGGCTTGATACGCGGGATGGGGATTTAAAGGCCCCGCGACTGCATCCAGATTAGGCATTAGATAGAACCAAATGGTGAATGGCAAATTATCTGCACCGTAAAACAGAGATAAGTTAACTGGTTGAGATTAGGGGTTGCGTAACAGACTAACAACTTTCGCACAGAACAAAATGGCCAGGGAGACCAAAAAGGAGCCTCCAATAGGTCGAAAATTATCGCCTACTTACTTTTGGCAGTGTATTATTTTGCAGTGAGATATTTTACTCTCGAACATACTATTTCCAAAAGCTGAAAAATGTGGAACGCAAAAATGAGGCATAACTATTGCCGTACGTAAAAATTTGGCCAGCAACATAGCAAACTTCAGACCAATCAGCGAAAGAATTGATGCGCTTCTATGGATTCATAGAGAACAGAGCCCTGATTCAGAAGAAGTACCCTTATCCAGCTTGTGGCAAAAGTAATAAAGCTATCCGAGTTTATCAAGAACAAGCACAGCGTGTACCAAGTCATAAAGGCTTAGAGTCCTCTATAACAGATAGCAAGAGGAGCAAAGAAATTCCTAGGAGATGCGGAAACCTATTGCTCCAACAGTGTCACAGCCGTCCTAAGAGACAGCTTATCAGACGGCATCGAATTACTGCTAAATGAAAGAGTACGGAAAAAAGGGGGATCCTCAAGGAAATCAACAAGCGCCTAAGAGAAAAAAGGACATGCAGATAGTTTG
Organism: Hermetia illucens; assembly: GCF_905115235.1. Taxonomy (NCBI): domain Eukaryota; kingdom Metazoa; phylum Arthropoda; class Insecta; order Diptera; family Stratiomyidae; genus Hermetia; species Hermetia illucens. The sequence goes on from NC_051850.1 coordinate 172,150,165, forward strand.
GAAAAGTGGAACCAAAAGCTGAAATGGTGGAAAGCATGCGGGTCAAGCCCAAAGATCGGCTAGCGTAGCAAAACGTAAAGGGGATGAAAGCAAGTGAATCTTATAGAAACAGTCATGGTAGTGTACGGGACACAGATTCGACCAGAAGAACGGCGATATGAGCCGTCGGTCGTTACACCATACAATGTATCATGAGAAAAATGGCGGGGGTTTATATGGGCGAAAATAAATGGTAAAATAATATGTGTACAGCTGCCACGACCCACACAATCTGACCTCTGTTAGCCCTGCACTGGTGCATGGTATATGCTGGGACGTGAGCGAGGGCTACACCTACAGAAACCACCAGACAATATTTTTTGACTATGGGGGGCCCTGTGGGCCCTGAATTGAGAAAGAAAGTCATTTAGCTGTCTGCAAACACTTGCAGATTTGGACAGAGGCAAGCAGGTGCTTCTACGGAAATAGCTCTCCATATGACGTAATGCATCGTTAAAGCATGTGGCGAGCCCATACCTAGAAGATGCACATTCTCCAGTAAAAAAATTTAATTACTGGTGGAATAGTGAGCTGACCAGCATGTGACCATGTCAGAAGAGCGGCTCAGAAGGCGGTAGGCAGGGTCGATCAAAAACGAAAAGAGCACGCCTATAAGGAAGCCCACAAAACCTTCAAACCAAGAGGATGTAAACCCATAGGGGAGCGCCTACGGAATTGTGCTGGAATGATTCGAATGCCATTCAACTTCACAGATCACGTGCCATATTCTCTTATTGAAAATCATCCACGCGCTTTTCCCCCATCAAGAGAGGGGCACTGACTGCTTCCAACGATCTCTAAAATCTGTAAATGTGACGGTATTGGATTTTAGATTAGAATGGGCAACGGAGAAGATTGGAAAAGTTAAATTAAAAATCAGGAGAGGGCTTTCTCCGATGAGAAAAGTAAATAATAACCAAGCACCCAAACGGCCAAGATCTCTTGAACCAAGGAAATATATGCCACAGACGTGTTGGCTGAACTCACCAGAAATGGAATAGCCTACGACACTTCTGGAAACAGGGATTTGTTAGTTCAAAGAACCTCCTGCCATTCGATCCCTCCATCGGTCGAGATCAATCTTCTTCGCGAGAACAAGAACTCGAACATAATACACAATACATCTGTCAGCACTCTTCGGCGTGTCCCTGACAAATGCTGTCCGGAAAATAGCATAGCATCACTATCACAGCTTGCTTTGAGACAGCGTAATACTGTATTTGCGCATGACGCTTGCGATACACCTCATTGCTCTTAGAACAGAACGGACTCCGTTGCATTCATGAATAGACATCTCCTACTAGAGATTGAAGTGCCTCCAACATTTACCATCAACCGACTTAAGACCGGAACTGCAATTGCGGCCTTGTCCTTCGCTTCTTCGATTTGCTTGAAAAAGCTTATTTTTGAGTTAATCGTCAATCCAGAATATCTACTTTACTGCAAGGCATTTTTGACATCAAGCGTTAAGCGGAGGACTTATCTTCAACCTCCATGACAACATTTAATGTGCAGATAAGTCTCCAGCAGCAATCTACTCCTCATGAGATTACCGCACATTTTCTCGCCTATGCCAAGCAGAATGGCCGGAATAGCGTTGAGTCCTGACGCCTTCTCATTTTTGATAGAGAAGACCTTTCAGCGATTTCATATTGAAAAATGGGTAATCCTCTAAGCCTTTCGCGTTGCTGTCATCAACCTGAACAGGATCCTTAGCGAATAATGTCCAATACAACACGATCTGTCTGTTCGGCATTAAGTGAACATCGTTTCCGCAGAGCTTCGATTTTTCTGATGATTGGCTTTTAACCGAGTTTCCACACACCTCCACCTAGCTCGTCGACTGCTGCTACCAGTTCCTGACGACAAGGAGCTTCACTTTTGTTTAATACGCTGCGGAGCCTCTTTTTAGCTGATCTGTCTTTGTGGTGCATGGCTTCTCCCACCGTTTAAACGTTGTCTCAAAGGGCGAAGATTATGACATTCTCTCGGCAGTTTGACAATTTGCACCGTCCTCTAATATATAGAAGGCGTTTCACGGCCGGGTGTCTTTGGGTCGTTACTAGATTCATAACTTAATTTAAGAGAGCACATGTATTCTCGAAGTGTCTTATAACGTGGCTCTGTCTGTACTGAGCGCTTCAAGGAATCTCCTGATGTTTGGCTTCGGAACATTCCACGCGCAGGGAGAGCCCCGGGCTTGTGCACGTCGAGAGATAGCGTTAACCATTTCGAACGTTATGTATTGATGGTGGCTCATTGGGAAGTCATCTAGAATTCGCCACCCGTCTACTGGCAACATCACTAATTCCATGCTGGAACATTGGCGTGACTCCGCCGTTTGGAACTATGAACCCTGCACTCTGCGCCATGGTAAACACTGAAGAAGGGAACGACTGAATTCCGAAATACAGCATTTGCTTGAATAAACAACTAATGAATTGAAAAATAGGATCTTCACAACTCCTATTACAGATGTCCATTCATTGCTTTTTTTAATTGACTATGGCGGGAGAGCGATCAATTCCCATGCGCCTAGGTGCCCAATTTCTTTGAGCAATCTTTGTACATTCAACAAAAGGACCCTTTAATATGAAAGGAAAGATTCATTGAAGAGGAAATCAATTGTTTTAATTCAATTGAAAAACAATCAATGCTGACTATTTAATGCCACGGGACTAACGTCTTCCTGTAAAGATCTGATAAGATGAGACATCTAAATGACCCTTGAAAGACAGGCACAATAATCTGTAAAGCTTATAATTTATAATTATACACTATATATGCGATAATGTGCAACCAGTGCACTGGTGTTCATTGCATCTAAAGGCTGATGACCCTTGCGAGACATTGAACAACTTGTAAACAAAATCATAAATCCCGAAAGCAATAAACATAAAAATATTGTTATGACATAAATCAATTTTTCCTCTTTGATACCTGCAGCATTGCTATTGGTTCTGTGTGTGGCAATAGTTCGAATCCAGGTAAGAAGGCGGCAGAATGAAGATACCCAGAGTTATTAACGCTCGGCATTTCAGAGAATACTACCGTAGAGGCTAAAGCCTTACTCAAGCGATTAAGCCTTCCGAACGCCTCCAGCTCATCATTTCTGGCAACCTTTGCTTCAACTTTATTGCATTTTATTATTATTGAGAAGACGTTGCGCTGCTCTTAGATGACAGATTCTCTGCTAACAATTTGCCTGGAATGATTTGTAAATGTTTATGTCTTCTTAATAATATATCCTGATTTTCAGAATTATTGAGGTTTTTATGGCAATGTTGCCGCTTAATGCCATATATGTAGGTCTTTAATTTAAGGATAGTGAGCTATTGTGGCCCTAGACAAGTATCATATTAAAATGTAATTGGTCAGGTTTTTGCTCCTCAGACGAGATCCAGGGTGATGTCCTTCCTAAATGGCCGATTTAACGTTGTGAGAATATTTCATTTTATATATCACTCCGACCCCTACCCCAATCCAGGTTAGTTGTAAAAGGCTGCTCAGGTCGATGATTCGAAGACAGTCAAGGCAGAAAGATTTGATTCTCATGAGTAGCGAGAAGATACACAAATCCATATACAATTTTTACTACCATTAAGGTTGAAGCCTAAACGTCTACGGAATCTTAATTTTTGACAGATTTTCTTTATTTTTATTGCATTTTATCATTATTGAAAGGCGTTGCCATTGTTTATTTGGCAGCGCCTCTGATAGTAATTTGCCAGAAATGATTCATGAATGTTTATGTCTTTTTAATAATGTATCCCGAACATCCGACTTATAGAGGATATACCACTTTGATGAAAAAGTTCCCGGAATTCATTAAAAAATAAACAATACCTGTATATTTTTGAAAATCGATATTGTCCCCTTCAAAGTAGTCCCCATGGACTGCAATGCACTTATGCCAACGCTTGATCCAGTCCTAGAAACACTGTTGAAACTCCATATTAGGTAACTTCACTAGGGCCATCTTCGATTTTTCTATTATCTCCTCTCGAATACTGAAACGCATTCCTCTCAGCGATTTTTTGATTCGATTGAAGAGGAAGAACTCACATGGGGCCAAGTCAGGTGAATTCGGTGGTTACTGGATGATGTTGGTATTGTTTTTAGCCAAAAACTCGCGGATAATGACAGCATTGTGCGACGGTGCATTATCGTGGTGCAAGATCCACGATTTGTTCGCCCACAAATCCTTGCGTTTTTGACGGACTAATTCACGCAAACGTTTCAAAAAACCCAAATTGTATTCCTTGTTGACAGTCTGACCTTGTGGCAAGAATTCACTATGCACCACGCCGTGGTAATCAATGAAACCCGTGAGTATCGCCCTTTCCTTTGACTGGAAACGGAGCGGTTTCTTCGGTCTCGGCTCATCCGACGCGCGTCATTCACGCGCCTGATGTCTGGACTGCGTGTCGTACTCATAGATCCACGTCTCGTCTCCAGTAATGCGTTTGATGAATATTGGGTCAAAATTAGCCATGAAAATCATGGCGGTGTGCACACTATCCTTCTTTTGCACGAAATTTAAGTCTTGCGGTTTTTGGCCAACAGTTCCTTCATTTTGTCAACGTTTTCTTCGAATTTCAATGTCGATGGCCTGCCGCTGGCTCATCATCGGCGACGCAATCGCGACCTTTTCTGAATCGTTCCTCCCACTTGAAAACGGCTGTTTTCTTTAAAGCATCGTTGTCGAAACACTTTCCCAACATTTGCAAGGTTTGCGCACCGTTGAAATCGTTTTTGACACAAAATTTAATGCAAATTCGTTGTTGCTCATTCAAATCCATTTTGAAAATTCTCGAAAATCGTGAACACGCTCAGAGGCACATTTACTTAAGTCGACCTAACTTTCACAACTGAAGATGAAATAACGCCAAACTCTGGTGGGGATATCAGGATAGTTGAGCAACACACACTTAAAAAGGACAACCGAGTGCTAAAAGCGCCACACGGCGATCAAAGTAGTATGTACGACAATGTTACGGCTTATTTCCATTGACGCTCTTTGACTAACAATAGTGAGGCTTGGTTTGTGGCTACCATAATTCAAACGATTTAAGTCCTCTTATAGTAGAGTAATATGATAGTGGGGGTATATTCTGCAGTCAATTAATAATTTCTTGAGAACTTATAACCACATATTTACCGTCCTAGTTTTTGATATTCATTGACCAGCCACAATGTTATACGTGGGGAAATTAGAGGCTGCTATAATTTCCCGCATTTCGTTATCCTTCTGGTAGACCTTAGGCTGGCGTCTAATTCTTGGCAAGAAAGGATTAGGCATGCGTAGTTGAGACAGATTAGATACAATCAGGAAGTATTCTTTTAATGTTTTCTTCACCCTTTTGATGGAAGCCGGGTCGTTACGAAGTTCAAAATAGTTCCCTTCTGTGAGTTTTTCCAATACCGGTCTTCGTATTGTTGCTCGTCCATAATTACTAAGGAATTGCTTTATAAGCATTCAGATAATAGACAGGGTTTTTCCTTGAGGCCATTAAAGATCTGAGCTTCTCTGCTGTTACTTGTCCTGGCCTGCCTTTGCAGCTGCATTTCTTCTTCTGTAAACATAGTTCAGGACAGCAAAAAGAAGTCTTACCGAAAACGTGGCCGAGATATGTCGATGACATCTTGACGATTCTCCCGAAAACCAACATAGACACCACGTTGAACACTATTAACGCAATATACCCGAAAATCACATTTACCTAAGAGATGGAGGAAAACGTCAAACTTTAGATTTAATAGTTATGCGCTCCAATGGGCACCTCTCATTCGACATTTACCGAAAACCGACGAGCACCCAACGGACTATCCCTAGCACTTCGCAGAAGTATTACCTACTCCCCTGTGGCCCATAAACTAAAACGAATCTTCCAAAAATTTGACATTCTTGTCACTGAATCCAACTCAAAATAAACCTGTCTTGTGAGAAGAAAGGAAATGAGCGGAATATACAAGGTATCTTGCACTGAATGTCCAAAAGTTTACATTGGACAAACAAAAAGTTTGGTAACCACAAGATTCACAGAACACCTTAGGGAGGCAGAAACAGCGAGAAGATACAATAGAAGAGTTTCTAACTCGATGATGACAAACATATGCTAGACGAAGGGCACTAGATAGATATTAACAATGTGAAGATGCTCTAGCAGGTACAAAAACGCACTTTGTTAAATACGTACGATAGCCTGTGGATTATTAGACAACCTGAAAATACTATATTAAATTCCTACTGTCAAAAGGTAGCATAGGTCCCAGGGCGAACCGTAGATTGGAGCATAAAACCTAGGAGAGCCAACACCAACAGCTTTACTACCAAACCCTATCTCCACCTCCACGTGGTGACCGCTGGGAGCTCTTTCTGAACGAAAAGCTGCAGACGGAGAGGGATGAAGGCGAGTCTTCCGCGGCTAAAAACGGGACAAATTGTATCAACTGGTCCTCCATATTGGGGGTTGGGTAGAGCTGACAACCCTACACGGAAAACAACTTGTTACGAAGCCAGAACAGGAGCCTCGGACTGGACGGATTAGACAACGACGAACCCGACAGCGACAAAGGAATAACGATTTGCACATTTTCTCATGGAACGTGCGCTCCCTGTTCAGCGATGGTGCTGCCAAGCTGGCTGGTACCCTGTCTCAATATAGGGCTGATGTAACAGCGTTATAGGAGATGCGTTGGACAGGGACCATTTTCGTGGAGAAGAGTCACTACACAATATATTATAGTAACCATCCAGTAAACCATGTCCTCGGAGTAGGTTTCTTAGTCAGCCAAAAAATGAAACCTTTTGAAATAATAAAACTTGTTTTTCCTATTCGCTAGTGTTGACTTTTATTTCGCAAATACCGATGTTTCGGGAACCACTTGTTCCCTACATCAGTGCTAACAAGTTCTCTACTCGGACTTGGTAGCACTGATGAAGGGAACAAGTGGTTCCCGAAATATCGGCATTTGTGAAATTAAAGTGAACAATAGTGAATACCCCATCATGCATAACCTGGCCCTGGAGAAAGTGATCCATGAGGCTGAGGTAAATGCGAGAGGTACGATCCTCTTTAAGTTCACGCAACTACTGCCCTATGCTGACGATATCGACATCATGGAAGAATGAGCCAAGACCTACAAACTGCCTTCATCCAGATTGATCAGGCGGCGATCCAGGCGAGATTTTAGGCTGCACATCAATGAAGGCAAGACCAAATACATGGTGGCAATATCAGCACCAAAAAACAGGTTGTGGGTAAAATTCGGTTCAGTAGGTTGTGGTGGGCGGGTCACTTAATCCGTATGGATGAGGATGATTCCACCCGAAAATTCTATAAGCGCAGCATCTATAGTAGAAAAAAAGACGGGACAGATCCTGCCTGAGATGAAACGATGGCGTAGGTCAGGATGCCAAGAAGTTTTTAAGGATATCGAATTGGTGGACCATGGCGCAAAACCGGGATGTCTGGAGTTCCTTATTAAAGCAGGCCTAGACCGAATACCGGTTGTTGCGCCGTTGATAATGATGATGTAGGCGCACGTGCATGTTGCTAAAATATGAACTCTCGGAGTTCAATCGCGTTCAAGGCGAGCGAAGCGGCATGGGAACCAGTTCGTGGATGGACAGCTAATCAACGGCCGATGGGATTTAAAAATTTGATTGTTTTTGCTGGAGCCGTGTGGAGTGGAGTTGATTGGTTTCTTGGTTTCCTGAATTCAGCTTCGGACATTAAGTAAGCTGGATCCCAGTAGATTGTTTTTATGATAAAACGAGAATTGAAAAACGCTGGGATTCCGAAAGGAAGTTAGCGAGAAAAGGGATGGATCTCGTGGAGCCTTAGTCGGAAAGTCAACGAATTAGTTTGATGAGCTATTGGTGCATAGTTTTAATTTTGTAACCACGTTAATCAAGTTTTGGTAAATTTGTGCATGGGCGTGAGACGGAAGGATGAAAAGCGATAGAAAATATAGTCTGCCAAGAGGACGTGATTAACGAACGTTTCTCAAAGAGGAGCTTGCTTTGCTGCCGCTAATTTGAATTTCCTCAGTTTCTCGCCGGAACAATCGTGTAGTGATTTTGTGGTGAAGTTTTATTTTTGAGCTGCGGGAGACCATCCTCATTGAGTGTGTGGCATCCATAGAATTTCGCATTTGTAGACTGCAAGGATTTCTGGTCGGAGTGTGTGCGAGACATTTTCCCGCTGGCATGTGGGTCCCTGGGAGGACCCCGGAAAGAAAACTAGGAAAAGAAAAAGAAGAGTCTTCTAGTATATTTTTATTGCATTAAATTTAGTAGTATTTTCGTATACATATATTTTCTTCCTTTCTTTTTGAGTCAAGCAATTTCTTTACGCCACACCGAGCGCGGAGTGTAAAAAACCATGTAAGTTTTTTCTTTGATTTCATTTTTCTTTTGTATTTTTCTTTGATTTCATTTACATTTTTCCTTGATTTATTTTTTTGTCAGGCGATGAGGGCGTTACGGTTTCTTACCAGAGCAGAGGCAAATCGTCAGACCTCGCCTCTGCCCTGGGAGCAGAGGTGAGGCAGCGTCTGATGATTTGCCTCTGCCCTGGTAAGAAACCGTAAAGCCGTCACCGCCTGACATTTTTGTAAAGTTTGGGTGCAAACCCTAAGCGAGAGGTCCGTGGACCAGGAAAGGGGTAGTAAATTGCTCCCCATTTGGTCCGGCCCAGCATTAAGTTGATGCGGACTTAGGACCCCACAATTCTCAAAAAAATCTATTTTTTGGTAAATTTCTTTTTTTTTTGTTTGCGGGCGGACCTTCACGGTCAACTTTTTAGGTTTCTGGGATAGCTTTTCCCTCTAGGTCGTCTTTGGCCAGTCAGGAGGGTCGTTTGATCATTCTATTTCCTGAAGCTTCATTACAAAATGCCAGTCCCCAAAAGTTACTTCTATGAGCTAACTAAGAAGATACGAGAAGCTTCTAGTGTAGTTCCAGGTTATTGTATGAACAAAGCTGCTACAAAGGAAAAGGCAAAACTACCTGTACCCAGGCTAGGTTATAAGTTAGGAGGTATTGCAATTTCAATTGGTAGATCCTGAATGAAGAGAGGATTTTCTTCTTTATTTGGCGTTGCAGCTGCTATAAGAGTGCTGACTGCAAAAGTGATAGCCATTTCAGTGAGTACCATATTTTACAAAGCATGTAAAATTTGGCAGTGAAGAATATAAGGACTTCATCGATGCCCAGCTGATGGTGATACAAAAAATCATAAAACAATCTCTGAGGCTAAATCATATGGAGAAGAACATCCTGTTAAAAAAAAAGAATGTGTTAACCATGTTAGCAAAAGAATGGGCTCGAGACTTAGGAACTTAGTAAAGCTTAACCCTTCTTTGAAAGGGAAAGGCGAGTTGACTGGTGTGCAAACAGACAAGTTGTCCAAATATTATAGAAATGCAATTAGAAGCAACCTTTTTGAGGTAGAACAAATGAGAAAGTCCATAATGGCCACCTATTACCGCCGTGCCTCAACTGACCGCCCGCAAGGTGAAACTTCATGGTGTGGCTGGCAGCGGGCTGTGGTAAAAAATGAAGAATACAAGCACCAGGATGACCTTCCCTATAAAGTTATAGCTACAATGGAACCAATCTATAAGGACCTAACAAGAGAAGAGTTGCTGACAAGATGTGAAGGAATCTCTAATCAAAATGCAAATGAAAGTTTCAACCGCATGATTTTGCAGATTGCACCAAAGACACTAGTCAATGGCAAAGTGGTAGTTGAAACTGCTTGCAATATTGCTGTCTGCCAGTTCAATGAAGGGCACATCACTCTCATGAAGATTAAGGAACAGTTAGGTGTGACTACAGGAAGCCAATGTTTCAGGGCAATAGAAAAGAAAAATGCAGAAAGGATTGCAAAGTCAGAAACCCAAGCAGTAGATGCAACAAAAACAAGTCGGGAAACCGGAAGCTGAGCGCTTCAGGTATGAAAGGTTTTGTTTGTTTCTTGTGTGAGTATATTTGAGTGTAGAACTATCCCATTTGTACGTAGCCCGTTAAGAATATGCATTTAGCATATCAGATTTAGTACTTCGGGTTGTAAATTTACACGGTAAGGCAATTTTGAGCTTCTGTAACTTTCCTACTAATAGTATGATTTCATCCTGCCTGAATTTCATGATCAATGGAGATAATATGCTTCATACTATATTTTATACTACTACCAACTTTTATAACTCTGACATAAACTTAAGGGGGGTTTTACTCAATTTTTCCAAAAATACGGTAATATACTATGATTAACTTAATTTGAACAGATATCGCTATGGAGAGTATTTTGAGGCCTGGGTACCGTATAGAGGCAGCTTCAAGGTTTTTTTTCAGATCTTTCGGTTGGGTAGTTTCTGAGAATGGCTCAGTTAAAGAAATCATCACTTTGCACCCCTCCCACTCCCCGCCTTTTTAACAAATCTCAAAACTAATCCCGGCCTCGAAAAGTACTAATCGAGACCTTTCATTTGATACTGCACACGACTATATTTGGTGAAAAAAAAATGTACACCCCCCTTTTTCATGTATGGGGACCCCCCTAAATCTTAACGTAGGAGGATATTACTCACTGCATGTCTGGGGGTCCACAGTTCCTACCTTCTCACTAAATTTCATGTCAATCGGTATAGCCGTTTCTGAAAAAAGTGCCTGTGACAGACAGAGAGACCCTGAAAGTTGCCGCCAGAACAGCACCAGGTATGTTTGCCCAAGTTTTCACGGCATGCTTTAGGGAAGGAGAATTCCCCGAGCAATGGAAGGTACAGAAGCTAATACTCATTCCGAAGGCAGGTAAACCATTGGGTGACCCCTCCTCATATAGGTCGATATGTCTGGTCAATACCATTGGCAAACTATTTGAACGAGTAATATATAACAGACTGCTCGTTGTTGCTGAAAAGGAAGGAGGCCTTTCCAACAAACAATTCGGATTTCGTAAGGCGAAATCAACTGTCGACGCAATCAGCATGCTGACTGGCTTAGCTCAGGCTGCAATAGAAGAAGGAAAATGCTGTGCAGTAATAACCCTCGACGTAAAAAATGTGTTCAATAGTGCAAAATGGAAAAAAATCATCGAGGCACTCGTCAAGATAGAGGCCCCGAAGTACATTGTACGCATTGTGGTCGAGTTTCTCCTTGGGAGAAGACTTTACTGCGACTCGGACGATGGGCTAAAAATATTCCCGACAACTTGCGGAGTGCCACAGGGTTCTGTCCTGGGTCCCTTGCTGTGGTTGGTTATGTACGATGGAGTGTTGACGCTACGCCTACCGGACAACGTGACAACTATTGGCTTCGCCAATGATATCGGAATAACGGTGGTTGCAAAGCACCAAGCCGAGATCGAGATCTATGCAAATGAGGCGATATAGGAGATCAATTCCTGGTTCAGAAATTCTGGCCTTTCACTTGCCGAGCATAAAACAGAAGTAGTTCTCATTAGCAAGAGAAGAAAGAACACAACTGTGAAAATCAAAGTTGGCGGAAAAACAATTTACTCCCAACCATCGCTCAAATACTTGGGAGTAATTATTGACAGAAGATTCAACTTCAAAAGACGCATTGAGTACGCCGCAACTAAAGCGTCTTCCCTCGCTACAACGATCTCGAGCATACTACCGAACATTGGTGGGCCAAGACAAAGTCGACGTCTTCTGCTCTCCAGGGTAGTCAGTTCCGTGCTACTCTACGCAGCTGCAGTTTGGGCAACTGCTCTGAATAACAAAGTGAACTGTCGAAAATTGGGAATGGCGTATCAGTTAAGTGCACTCCGGGTATGCAGTGCATATCGGACAACATCAGGAGAAGCAGCATATGTACTAGCAGGGATGCTCTCCATAGACATCTTGGCGAAAGAAAGTCGGCGACTCTACGACAAAACGTATGCAGCTGGAGAGTCTAGCGCATTTCGACGGCAGCTGGCACGGTGGGAATCTATCGAACGGTGGCAACAGCGATGGGACGAGTCCCAAACTGGTCGTTGGACATACCGCATCATTCCGGATATTCGGAGATGGTTTAAACGAAACCATGGGGAATTAAGCTACGAGTTAACACAATTCTTGAGTGGACATGGAAGTTATCGTGCTTATTTACATCCATTTGGTCATGACGAATCACCATGCTGCCCAAGATGTGGTAACGTGGCTGAGAATGCGGAGCATGTCATATTTGATTGCCCTAGGTTCACCGCGCACCGAACAAGAATGGAAGCGGTCGCAGACAGGCGTTTAACACTCGAAAACATTGTGGGGTTTATGCTGGAGTCAACGGATGCCTGGAACCAGGTTGTAAGGGAACTGCAAGCTATTCACCAACAGCTTAGGCAGGAAGGACTACGACGAAAACAGGGAAGGGAGAGAACCATAATGAGCGACAGTTAAAAGCTGATCCAGCCCCGCGACGCAATACTTGATAGTTCCGTGGGGAGAGTGGAATGAGAAGGAGGTGGTTTTAGTGAGTAGAAGTCTCACATAACTGCGTGGCAGGAGCCGGCAGTAGGTTTTAAACCTTTCCACCTTCCAACGCCGACAAAAAAAAAAAAGACAGACAAACAGACAGGCAGATAGACGGACAGACGGACAGACAGACAGACAGACGGACAGACAGACAGACATTGAACCGATTTTAATAAGGTTTTGTTTTACAAACAAGCTAGGAGAAGAGGCGAAGAGGAAGCCATCGATGAGGTTGGAGTACTGTACAGCCCGAGAAGTGATTCAGACTGGTAAGAATCGTTTTATCTAAGTTTTCATAAAGAATTCCCTCTTTTTTTTAAATCGATTTTGTTCAAAATTCTGTTTTCTTAAGCCGGGGACTTACAGGCTTCACACGATAAGTGTCCATCTGAGTACTAAGAATTTTGGTTTTTGTGTTTCACACTGACCGGTGGGCTGCAATCGTGTCCACCAATGGACGCCGTTTTTGTTACACGCCAAACGGCTGGAGCGTAGAGGGGCTAGAAAGAGGCTAAGAAGGTTTTTTTTTAAATTGAAGCCAAAGATATAGCCAATAATTTTATTTAAACAATAAATACCTATTTTGCCACTTTACTTCCGAAAATAGACCTCATTAAGACCCTTCTACACTCACCCCTTAACGACCTTTTACAACCCTAATTTCAAATACAATAGCCAGACTGAAGTGTGCCTTTCCAGTGTAGGAAAACAAGGAATTATCGTATTAAAAATAAACAATTGATATAAGGAGTATTCTATCATACCTTTCTGATCAGATGAAAGATGGAGATTTTTTTTATAAGTCGAAATTTAGTGTCTCTAATAGAGCAATCTCCTTGAACCTTATAAACGATCATAGATACAATGATAACAATAAGTTGGGGTAGGTCAATGATAGATAAGCAGCCACGGGCGGAAGGATTGATTTTTATGAACGGAAACCCTATATCTACTGCATCTTGTACGAGTACACAAATCGCATCCTATTCAGCCATAAAGTACTTCCATAAAAGTTACCATCTTGCCTTGACGTACTATACTGACGTATTGTGGTTTGAGCGCGACTCAGTACAGTTCCAAGAAACAAGCTTTGTACAAATTGTAAATGCTTCCAAATCAATAAGACCCGTCAACCGTCAAACCTGTTCGAGTGGAGGAACTTTCCCATGCGATTTTTTTTATTATTGTATATTGTGGCTTCGCCCTTAGCTATCTGTTATCTAAAGTCTGCAGCCTGGCGTTTGCTCAAGAGTCCAACTAAACGTCTGACGACGGAGGTGAAGCAAGAAATCTGTTTGCCATGTCGACGATTTATCAATCGAGGGTATGGGAACATGTTTGTTTACATGCTGGCAGGCATGAACAACCCAGACTTGCTTGCACGTCGAGTACTGAACATTAAAATGATAACAAGTGTCTCTTCTTGCGGCATAGTTTTGTGGGTAAACAAATTTCACGAATTCCACCGAGGTGAGTCAAAACATTCACTGCACCGTGATGGGATCGTTTTCCTAATTGTTGTTAAACAACTCATGGCAATTTATTTCGATTGTTTACTTTGCATTTTTATGAACAAAGCCATAAGATACGGGGGGAGTTGTCCACAAAATGTTGTGATTTAAAAGTGTGGTAATCTTTGGAAGGAAGGGCACAAGCATACCAAGCATTGGACTTTTTGAGAACCTGCAATAATAGAACAAATACTGACGTTCTGAGAATGCAATGTTTAGGTTGCACTGTGAGGAGGTTTGCAGGTATTCAGAAAAGATACAACCAAAAATGATCAATACGAATAAAATTAGTGTTGGGCTTTGAAGGTGTATTCCTTAGGGGCAGGTCTGCAACTAAGAAGCAAATTGAATTTCAGTGAATTTAGCCAATGGTGACGCATGATGCTATAGTCCATTCACCATAAACGAACGAAGATTCAACGACCTTGTGGAAAGAAGAATGAACTCGTTATGGTCAATCATTGACCAGCATAAAGTGCGCATCTGAGGAACACCGTTAATGTCGAGAACGGAATGCAATTCAAATTCCAGTTTCTAAGGCAACGAAAACCACAAATTTCATCATAGTGCATTCAGATACTCTTCATAGAAAGGTAAGCATCCATGTTAGGCTAAACTTAAAGATTAGGAAACGAATCTTGCCTTTCTATTTTTACTCTTGGACTTATGCGAGAAAATATGCATATTGGTCGTGTTTGCTATTTTAATGTATACCGGTCATATGTATGGATAATGAGGAAGAAGCAAGGCTGTCTGCTTCCTGAAAGACTTTGCCAGTCGCGGTTATCACGATTTGACTGAAGATCAACCATTGATTAGGAATGCGTCATTTGTATTTCACATCGAGGAACTGTGGGCTATGATAAAGATTGAATTCTCAACCCCGTCCTCCGAGGGGTTGGAAAATTTATGAAGGGGGAGGTGTGTGGTCTGTCCCTTTAAACTCATTGAAAACTCGTGACGGTTATCTCCCTTAAAAAGTTGTAGATCTCAAAGTTTAAAATTGATAGACCAGTAGCTACTGTGAGCCTAGCGCCGTCACTTTTGAAGAAAATCTCTCGCTTCTCCCTTAATACCCTCCTTTCTGTCTGCGGAGATGGAGCTCCAAATTAAACCTTATCATTTTGACATGAAAATAGCCCCCTTTTGGGGCGCCATAACATTTTAAAGGCGCTACCACCATTTTTTAACAGAGTTAGGGAAAAGTAGGCTTCACTTTTCTATTGCATTGGGTCAGTTGACAACCAAGAGTTTTCATCGGGTTTGAAAAGAGGGATCCTCCCCTTCTGGGAACGAGCTTGAAAACTCCACTTTACTCGAACTGTCATAGCTAGCCCACACCACAGTTCAGCCAAATTGAGAAAACTTGAATTGATTCTGCATTGCACTGCAATTATGCATTTAAAGGAACACAAACCAGAGAGAACAGATATATATAACCAACCAAAAATAAACTATCTGTTTGTCTGCACGATGTTTTTGCAGCAAGTCTTTCCGATTTTGAAATGAAATTTATGTGAAATCATGATACATTGAGTTCAGGGTGTTGAACACCGCCCCTTTAAAAAGTTATTTCATCTTAAAGTAAGAGTTTTGGTCAAATTTGTATTTTTAATCCTACCGTGAAGGGAGATGGGCCTGGAAGGAACCCCGTGAAAGAATTGTGGAGGTCACACCCCCTAAAAGAATATGGTGCTATCCTATCATTAAGCCCATCCTAGAAGGTCGTGATATGAAGCACAATTTTGGAAAGTTTGACCGAAACCCTACTTCTATTAACAATTTTATAGAAGCATTGCAAGCATTGCATTATTGCACCATAAGACATTATATGTGGAATGCTGGTATAATGTAAAGTACTAAATATGTGTACATTCCGAGATACTTACAAATAAACCTTAATATCCTTACATGAAAAATCCACCGAGTCTTGCATACTTGAAACACCAAGCTTCCGGTTTCCCACGTGTTCTTACTAGCATTAACGTTACTTGATTCAAATTTCATTTGATAATTGGAAGTTCCAGTGTACGCAGTTGGAAGTGTTCGGTTTGAATTCATTATAATTGACGGATTCCTGTTCTTGGTAATAGGATTTAACGTCCCTTTTTCCAGAAAGATCAGTATTTATATAAAGTCAGCTTCTCTTAGCGGATTGTTGACATTTTTAGCAGCCTTTTTCTACCAATGCAAACCACTGAACCCACTATTGCAGGGGTTTGCCTGGGTAATTTTGGCTTCAAATGGCGAGGTCGCTCCACCCAGCAACAAAAATTCCGTCTTATCTAAGAAATTATCGCTTACCGAATGTTCGGTCAGTGCTCAAATAGGCGCCCTAGATAACCAAATTTCTCACCCTTTAAATCTGATCCAGACAGCATAACGTCAATTACGGCAGAGCACCTTTCACTCAGACGAGTACCATACACCAGGAGACCTATGCGTGGATTTTTCTTGGTGAAGACGGGCAGGCGCATCCACGAGACTTATGAAAATTGTCTTCCGATGTAGTGCATCTTTGTTACAAAGCCAAATCAACAATCAGCAGCTCTCGGAATTTAAAAAAGCCATTGAAAAAAACAGGAGTCTATCTCTGCATGTCATCTGCGATTGCTATTGAGGACTTTTCTGTACTTTGAGCAGTTGATACTACCTGTTACGCATAGTGTTTAATTTCAATTAGCTACATAGTCCGTGCTAACCTATCATTCCTACTGGTTTCCTAGGTTCTATGACCGAAGTCGAGATATCAAAAGCATCGTTTTAGTGCTACCTGTTCCCTAAGCCGCCACATAACCTAGCCTATTTTTACTTCCCCTGCTGAATTCCCCTAGGTTCATGATCTCTCTACCTAGTGTAATAAATGCACCTCTCGATTATTTGCAACAATCGAGTGGTTAAGTGTCAGGGTTTCCCCTCCCTCCTACCCTCTCGTCGCTGGATAAAGGGATGGGGGGGAGGGTTTCGATGGAATCCATCCCCTTCCTCCCGTGAGCTTGAAATTTTTGCTCCCACCATTGAGGAATTGCGGTCGTTGGATACTGACAGCTTAGCGCGAAACAAATGTCCAATGAAACTTCAGTCCAGCACACGATCGGCATGAAGGAACCCATTCATGAGGGCGCATCCTTAGGTTGTTCACCACTCGTTATCCATTTTTGACTGGAAAACAATAAAACAAGATGTGGGGTTCGTTACTATGCGTCATCTGGCCCAATGTTTTTCGACCTTGGTGCCCCGTAAATATGCAGCTGTCCAGTTGCGGTATTCAGCATATTATTTGCTCTGTTTATTAGTTTCTTAAAACCTTTTCATTTGGTAATGGATGAGGAATGAGCCGAAATCAATGGTAAGTAAAAAGACAGTTGACAGTCAACTGCCTTGACGGATTTGTGAAGCAAATGCCAGGAATAACTCTGAGTCCTACAAATATCATTAGCCCAGGCAGCCCCTGCATTGAAGTTGCTCAACACCTACCTGATGTTAGACGGGATGAAGAGCAACTTCCACTTTTCATGATCTACGGGCGCTTCTTTTGGAACATAGCGCAAAAGAAAGACGATATAGGGTTCCATCCAGGGCAGAGGGAACTCATCAGACGCTGCCTTCCTTATTCAACTAATGTCAAAAGTAATATCTGCTTACTAAGAGAGACATTTTCTTTGATATCCCACATGTCTATAGTGGGTATACAAAACTTTGCATGTACGAGGAGCCCCTCAAACTCAACGTATAATAATGTTACTCACTACATGAGGGGATTCACAGTTCCCACCTTTCTACTAATAGGTGTAACCATTTCTGAAGAAATGAATGTGAAGGATAGACAGACGGATAGGAGAATGGTCTTATTTCTCAGCGAGCATTCTACTCATAAGAAGGCCAGATCATTTTCCTCTAGTTCGGCCATGCGGCGATCTGCACTCCCGTGGGGCTGCTTCATGAAAAGGTCTGAAAAGGATGCATTCATAGAGATGCTATTGGGAGGCCACAACTCCGGTGATGTGACATCAGAAAGGGTAGCACAAATGACGGTGAGTCCTTGCAAATAGCCGGTCAAACTATTGGTGGAAGAAAGAAATCACACAGTTGCGGTATGTATGCTTTCGAGCAAAAAGGATCTACCACCCGTCAAGAAGAAGACCAAACTACGACGAGAAACGCGAAATAAATGCGAACCTTCGTCGTAAGCTCATTCTTAACCACGTTGCTTTCAGGAATTTTCTGTGGAGGCAAACCAAAGCATTGCACAGCATTGTTGTGAAGAAGGTGATAGGGCAAACACTATAACTGACCTGCCTGCATCTTCTACGCGATATAGTGAAGGCGCTCTTTCCTCCAAATAAAGGGAACACAAAAAAAATAGATAAGTATTGGATGTCTACATAATACCTGCGGTGACTAAGTAGGAACTTGCAGACGTTTGCTGGAGACTTGGTGATAATAAAACTCCAGGTTTGGGTGCTGTCATTGCTGCTGAGTCGTTAGAGCACAAGCGTGTCGTACGGAAGGTCGCGGTTCAAATCTCATTGGTGGCAGTGGGATTTGTATCTTGATTTGACGTCGGATACCAGTCGACTCAGCTGCGAATGAGTACCTGAGTCAAATCAGGGTAACAATCTCGAGCGAGCGCATTGCTGACCACATTGCCTCCTACAGTATACTACTGTAATGTACCATTACGAATGAAGTCCTCTAACACATTTCAAGCCCCTGATCCAAAATGGATTGTTGCGCCAACGATTATTATTATTATCAACCCGTAGTTTAGCTGGTTTACCAGCGTATTTGAAGTCCGCATGTTAGAATGAATTTGCCTCGGCTGGTGGAAGAGGCAAAAATGAGTTTCGCTACAGAACCTCAAGAAGCAACCACGACATCTACCATCATACCGCCCGATTTGCCTTATCGACACGGTAGGAATGGTGCTCGAAAGGATAATCTATAATAGACTCATCCATATCATAGAATCTAGGGATGATCCATACAATTGGTTTTCTTCAATTTCATTCAACGATCGACGTCGACCTCCAAAAAGGGCTGTGCCTAGTTAACAATGGACGTCAAAAATGTGTCCCTAGTTACTTGACTAAGTTTCTCGATTGTTACCTCTTGGAAAGGACACGTTGGTACGATACGGATGAGGGACCCAAGCAGTACACCGACACAGCAGAAGTACCACAAGCCTCAATGTTGAGTCCCCTCCTGTGGAACGTGATGAAAAACGGGGTCCTTGTCCATCCAGTGGCAAAGGAGGCCACGATAATCGTTTTCGCAGTGGATCTGAGAATGTTGAAGTGTACGCTAACGAAAACATTAATTCCATAAAAGCGTGGGTAGAGATGGTTCGGTTTGACGTTTCGAAACAAATTCGAAGGTAGTCTTGATTACCCACCGTAGACCAAGGAATACGATTCTTGGTTGTGGCCACATAATCATTTCAAAGTCGGTTACCAAATATTTGGAGGTAATGATTAACGCGAAGATCAATTTCAGGGGACACTTAGATTATGCCTGTAATAATAATACCAGTATATTGCTAGCGGGGATTAAAGCCAAAAGAAACAGATTACTTCTGGAAGGAAGTTCTAATGTGTGAAAGCGATTAGAGGATGGCAAACATGGCTTACCGCTTACTGGGGTCAAGGGTATGCAGCGCCTCCAGAACAATCTCAGGCGAGGCAGCATCTGTTATTGCGGGAATAGTCCCCCCCCCCTCCCCTTCTGGCAAGTTAGGCACGCTGCGTGCATGAAAAAAGGAGAATGAATTTACCTGAAACGGATACAGGGCGGGAGTCGATGGAAAAGTGGCAGCAACGGTGAGGTAACTCGCGGAATGGCGGCTGGACCGACACTTTGATTTCCCGTATTGAGGAATGGACGGCATAAGAAGATTGATTACTACCTTATACAATTCCTGTCAGGTTATAGTGATTACTAAAAGTATCTGCACCGATTCAGGTTGAATGATTTTCCCTTTTACCATGAATATGGTTACCCACCTGAGTGGCTTGAGCAGGTTCTACTGTCCACAAGAGGAGGAGCTCGGAGACCTCTGTAAAAATTGGCATAAGCTCGCAGAACATCATGGGAAAAGTTCTGAAGCCGGGTTGGTTTTAGTGGGTGAGAATCCCATAAACTTGCCGCGGCAGTGCCTCTCTAAGATTGTACTTTTTCAGTCTAGCGTGAGCAAAAATTCTCAAGATTAATCCAATTTCTAAGGCTGATATCTCTATTTCTAATGCAATCAACTTAAAATCGGTTAAAATTGCAGAGATAACATGAAATACCAATCAAATTTTTAGATGAATTGTGTGCATTTGTCCCATTAGTACATAGCACATAATATATGCATATATTATGTGAAAATACCCACTTACAAGTGATATTGAAGTCTTGAATTTGAAAAGAAGCGACAAATTTGGCCTGTTATAATTTTGTTAGTAATAGTGCAATTTCCACCAAACTTAGTAGAATCATGCTATATAGTCTATATTTCTGCAAAGTGTCGTCGTAGTAGGATGAACTTGACGGGGGCTTTGCAGGCAATAACTAAAAATTATAGTAATGCACTATTATTAACTTTATTTGAACTGACCTCGGTAAGGGGGTATTTTGGAGCCTAGGCACCATCTAATGGCAGCCACTTGATTTGCTTCAGATTCTTCGGTTAGTAAGTTTCTGAGAATGGATTCGTTAAAGAAATAATAACTTTTAACCCCCCGCACTCCCTACCTTTCCAAGAAATGTCAAAACTAAGACCAGCTTCGGAAAGTACTAACCGAGACCTTTCACATGACTATATTTGATGGAAAAAAATGTGCACCTCCTTTTGCATGTATGGGAACCCCTCTCAAATTCGACGTAGAATTATGTAACTCCCTGTATGGGTGAGCGTTCACAGTTTCCACCTTTCCACCAAGTTTGCGCTTGACAGACAGACAGACAGACGGGCAGACAGTAAACCGATTTTAATAGGGTTTTGTTTCACACAAAACCTTAAATTCCGCTTTGAAAAAGTGAAACTCGGTGCTAGAGGAATAAAATTATTGAGTAATTACAAACCAAGCAAGGCGAAGATCGAAGTAGACTCTTTATGGTGACCTCCATAAGTTTAGTTACAGTGACTACAATTCTCCTGAAGACGACGGTGAAATATCAATTAAGACATTCCTTAACCAACTCCTTTTTAAAATAGACGAGTTAGCCAGTTACCAAATAGTCATCCCTTCCCATAACTGCAGTAGGCGCATTTCAACAAACCCCACATATTCCGTGTGCTAGCTTATAAGTATCCCTAATCTGTCTGCAACTTTTGTTGAAAATCTGCATTTTACATATGTGTATCATTGAATTTTGATATTTTCCTTGAAGTTGGCTTGAACACCTTTGCTCGTACCTGATTAGGTTTGTTATTTGTTAAAATCTCAGCTGAAACCCTGCAATTAATTTCTCTCAAAAAAACGCAAACTATATTCTCCATTTACACTTCCTACGTGATCTTGTTTACACGATCAAGACGCCACATTATCTTCAAACCTTCATATTGTATTATATTCGTCTGTATATCCTCATTGCTACCCAATCCTTTGACCTGATCTGTTTCATTGCATACCTGGACAAGTCTTTTAATGATGGCAGGCGCTACAGTGAAAGGGTTTCTCGAATCGGACTATCGCTCATGTTGGCGGGTAGGCCTGCTTCCTACACACCCATAAATTGTCGCTTATACGATAATCAAACAGCAAATCATTCTGAGTCTTCAGGAATTTATAAAAGGAACCGAACCTGATGATGTTGCCGTAATAAGACCTCCGCACAATAAAATCCAAACCAATGAGGAAGGATAAAATATGAATAGGTGTAAAGGGGCGAAATTGCAAACTGAATGTTGACCTTTTTTGAATTCAAGTGAAATTGTTAGCTAGTCCGTGATGGATGCGTTTTGACAATCTTAAGTTGTCAATTCTAAATAAGCAAAAGTAGAAATCCTTAAATGGTGACATTTGAGTGGTTCCCATATGGTATTCTTCTTCAAGGTCGGAAATTGAGCATATCCCTTTTTACAATTCATCCGGATTATGCCCATCTTCCATTTTCCCAAAACACTAAAATAACACCCCGAAGTCCTGCTCGAATGAATACCGTAATTATGTACGTACACCTCTTGGAAAACCAAAATTTATGTTTCCTTCCCAACAACCCCTAGCACCCTGGTTTTCGCTATACGTGTAAAATCAAAAGGAACTTAGTGTTGAATTTTTTTGTGGACTTCTCGTCCCGTGATTGCATGCCCTGAAGATTTATTTCTGAGCCTTCCCAATTGAGCCTTTGCCGTAGAACGTTGACCCGATTTTCGAGGAAAATGTAGGCGAAATTCTTTCGTATCTTCTCACGAGATATGGAACAATCATCCAAGTCTTCAAATTTGTTTTCTCTTTTTCTTATGCCTTTCAAAGCAGATTTTTGTTTTTGCCCATTCACATTGGCAATGCAGTATGAGGATGCCGGGTTCACTGATTTTCTCTGGTGGTCACTTGCGCTTTGGGTGGTTCGCTTTAGGTTAGAGATTTCGTGCTCGCTTTGTCAATGGCCACGGCCGAGAAACGAGTTCCTGAAATACATTTTCCATAGGTAGACAAAATTAATCATAAAATTGTTTGTGTCCAATTTAGGACCTTCGGTGTTTTTCTTTTGAGTGTCGACCGGTTACAGAAATACAACCCGAATTCCGGCGAAAAACGGATTATTTGCAGATAGATGAAAGGAATTCCTATGGCTAGACTGAAGTAACCATTAGAGAACAATGGGCATAGTCAAGGGATGTTGTGCAGCTCAAGTGTCGTTGTAGTGTTTGCCATTCTTGGGAATTCAGGCATTCTAGTGTAGAATGAGCCAGCCATTCAATGAAATCAGAAACATATTTCAATCAACTACAACAATGCATGGAGAAAATGAATAAAATTTCAGAATTCGGGGCTCAACCCATATTCGGATGAAGAGAGGTGAATTACTTTTAAACAGAGAAGATACTTTCGGACTTTTCACAGCGTAAGAAATCACTTTCCAGCCGAGGGTGGTCAATATTTTTATAAACTGTCACATATCTCCTTTACATGTCATTGTTACTACCTTCTATGTAAAGAAATACTTCATGCAGGTCTTTCCAGACTTTCCACCTTTGCATGCTCATAAATATATCATACGTTCTCAAATTACCCATTTTGTAGAAAAGATACGTCACTTCCAAATAAGAATTTTGAAAGAGTGCAATCCGTGGGTACATGACTTTTTGCGTGAGATCTGAAAGCTAACGAATCCATATAGCCGACTCAGTGAACTCAGTCGCGAAAATTGGAATAGAGAGGTTAATTCATTGGAGTGTACATTTCACATATCGTCTGAACAAAGCAATGACTGAAGCAGATAATCTCGTGAATTTTTTATAGGCGACGTCTTGCAGACACATAACTTTCATTGTCTGATTAAAAATTCATAAACACAAAAGTTCACGGAATTTACCTGCTGGTGACTTTCTCATAGGTACAGGTATGAGGTAGTCTGCGATCCTTGGCAGCTGAAGGATGACAATGATATTTCATGGTAATTGACTAAGAAGCGAAAATAACTGGTCGATATATGGTACATACTATAATAGCAATAGACGGTGGGAATGTGTGCTGAGAATAAGAAATTCGCAAGTGATATATGGTATATCTGCGTCTGCAGATTATAGCAAAAATGTGATAGCTGAAATAGTAATAACGCCGAAATAAAGATAAGAAGGTGCTTAAGTCGCATCTTAGATGTAAATATTGGGGAATAAACAGCTGAGGAATGTATGGAAATTTTTACCCCACTGAATCTTGCTTCATTTGTAAATATTAAAGCGATTTACATTGAAACAAAGAAATTGATTTATTATTTTAAGAGGGCACTAAATTTCGATCTCAGATAAAGTAAAAATACTAATGTCCAAAATTATGGACCAAAAACATTAGGTTAGAAATGGTCAGATAGATTCATTATTAAGAATGAAACTGCAATAATAAAGCTCGGCGTTTCAAAGTAAACCTCAGTTTCGACGATAACCCCTTCATCGGTGCTAAATTTCTGTCTAGCAAGCATTCTCTTGAGGTCTGAGAATGGGAAAAAGTCAATTAAAAGAGGAACGAAGGCGGGTACGATTTCGTACCAGGGTAAAGGTAACTCATCAGACGCTGCCTCACGTCTGTCCTGGGAGCAGCGTGACCGAAGCGGCTCGCAGATTTAACACGCTCCCCTTTATAATTCGTAGACAGCTAGACACCTTTTTTTCCAGGAATTGGGGAGTCCAAAGTCCGCATTCACTTGATGCTGCACCGGACCAAATGCAGAGCAATTTGCTCGCACTCCCCATAGTCCACGGTTTCCTCTTTTTGGATTTAACAACCAAGGTTCAAAAATTAAAGGAGGGGCGGTCCGGCATCAAGTGGATGCGAACTTGGGACTCCCCAATTTCTGAAAAAAAGGAAAAAGTCACTGGGGGCCAGATCTGAAGAATACGGTGCCCAATTAATGCAATTTTGCCATCGCTTTCATTGATTTGTTACCCTTTGCATTGTCTGGATGAAACAGCACTTTCCTTTTCTTCAAATGGGGCCGTTTTTCCACGATTTCATCCATCAAACGCTCCAATAAGGCTATGTAATAGTCGCTGTTGATGGCTTTTCCCTTCGAAAGATAGTCGATACTGATGCCATAGCCTTGCCAGCCGACTGTTGCGTTGTTACACGCTTTGGTGGTGGTGGTTGCCTCTACGTGCATCGTTCAATTTAGCAAACCACTTCTCAACGGTTGATTTTCCAAACAGTATTTTTTTTTGTCAAAAACTAATGCATTATTAACACACGATATTCCTTTTTATCCATTTTAATTAGACTGACAAAAGTTGCTTCATTCTAAATACTCTATCCCAAAAACTAATAGTTAGACAGCTGTCAAATTTGGACACGTGTCTTTTGAAGGTTAGGCTTAACTACTAAACTTTCCAATTAGTATCGGCCAAATGGGTTCGGACAGACAGGGCGATGTTATTGGATGGCAACAATCCTTGTTATGAGCCGATTTACACCACCCAGTTGATAGCCTGGTGAAGAGCTAACGTGAACGACAATAACGACGACGGCCCGACATGCCAAGAACTTATAATTTGGCAAACGATTCGGAATACACAGGTTACCCATGAGCTGACAGTTGTAGTATCCTGTTGCCTTACTACACCAGAGTGACATTTCGTGGAAACGGCTTTCAAGTTAATGTTACAACCGCCTCCGCCCCGAAAATAATCTTGGCAGGGCTGCAAAAATGTTCAAAGCTAACATATAACACCACCAAGTTGGCAGCGCAGGCATAGTTGAGATGGACTCCTGACTAGCGGCTGCTGACTCTGAATACAAACTCTTATAAGGATTTGTGTTTACCTGCGCGTGACCTCCCCACTGGCATAGGCAATCACGGGGATCACTAAAGGCGACTGCAATTTCTAATGAGGATAGTGACTTGCGGCTGGGACCCAAAATTCAATGACAACATCAACAACAACGACAGCAATAGTTACGACGACACAATCGTCAATAGTTGAAATTTTTAGAAGGAGCGGCAATACACCACGACCATCGCTGCTGGCAGCAAGAAGCGTGAAGTTACCACGCGATGGTCTCCTGCAGAAAAAATAGAAAGGTCCACTGTCCACTGGATGTGAAAAGACGGCTAGTGGTGAAAAAACGAGTCACAACATGGAAGGGACCAAAAAGGAAAGACGCCTTTACGTTAGAGGTCGGAAATAGGGCCACGAGAAAAGATGACAAAGGCCGAGTTGCGTGACACTCCTTAGTCCGAAAAAAAGAGTGAAGATCTCCCTAACCAAGCGGAAACTCAAGTCATCTCAACGCTGAGGATGGAATTTGTCCAAAAGGCTATCAATGGAGTCTTGTGTGATCCTACGGAAAATGAAGGCCACTACCATCGTCCCGCGAAATATCAATATGGATGATGAAAATGGCACAATGGAGTTTGAGCAACTCCAGGATTTTGTTATACACCAGCAAAATTCGTGGAAAATAACCAAAAAAGAGCTGATGAAAAAATATATCACTAGCGCAGCACAAAGCGTGGTACCCTCAGTCCGCTAGAGGGAGAACAAACAATCGATAAAAGGAGACGAGGAGAAAACAGCGTGTATTGGCGCCCAAAAGGAAACTCTATCTTAGGAAGATACTGGTGGACGGCTGAAATTGTAGGTCTACAAAGGAACTGCCTGAGACTTCGATGGATTGCTCAGTGAACAAGAAGTAAACTTTACATTCGCAAAATGTAAGAGAGCGAAAAAGAAACTCCGCCAGAAATCAATAAGCAGAAAACACACTGATAGCAGAAGCTAGTCAGCGATGTTAACAAGCAGCTATGGGCATCGCGTACAAGCTGATTACCAGAAACTCGGAACTCATCGATCACTCATTCCATGGAAGCAGTGAGGCACTTTTTCCTGTCCATCCTATCTGATCTAACACTGTCGAGAGTATTGAGGAAGGCCCTCTCTTTACTCTAAAACAACTAGGGGAGGCGATCCTGTCCATGAAAGTCAAAGAAACACCACGATCGGATGGTATTCCCTGTGAAGTGATGAACTTGCATTCAAGCATGAAGTATGTATGGTTTTCCTTTCCGCTGGAAAGTTGAGAGGCTTGTGTAAGGGAAAAGGTGATCTAGACGCACCGACAGCATACCGTCCACTCAGTACCATGGACACAGCGGGGAAGCTGCTTGAAAAGCTCATCAAGCCAAGACTGACTGGCGCTTTCGATCTAAATTGATGCTATTGAAGAAGTAGTCGCAGAGATGAAACTGGTTGAAGGACACAGTTACCACTGTCGGCGAGTGATGTCGCTTGTGACGCTACATGTATCCATCCTTGGTTTTGCGACCTTTAGGCGTGATTAATCATATTCTGGTCAGATACGTGGATGATATTGCAGCACTGGTCGCCGCACGCATGGTTGAACAAGTTCATCGCGATGATGCGGCGAGTTAGCAGATGGATAGCTAAACACGGGTTCTCCCTAGCTCTGGGGAAAACCGAAGTCGTTGCCATGACCAGGGAGAGGGTTCAAACTGTCCATCTTTACAGTTCCGAGATATGGGCTGCCTTCCTCAGTATGGTGAAGCGCCTAGGGTAACGCTGAGTGACTTTGTGAGTTACGTTTGCTAATATGATAGTACCAAGAATAAGAACGGAGATTTATATACCTCAGATAAGGCGAGGGAAATAAGAAAGCCGTCGCTGGCAAAAACGTGAGATTGACTATTACCTTATCCAGCTGCTTAACGGGCACTGATATTTTCAGTCTTACCTGCACTTAATCGGGAAATCACGGTCGCCCGAACGCATTTATGGCCGGCACAATTTTTTTTTTCTACAGAATGTGGGAGCGCCATCCCACATGGAGGGGTGCCAAGTGTCAATCGGAGCTTTTCCTTTCAATGAAGCTTTTGAAAGATGACGACTGACAAACTTATTGCTTTACTGGCCAAACCGCTACCACACCTAATCCTCCCACCCTAGCTATCTACATAGTCCCAATGCCGAATAATAACCATTCCAAAAACAGCATTCTCTGTTGAGTAATCATTTAGTATCACACAGTCAGATGGGTTATCACCGGAGGATTTTGTAGTGTTTGAGTCATGTTTTTGCCGTTGATTCCAGGCGAAATGTTTTTTTTTTCGGGTCAACTATTGAGCCTGCCATAACGTTAATATCATCCGTCTGTACCACACCATAAATGCACTAGGCCAGCGTGCTAGCGATGGTGATATGGATCCTCGAACGGCAAATTGAACAGCATGGAGCGAGGGCACCTCTCTGTTTTATGTCTGAGCTAGGCTAGCTGTTTTTGGATTTTAACTTGGGACTCGGTGTTATCTATGGTGGTAAAGGTAATGCAAAGTCATATTCTGGGCCGTCAAAAACATATGATAATGCGTATTTGGTTGCTAAGTTAGGATTTAATAGCTTCCGGAAGTACTGTTTCCACATTCTTTGATTGTCGTTAGAGTTGCCCATTGTTCCGTCCTTTTGCTTGCGGATGTCTTTGGGGTGCCTTGTTTTGATTTATTAGCGTTATATTATTCTTGGCGACTTGAGTCCTAAGTCCCCATTAGACCGTGCAATAACCGAGGTGGTTGCGGCGTCAGTTTCCCAATCTCCACGTACCCTCTTCAATATGTGCGATTGTCTAAGAAGATAGACATGTAGTACAGAAGGCCTACAGAAGGCCTGGGTCCTGGAATTATGGCTTCCGCTTTAAAAAAAAAACCTATCTACGTAGTGACGAGCTGTTTCAGTTGGGAAGTAACTGACTCCCACAATTTAGTGCACGGACGACTCGTTTGCAGCCAAGGCGTCGGCTTTTTGAGGACAGCTGAGGCTGAAATCTGATAGTGTCGCTTCTTAGGCTTATTAGGCTGAAGAATAAATAAAAATAGAGAATTTAGGCTATAAATAAAGCTGTTCGGGTCCAGCCAATACCCAGGAATCGTTTCTTGTTGAAAATATTTCCAGGTAGCAGCACATACATTCGTACTTTGTGGTTTTCAATTATCGACGATATACGGATTTCGACAATTTTAACGAGCTGAATTCTATGAATGCTATACAGTTGGGAAATTTACAAGCTTGTGACCAGCTGTCGAGGCTTCTATATCAGATTCGACAGGTCGCAAATCTCAAAATCAAGTAGCTTTGCTGTAGGCAATCAACATGGATGTCACAAGCTCTTTAAACCATGAGACCATAATCTTCAAGGTGAATTTTTTTGAATAAATTAAATGTATATAAAATATAAGGTGAAGATCTGAAATAATAAAAAACTTTTTGTTTCTTTTTCGTTGGTGTGGATATTTATTCTTGCAAGTACCGATATCTCGGGAACCACTTGCTCTCTTCATCATTGCTCATCTGTAGGCTTATTAGTTGTATTTATACTATATAAGATATTCTCCGCTATCTTGCTAGGCCGGATAGTCCCATACGCCCAGAACATCATTGGACCATACCAAAGAGGCTTCACTACAGGCAAATCAGCAACAGATCAGATTTTCTCTCTGCGGCAAGTGATGGAAAAACTGTTGGACTATGGATAACAGTTGCACCATCTATTCATCGACTTTAAAGCCGCTTATGATAGCATAGCCAAGGTAAAACCCATGTATTCCTCGGAAACTTGGGTTCTTAGCAAGAAAAATTGCGAACACTTGGCCGCGTTCGAGAGAAGAATCCTACGAAGAATTTTTGGCCCCCTACATAAGGATGGACAGTTCCGTAGCCTATACAATGACGAAATCTATGAGTGATACCATGATCGTCCGGTTGTGGATAAAATCCGGTACAATAGGTTACGGTGGGTGGGTCACTTAATCCGTATGGATGAAGATGATCCCGCCCGGAAAGTCTATAAGAGCAATTTCTATGGTAGGAAAAGCAGACGAGGCAGACCCTGCCTGAGACAGCTTTTGGGGATATCGAATTGGTGGACCTCGGCGCAAAACCGGGATGTCTGGAGTTCCTTATTAAGGCAGGTCTAGACCGGATACCGGTTGTTGCCCCGTTAATGATGATGAGCTTTTTTTTTCATCGATATCCTCTTTGAGGTTCCATAATTATTAAGGGAGTGACCGCCACAATTTTTCAACGACATTGGAGAGAAAGGCTCCCCCTCCGTATTCTCCCTGCTCCTTCCGGGAGAAAAGTTAAAAGTTTACTCTTACTGTTGTGACATCAAGATAGTCCAATTTGTGAGGAGTCATGGTTTTTTATGGACAATAACCGCCGCAACTCTTCAAGGTGGTTAGAGAGGAGGAATCTTTTTATTGCATATCCTCCTAACCCAGCCCTCTACGGGAGTAGAGTTGAAAAGAGAGATTTGAAGAGAACGAACCTTATCATTCCCAGCAGCATCTAACCTACCTGTCTTCTTCCGAATATGTAATGTAATATGTAAATAAATTTTTGCCTCCCATTTTTTGGGCAATTTGTACTTTGCTTTGATACTTCAGCTTCCATTTCCAATCGATGTTGAAAATTTGTTGAAAGCAATTCGGTTTCAGCATTCTAATTCCTGTATTTGGAATTTGCATCTGAATTATGCTAAATACCTTTTAAAGTGCCCCACAAAGTTAAATGTCCCCAGACAATACGATATCGTTCCTGGTTTCCACAATGCACATTTTTTTTAATTAAAATACATTTGAGGAAGTTGATACTGTCAGGGTGATTACTCGCCTGTTAAGAACCATTCATCTTTCCAACCATTCTCAAATGATTCGAACGTACGATGGATGGCGACCCTAAATCAGATATGGTACATATGCGAAAACGCTCACACGCTCATCAAAGGAATTTTCTGTGGTCTACCGAAAAATTCCTCGAACTTACTGCAATCTCAAAGGACGGCAACCACTTGAATGGGAATATAACATAAAAAAACTGAAACGGTTTTAATGATTATGGGATGATGTCGTGTTGCCAGTTTAAGGCTACCCCGAAATATTAAAAGTGGATTCTTGCAGATGCATTCCTGCCATCAGGAAAAGCCGGAGAAGAATCACTAGCAAGTGATCCTTTTCAACCAAACTATAATCCGAAACAGTGACAGTGGCAAAAGATGGTAATACCATTTTGGTAAAAAGATCGGCGCGCTAAAATATTTCTGGTCCAGACACGACCTTAACATCTTTTGTGGGAAAAGAAAAGCAAAGGATGCTTGGCTCGAAAAGGAACTATAAAATCAAAGAGACTGTAGGCGCTGCACAGTGTTAACTACTTTAACAAACCAGAAGATTAGTCGGTCATTCATCCAAATAAAAGGTCTCTTGCGCCATGCAGCCCCTCAAGCGTAGTCTTTCGGGGTCATCTACTTGGGTTTTTTGGAATCTTCTCAATGCTGTCTGTCAATTTAGAACCTCTCGTCTGTGGCGAATATTGAGGAGACCATGTTCTTTTTTTCGAGTGGCTAGGCACATATCCTGTTAATATTGACTCAAGTGCATTAGGTGCTTCCTTCTTAGCGCTGGCCTGTTGATTTTCTGAGATATTTCGTGGAGATATTCGGTCGTATCGGAATTTAAGCTGGATACATGAAGTTTGTTGGTATGTCTGTATATGTATAGATTAAATGTATACATTAAATGTTGATATCAAAGTGGGACCCAAATTTATCTTGGAATTCCGGATGTCTTCTTAACGCCCTCTTATCGAAGCTAACTCGGGTCGGCGACTTTTTGATGTCGATGATGACGGTAGTGACATATTATATATAGTTGACCATAAATATTTTTCAATAGCACACAGGAAGATTTCTGGTTACATCCAAAAGGAAAGGAACTGTGATAAGCGTTTGTTTGTATGAGTGATTTTCATATCTTTTAGATTTTAATAAGTTTTTAAGTACAGAAAAAACAGGATGGAAAGAACTCATGAAATTCGATAACTGTGGGATAGTCGTCAACGAAGAACATCAAGAGGTTTTTATCTGATCCAAATCGGAAGAATCTTGCATGCAAGTACCAAAGTGCAAAAGCAATCTTCCTTATTACTCCAAAGCAACTTCACTTCAGCGAAACGGAACGCTAGTTCCTCTACAGAATTTTCCAGATAATTTTCAGCTAACTTCTGAGTAGGTTAATCACTTGATGTGATGATTGAGGAAGATACTCACGCATTTACTATAGTCTCAGTTGCTTCTGTTCGCATATCCACATTCACGCCTGAGCAATAATTAATAATTTTAGTGATACAACTCGCATTCCTGCGTAGCTATTGCTGATGTGACCACAATTAGACGCCGCAGACAATGTTCGCATAATTGCGAAATGCGTCACTCCCGGTTCGCGACGCTCATTAACGTGTGCATTGCGTCAATTGTGCGAGCCTTCTGGCTGCTTCCACCTATGAATATGAAGACTACCCCATTCCCGTGCAACGTACGAGTATAAAATCAAAATTTTACGTGTTCATTTACGGTACCTTTTCTCTATCAGTCTGTTGACTTAATGTGGGGCGTTCAAATGGTCCCTGACGTCATTTCGCACGCAATTATCAGTCAGTGCGTACTGCTCCTATTAGTATTCAAGCAAGGTACCACAGAAAGAGTTTTTTTTCTACGAATGAGTTCTGTGACACCCAATTTATCCGGCGCGTGGGATAGTCGACATAGATTAGGAATCAAAAGCGAAATTTGTCAATGGGATGCGTTGAATTTTCTATTGAGAACCTGGAGTGCGTTGCCCTAAATTGCTTTAGAAACGTCATAAGTTATGCTCCCTTATTTGGGTTACATGCGATAGAGTAAAAAAGGTAGAAATAGCATTTAGGAAAAAATCAGGAGATAAATAGACAACAATAAAAATTCATTATAGAGAGCAAACGAAAGGTATCATGACAAAGGACCCTCCAGAAAAATGGTGGATCAGTAAGAACTTAATTCGTGCCTCGGGAGCGAACGCAATAACCAATGTGAATAACGAGTTGGGGTGAAAATCAAATAGATATAATCTTAACATTCATTTTCAGGCGAGATAAGATGTTGGGACTACATAATATTCTTAATGTGATGATCAAAGTGTAGTATAGGTCCCAGGCCGAATTGAATGGATTGGTACCCACGATGGAGCATAAAATCCGGGAAACGCGTGCTAAACCAACACCAACAGCTCTACTACCAAACCCTACCTCCACCTCCACATGGTGACCGTCACTACCAAACACTATCTCCACCTTCACGTGGTGACTGTTGGGAATTCTTTCTTAACGAAAAGCTGTAGATAAAGAAGGATGAAGGCGAGCCTCCCGCGCCTAAAAACTAGACAAACTGTACCAACTGGTCCTCCAGGATAAGGATTAGGTATGGCTGACACCCCTACATGCAGAACCGATGTTACGAAGCCACAGAAGGAGCCTCGGTGGGGGGAGGGTCTGTGAACTAGAAAAGTACAGGGAGCAACCGCACCAGGCGCGCAAGATTTACCAACAAGTCGACAGGATAAACCCTTATACACCTCGATGCTCATCCTGCCGAGACAAAGGGGGAAATCTGATTTAGAAGAATGAGCACCTTGGGACAATGGGTTGAGTACTTTGATGAACTGCTCAACAAGCCGAACATCGGTGAGTTGAAGGGCCCGCCAACTGAAACCGACGGACAAATACTGCCACCACCAAGTATAGAAGAAACAGTCTGTGCAATTCATCGGCTTAAAAATCATAAGTCGGCAACAACCGAATTGGTTAAACATGGAGGGAACGAACTACACCAAGTGGTTCACCAGCTTATGCTCAAGGTGTGGGACAGCGAACGACGATTGGCAACGAGACACAACGAGAGGAATTATCACGCAGTGAAGCTATCATAAAAGTATTACATTGCTGAGTACCATCTGTAAGATATTCTCCGCTATTTTTCTAGGTCGAATAGCCCGATACGCCCAACATATTATTGGCCTACAAGAGGCTTCACTCCAGGCAAATCAGTAACAGATCAGATTTTCTCCCCGCGGCAAGGGATGGAAAAACTGTTGGAATATGGACATCAGTTGCATCATTTTTTCATCGACTTTAAAACCACCTATTATAGCATAGCCAGGATAGAACTGTACACGGCCATGAGAGAATTCGGCGCCCCGACGAAATTTGTTACACTGACTAAGCTAACCCTAACCAATGCGCGAGGCCAGATAAAAGCAGCAGGATCACTTTCGAGACCATGCAACAAGGGTGTAAGACTTGTCTTGCGTCCTCTTTAACCTGGCCCCGGAAAAGATGATCCGCCATGCTGAGGTAAATCCGAGGCGAACCATCCTCTTTAAGTCCCCCCAACTACTGGCCTAAGCTGACGATATCGAAATCATGGGAAGAACAACCCGAGACGTACAAACTGCCTTCATTCAAATCGAGCAGGCGGCGCGCGATCTTGGGCTGCACATCAATGAAGGCAACACAAAATATATAGTGACAACGTTATTACCAAAAACCAACTAACCAACAACATCAAACCGCTCTGGTCAAGCGGGAAGAATAAAGACAGAAGACTAGAACTTTGAGATGGTTGATAATTTCTCCAATCTAGGGTCGAAAATCACAGTCGATAACAGCTGCGAAGATGAAATTCGTCCACGGTTGTTTGCTACCAACAGAGCCTATTTCCGCTTACAAAAACTATTTCGCTCGTCTCACCATAGGATCAAAGCTCTTACTGTACAAGACAATGATTTTGCCAGTCCTCATATATTCTTCGGAGGCTTAGGTTTTTAGCACAGAAAAATTGCGAACTCTTGGCCGCGTTCGAGAGAAGAATTTTTTGCCCGCTACATGAGAATGGACGATTTCCTAGCTTACATAACGATGAAATCCATAACTGTCAGGTTGTGGATAAAATCCGGCTCAATAGGCTGCGGTAGGCGGGTCATAGTCCATAAGGACAATGTCTATGATAGAAAAAGAAGACGAGGCAGATCCTGCCTGAGTTGGAGCGATGGCGTAGGCCAGGACGCCAGAGAGCTTTTAGGGATTGGTGGACTTCGGCGCAAAACCGGAATGTCTGGAATTCCTTATTAAAGCAGGCCTAGATCGGATACCGATTGTTGTGCCGTTGATCATGATGATGAAGACTCAAGAGTTGATTATCTTTTTTTACATTTTGCTGCCAAACTTTGTTCAAGTGATTCTATATATCCTGGGTAATCCCATTTTTTTACGGATTTTGATG
Source organism: Hermetia illucens (assembly GCF_905115235.1). NCBI lineage: Eukaryota > Metazoa > Arthropoda > Insecta > Diptera > Stratiomyidae > Hermetia > Hermetia illucens. The sequence continues at coordinate 172,185,002 of NC_051850.1, forward strand.
CACTGCAGTCTCGTCCTGGGACGAGTGACTGTCTGAATCCCACATCGCTTAGAAAATACTTTATGTTATTATTATTATTATTATCCATTTCTTCCATTCCTTCCTTCCTTCTTCATTCAAATTGAGCGCGGCAGCCTTTCCAATTAGCGAGTTTTAACGCTGCTATAAGAATGACTCTCTGGAATCCATTCTCTATTTCCAACTCTAAAAATGAGATGAGTAATGAAATGATATGAGTGCTCATCGAGATTATTCATATCACTTACACATTTGAGGGATGAAACAGTGGACTGCAGGATAGACTGCGGCGGAATATAACACTCTGAAAGCCAACCTATCTCCTCCTGGTATTGATATATGGCTCTACAGGAGCTAAGGCTTTCGTTTACCAAGATTGTTAGTGGATGTTAATGCAGCACATGCTTAAAAAGGTGATTCGACACTTAGCAACATGCTACGAATCTAAAATGAGGAGTCAAAAAACACCTCCGCCAATCCAGGGTGTTATGCGAAACATGCCCAACGGATAGTTTGTAATCAGGAGCTACTGACTGTAGATGAATGGAGCCTTACCCATACCAAGTCGCCTCAGTGAGTTAGCTCCATCTTACCATGCTGATTCTTGACCAAAAGGCAGAGATCAACAAAAGTACCACAAAAATTCACAGAGAGGAATGTACAAAAGAAACCTAAATCCGAAAAGAGCGAAAATGCCTGGAGGATGGTAGTTGAAGACAGAAGCTAAGAGACCCCCGGCAATACCGCCGACATTACAGCAAATACTCGTAAGGAGTGGAGAATCATCCCAGAACTTGCTATCATGCAGATCTGCAAGAAATGAAGTGTGGAGTAGGTATTCACCGGCATACGCTTTCGACGTCAGGTTCCAAGGAAGTAGAACTGTCTACATGTGCGGGAGATGTTATACAAGGCGAACACATGATGACTGTCAATCTTTCGAAAGCTGCAGTAGTGGAGATGGCATATATTCTGTACGTCTTAATTAACCAGAATAAAGATTTTCATGCACGGTTCTTGGGAGCCTTTAAAAACACTAAAAAAGCAAAGGCAAACTCCTTACGACCAGTGTAAATGAAAGATCCATGGAGACATTTCAACACCGTAAGTGCTGCATTAACTACAGATTTGGTAGACGAATAACAGCAATTTGACATTCCTCGTGCGAAAAAGTAAGAGCTTGCCTCTTTCTTAAATGCAATCCAAAATATCTATGTTTTTCAGAGTTCCTGACTGGAAACCTCGTGGTTGTCCGAGTTTTATTAGAAGCCGGGAGGCAATTGCGGTCTCGCGCTATATCCAGATCCCACCGAAATTAGTCGTTAAACTAGTAAAATCTTACGAAAGGAAGACACTACCATTTGTCTCTGGCTGCGACACCACCCCTTATCATAAGATCTGAGGAAGCAGCTATACTAATCGAAGAGGTCAGTACCTTTCTGAATTTATCCTTAGCAATAGGTCAGAAATATGAAATATAGGAAATACGTACGTAAATAGGCACTAGACATAACTCTATAAAATACTCTGAGAAACGGATTGGCCGATAATTGGAGGATGTCGAATTAGCCCTCAAAATATTGTATCGGCAACTCTTAACCCTGAAGAAATAGTAAAGAATCCCAGAAGAACCGATAGGGACTCTTATGTGCCTGAGCTATAACATGGCTCATTCACAGGTGGGGTGATAGAAACAACCTGGAACTGGAAACAATTGTGAAAGACCTCAAAAGAGGAGTTATTAACGCATATCAGTCCAACTGCCTGGTTGGACAGACGTGCCATGAAGGAACAAAAACTTAACCAAAATAAGAACATAGCTCCAGAAACTCCAAAAGTGCACGAAAGAAAATTGGAGCCCGCCAGGGTACAAAGACGTATTGACGACGTATAGCCACGGGATTAGAAGCAAAACAAAACAGCTTCCGGGAATTCGGTGAAGGGATTGAACAAACCACAGAATTACCCTCAAAATAGGGCTATATTTTCTACCTGATGAAAAAAGGAACATGGGACATCTATCAAAAATGAGGAAGGCAGGCGAAATAAAAAAAAAATGCTTTATGAAATTGCTTCACGTAGCCTGAATGAAGTGGCTTTCCACAACTGACATTCTTTGAAATCGAAGTACCAATGAATGTCTCAAATTCAAAATTTAACATATTGTGGCCGCCCTGTCGTACTTTATGGTTCTGAATGTTGGTCGATTACATTAATGGAGACGAAAATGTTGTGTTGGACCAGTGACATAACACGACATCGGAAATGTTTGCACCGACTGTGGCAAAATTTCGAAAGAGTCGTCTTCGATGACATGGTCATCCGATTCGCGGTAGCGAGATTTGACTTGCCAAGATTGGTCTGAATATCAAAGTCGATGGGAAAAGACCAAAAGACCTGCCGAAACAACGATGGCCTAATAGGCTGGATGGGGATTTTAAAGCCTCCGGACTGCATTCAGATCAGGCATTTGGCAGAGCCAAATGGCGTAAACGATCAAGACAACCCGACATCGCTACTGAACGAGACAATGGCTGAAAAAGAAAAAGTAGACCGGCAACCAGTGTAAAAATAATGTACAACACCTTGTCGAAAAGGCTAAACCCAGTATTGCCAAGTACCAAACCCGCAACTAGCAGATTTACTCAAAAGCTCTAACCAACAATGCTTTCCAACACAGCACAATCTGACAGCAGCACCTACTGTCTCCGAATCCAATATCCTTCGCACTTTGATAACTCAATTGCAATAGCTATTGACAAAAGAAGAACTCCAAAATTACTGTCGTTATGGGCTGGCATCGCATACTGAATGTAAGCACATAACTGAACACCGACCCTCCCTCAGAAAGTAGCTGTCGTGTAATTCGAAAAAAACGTACTATCTAATATCAGTGGAGAGGCTCGCACGAATAATAAAGTTATTATTTAAACTCCATGACGAGGTCAATTGAACAAATGTTATAACCATTCAATTCGGGAATATTGAAGTTGAATTTTCCAGTCAATATATACCACCAGCAACCAGTCGAATACAAACCCAACAATGCCACCATTCTTGAATAATTATCCTCGCCTTGTGTTCGACCCTTTCAACGCTTTCCAAAACCGAAAGCATTCCAATCTAAAAACAAATCCACAGGAGTCTCAAACACTGAAAAATTCGATACTGATATTACAGGCACTTACACAAGTTCCTTTAACCTTCATACGTTCTTCTTGTCATTTCTGACCAAAATTGATTTTTCGTTGACTCTGTATTAGCTGTTTGTTATTCAATGAACTTTAAATATGGTAACTGATAATTTATTTTCTTCCTAAACATGTTAGACACCAGAGTATTTTTAAAAAATGCTCCGTTCTTGCACAGTAAAAAATGTTACGTTTAAGTTCCTTGGGTCAAAAACGACCAATCGAATGAATTTTGCGAATTCTGGGGATAAATTCCAATAGGAAAATTGTTTTCTTGTATTGCATAGCATCCTATATGTGTTGCAATGTATTTCATCATCTTATTGCACATAGCGTGCAATGTATTGCATCATCCTCGAAGGGCTATAAAAGCGCGAGGTCATTGAACAAGTGTATCATTTGGTAAATCGTTGCCGTATAGTTTAGTTGCATAAAAGCATGGACTTTATCGAAGTAGCGGAGAGTTTTAGTGACGAGGACGAGGAAGTATTCGAAATTGAAGATTATGAATCGGGCGATGAAGAAATTGAAGTTTCGGACGACGACCTTGAAGAAATTATTCTGGAAGACCTACCCGAATATTTATCTAGAGACAAAACTATACAATGGTACGAACATCCTTTCCGACATTCACGAAGAAGTACAAACCCATCACTACAACCCGGAATAACACGCTACGCCGCTTCAAGGATCTCTGATATTCAGTCATCATTCGATCTATTTCTACCACCGCAGTTGGAAACGATAATTTTGCGAAATACGAATCGGGAAGGACGTAGAGTCTTAGGAGCCACTTTTGAAGATATCGATACGCCAACTTTGCGAGCTTACATCGGACTTTTGATTCTTGCAGGAGTGTACCGATCTAACAATGAAGCAACTGAAAGTTTGTGGGATGCTGAAATAGGACGTCCAATTTTTCGAGCCGTCATGTCGAACAAAACGTTCAAGAAGATCTCACGATTCATTCGTTTTGATGATCGGTCCACGAGGAGTAGCCGCCGGGAAACAGACAAGTTTGCACCCATCCGCGAGCTGTGGGACTCGTGGGTAGATATTTTACCAAAACTCTACAATCCGCAAAATAATATTACCATTGACGAGCAGCTGGTTCCCTTTAGGGGCAGATGTCCTTTCAGGCAATATATGCCAATGAAACCTGCTAAATATGGAATGAAGAATTGGGTAGCTTGCGACAGCGGTACAAGCTACGTCTGGAATATACAACCTTACACCGGAAGAATAAACAATACACCAGAAAGAAATCAAGGAATGCGAGTCGTTCAAGACCTGACTGCTGGATTGAAAGGTTACAACATTACGGTAGATAATTTTTTTACATCCTATGAACTTGCACAAAAGCTCTTGAAACGAGGGATTACATCAGTTGGAACAATTCGAAAAAATAAACCTTCGATTCCGAGAGTTCTTTTGGAATCAAAGAAGTGGCCTGCACAAAGTTCGAAATTCGCATTTACCAAAGATACGACGTTGGTTACGTATGTACCAAAGAAAAATCGAAGCGTTATTTTACAGAGCACACTACATACTACTAATTCTATAAATAATAAGGAGAATAAAAAACCGCTTATCATCGAAGATTATAATGCGTCGAAAGGTGCGGTAGATACTTTGGATAAACTTGTCGCTTGCTACTCAACGAAAAGAAAAACTAAAAGATGGCCAGTAGCAGTTTTTTGCAACATTATTGATATATCGTGTTATAATGCATTTATATTGTTTACTCAGGTAGAACCGGATTGGAACAAAAGTAAACTCTACAGGCGGCGACTTTTTTTGGAGCAGCTCGGTCGCGCACTGGTGAATCCATATATGCAGATGAGGAAGTCTCTTCCTAGAGCCTTAGCGTCTGCAGACATTGTATTGAAAAGCAGAAATTTAACTGATGACACCAATAACACTACAACAACAAAAGAGGAATCTGCCAAAAGAGGACGATGCAAATTTTGCCCTAAAGACATAAAAACCTCATTTACTTGTAACAATTGTAAAAGGTATGTGTGCAAGCGACACTTTATTGTAAAGTGCAAAGACTGTTAAAACAATATAATGTTTTGAATACTAATAAAAATTATTATCGTTTCTTGAATTTTTTTCATGATTTCTTTACATTTTCTTCATGTGGTCAAAAATGACCATAGGACCCTCAACGCTAGTTGAAAAGAGGGTCGTATGAAGGTTAACATCTCAACAGTTAGTGATGGCCTCATGAACGAAGCTTATTAGCAAGCGTAAAAGATGCAGGAAAATTGTTAATCCAACATTTAACTAAACACTCCAGAGTTCACCTCTGTTCAAGTCACTTTCGCCACAAAAAGAGTATGAAAACTCAAAAGTCTAAACACTTAAGGGGATCTCCATGATAAAGTTGAATGATCATCTTAAAGCTCTTTATATTGTCCCTGCTTATGGTTGAAATCTGGAAGAAAGGAAAAATGATTTCGATATTGAATACAGGGAAAAAGGCCAAATTTCGTAGGTTCAAAAAGGGTGTGCCCTCCAAGGAATAGTGTGAGGAGGCCGAGAGCGGCATACACGACGAAAGGGAAGGCCTTCCTTCCATCTCTAACGCGGTTAAAAACTTGCAGAGGAGGGGTGGGGGGGGGGGGTTATTTTGTTATAATCATAAGGTAAGGTTAATGCTTAATCTTCAAACCCACCTTTCTAACAACGTTGAAAAATCACGGAGGTCACCCTCGCTTAAAAATTGATGGTGCTTCTGAAGGAGGTATGATTTCATTAGGATAAAGTTTTCATTTCCAGCTCCACCCACGGGGTAAGGAGGCAGAGTGGTTAGGGCAATCGAAACAAGAAGGCTCTCTCTCTCTCTCTCTATCGGGATGAAGGCTATTTTGTGATACTTTTTTCAAAAGTTTTGGTTTAGTAATTTTGGAAAATGGACCCTTCTAACATCTGCACTACTAAATGATCTCAAAACTAGGACCTGCTTCGTGAAGTTCGTGAAGTGATAGTCGAAATCTTTTTAACATTTTAGATCTTTTTTCTGAATACATGGGATGCCCTTAAACTAGGACGTTTTGCTAGTCTAAGGGCACACTGCATACTTGGAGGTTCACAGTTTCGAGTCAACAAATATAACTGTTGCCAAAAAAATGAGTGTGACAGATAGACGAATAGATACACCATAAACTCATTCTAATTAAGTTTTATTCTCCACAGAACCTTAAAAATAGTAACACAATTTTTGAAATGTATTGCAGAAAGAATAAGAACAAATAGCGAAGCTGAAAGTGGTCCTACTGAATGCTTACACAAGGTAAGATTTCTTCACGTTTTTCGTATTGAATTGAATTGAATAAAAGTATAATTGCGAAAAATCCTTAGAAATCTTAATTTGATGAATAGGAACCCAATTCTCTAGTTATTTCAGAACTACATATTCTTACGAGAATACCATCGTTTTCCAGTTTCGCTTTCATCGTTTCCTTTAACTAGATACCGCAATTCTCCTAGAGCATTCTAATTTTGGTCAAAGATTGCTCCTTCCACAACTCCAGAAATTATAAAAATTCCAATTATGTTGGACTGAATATTTTCAGATATTTACCATAAACTGAACAGAGAAGCAAAATTGGAGTTATTTTATTTTACCGAAAAGATTCCATTTCGTTGAAGTTATTATGAATGCGGAACCAAATACTAGCATAAATATAAGCGAGCTATGATTAGATTCGACCTAATATTCGCCAGATTCCGGTGAAATTCCTTTACATAGGAGGACGGTTAGTAGGTCTTCTCGTGAAGTTATCTATTTTCATTGAAAGATACACTGCTGCTATGCAGTCTTAATAAATTGTGAATTGTAATTACGATAGAAGCATAAAATGAGCCCCAAGAATCTGGCTTCAGCTTTCCGTTTCCAGGAAACTACTGCTGTCAGATATTCTCTTAGCACGTACTTTCATTTTTGTAAATAACTTACCTTATTACAAACGCCATACATTTTTAGACACCAATTTCGGTACTCCTCCACTCGATGAAAACTTCCTCCGTTTGACTACCAAAAATAAATCCAAAAAAATTTTGTCACTGGAAAAAAACAGAAAATGCATTGTAGTCATAAAATTCAAATCGCGTCCAACTAAATTAGTGAGTCATTGGAATGCAAAGTGGCGATTGCGATGATGGGAAAGAATGTGCCTCGAGCGCACTAAATTTAAATCTAAGAGTTCAAGATACATTATAAACATTGTCGTGCTGTCGTGTAATCGTCGTTTTCCATGAACGAAAAGACATTGCGTCTGCTTCAGTGCATGTTGCATGTTTTGAATGTTGTTTTGTGGCGCAGGAATGCAAGTATGTGACCCCATAAATGCATCGTCGCACATTCCATACGAGAAGAATGGCAATTGCATTGCAAGTGAATGAAACGTTTCTTGAACAATAAAACAGAAAATGCATTGGCCCAATTGCACCTTTTCTTGATTTATAAATGTTTTCGTAATAATTCAAATTAGTAAACCGTTAGATATACAGCCCATTAGGAGTGAATGATGGATGTGGTTGTGATTATTTGTCACCAGGATCCCGCGAGCCAACAGCGAAAAATACGAGAGACAGCCCATGATAACACCCCAAAAGAGCTAATGTTTTCCTTACGTTTAGTTCAAATTTTGTTGAAAGGTAACTAATCTATCTGGCACATTTGAAAAAATGCAAGCAAAAGAGTATAGATGCATGAAACATCACCCTAGCAGATAATATGATATCACATCACTGCGAAAAGTGATATTGCAAAGTATTACACAATTTTGATATTACTTTGAAGTACATCAGCTTTGCATATGATGTTATATAACCAACATCACATATTATAATTTAAACTAGTTATTCTTGCACGCTAAAGCCTGCCAAGAGAGCGGGGTATTACAGCACTAACAGATTCTCAAGTAGTAGTCGACAGTAATGATGTTCTGCAATGTCATACCACATCAGTCCGGACATTAGTAAACATTCCTTATCACAAGAGTAATATCATCATCACTTCTCTACTGGTGATGCTACCATGTGAAGTGATGTTGAATCACCTGCTGAAAATGGCTGGTGTACAAAGGGTGCATATGGTGCTCTGATTGTAGAAACAAGACTACTGTTATGACTTGCGGTTTCGTCCAGAGCAAAGGCAACTCATCGGACGACCGAAGTAGGCGTTTGCTCTCTTATGTTAATTCAATGAATGAATTATAATGAAGGCAAAAACCGCCTTGTAAAATTTAGGCCTAAGCCGGCCAAGACTAAACTAGAATTTTGTTTGAGAATCGAGGGATTTCTAAGGCTTTCATCCACTTAATGGCGGACCGGACTAGTTGGAAAGCAACATGCTTACCCAAGAATGAGGGGTCCGTGGACCATAACCGTGGAAGTATGTTGCTTTCCAACTAGGCCGGTCCGCAATCAGGTGGATAGCTACCTTCCTCCTGGATGAATTACGAATTCTGTACCAGAAATTTTTTATATTGCAATCAACGGATAGCGTTCACCAAATTTCATCCACTAACTTTTTCCTCCCCGTTTCAGTGACCTGTCATTTGTCTCTAGCAAAGCAATTTAGTTCGCGGAATTGCAACTCACTCACTCAAAAATCTCTCGATGAGGGATGGAATCTATTCTTCGGATTGTGTTCAGGACTGCCACATATTTTTTGTCACACACCTTCAAAGGTGAAGGGCAGGAGCTCAGCAAATTTAGCCAACAACTCCATGCCTGCCACAATCGAAATATTGCTTGGTTGATAGTATTTAACCGGAACAGTCATGTATAAAGGGTGAATATCTATCTATTCCAGGCAATTTTCATAGTTTGGGAAGGAATAAATTCCGGGTTCTTTCCAAGAAGGCGCCTCACTCTGGCTATGATTTCGATTGTGATCTCATAGTCGGCAAAGTCTGGGAAGATTCCTTTAACTACACCAAATCCAAAAAAAAAGTTTAAGGAATGAAAAACCGCTGCAGCTTTGATTGACGGATTTTGAACGAAATGTTCTGCCAAAATGTCAAAATGAACCCCGACTTTATCATAAACATTGCATTCGGTTGCGATGATGCTAGCGGTATTTAGTTTTCTTATTATTGTGAAAGTGAAGCGGGTTCCAAGTTAGATTTTTGAAGAACCATTTGTTCACAGTGCTTCCCTACAATAGATAGATCGTATAAGGAACCAATTTGCGAGTTAATTAGATTATTTTCGACACCAGTGTCTTACCTGGTCGCGATAAACTTTCTAACCTCTTCCTTATTAACTGTAAACAACACATTTCCTTCCCTCTGTGTATTATGATTACCCTTCACTAGCTGTGAACTACTGTCTCATCTCTCTTCTCTCGCCTTGCTTGAAAATCCTTAAGAGACTAACTGACCGCGCATTTCGGGCATATTTATTTATTTTGGTCACCTTATTGTGAAAGAACAGCATGCTTTCATGGAACACCGATCTATTGCTTAAGTTTTGATCTTTTACCAACTTTGTTGAGACAGATGGTACACGCTATTTATACCGATTTCACCAAAGCTTTTGATACTGTTGACCACAATGTTCTCCTCTACAAACACTCTCTACTCCACTTCCCCCTCAATCATCTCTTGGCTTTCTTCCTACCTTCCATACCGTTTCCATACCCAACCCATTCCTTCTCTCTTTCCCCTGATGTTCCCCAAAGCTCTATACTTGCCCCCTTGCTATTCTTGTTTTTTAACAATGATCTCCCCTCCATCCCCACCTGTCCGTGTTTTCTGTTCGCTGACGACCTTAAATTATTTGTCTCTGTTTTGTCTTAACTGAACTGTGCTCTCTAGCAGTCCAACCGTGATACGTTGGTCCGTTGGTTAACTAGCTAACTCTGAATGTCAGCAAATGCCACTAGATCTGCTATTCACTTAAATCTCCCCCCACCACTTTTTCCCAACTCTCTTGACAGACAATCCTTTTCACTACTTACCTCCTTTCAAGACCTGGGTGTACTTCACTTCATTGACATCATCACTGTTGTGGGAAGAGCAAATGAAGGAGAATCCAACGGCTCAAATTTTTAAAGCGCATTTACGAAGGAAAGAAGCTCCCCCATCCAATTTTTTACGCAAAAGAAGTGTCCGAGGATTTCTCCTTCCTCCCCGCAATTTGTACAAGGCGTATTATGGGGAGGGGGGTGACTATGAGCGTGCTGCCCAGAATATTCAGCACGTCCCTGCACTGGCCCATGAGCCTGAAGAATGTTGTCGTTAAGTGCAGAGCCGTAATGGTCATATCACCTGTCGAGAGGCTCCCAGTATTGCCAGTAATCCTGCTTGAAATACACTGGCGAACTTGCCTATCACGTAGTTCGTTGGGAATGCCAAGAGTTCCCAGAATACTTCGTCTATGATGTTACTATGGTCATAGACTTCACCGTCGAATATCCAATCTGGCCATAGCATATTTAATATTAAAGTACCAGAACGAGGAGGTGTCGAAGTATATTTCGAAATGCAGAGCATCAGTATCATCTGCACACGTGGTTCTTTGGATTCTTACTTAGCGCCGCCACAGCACAATAGAGCCAATCGCTAGAATAGGACAAGCTATGGCTTTGTACAACCAAAGAGCCATTCTTGACTGGAATCCCCATTTCCTCACGAAGACCCTCAACGCTCAGTTCAGTTTCCTTCAAGAATCACACCAGATATTTCACATTTTAGACAAATGACATTCTTAAACCATTTTACCGCAGGAAGTTGAATTTTACTACCTTTGATTTGGTGGTAAATAGCTTCAGCTCCGGTCTGGACTGGGCTTATGCATAGTCTGCATCTTGCAGTCCATAAGTTTCCCAACACGTCCTCCATAATTCAACAAAGGGAAACATCACTGATATCGAGTTCACAAAGTCATCGAAATACATCGCCACCTTCAGACTGCTCATGCCAATTTTTCATCCAATACCATCAATCAAACCACCGGTGAGATTGGGCCACCCTCGCACGCTTCTCTGTTCACAGCGCTCTTGTCAAAATGAAATTCGATTACCTTGGTTCTTACATGGTATTGAAAAAGACATCCTTCCCATTCAAATCTAGTTAGAACCTCTTAGATGGTTCATGTCCTTGAACATTCCCTCAACATCAGGCAGCGGACTAAGGTATGTTGACTTTAATGCAACGACCATTCAGCCGTGCAGATTACATCGCAGGCCAGCTGATTTTATTCTTGATGATTATTGATTCGATAATCTCACATGACTAACATCGGGGCTATTTAACCTCTAAGCAGGGTTCCGCCTTGCAGCCTCCCTCGGTAACAAGGAAATACTAGCAGTTTTACGGTCTCACCAAACGATTTCATCCAGGAGCCTTGCAACTTTTGAAGGAAATATGAGCGCTTACCACTCTTCGATGGAGTCTCACACACTGGTTGATGATTTCGATGATAGTGATCCCACCAGGACAGCTTCCTATTAGCTTGTAATTTTCACGCACCCTTGTATGCCTGCGTATCAGATTTTAAATATTACCAATTAACCTCCTGAGATTGGATAGAACTTGGTTCCACCACGGTGGAAATATCTTTTTGTTCTATTTTGCAAGGCATCTGAATCTTTTCCTAAGACCTTAGTTTAATATTGATAAGTTGGCTAAAACTTCCTTCAGTCGTTTCACCTATGATCCTTGGAAGGATAGGAAAGGTATGCAGTGAGGTTTAGACCAAAAAGTATCCAACCTTGACCGAAGAAAGATCTCTAATTAGACCTGCACTTTGTAGTCTTTGAAACTCCATTTTACAAAGCTTCCACCAAGGAACTGCTCGGTGGCTATCGAAAACAAATGTTAGTATTCCAAATAGATGAAGATATGGAACCGTTAGATTTTGGATTTGGTTTTAATAGCGTAAGGATTTAGAAACTCTAAAAGCTTCAATAGGACCTAATTTCCAATCAAACCGACCAAGGGATCAATTCCTAGTGACGAAGTATAATAGAACGAATTACACGGGTAGCCTACTTAACATCATTTTTTCAGCACATGAGGTAATATTAGGTAGGTTGAAGAAACAAGATGAGTTTACTTAGTTCTAACTAAATTTTACTTAATTTGGATATGACGCCCATCACTCTTTTTTATTCAACTGTTTCGGTGCATTGAGCCAATGTTCTAGAAGATACTAAAAGAGCACACTGCACCTTGATTTCACTTCATTCCACTTATTTTAAATTAACGATGGGAAGGTCTCAGCTTCGCCCATCTGTTAATTTTAATATGTTTATCAGAGTTACCTAGTTTTCACATATTGTAATGGTTCATTTTCACAGGGTCGGCATAATATCCAGGAAAAACGTTCCGCTTGCTTTCTACCTAATGCTCATCTACGTAGGAGGAGTATTGAATTATTCAAATAAGTGCACATTTCACACCATCTTTAACTCTCCTACGTACACGTGCCTTACTCCAATACAAAGCCTCTGCTCATGTTCATTGATAAAAATGGTCTTGCACTATTCAGCATTACGGCGGTAATTTGCCTACGGTCAGGTGAGCACACATAACACGTTCAATTCATCAACTTAATTTTAAAGTCACGTCTCACATGGAGGAATGTTTGTGGAGTTATAACGATCGAGAATAGCTTGGAAACCATCATGAGTTCTATAAACCACATGAATTTGCCTTCTTTTGCCTTTGCTGCTATGCTAACCCAATGGATCCCATCCCGGCCTTTTCTGCGGAAAACGTTGGCATTCCAAACATTTCTCTGATAGGCGTGAGCTGTGAAATTTTTCCACTCTTTGCATTCATCAATTTCCAACAATCGTTGAAAGAGAATGGAATTTTCTATCTCTGTTGGCCCGCGACCCTCGACTTTTCCACATACTGCACACACATTTGAGCCTAGTGCTCCTGCCAATAAGGTGCTGCACAAGAAGCTTATGACGGCAATGGTGAATGGGCATGGCAAACAATGGAAAATTTACTACGAACAAGTGGAAAAACAGCAGTTGACAAAGCATTACTGATAATACTTTGTTGTGTGAAACTGTAATTGTACTAAGTGCTCTGTACATATGTAAACACATGACTTTTGCTTTGCACTCATCCAGAGTTCAAGCTGAAATCGAAAACGTGAGAAAATGAGCACACGATGTCTGGAGCTAGGGTTCCTCGAACCTACGTGAAGTTACTTCTTTCATTAGATGGTTGAAAAGTCAGGTAATTAGTTACATGAAGGCCTAAAAATGTTAGATTGAAGGAAGTTCGGAATGTTATGAAACTTTCCATGCAAATTTCCAGAATGAAAACGAAAAGCTACCAAGCGGAATGGTGAATAGATAAATTTCCACCACCAGTACATCAAGCAGTTTATCTACTTCTCAGTACTCATAACTTTCATGATTTTTGTATCCTAAAATATTTCATTTAAGAAAACAGCCCAACATTTACCATCCCCACTTCTCTGAAAAGGTTACTGCTTCTGAGATAAAAAAGTATCTTTCATATCCATGAACCGGATTTAAATTTCGGATATTCGCTCCAGCTTGATCCTCTTTAACGTTCATGCTATGAATTCGCTCATGTCTAGCTTTAAAATGTCAATCACCAGTTTATGGATGCTGAAATATAATCGGTCTAGACAAAACATTCCATACTGAAATACTTTTATAATACGTATAAGCTGATTCGTATATTTCAAAAGAGCTGATACGCAAATATCCCAAGAATTTGTAATATCTAAAACATTAACAGGTGGTCCTACAAATACGCATCTGAATTTCAATATAAAACTACAAAGGAAAGACAAAAATATGTAAATGGCTCCAATTGACAAGAGTTTGGCCTTGCCAAATTATATTATTCGAATCAAGTACATATGTTCAGTTGTGATCAAATAAAATTGGGCCAACTCGTGACATTTGTGTTGAAAGATGATGGATTACATTCTTATGTCACATGAAATACCATTTAAAGCAAATTGAAAACGAAATTCTTTAGCAAAACTTCGAGAATGCCGGGATGACTTTTTGTCTCGACACATCCCTAACCTCGCTCCGTTCTTCATCTTGCAGTATCTCCCAAATGTAGTAACCCCGATGAAATCCAGCCTCCAACAGACTCTTTGTTCGGCGATGGTTTTTCCTCCCATATAAGACAAGAGTTAAAGAGTTAAAAACATAAGGGTTTGTCAAATTAACTTGTAGTGTGTTCTTTATACTAGTTTGGTTCGGTCTAACAAAATCTGTGGTATTGGATCAGTAAAGAGGTCTAGGCCTGCCTTAGTAAGGAAATCCAGACATCCCGGTTTTGTGCTGAGGTCCACTAGTTCGACATCCCTAATAGCTGGCCGGCGTCCCGGCCTCCATCCCTCCATCTCAAACAGAGTCTGTCTAGTCTTCTTTTTCTACCATAGAAATTGCCCTTATAGACTTTCCGCGCTGGATCATCTTCATCCGTATGGATTAGGGACGGGTCGCCCAATGCAACCTGTTGAGCCGGATTCGATCCAAAACCAAATGGTCGAGGTACCGCTCATAGATTTAATCGCTATGTAGGCTACGGAATCGTCCATCCTCATGTGGGGGGCCAACAATTCTTCGGAGGATCCTTCTTATCTCGAACCCAGCCAACTTTTTTTGCTAAGAACCCAAGTTTCCGAGGAATACTTACATAAGCTCTGGCAACATAATCGTCTTGTTAAGTAAGAGCTTTGACACTATGATCCTGCTGCTTTTATCTGGCTTCGCACATTTGTGAGGGTCAACCTAGTTAGACTTATCAACAGTACAGTTTTACCTTTGACTATGCTGTCATAGGCGGCTTTAAAGTTGATTAAAAGATGGTTCAATAGTTTTTCCATCGCTTGGCACAGAGTGAAGCCTCTTTGGTATGGGCCAATGATGTTCTGGGCATATGGGGCTATCCGGCCTAGCAAGATAGCGGAGAATATCTTATGGATGCTACTCAGCAACGTGATACCTCTATAATTGCTGCACTGGGTGATATCCCTCTCTTTATGTAGGAGACAGATAATGCTTCGTTGCCAGTCGTCAGGCATTGATTCGTTGTCCCATATTTTGGGTGTAGTTCGTTGCCTCAATATTTAACCAATTCGGCCGTAATTTCATCGGCTCCTGGTGACTGATGGATTTTAGGCCGATGAATTGCACGGACTGTTTCTTCTATGCTTGGTGATGGCAGCATTTGTCCGTCGTCTTCAGTTGGCGGGACCTCCAACTCGCCGATATTTTGGTTGTGGAGCAGTTCATGAAAATACTCAACCCATCTCTCCAATATGTCCATTCTGTCGGAAATCAGATTTCCCTCTTTGTCTCGGCAGGATGAGCATCAACGTGTATAGGGCTTCATCCTCCTGACTTGTTTATAAAACTTCCCCGCCTGGTGTGATTGCTCCCTGTACTTTTCTAGTTCACAGACTTGTTGGTTCTCCCAGGCTACCTTTTGCCGTCTGTGAAGTCGCTTCTCCGCTCGACGGAGTTCGTGGTAAGTCTCTGCGCGTGCTCGCGTTCTTGGAGAATGCAGCATTACTCGGTATGCACCATTCTTCCGTTCCGTTGCGATTTTTGTTGCGGCTGGGACCAAGTAACGTTGTGGCCGTATCAATGATAACGTTCTTCAGATGGTTGTGAAGATCATTTGTTGATGCTTCATCTCAGGGGCATCTGTTAGCTGGGTTATTGCGGCATTTATTTCCCCCTTATAGGTGTTAACGATCCGAGTCTGTATTGGCCCCCCTATATGTTCTTACATTCATCAAGGCTGAGAGGTGGCGGCTTTCAATCAGCACGTGTTCAATTTGGGTGAAAGTAGTCCCGTCTGGGTAGGCCCACGTATGTTTGTGGACCGCTTTCCGCGCAAACCAGGTACTTTCAACAACAATTTCGTGCAATACTGCTAACTGGATAATTCGCATTCCTTTATTGTTGGTATCCCTATGCAAGCTATGGGAGCCGATGTATCGCTTGAAAACGGGCTCCGTCCCTATTTGACTGCTCAAATCGCCAAGTATTATTTTGATATCGTACCTGGGACACCAACTACCCTCGTAGAAGGTATCCTTTTCCGACTCTGTAATCTTCTCTGTAGGGGTGTGAACGTTTATAAGGTTTATAATTCTAAAATTGCCTCGCAAACGCGGAATGCATACCCATCGGTTTTCCGTGTAGGGTTATCAGTCTTACCCAACTCTCAACCTAGAAGATCAGCTGGTACAATTTGTCCCGTTGTTAGGCGCTGGAGACTCGCCTTTATCCTTCTCCCGGTTTTTTCATTAAAAAAGAACTCCCAGCGATCACCATGTAGAGGTGGAGATAGGGTTTGGTAGTAGAGCTGTTGGTGCTGATTGAGCAGGCGTTTCTCAAGTTTTCTGCTCCATCAATGGTACCAATCGACGTTTCGTCCTAAGACCTATAGTACCCAGACGCTTCAGGGATCATAAATAAACTTTTACAAGTGAGGTCTGAATCTTGGGAGCACTAATGATACTAAAAGCTGACCCCAACCTAAGGACCTAGGCGAAAATATCAGCAAAATCGTGAGGACCCAAAAGGGGTATCTCAGGTTTGGCTGATGGCTATCGTAACCGAGTTATAAACTCACTTGGGGTACGTTCCAAAAAACATTGAAATTTATATATCACGATGAAGTAACATCCACAGAAGAGATCGGCACTACCTTGAAACAAGAATTCAAGTAAAAAAAACTTATGACGGCATTCAAACGACCGCCATTGAAAACAGCGCAGAAGTTGTTGGCCCTAAGGAAAGTTCGAATTGGATTGGTTGTTCGCCGTCTAAGGAAACATATATCTCTAAAGAGATGTTTCAAATGCCTGAGGTTTGGACATTTCGCGAAGGCATACACTACGTCATCGATCGGTTCGATGTATGTTGAAGTTACGGGGAGGAAGGCCATATTGCGAAGGAGTGCAATAGGGACACCAAATGCATTTGGTGCGAAGAAACGGACTGACGGGATAACCGGCATATTGCCGTAATATAAATACTTACTAGACAATACTTATTAGGCAATCTTGTTCTCGACGCAAGAGGAAGAGTCCAATGAAAGTAGCCGGTGACCTTAATGCTTGGGAGAGAGACTAACGAAATTATTGAACCGGCCAGCCTTTGATCGACTTGCCCCCGAGCAAAAGGACCGACTCAGAGGGCAGTCGATAACATCAATTATGTACAAAAGTAGCCTATAAGGAAGCCCGCAAGCTCGGGAATGTTTTATGGAACTCTGTTCGCAGGCGGACATAAACCCCCTGGGAAGCGTCCATGAAATCGTTGCAGGGCGATTTAGAGATCGTTCATCTCCGCAGATCACATGCCGTACCCTCCAGTCAAAAACCATCTAGGGATTATTTTCCCAGCAATAGGCGGACACCTTTCAACGTCCTCTGAATGTGATGCCTATTCCGGCAGTCACCAGAAATGAACTGTTGGAGATCTGCAGTAGCTAGGCGACAATGAAGCCCCGGGTCGGGGCGACATACCGAATTAGGCCCTCAAGCTTGCCATGAACTAGATATATTCGCGGAGTTGTTCGAAGCGTGCATGTCTGAGGGAATATTTCTTACAGGATGGAAGCGTCGCGATGGGTCAAGTGGTTGGAGCGCTGCGCTATCGTAGCGGAAGGTCGGGGTTCAAATCTCACTAGTGGAAGAGAGATTAACTAATAAAATTAAAAATAATTTACAATTAAAGTCTTTAATTTACATTAAATAACAATAAAAAAAAATAATTTTAATTACAAGTGGTGACCCCAAGTGTAATTTAAAAGAAAATATCAAAGACAGTTAACAACAACTTCTACACGTGGTACAGCTCGGAAATCTGTCAAAACAGTGGCAGGCCACTGGGTGAAAATCGCATACGAGCTGAAAGCAATTACCGATATCGCATACGAGAGATTCTCTGGTTAAAAAGACTGTAATAACAAGAGCGCGCGAAAGCTACTGAAACGTCAAATTTCCATTGCAAAAGTTCATCGAAAATGAGTAAACCCGATATTCGAACAAAAAGAGTGTCAATGGAACTAACACGATTAAATGCTTCGTATAAAGTTCATTGTATTGACTGCAAGCCGGTTGAAGAAGGTGATTTTATAAAGCTGCAGGCCATTGTGCCAGAACCCAAGGATTCATCTTACCAACGGAGAAAATCCAAAGTATCGATAGAATTCACAAACCATCCAACAGGACCCAGTCAAAGTACAAGCGATTTCGAGCTTCCCGTTGCCGAAAACTGTTAAGGATCTGAGAAGGTTCTTGGGCACGTTAAACTTCTACCGTCATTGCTTGCACAAGGCCGCCCACCATCAATCAATCCTCGACTCCCGTGTGATTTTGTGGTTTCCAGAGGCTAACAAGGCGTTTGAGACCATCAAACAGCACCTGGTGGATGCTAAACTTCTAACATTCCCTTAGTAAAATGTACCCTAGCTGTATTCGTCGATGCCTCAGATATTGCCGTAGGTGCTACTCTTCACCAAAAAGTGAATCAAATCTGGCAGCCGTAGAACTTCTTCTCCAAACAGCTCAATCCCACTCAATGAAACTACAGCACCTACGATCGTGAGTTACTCGCCGCGTACCTCGCAATTAAATACTTCCGGTATTCCCTTCAAGGCAGACCTTTCACATTATTCGCGGACCATAAGCCACTCATTTTTGCATTAAAACAAAAGCCTGACAAAGTGTCCTCTCGCCAACTTCGGCACTTGAGTTTTATTGGTCAGTTCACTTCCGACACTCAAAACGTCTCTGGAAAAGATAACGGGGTTGCTGATGCTTTGTCACGAGTTGCAGTGGTCAAAATCTCGGCCACTGTAAATTTTCCCGCAATCGCCGAGACGCAGAAGGACGACGCAGTTCTTCAGAGCTTGAGGACCAACCTCAAATGCACATTTAGGGAGTTTACTAACTCTCAGCTCACTCTTCAGCTCAACATCCGGTATATACTATATTCCGGCCAATTTCCGAAAGGAAGTATTTTACGCCGTTCACGATCTACCGTACCCAGGCATTCGGACAACGAATCAATTAGTCACCGCGAAATATTCCTGGCTGTCAATGAATAAAGACATTAATTCTCAGACGGTGCATCGTATGTCAGAATTGCAAACCAACATAGCATGTGAGGAAAGCGATAGGAATGTTCCCTCGATCCGCCAAGCCAGGCACAATCCATCTCGACTTCATTGGCCCTTTGCGAGACTCGCACGGTTTCAGGTATTGCCTCACAATTATCGATAGGTTCACGCGGTGGACTGAGGCAATACCTCTGAAAGACATTACTACACAATCGTGTGCAGAGGCTCCCTGTCGAGAATGGATTCTATGCCTTAGTGTACCAGGAAACTACCATATGGAAAAGATTGGGGTAGTGGTTTCGGCTATGTGCAGCCAATATGAGGAGGAGGAGGAGACTGCCCTGCACTTTTTATGCAGCTGCCCGGCATCGCTAAGCCACCTTGGCAAGGTTTTCTTCAATGAAGAATCTGCACACTCTCTGGAGAATGTTCTAAGATTCGCTAAAGCCTGCGAACAGCGTAGGCGGGAAGCCATTGAATAGGCAACTTGCGGGGATAGTACAATGGGCCTAGCAATGGCCTGAGTGCTCGGAGCTGCGGCTCCCCCCCCAGTTAGCTAAACTAACTAACTAGTGTACCAGGACTTATAATCAGCGATCAGTGAATGCAGTTTGAGTTCTCCCTTTTCTCAGAGTTAAGCAAACTCCTCGGCTTTAAACGCCACCAGATAACCTCACACCATCCACAGTCCAATGGGATGCTCGAAAGGTGGCACAGGACACTGAAGGTCGCTATAATAGCCCAAAATAACCCATTGTTCTACTTGGGCTCCGAACAGCCAATTGCGAAGAGTATACTGGGAGAATCTGAGACTCCTCAGCGACCCTGTTCTCGACATCAGGTCAGGTCTCAACGCTACTGGTCTGTTGGTCTGTTGCGTCTTCTCAAGGACGTAATGCCAAGCCTGAAGCCGCTACCACCCGCCAACCATGTAAAAATCGTGACTGACGTACCCCAGGATCTCGAACTGTAATTAGGACAGACGCTCCTCGGAAACCGCTGCAGCTACCTTATGAGGGCGTTTTCGAAGTCCTCGAACGAGGTCGATATTACTATAGTCACAATTTCGGGAACCTGACCAAACGGGTCTCATTGGCTCGGCTAAAGCTCTTCACCTAGCAGAAAAACGCGTCCAGGACGAGAAGCGCGCGACGCATCCACTTTGACTTGCGGCAGCCGAGTTGAGGGAGCTATGCGTTTAGTTGATCACTGAAACCCCCCTTTGGTATCAGCTGGGGGTCGAGTGTTGTAGCGGTGGGAGCAATGTGCGTGTCGCACACGCGCAAGTGCGGGTCGCTAAATTTATAAGCAAGCAAAATTTGTGGCTGAGGTCTTAATAATCTCCAAACAATAGCATCACAACAATATGGAGGATTTCTGATATTATTGCTAGATGTGATGTTTCCACGTTAATCTAGAGTCAAAATATACGCCTTGATATCCATAGATCCATTTCATTGCTAACTTTTCTAGTGAACCTATGTAAGTAGTCCAGACTTCCTAGCATCCATTTTGTGTCCATCACAGAGGAACCATCTGTGGATCATCTGATGATGGGCTTAGTTCCTTTTGATAAATCGATGATGATAAATCGTAGTTTGTTCACTCATTTTACTTAGAGAGAATGGACAACAAGGGCGCCATTATATAAATCAAAGCCCGCTCCCACGCTACTAAAAAATGATTTTGGGGGTGACTAACAGGAATGTTATACATAGGGACATTTATATATCTATGGCAGAAAGACTGGAACAACTTTAATTTCAACTTTTATTGCCGTGAAAGAGATGTATCTTAAATTCAAGGCAATCTTTAGTGTGCCTTTAAAAGTTCGAAAGGGATTGTATTTCAATTCATATTACACCTATCGGAAAAGAGCTGACTTTCTGTTATATGTACTCACATTTATCTGAAGAAAAACTCGATTAAATTGCCTTATATAATCATTCATTGACTAATCGTACTGGTTTTGATATTATATGTTATAATATTAGAGCAAAATTAAAACTCTCTTCAAATTTTGAAAAAAAACTTTTTAATTGCCAGCTATAAAGACGAAACCATTTGGTGTACTCTGTCTGGAGAAATGTCTAGACTGTCGAACGACTCTTTTAAAGAAGCTTTTAATGCCTTGTCTAAATTGTTGTAATTAATGATTAATTACGATGTTTCTTGGAATTTTACAATATGTGCCTTGCTGAAAGCTATTGAACGCTTCCAAGAAGAAGAAGGAAAAGTAAATATGTATAAGTAAAAGAAATAGGCATCAGAATATGTACATGATTGGGAGCTGACTCTATACATATATGAAGGTGGAATCATTGGTCTCAAATATTTTATTTGGGATAAATAATAATGATTCCAATTTCACAATCTGCATTCCTCCCAATTTTGCAACATATTAACTAGAGTGTGTGAGAAAAGTTTTAGAATTGCCACTTCATCTCCACAAATTTATATAATAAATTCACACGAGCATCAGTTTACGATTGATTGATTGCGGTTTGGCCTATTTACACCGAACTGATGGCCAATCTATATTCAAATATCTGTTAAGCACGTGATACAGATTGGCATACATTATCAAATTGCAGGCTCGTGATTGAAAATTGGAAAAAATGTCATAAAGGCCACGCGAAGCCTCAATACTTCTCAAACAATTTGAGCATACGAAATAGATAGGGAGGCATTGATTGTTTTTCTCGAACTGGTAATATATACAAGTTAAATTAATTTAATGGATGTTCCACGTTTTGATTATCTACAGATTATACCATTTTAGCAATTCTACGAGCCAATTTCAGAAAATAAATGTACTTAATTTGTGTAGACTTAAAAAAAAATATTTACAAAAAATACATGGTTATTTCGGCGTAGGTGGTGAGGAGAGGGGTAGTTTTTTTTATGCTTCTTCGAAAAAGTCTCCAGGTAGTTCTTTCGCCCACTTCTCCACCACCTGCCTCCCCATTCAGCTCTTCTTACATTAGAAACCCTTTTTCTATCATGCATACCCTCGGGGAAGGGACATATAGTAAGGGAAGATACCAAGTGAGGAGAATGATTCACATGACTCAAAATGTTCCATTCAAATGAGTCCTGGAGTTGCTTCTTGGCACTGGCCGTGTGAGGCCCGAAATTGTAGTGCAGCAGAGGCAGACTCTCTTTATCAGTGTTCCTCTCCTTTTACTCCGAATCGCCTTTTTATTTTTTTTAGGGTCTTACGGTATAGTGCCGCGTTGATGGTCTCCCCATGAGTCAATCAGTGATTCAATCAAAATTATGTTTTTGTAGTCCCAAACTATGCATACAATGATTTTTTTGGCTCAAGCGTATAGTGGGCTACCTCGATAACAGTTTTAACCTCATTAAAAATCCCTTTCGAGCCTCCGCACTCCTCCCTTGACAAACAATGTCAAAGCTAACATACGTTTCGAAACTTTGATTTTGATACCCCACATAGGTCCCAAGTTTAACGTAGAGCAATGTAGCTCACTGGGCGGACAGACCGAGAGAAGGTGACTTCAACAAATGGAGAGTAGGATGGGGTAGGAGAAAAAACAAATGGACGAGGGCGTATGTCGCTGGGGACATCCTGAAACTTGAGGAGCAAACACGTTTCGGAGGGGGGAAATACAATCGGTAGTGGAGCCCACTTTCCTAAACGACACTCTGATGAAGGACTTGCAGTGGCACCTCAAAGAAGAGTACACACACAGCGATTATCAGGCTTCTATTTTCCAAAACCTAATATAGGCATAATATGAAGGTATTAAAGAGAATAATGATAAGCTGCAGGACCAACAAAATTGATGCAGACATGTTTAAGGAGGTACTTCTAAAAGACCACTCGGTCGCTGCACTTTGCCATACTTTGGCGGCTGTAGATGGGTTTAGTTCCTTAGAAAAAAAGGGCAACGGGGATCACTCCCGGGATTACAATCACAACCGATTTGGAAATAGTGCGACAGGAAACCACCATTCGCAAAGCTTCTCGTCTTTGCACTTGGGCAAGGCGCTTAATATACATCTAGAGCAGACAGATTGCATTGTTTCTATAAGAAGGCATCTCCCCGTAGCTGAGGGACCCCAACATTCACCATTAGCCGACTTGAATGCGAAACATCATCTGTATAATCGACCAGATACGATTCTTCTGGTATATCGAGTCTTAGCACTCGGGGTACTTGGGAAGCAACTTATTTTCTCCTTTGTAGTCCACGGACTCCTGTTTTTTGAGTTAAACACCCAAGTTTTCAAAAAAGAAGGAAAAAAAATCTGTCGTTACTTTCGGTCATGCTGCTCCCAAGGCAGAGGTGAGGTAGCGTCTGAAGAGTTGCCTCTGCCCTGGACGAAACCGTCAGACAACTTTTTCGTTTTCTTTTTGAAAACTTTGGTGTTTAACCCAAAAAAGATGAGTCCGAGGACCACAAAAGAGGAATTAAGTTATTTCCCAAGTGGTCCGGTGCGTCACCAAGTGGGTGCGAACTCAGGACTACTAGCATCCTCAACAAACAATTTACTTCGGCCTGGATATTCCCTCTGTCCTGGACGAAATCGTCAGTCAACTTTTTTGTTCTTTGTTAGTTCAATTATGTCAACATTTTTCATCTTTTTCATCATTCACTTTCCATATGTGTAGGCTTGAACTTTTTTTCTGTTCTTTCCTATAACATTTGGTGATTTTTCCAAGAACATAGAGGTGGCGAGTTCAACAGGAAATTAGTAATTATTGGCCGCTCGGTTGGCTTTAACAGCTTCGGTATTTACGATGTTTAGCCGATCGGCTGAATGTAGATGATCTTTAAGCTTAATTATGCCGATTCCGAAACTATATGATTGCCAATCACCCCTTGCTGGCTCATAGCCCGTCAATCAAACCTATGCGTTATCTTTCACGATTACCTGAAATGGGCTTCAGCTCCCCCCACGACTTCCCGAACCGCAAGCACCCTTCCCTTCTATTCTGTACCATGTAGTTTTGGAGCGACCTAATCGTTGGTCATCTTGGGAGAGTGGGTTCCTCTGTTTGGCATGGGTTCGATTGCAGTAATGCAATTGTTGCCCCTATTTAATGTGACTTACCCATTGCCATTTTCGTCTTTCGATCACATCCGCTATGAGCGACAGGCCTTGCGTGCTGAGTAAGTTCTTCGTTTGAAATAGTATCAAGCCAGCGTACTCCGATGATACGACGCAGGTAGGTGTAGCGGAGCGACAGTGGTGGTGGTTTGAACTCCTTCTCTTTCGAACAGGGTAGGAAGAAATTATATCGGTGACAGGATTCAACCCTGACTTCCTCTGAGATTTAACCTCGGGCAGCATTTTGCGCTTTCATATGGCGCTCTGATAGAAGCTATTAGTTTCTCTGAGATACCCCTCCTGCGTAAAGTACGAAAGATATACTCCTTGTTCATGCCGTCGAATGCTATTCCGAAATCAATCAAGAATAAGTGAAGTGAAGGTCTAAATTCCGTGCACTATTCCAAACTGATCGGTGAGATGTTGATGTGCTCGATGTATCAGGACCGTGAGCGAAAACCAGCCTGCTTTCTGTCAATCAAGCTTTCGAGTATTCTTTGATGTGTTCCAGGATTATCTTATCTTTTATCTTTGCAACGGCAGGGAACACGCAGATACACACGCAAGTTCTTTCGTGATGCAGTATACACTTCTGAAATCATTGCGTTCTGCGACATCTTCCGCTTCCCTGATCAGCACAATAACAAATACCCTTTTGTGACAATGCACACTACGCTTAACTTCTCGGGATTTCGTATGGCATTGGAGTTCGAATGCATTACGCTCGCCATCGTCCGCAGCGGGCAAAAGAACCCTCAACCCTTTCCTTTCGTTGATCCGCTGCCACAATTCCGTAGTCAGCTAGATCTTATGCAGCCGCTTTGGGACGCGAATGATGACCTGCGTAGCGCCCGGGAAAAGAGCATTTTGGATGGCGGTCCAAAGTTAATCGATATTCTCATTACTCATTGTACCTCCCGAGCGATCAGTAAGATACCACTCTCACTGTTGAGCGGCCGCTGGATCGTACAATACTGCGAAAAGTGGCAAACGCAAGCGATCACCAGATAGTGATCCCTTTTCCAGGTCGATGGCAACGCCTCTCTTATTACCCCCATCAAGGAGCCAACTCCTAAATCTACTGCCGGTCATTAATCTGATTGGTCGTATGGTGTCGGCCAATTAGACCCAATCGACATTACAGCAAGTTCTGTTCTTAAACAATGTGTCACCAATCCAATGTTGCCCACCACTATCGTCACGGTCACCAAGGCCGTGCTTCTCATCATATATCGAAGCAAGGTGTCGTCAGAACCAATTTTGGCATTCAGATCACCCATCGCGAAAACGATGGACGCGTCTTTTGAACTACGTGGAATTGCTCATAGAAACCATCGTTCTCCAATATATCGGAAGTCTCTATTAATGCATAGCACTACACAGCTGTGACGTTCCTTAACCAGGACCGCAATCAAGTAGTCAGGAGACTGTCAGAAACCGGCTTCCAAGTGAAGAGAGGACGCCTTCCGGTAGCCGTCAGAAACAACCAAAACCAGAATTGTCGCTGCAGTTTGAGAAAGCGACCATTATGGAGACTTTCGATATCGTTGTTGAGGAGCATGTGCGCATTCCAGAAACGAATCATAGTAAATTTTTGATAGTCAAAAGTCGTTGTCGTAAGCGTAGTCCTTTCCGAGATGTTGCTGAAGCCTAGCGCTTTAATTAGTGTGCCATCCGGACAGGAAATATTATTACTATAAATGTAGCAGTTTTCAAATAAAAAAACTGGATAAAAGGGTTAATTTTTCAGTTTTTCATATTCCAATTTTTCAATATTCCAAAGCCTGAAGACAAGGTAGACCATATCTATTAAGTAGAGATAAGTAAGTAATGTATGTATGTAATACCATAAAGTATAACATCACATTTCCGTCGCCGATCTCGATGCAAACATCACCAAACATCACAACACTTATTAAAATCACAGCATCATTTAACATCACCGTATAACCATTGAGTATACAAGTGGTGATGGTACTACTCTTAGTGCCGATGTATATCACCAAACATCACCGAGGAAAGTAGAAATGTATCCTTCCACACATTACACTTCTTTTTCTGGAAAGAATGCGATGCCTCGATGCCACGCTGTAGAGTTTTCCGAAGAAAAAATCCTAATCTTTGGTGGAATATAGAAATTGAGGATTATCAGAAAGCTGACTCAAAGCTCTCTTCACTTGGAACCTGAATTCGAGGAGTTGAATGTGCAATACAAATAAGTCGGGAAACCGGAAGCTGAACACTTCAGGTATGAAAGGTTTTGTGTATTTCTTACATAAGCACATTTGATTGTGTATTCATCCCACTTGTACCTAACTCGAAACGTTTATGAATTTAATTTGCCAGACTATACTCTTTAGTGTGATACTACCTTTGAAAGTCATAAAATGCCCGCAATTAGCACAAAAGTAGCAAATTCGATCTACTGTAACTTTGTAAGTAGTTGTGCGATTTCTACCAAAGTATCAGCTGAAATAATTACAAAGCAACAAGTCCAAGAATTGTTAGCACTGATGAAGGGAACAAGCAGCAAGGCTTGGACTTATTAGCACTGATGAAGGGAAAAAGCAACAAGCCTTGGACTTGTTAGCACTGATGAAGGGAACAAGTGGTTCCCGGAATAACGCATTCGCAAGATCAATAAATGACTTTAGCGAACAGAAAAAGCAAATTTTCATTATTCAAAACAATTTAATCATTAGAAACACCGTGAAATTACACGTAGACAAAATATCATGCTCTATAGTATAGCCTATATAGTTAATGATTCTAGGATAAACTTAAGGGGGGTTACGAGTCAATTTTTAAAAAATATACTCATAATAAATATGGTAATATACTATTATTAACTTTATTTAAATAGGTATTGGTATAGAAAGTATTTTGAGACCCAGATATCATGTGCAAAGACCGCTATATTTTTTTTCAGAAGTTTGGTTGTCTCTGAGAACGGGTGATTGAAGTAACTGACCTTTTTCACACCTCCGCATTCATCCCTTTTGCAATCAATGTCAAAACTAATATCGGCTTCGTAAAGTACTAATCGAAGAATTTCATTTGATACCCCACCCGACTATACTCAGAAAAAAAATTGTACAAGCCCTCTTTATATATCATAGATGGGGACTCCCTTAAACTCAAAGTTTAAATATGTTACTCCCTGCATGTGGAGTCTTCCTGGAGTGCATGTAACCTCCGACGAAGTTCCCGCAATGGTAGATGAGGAGGTTCTAGGTGGAGTAAGGAAACTCGTTGGAAATAAGACCCCGTGGCTGGATGGAATCTCGAAAATCGCCCTGAAAGTAGCAGCTAGAGCAGCACTAGGTATGTTTGCCAAAGTTTTCACGCCATGCCTTAGAGAAGGAAATTGATCAATACCATTGCCAAACTACTTAGAGGAGTAATGCACAATAAACTGTTCGTTATTGCGGTACAGAAAGGAGGCCTTTCCGACAAACAAACCGGATTTCGTATTACGAGATCAACCGTTGCCGCAGTCAATATGGTGACTTGCCTGGCTTAGGCTGCAACACAAGAAGCCAAATGCTGCGCAGTGTTAATCTTAGATGTAAAAACTGTATTCAATGCTACAAAGTGGAAGAAAACCATTTAGGTTTGGCGAAACTACTGACCCCGAAATACATTAAATGCATTGTTGTCTCCGGGGGAAAACTGTACTGCAACTCGAACGATGGACGAAAAACATTCCTGATAACTTGGGGGAAGCCACAGGCTCCTAGCCTAGATCCCTTACTGTGGTTAATTATATACAAAGTAGAGTTTGGCTTCGCAGATGACAGATAAATAAAAATAGTTGCAAAACAACCGGACGGGATCGAGATTACACAAATGAAGCGATCATACATAGATAATCAGTTCCGGGTTGAAAAATTCCGGACTATCATTTACTGAACATAAAACGGAAGTAGCTCTAATCAGCAGGGGAAGAAAGGAAACAAGATTGCCTCTTAGCAGCGAAAAATATTGTAGAGGTCATGCTAGTCAACACCAAGTATCGAAAGAGAACCTCCAAGTTGTGGCACCGGAAAACGTTGTATTCACATTAACTTGCTGATCGTGATGCAGCAGCGGAATGCGGCGAGACCTTGGGCCTTCAAATGTCTGAAATGGCTTCGGTCACGAAGCCTCACCAGAGGTTATCTAGTAACATGGGAATCAGGACAGCCATCTGAAGGCTAATGACTCAAAAGAATTGCGGGGTATCTTCTCGGCCCGAGTATTTTTGGTTGTGTTTTGTGTGATTTTTATGGGGGTTGTGGTTTTGTGAGTTCAACCGTACTCTTAAATTGCGGTAGAGACTTTAGGTAGGTGTTGCATTCACCGTTGTGAATGCTGAGTGTAAACCAGTACCACTATGCCGGTCACAGCGGGGTTCTGATTGTAGTCTCCAAATCCATTCGTATCGGAAGAGGAACGTAGAGTAAGGCTACCAGGCCGGGTAGTCACGTAAAACTCCTAAGACTCAACTATCCTTGAAACTAAGTTGAAAAGGAGTTGAATGCTATTATTGAAGAGCCTAGGCAGGAAGAATTCCGAGGAAAGCAAGAAAGGGAGAGAGGTCCAACGAGCCGCAATTGAGAACTGATCCAGCCCCTCGACGAAATGCTTAAGAGCAGCCCCGTGAGGACAGGGCTAGACATTATTCTATTTTCTAACAGCGAAAAGGAAGGTAGACAGACAAGTGATTTCACAAAATCTTAAAAACGACTTAACCGCAGGCAAAGGTGGAAAACGAGTGATCCAGGTTCGTGCCGTAATCGACAGGGAAGATCTACGTCAAATCACATGGTCTCAATCAATGTCACCTTTGTTTCAAATTTTAATTAGGTGTGTCCTTTGGGGTCCCCTCTTTATCGTGGAATCTTTCGAACGTGATTATTAGAAATGCCCTTTGGCCATCACACATACATCAAATTTGATAATTCAATTAAATGTAGTCATGTACTATTTGAAAAGATATAGGTGCGAGCTTAAAGTATGAATCTCAGATTTTATTCAGTCATATCATCACAATCATCGAATTTTTCGGTTGGGAATACTCTGAAATTGAGTCCTGAGTCATTTGAAGTCTGTACTTTGTGATGCGTTCTTTTCCCTACTTTGTAACACATCCCAAAACTAACACCTGCTTCAGAAGTATTAATTGAGACCTTCTATTTCATATATTCAAAGGAACAAATTTGTATGCTCTCTTCGCCAATGTCATTCATTACATGCGTTCGACTTCATCGTCTATATATGTATTCAAATTTGGTGCCAACGGGCATAAACTCCAATGAGGAGCATGACATATCAACCATATTTACCTGCTACTGCTGCCGGTTCTTGCAATTTGCCTCAGCTCCCGCCACGATTTTCCGAGAAACTTGCAGTCTTTATTGACTATTCCGTACTACGTAGCTCTAGGGCAACACACTCCTCAGCCATCCTGAGATATTGAGTTTCACTGTATGACAAAGCCCGTAAAATCATTGTCGCACTTTCTAAACGTGTAACCTATCCACTGCCACTTCTGCCTTACGCGCGTTCGCGGGTATTTAACCTGCACCCCGTACAAAAAGGTATTAATGTGTCGAGTGGCATCAAGTTAAGTGTCCACAACGGCAGAAACAGCGATTCCTAAATATACTAATTGCTTCGGAGTTCAAATTTCTCTGGGATTTTGCGCCGTCATATGTCCCTTCGATAATAACTACCTGTTTTTCCGTTTAGAGGAATTCAGATATGCTCCCTGTCGACACTGTTGAAAGCTACCATCAGGTGAATCAGGGATCTAAATTGCACATACTGCGTTGATCCGGTTGGTATAGGAACACCCCCAGCAGAAACTAACCTGCCCCCTGTTGATCAAGCTTTCAAGATTTTCTTTGATGAAGGACTACTCTGTTGCTCACTTGCTAGAAATACTAGACTTTTTAAAATTATATCTGGAAGATATGAGTAGCAAACCCTCTCGTGGCCTATAAAAGCAAATCAATAAGTGATCACTTCTTTTCTGATGGAAGAAAAACTTTGTCCTTGTTCAAATATAAATATCAACCGCCAGTCACATTAAAGAAGAAAGAAGAAGAAATTGTCAAAAGCCTGAGGTGAGTGAGTCAGAGTCAAAGGGCCAAGAAAATTATATGGACGATGTAGGGTTATCAAACTATCCAAGATTAGTGCGACTGTTTTTTGGTCCAGTTAACTCTTCATTTCTTCATAAATTGATTAAAGATACAAAATGAATTCCTAATTGGCCACAAATATTTTTTTGGGTCCAATAATTTGGCAATAGTATGGAGGCCTGCCGTGGCCAAAATCTGACAGACTACTGTTAATAACCATTTCAATCAACTTAGGGACATCATGTGGGTGGGTAATTTCGTCCAAAATAAATTCTGGACTATCATAACGCTGATCACGTACGAAATATTAATCGTTTACTGACAGGTGTAATCCAACGGTGTTTCTCATGATCCTGGAACACAGCTAGAGTGGGTGAACCAAGTGGTAGAATTGAAGATTTTTCTCCAGTCGTCGTTTACGATTGACTGATTATGATGGGCCTGTTTACACACAACTAGTGACCAATCTATATTCAAATATCAGATAAGCACGTGATATAGATTGGAATACATTACTAGGTTGCAGGCTCTTGAATGAAAATTGGAAAAAATGCCATAGTCACCACGCGAAGCCTCAATACTTCTCAAACAATCTGAGCATGCGAAATATAGTAGTTAGGTAGAGAGGCATTGTTTAATTTTTTCGGATTCGTAATATATACAATTTAGATTAATGTAATGGATGTTCCACGTTTAGTTTATTTGAAGATTATACCATTTTAGTAACGCCAGCATTTGGGTGATTTGTGTTATGAGATTTTGAAGCAAATAGGAACGAAAGTTTCTTGTTTTTCATTTACTATTCCGTAGCAGGGGGGGGGGGGGAGGGGGGTGGTTCTGCCAAGTAATTTACAATTAGCAAAAGTGCTTTCGTTGTACATATATACGAACCTGAATTCAGACTGTACGTTTCTAGCATTCACTCCCCTCTTCCCAATTGGTGTCATTTTTCGTAAAGTATTGATTCAGGTCTTTTAATTTTGGGGGGGGGGGGGGGGCGGTCGGCAGAAAGCTCGTGATTCGAATACCACGATCCAGAGGGGGGATCTACGAAGAATCATATTTTCAGTTAATGTTTCTACTGCCTTAAATTTGAATAAGACGGGACCTTTGCGGCCCCCAGCCTACTTTGGTATCTTTTGATCATTAATATTGAAGCCGCCCCTTGATCACTTGGACATGCCACAAATTTGGCAATATCATCTTATGTGGTCGGTATAAGCGGATCTACAGTGGAAAGCCCTGATGATCAAGCTTCGTTCTTCGGTGCGTTTCAGGATTGCGACGAGCCGCCTTCCTAGGAAAAACCTTAAAATTGACCAATATACCATGCAGTGTGTACTTAAGGTCAGACGTATATCTGCCAAAATTGTTTTTTGCTTTCTAATAGTAAACGTTGATCAAAGTAAATGACTAGCTTATCACACAGAAAGGACATGATTGAGGCGGAGCTACAGAAGTGCAATCCGTGAAAGATTTGTCGACTGCGTTTCTTCATTGCTGCTCTCTTGAACCACTTGTTTCATATCCCAGAGCTCCTATTTCCTTGGCGACTTGCTAGTCTTTTTGGACTTATATCTGAAAGGCATGAGTAGCAGAACCTTCTTCTAACCTACGAATGCAAGTGAGTAAGTGAGGCTCCCTATTAATACAGATAACACCCAGAAATAGTCAGAAGCCTCAGATGAGATAATGGGTCGACAGAATTCTATGGACGGTGTAGCCTTAATAAAGGTAAGGTTAGTTCAACCATTTTCGGGCCGGCTAAATCGTTGTTTTCGTGATTCATACTTCTCATGATCCTGGAACATATTAACTAGAGTGGGTGAACTAAGTGTTAGAATGACTGACTGACTACGATTGGTTTGTTTACGCAGAACGGGTTGCCAACCGGTATTTAAATATCGGTTAAGCACGTGATACAGATTGGAATACATTACCAAATTGCAGGCTCGTGATTGAAAATTGGAAAAATGTATTAAAAGCCACGCGAAGCCTCAATACTTCTGAAACAATCTGAGCATACGGAATAGCTAAGTAGGGAAGCATTGGCTATTTTTTTCAAAGTCATAATATAAACAATTTAAATTTATGTAATGAATGTTGCACGTTTTCGTTATTTGCAGATTATACCGTTTTTGTAACGCTAGCATTTGTGTGATTTGTGCTATGTGATTTTGCACCAAATAGGAACGACTGTTTCTTGTTTTTCATTTGCTATTACGAAGCATATGGGGGGGGGGGTCTTTGCCGAGTAGTTTACAATTAGCAAAACTACTTTGGGTGTACATATATACCAGGCTGTACTTTTCTAACTTTCACTCCCGTCTTCCCAATCGTTGCGATTTGTCTTAAAGTCTTGATTTAGGTCTTTTAATTTAGGGGGGGGGGGGGGGGGTGATCAGCGGAAAGCTTGTGATTTGATTGCCACGATCCAGAGGGAGGTTCTACAACGAATCACATCTTTAGTCGATGTTTCTACTGCCTTAAATTTTAATGATACGCGGCCTTTATCACCCCCACTCTAATTTGGCATCTTCCGGGCATGGATATTGGAGACGCCCCTTGGTGACTTGGACATGCCACAAATTTGACAATGCTATGTTGATGTGGTCGGTATAAGCGAATCCACAGTGGAAAAACTTGTTGATTAAGCTTTGTTCTTCGATGCGTTGCAGGATTACGGTGAGCGCCCTTCCTGGGAAAAACCTTAAAATTGACCCATATGTCATCCGGTATGTACTTAAGGTCAGGCATATATTTGCAAAAATTGTTTTTTGCTCTTTAATAGTCAAAGTTAATCAAAGGAAAGTACTAGTTTACCACAAAGCAAGGGTATGGTTAAGGCCGATCTACATAAGTCAAATCGGTGAAAGATTTGTCGAACCTGACTCTTCATTCTCTGCGGTTTTGCTTCCGAAATTATTACGTTTACCTGTTTGTTTCAGCCCCATTTGAACACCTTGTTTCATAACCCAGAATTGCTATTGTCTTACCCACTTGCTAAACCCTTTAGACTTACATCTGAAAGACAGGAGCAGCAGAATCTTCTCCTGACCCACAAACGCAAATGAGTAAGTGAGGTCCCTATTAACATTCTCTTTGATTGGATTGTTTAACCACTAGTCCTTCAGCCCCTTCAGCCTCATTAGAATCACAATTTTGATTGATATTTTTCAGTGGAGGTACAAACCTTTGAATATTAGTAAAATCACAGATTTAGTAAGCATATGTATTAGAAATGACATTGCATTGCAAACATAGAACTCCGATTTGACAGATAACATCCCAGAAATAGTCAAATGTTTGAAGTGAACCAAAGGGCCAAAAAAATTTGATGGAGGTATAGGCTTAATAAAGGCTAGTTCGACCGTTTTTCGAGCCGGCTAACTCATTGTTACCCTGATTATTTCCTCATGATCCTGGAACATATTAACTAAAGTGTTAGAATTGTCGTTCTTTTTGCGATCATTGACTACGATCAGCCTGTTTACACCGAACTGTTTGCCAATCTGTATTCAAATATCTGTTAAGCACGTGATACATTATCAAATTGCAGGCTCGTGATTGAGATTTGGAAAAAATGTCATAAAAGCCACGCGAAGCCTCAATACTTTTCAAACAATCTGAGCATACAAAATATCTATTTAGGGAAGCACCATTTTTTTGAAAAGTCATGTGTATGCATACAATTCAAATTAATGTAATAGATGTTCCACGTTTTGGTTATTTACAGAGTATACCGCCTTAGTAACTCTCAGATTTGTGTCATTTATGTTATGAAATGAGTTTCTTGTTTCTCACTTACTGTTATGGAGGAATGGAGGGGCTGTCCATGCGGAATAGTTTACAAATAGAAAAACTACTTTGGTTCTAGATATATTAGGGGCATTAGGAAGTCTGTACTCTTCCAGCTCCCACTCCTGGCTTTACACTCGGTGTCATTTTTCAGAAGATATTGATTCAGGCCCTTTATTTGGGGGAGGTGGAAAGTTCGTGATCCGAATGCTACGATCGAGAAGAAAACCTCAAATCTTAATGAGACGCGGGTTTTTAGGTCCCCAACCTACCTTGGCATTTTCTGATCATGGTTAGACGAATAGGAAGGCGGCCCTTGGTCATTTGGACATCAGACAAAGTTGACAATGTCATGTAGGGTCGGAAGGTATAGAAAGATCCACAATGGAATCCTGCTTGCTCGCTGTTGATTTCACCTGCGAGGTATTTTTGGGTGCGCTCCAGGATTTTGACAGAAACGGGTTCATTTCTTCGGGACAACCTTAAAACTGACCAATATATTATACACTTTCCACTTAAAATTTATATATATTTGAAAAATTGTTTATCACTCTTAAATAGTAAATGTTAACCAAATTAAACTATTTCTTTATGTCAAGGTTGCGGTTCATTAAGAAGAAGACAAATTTGTCATGCCTATATACGTAAACGCAACTTGTAGAAATTTGTCGAGTTTCCCTTTATTCACGTTTTTGTTTTTGCCATTTCTTCGCCTAGCTGTCAATTTCATCATCATTTAGCCTCTTGCTGCATGACACATGACAACGTCTGAAAACATGGATAGCAGAACCTTATCCTGGCCCATAAATACACGTGAATAACTGATGTCCCTATTAATATTTAAGCAGCATCTGCTTTCTGATCCCGTGGGTTAATTAGTTAGTTTAATTTAGTGGGATGAGCTGCAGCTCCAAGCACTCAGACCTTTGCTAGGCCCATTGTACTACCGCCGGAGATTGCCTATCCATCGGTCCCTCGCTAACGGCGTTCGCAGCCTTTCGCGAATCTGAGAACATTCTCTAGAGACGAAGAATGCGCAGAATCTTTCTTGAGGAAAACCTTACCAAAGTATCTTCATCTGAGGTTTGAGGAGGCCGGGCACCTGCATATGAAGTGCAGGGCCTTCTTTTCTTTCTTCTCGTATTGGCTGCATATGGTCGAGACGAACACTTTGATTTTTTTTCACGTGGTAGTTCAACGGGCAGTGTCCCGTTAAAAACCCTACTAGAGTTTTTATGTCTCGCTTCTTAAGGGACAACCAAAATGCTCTAGTTGCTCTAGCGGCCTCGGGTTCCTTCACAAAGTTCAAATTTCTCTATTTGGCTGCATGCATCCTTGCCATTTCCCCGTTCAAAGTAGGCTTGACAGTAGATGGCCGGATGCCAAAAGTTGATTTTGGAACCACCATGGTGGATTCAGAACCTTGGCGAGCCACTGGCACCCACATAAGAAATGTTTCGTTCAGTCGGCCAAGTTTCAGCAACATCTGATGACAACTCCACACCAACTGGCTTGATATGTCGTTGCTGTTTAGTGCTGATAATGTTGCCCGACTGTCGGAAGAGATTCGAATGCTGCTACCTTTCCATCTTTGCCGCAGACATTCTTCTGCCGCCAACAAAATGGCGTGTATCTCCGCCAGAAATATGGACGTCATTTTTCCTAGAGGTCAATCCAGTTACATAATCGGAATTCCCGAGAACACCCCTACGGACGCTCCGTTTTCCATGACTGACCCATCGGTGAAGATTATTAAATCTGTAATCCCAAAAGATTCGTGGCCATTTATCGACCATTTTTCTCTTTTGGTGATCACGATAGAATATGTCCTTTCGAAGACGAATCTGGAAATTATATTATCAGTTTACATCAAAGCCACCTGATATTTGCCGAGAAATTTCTAGATGGACGCATGAATCCTATATCCGTCGTTAGCTGCTTTCCTTTTTTGTCTCCGAATTGATTGCGGGTAAATTTAGAGTAGCTTCGAGTGCCACGGCCGGTGTATTACTCATTGCTTAAGTAATACTAAGGCAACCGAGTCTCTGAATCTGCGTCAGCAGCTTCCTGCTGTTAGTAAAGTTTAGTCTCGGCCACCAGATGATGCATGCATACATCAAAATGGGTTTTATTATGGATGCCTTCATGCAATGAATCCGTTTTGATGAAAGCCCCCAGGTCTTACCTATCGCAATCCTACAGTGCCAGATCAATTTGCAGCATTTTTGGTATTGTTCCTGGATGTGGTGCTTCCACGTTAACTTGGAGTCGAGATGTACTCCTAAATATTTGACTGTTTCTACCAGCTGGATTTCCCTGTTAAGATGGGTAGCGAATAGCTGCCCCACCTGACGTTCCTAGTGAACATAACAAGTTCCTTGTTCCTAGCGTTCATCGTGAGTCCATTATGGAGGCACCAACTGTGCATTGCATGCAATGTTGCATTCAGACAAACTTGCCGGTAATTATTACGGCTAGGTCGTCCGCAAATGCTGTGCGAAGACCTTTGTGCCCTCCAGGAACCATAGCAAGATGTCCATTACCAGGAGCCATAACAGAGGAGAGAGAATCCCTCCCTGTGGGCAACCCCTAAGACACCATGCTTCAATAGACTTCTGTCCGACCAATATGTGGATTTTTCTCCACTCTAGTATGTCAAGGATCTAACTGGTTATCAGTGGATCGAGTCCATGCTGTCTTGCTGCGTTACAAATCGCCGCGAATGATGCATAATTAAAGGCACCTTCGATGACCATGAATGCACCTAAGGCGTATTCTTTATCGGAAATTGCCTTCTCAATTTTTGCCGTTAGTTCATGGAGTGCTGTCTCCGTGGATTTCCCTTTCTGGTAGGCATGTTGCCTACAGAGAAGTGGCCACTTAGCGATATGTGTATCTCTTATGGACAATCTTTCCAATCCTTTTAACAGAAAGGCAGTTAGACTTATCGGTCGGAAATTTTGTGCGTCTGTGTTGGTGGGTTTTCCTGGTTTGGGAATAGCTATTGCCTTCACATCACCCAGGAGGTGGGAATATAAGCGTGTGCTAGGCAAGCGCGGCCCCGAAATGAGATTTTAGATGCTGCCTCGAAAGTGCATTTGAAGAGGTTTGCCGTTTCCTCATCGCTTTGTGTGTATCTCCCGCTCCGTAAACGTAGATAACCTAACTGCTGGCTATGTTCTTTGACAAAGATCCGTTTTAGTTTTGAGGTTGACTCAAGAGAGTTGATCTCTTCGCAAAAGCGTCTCAATGATGATCGTTTGGCCGACCTCATGTTCTTCCTTAGAGCTTTTCAGCCTCGTGGCACCAAATTTAGCAAGCGGCTGACTCAGACTTTAGAGCTTGGTTGAGGAGCACCCTTTGCGGTCTCCGCTGTTTCGCGAAATCCGACTTCCATCATGGGGTTTTACCCTTCTTTGGCATCATAAGTGGATGGCTCTCTCTGAAAGCTTCTCTCATGCTGGTAGTGATCATCTGGGTTGCTTTATCAATTCCAGCAATGATTTTGTAGCGCCTCTCAGGGATCGTAAATCGGGCACTCAGTTCTGTTTTTATGCCGCACAATCTGTCTTACGTGGATTCCGAAATAGACTGGATGCAGGTGAATTCATGCTTATTACGACATCAATGCACCTGTGATCCGAGAGCGTGATATCTTTTGATACTCTTCACTCTCCGACAAGAGCCGCAATGGCATTCCCTGCCATTGTGACATCGATGACTTGCCTGACCACGTTGAAGTAACCAAATTGAAGATCTGCAATTCGGTTCCTACCGATCCTCTCCTGATGTTACTTCCCAACATATATGGTTGGCGTTAATATCACACCCTGCTATTATTTCCATCCCTTTACTTTTGGTATATTGGTTAGCTCTGATGAATGTTCCACTGGGAACTTCGTCTACGTCATAAGGGAAATAAGTAGTGCACCGTAGAATCTCCTTATCTCACTGTTGGCTTTTTATGGTCGTTTTGGATCGCCATCACATAAGTCGTTAATCAAGATAGCTTCGAGATATTTTGAAATCACCATGCAGGAGCGCGGTCTAACACTTCCATTGGCATACAGCAAGTCAGCATGTCGGAAGTTGAAGCCCCAATAACCAATAACCCTTGTATGAGATATATTTACAATGCTGAAAATTTATCCGAGAGATATGGCACCTCATCTACGGTTCAGATGCAGATGCGTGGGCTATACGTCCCCCTCGATGATTTTAGAGCCGACACTTGTAATGTGACGGCCCCGAGCACGTAGCAGAGGCGGTAGCCCATTTGTACCCAAGCTTTCTCAATATCCAGTTCAGGAACGCCGATAGTGAGGAAAGTTCCCGGCCTATCCGCTCTTCGCCTTGCTTTGCTGCCTAGTAGCATCCAGGTGGAGGTGTTGGGGTTATTCTGGACTCCAAGCTGTTCCAGGACCTCAGCACCATTACGCTTCTCTTCTGGAAGCCAGAGAAAGCACTTTCTAAACGATGATAGCTCGGAAACCCTCTTCAGGATCAGTCGGGCACTCTCCCACACATGGTTGAAGGAGGAGCAGTACTGTCTAAGCCACTCATTTATTCTTTCTCCGGGGGTTGTCATCACTAGCCTCTCCTTTTTTGCTGAAAACATTAGCGAGACTATTTAAATAGTAATCACCCTTCACGCTCATTTGAGTCACATTGTTGATGTTGATGTTTTTCAGGATACATAGGTGTCAAGCTTTGAAGCTGTCATCATTACTGTAAGATAGGATTTGATTTGACGGATAGCTCCCAATAAATAATCAAAAGCATAAGATGAGCCAAAGGACCGAGAAAATAGCTCGTTGTTTCTCCACAAATTGACTTAGAGAATCAAAGTGAACTCCTGATTCGTCTCAAATATTTTATTTCGGATAAATAATTTGGCAATAGTATGCAACCTCGCCGTGGTCAAAAGTATGATAGACAGTTTTTTATGACAATTTCAGGATCTCTTGTTGGGTTGGGCTATAGTGTTCAAAATAAATTATTGTTACGCTGATCATGTACGATATATTAGTCGTTTACTCATAGCATTTCTCTGATCCGCATTTCCCATGATCCTGAAACATATTAACTAGACTGTGTGAATAAAGTGTTAGAATAGCCATTTCTTGTCCGCACGTTTATATAATAAATTCACACGAGCATCAGTTTACGGTTGATTGACTGCTGTTTGGTCCGTTTGCACTGAACTGGTAGTCAATCTATATTTAAATATCGGTTAAGCACGTGATACAGATTGGCATACCTTCATTACCAAATTGCAGGCTCATGATTGAAAATTGAAAAATATGTCATAAATAAAGGCCACGCGAAGCCTAAATACTTCTGAAACAAACTGAGCATACGAAGTGGCTAGTTAGGTAGTATATGCAATTCTGCCTATAAAGAGTAGACTAACAGATGCCCCACGTTTTGGTTATTTACAGATCATGCCTTTTTGGCAATCCGAACATTCGTGTAATTTAAATTATGAGGGGAGAAAATAGGAATAACATTTCCTTGTTTTTCATTTGCTATTTATTAAAGTATCTATTCTTCGGGGTGGTTGTCCCAGGGGTATATGATAACCAACTTCATTCTTCTGCAACTTTTTTATTTAAAATTTGGCTTTATTACAAAGGAAGGGCAAAGTTGAGGATTCTTCAGAAAGCAGGGGCAACTAATATGGTATACGGCACATACTTTGTAATAATTAAGACTTGCTTTTTTCTATTCGCTAGTGATATTTATTATGCTTGCACATACCGATATCTCGAGAACCACTTGTTCCTTTCATCAGTCGTTAGCATTGATGAACAAGTGGTTCGACTAATATTCTGTACGTGATCAGCGTTATGGTCGTCTGAAATTTCTTTTAAACAATATTACTCACCCACATGTCCTTAAGTTGAAATGGTTATAAATTGTGGCAATGCCGAAACTCCATACTATTGCCAAATTATCGGACCCAAAAAAAATTTGTGCCAAATTATGAATTCATTTTGAATCTCTAATCAATTTATGAAGAAATGAAGAGTTAGCTGGACTGAAGTCCTCGGTGTTTAACGTAGGTACCTGTCTTGAGACTTAATCCTACGGCCCTCTTCAGACACGGATTGATTTTGTGACCACAATCAGAGCCCCGCTGAGACAAGCAACAACGGTACCAGTCTATACCAAGTGCATGGCTTAGCATTCATACTGGTGGATGCAAGAATTACCTAAATCTCTACCGAACTATGGAGTAGGGCACCCGTGTTGATACGCAACACCACGTCGAGGCCCGAAGGTCTCTTCTCGCTTGAGCACAACCACAGCCACCATGAAACTCCCACAAGGGGGCTAACCGTAACCAACCGAGCTGTACTCAGATACGACAGGAATCCTCCTGAAGTATAAGAGTCCAGGGGCTACCTCGGTTCCCATGGTACCAGTATACACCTGGTAAGGTTTCGTGACCGAAGCCACTTCAGATGAGTCCCCGTGCAGACTCGGGTCTGATCGCCCTTGCTAGGCCTCGGAGCATTCGCCTACTGCATCACGACCGGCAAGCCAATGCGATACAGCGTTTCTCGGTACCACCACGTGGAGGTTCTGCTGGGCCACTTGGTTTTGGTTCAGACGACAGGGTTGCCGCCCCGTCTTCCTCCCCGCCACCTCAGAGCACCAGTTAGCTGGACTAAAAAACAGTCGCACATCTTGGATAGTTTGATCAGGCTACATCTTCTTGGCGCTTCGACTCTGACTCATCTCAGCCTTTTGACAATTTCTTGGATATTGTCCGTTAAATCAAAGTTATATGTGTACAAGGAAGGCTACATTGTTAATACATGTGCTTAGTAGCCTCGTGTATGATTTGACTAATTTTGAAAGCTTGACTACTGTATTGAAAAATATCATGGAACAACGTGGCTTTAATTTGACTGCTGATTAATATTTAAATAGCCTCCCTAATGCTAGAACAAGGACACAG
The DNA here is from genome assembly GCF_905115235.1 of Hermetia illucens. NCBI lineage: Eukaryota > Metazoa > Arthropoda > Insecta > Diptera > Stratiomyidae > Hermetia > Hermetia illucens. Next base: position 172,226,295 of record NC_051850.1, read on the forward strand.
TTGTTCTTCCTTCAGAAAAGAAGTCATCACTTATTCGCTTGCTCTTATGGGCCACGAGAATTGTTTGCTACTCATACCTTCCAGGTGTAACTCTAAAAACTATAGTCCTTCTAGCAAATGAGCAAGAAAGTAGTCCTTCATCAAAGAAAACCTCGAAAGCTGTGTGGTGTTCCTGCACTAACCATATCCGCACAGTGTGTAGAGTTAAGATGCCCGCTTGACCTGCTAAATGCTTGCGACAGTATCAACAGAGAATGTATTTGGATTTTTCTACGCGGAGAAACAGATAGCTTTTATCACAACGACATATGGCGGCACGAAATGACACGAACTAAATCGTAGTGGAATTTCAGCGTAATTTGAAGTTTGAAGCAATTAATATGTTTAAGAATCGTTATTTTGGTTTCATCATGCAGTGGAACTCACTATCTAGGACGGGTGACGTATGTGTTGCCCTGGAGCTACGTAGCACGGAACAGTGAATAGAGAGCGCAACCTTCTCAAAAAATCGTGAAGGAAGCCACATTACCAAGAAGTGACAGCAATGGCGCGTACATATGGTTGACACCTTATAATTATTATTCTGTTAAGGGAATTTGCAGTGTGTCCTAAAAGAACTATTTTGCCCTTTTTACCGGTTATAGTGTGCCTATTAACTAATGTATGTCCAGTAAGTCTATAACCGCCAGGAACTTTAGTATATTCCCTACTCTCGAGTATTTCAACTTGGCATCTGGTATTAAGTATTCTCTCAAGTGCATCGACCTACTTTACATAAATGATGGTCATTGGCCCAGAACGTGATAGAATCTGCAGGCAGGATCCCAACTTCCCCAGGTTTGGTGGTCATTCATCAATGAGTATTCCCACTATAATCCAGAGCCTCTTCGTAGTAAGGTTTAAAGAATCCTTTACAGGCTTGGGTTTGTTTCCCTTTATGAGCAAGCTGAACTGCTCCATTCCTAATCGGCTCTGAATTCGCTTCCGATTCTACAAAAGTGTTTTGGTCCGTGTAGAGACGTCGCTGCTCACTTCCTGGCGAGTTCGTCCGCTGCTCCATTGCTTCTAACCCAACATGGCCTAGAACGCAGAGTATGCAGACATTACTATGACAGCCGAGCAGTTTAGAGTTTGCCTGGTTGGAGCTGATCGCCGCTTGACTGTCGGTCAAAATAATATTGTTCCGCCCCCCATAGTTCCTTATGAGGATGAAGTAGGCACATCTCAGTCTGGCGTATATCTCCGCCTGGAACGCTGAATGTGCTTACCTTTTGATTCAAAGTACGTTTTACCTGGACCAATGATCCCGCCCCCTCTCCGGCTGTCGTGAGAGATTTATCTGTGCATAAGGTAGTCAGTTCCTGGTTGAAGCCGAAGGTCATAGCTACACCGTCGCAGTTTGTTCTGTTACTTCAATCTGTTTCAAACCTATTATCAAAAGGAAACCTGGTTGTGATATTATCTCTTGGTTTCAGTAATTCGGAGTACTAACTCGAAATAATATTAGTGCAAGTATAATAAATACGATAAGTTGGCTCCCATAGCTTATATAAGGATACCAATGATAACGGACTGCGAATTATTCAATTAGCAGCGTCATACGACATGGTTGTTGGAAGTATCTGGCTTGAGCGGAAAGCGGTCCTATCCAGACCGGACCACTTTCACCCAAATTGACCATGTGTTGATCGAACGCCGCCACCTCTAAGCCCTGATGAATGCCAGAACATGTATAGTATGGTGTTCCAGGTTCGAACAACAGAAACATCTAGAATCCCCTCTGACAACCAGGTGAGAGTTAATACTGTAGCCATTCACAGCGCAGCCCTCCGCAATACCTATAAGGGGAAATGGAAGTAGCAATAATAAAATGGGTGATTGTAAAGAATCACCTGAACGGAAGAATGCCGCATACGAGTAGTGTTGCATTCTCAAAGAACGCGGGCACGCCCGGAGACTTATTACGAACGAACGAACGAGGAGACGCGACTTCACAGACGGAAAAAAGAAGCCTGGGAGAACTAGCAGGTCTGTGAATTCTGAAAGTATAGGGAGCAACTGCAGCAGGCACGGAAGCTTTACCAATATGATGAACTGTTCAACAACCAGAACATCGGCGAGTTGGAGGTCCCGCCAATTGAAGACGACGGACAAATATTGCCACCACCAAGTATAAAAGAAATAATCCATGCAACTCATCAGCTTAAAAATCATAAGTCGCCAGTAGGTGATGGAATTATAGCCGAATTGGTTAAATATGGAGGCGACCAATTACACCAAGCGGCTCATCAACTGGTGCTCAAGGTGTGGGACAGCGAATCAATGCCTGATGACTGGCAAAGAGGCATTATTTGTCTCATACATTAAAAGGGAGATATAATGCAATGCAACAATTACAGAGGAATCACGTTGCTGAATATCATCTATAAAATATTCTCCTCTGTCTATAGGCCGGATAGCCCCATACGCCCAGAACATCATTGGTCCATACCAAAGAGGCTTCACTCCAGGCAAGTCAACAACAGATCAGATTTTCTCTGTCCGGCTAACGATGGAAAAACTGTTGGAATATGGACATCAGTTGCATCATCTTTTCATCGATTTTAAAGCCGCCTATGATAGCGTACCCAGGGTAAAACTGTACACGGCCATGAGAGAATTCGATATCCCGACGAAAGTGATAAGACTGACTAGGCTGACCCTGACCTATGTGCGAGGCCAGATTAAAGCAACAGGATCACTCTCAAGACCATTCGACATCAACAGCGGTCTACGACAAAGGGATGCCCTATCATGCGTCCCCTTTAACCTAGCCCTGGAAAAAATGATCCGTGATGCTGAGGTAAATGCGAGGGGTACGATCCTTTTTAAGTCGACCCAACTACTGGCCTATGCTGACGATATCGACATCATGGGAAGAACCACCTGAGATGTACATACTGTCTCCATCCAGATCGAGCAGGTGACGCGAGATCTTCGGCTGCATATTAATGAAGGCAAGACAAAAACCAATCAACCAACAACATCAAACCGCAATGGTCAAAAATGAAAATAGATCTTGGGCTGCACATCAATGAAGGCAAGACAAAATATATGGTGGCAAAGTCAGCACCAAAAACCAACGAACCGCACTGGTTAAACGGGAAGAATAAAGATAGGAGACTACAACTTCGAGACCGTTGATAATTTCTCCTATCTAGGGCCGAAAATCACAACCGATTACATCTACGATGACGAAATCCGCGCATAGTTGTTACCAGCCAACAGAGCCTATTTCTGCTTAGGAAGACTGTTTCGTTCGAAACGTCTCACCACAGATCCAAAGCTCTTACTGTACAATACAATGATCTTGCCAGTCCTCATGTATTCCTCGGAAACTTGTGTTCTTAGCAAGAAAAATAACGAACTCTTAGCCGCGTTCGAGAGAAGAATCCTCTGAAGAATTTTTGGCCCCCTACATGATCATTTCCGTAGCCTACATAACGACGAAATCTAAGAGCGATACCATGACCTTCCGCTTATGAATAAAATCCGGCTCAATAGGTTACGGTGGGCGGGTCACTTGACCCGTGTGGATGAGGATGATCCCACCCGGAAAGCCTACAAGGATAATAGTTATGGTAGAAAAAGAAGACGAGGCAGACCCTGCCTGAGATGGAGCGATGCCGTAGGTTAGGACGCCAGACAGCTTTTAGGGATATCGAATTGATGGACTTCGGCGCAAAACCGGGATGTCTGGAGTTCCTTAAGGCAGGCCTAGACCGGATACCGGTTGCTGCGGTGTTGATGATGATGATGATTGATTAAGGCTTTTCATTTGGGGGAAGCGGAAAGTTCGTGAATGCCACGGTCGAGAGGGAATATCTACAGTCGCGGCGTGTCGCGGCCTTTGGGGTCCCCACCTTACCTTGACATTTTCTGGTAATGATTATTGGAAATAGCCGTTATTCATTTGGACATCCCACAAATTTGGCAATCTCTATGAGGATCTACAATGGATTCCTCCCTGCTGATTAAAACTTCGTTGTATTTTTGGGTGCGACAGAGACAAGGAACTTGTCTCCTTCCGAAAACCCTTAAAACTGACCAATACAGTTTCTATTTAAAATTTTATATATGTTAGAAAAATTGTTGCTCGCTCTCTAATGGTAGATGTAAACTAAGTTAAGGTACTATTTTATCACAAAGAAAGTGCATAATTCCGGCCTTTTAATTCTTTAAGAAGAAGCTAAATATGTCGTGCCGATATACGCAAGTGCAACTGGTGGAAGATTGCCGAGTTTCCCTTTATTCAGGGTTTTGTTTTTGGAAATTCCTACGCCAACCTGTTTGTTTCAAAGGCGTTTTAACCTCTTGTTATATGACCCAGAACCCAGACCCAGAATATTTTGGTCACTTACTAGATGAACTACACTAGACTAAAATATGAGTAGCAGAACCCTATCTTAGTCCATAGATGCAAGTGAATAAGTGATGCCCGTACTTATGTTTAAGCAGGGCCTGATGTAGTTGTAAATCATCAGTAGCCTCTTCTGTTTTGGTGGAAAAACAACTCTGTATCTGTTCTAACAATAGCAATACTATTTAAATATTAACCAGCCTTCAAGCCCATTAGAATCGCATTGTGAATCGATATTTTTCAATGTATATCTTAAGATTTGAAGCTACTAAGTATATGCATTAGAAATGACACCTTTATTATAAAGAAAGGACATTGACTTGACAGATATTACACAATAAATAATCAAAAGTCTGAGATGAGTCAAAGAACCGAGACAATTTTATGGACGGTGTCGGCTAATTCAACTGTCTAATACTAGTGGAACAATTTTTGGGCTAAATCGTTTTTTCCACAAATAAATATTAAAAATATTTTATTTCGGATTATTAATATGCCAATATTTCTGTAGCCGTGGTCAAAGTACTATTGTTTGTGACCATTTAAATTAAATTAGGGATCTATTGCGAAGGTAGTATTATTCAAAATAAATTTTAGACTATCACGTCGCTGTGCACGTACGTTATACTAAACGTTTGCTGATAGATCTAACCCAGTGGTGTTTCCCCAATCCGCACTTCTCATGGTCCTTGCACATCTTAACTAACACAGAGTGTGCAAACGTAATCTTAGAATTACCATTTCTTCTCTGCAAGTTAAAGTAAGAAATTCGCACGAGCAGTTAATTTAGGACTGATTGATTACGATTTGGCCTGTTTACGCTGTACTGATAGTTCATATATATTCAAATGTGTATGAAACACGTGATACAGATTGGCATACCTAGATTACCAAATCGCAGGCTCGTGGGTGAAAATTGAAAAATATGTCATAAATAAAGGCCACGCGAAGCCTACTTCTGAAACAAACTGAGCATACGAAGTGGCTAGGTAGGTAATATATGCAATTCTGCATATAAAGAGTACGGTAATAGATGCCCCACGTTTTGGTTATTTACCGATTATGCCTTTTTGGCAATCCTAACATTCGTGTAATTTAAATTATGATATTTTGCACAAAATAGCGGTAGCACGTCCTTGTTTTCCATTTGCTATTTACTATAGAATCTATACTTCGGGGTGGTTGACCCAGGGGTATATGATATTCAGAAGCAGGGAAAACTAATATGTTATATTGCACATGTTCTCTAATAATTAAGACTTGCCTTTTCCATTCGCTGGTGATATTTATTGTGCTTGCAAATAACGATATTTCGGGAATCACTTGTTCTTCATCAGTACTAACGACTGAATAAAGGGAAATATCGGTTTTGTAACCATAACCGCTGCCTAACCTCAGCCCTGGGAGCAGCGTGACCGAAGCGGATCATAGATGTTATATGCTCCCTTTCAGTAATTCGTAAAACACGACCAGGGTGCGAATTATATTCAACGTAAATCCGTCCACAATTCGGAGGAGTCCGTGGACCATAAAGAGTGGGAGCAAGTTGCTCTCCATTTGGTCCGGTCCGACATCTAGTGAATGCGGATTTAGGACTTCCAAATTTCTAAAAAAAAATAAATGCACCAAGTTTTGACAATTGTAACATTGCAAAACAGGCAAGAATGCTCCTTATTCCTGGATATGGAACTATGTTCTCATAATATTTGTAAAATTTCCTATAAATGGTAGGTTTGAATTTATTGAGCAAGTTCGTTTAATAATTTAAATGTTGCTGGGCAGTTCAAATGCCACAAAAGTTAATTGTTATAATCGAATTGATAGTAACACTAAGTATCACTAAGTAGGCAAAGTATTATGAACAATCGCAAAAATCACTTTTTCTTTTAGGTGGTTACGTGTGTATGCCGCCGCGGTTTGGAACAGAAGAGACCGACTTATTTCCATGCGGTCCTTACTGTCCCAACCAACGGCATTTTTCCACCGCTAATTCTCCACTCCCCCGGTGCGTTCAGAAAATGAGTGAGTGGAGAGTTCCGCCCCATCTACCCGTCCGCATCCGCAACATTCGAAATAAATTTCGAATGCTGCAGATCCTGCCGCGCCACATCACCCCGCCCCCAGACGAAACCTAGGGGGTTTCGGCGACGGATCCCCGAACTTCGTTCGCCGTTAATCCACAAAGCGGACACGACGCTGCTTCGGGGCGCACACGGGTTTCAGCCTGGACAAAGAGACCGCCTTTTTGTGACCACCGATCTCGAGCTGGAAGAAATGTTCTCCCCTCTCGAGAACGCGGTACGGGCCCTCATATGGAGGCTGCAGCGGCTTCCGGACGGCATCCGTCCTGATCAGCACGTGCGTGCATGTGTCCAGTTCCTTGGGCGAACAAGCAGGTATGGACGAGTGTCGAGTGGGTGGTGGCGCTTTGATGCGTCGGAGATTGTCCCTCAGCAGACGCACCAACCCCGACTCCGTGAGACCCGATCTCTTGTCGAAGACCGGATCGCTTGGGAGTCTTGGGTTCTCCCCGTATACCAGCTCCGCGGGGCTGGCAGCAAATTCCTCTCGGCGGGTTGTACGAAGGCCGAGTAGGACGAGAGGCAAGACTTGAGTCCAGGACGGGTCGTCGCGTGCCATAATGGCGGCTTTCAGCGTCCGGTGCCAACGTTCCAGCATCCCATTGGATTGCGGGTGGTATGCCGTAGTCCGCTGGCGTTTAAAACCCAGGAGTTTGCCTAACTCCGAGAAAAGAGTGCACTCAAATTGCATTCCCTGGTCAGTGATGACCACTGCAGGGACGCCAAAGCGAGGTATCCACTCTCGGCAGAGGGCTTCGGCACAAGATTGCGCCGTAATGTCTTTCAGAGGTATTGCCTCAGGCCACCGCGTGAACCTGTCGATGATTGTGAGGCAATATTTGTAACCTGCCGCGCCACAATGTCGATATCGTCAGCATAGGCCAGTAGTTGGGACTTAAAGAGGATCGTACCTCTCGCATTTACCTCAGCACCACGGATCTCTTTCTCGAGGGCCAGGTTAAAGAGGACGCATGATAGGGCATCCCCTTGTCGTAGACCGTTGTTGATGTCAAATGGTCTTCAGAATGATCCTGCTGCTTTTATCTGACCTCGCGCATTGGTCGGGGTTAGCCTAGTCGGTCTTATCAATTTTTCCGGGATACCGAATTCTCTCATGGCCGTGTACAGTTTTACCCTGGCTATATTATCATAGGCGGCTTTAAAGTCAAGGAACAGATGGTGCAACTGATGTCCATATTCCAACAGTTTTTCCATCGCTTGCCGCAGAGAGAAAATTTGATCTGTTGCTGATTTGCCTGGAGTGAAGCCTCTTTGGTATGGGTCAATGATGTTCTCGGCGTATGGGGATATTTGGCCTAGCAAGATAGCGGAGAATATCTTATAGATGGTACTCAGCAACGTGATACCTCTATAATTGCTGCACTGTGTGATATCTCCCTTTTTATGTATGAGACAGACAATGCCTCGTTGCCAATCGTCAGGCATTGATTAGCTGTCCCATACCTTGAGCACAAGTTGATGAACCACTTGGTGTAACTGGTCGCCTCCATATTTAACCAATTCGGCTGTAATTCCATCGGCTCCTGGCGACTTATGATTTTTTAGCCGATGAATTGCATGGACTGTTTCTCCTAAACTTGGTGGTGGCAGTATTTGTCCGTCGTCTTCAGTTGGCGGGACCTCCAACTCGCCGATGTTCTGATTGTTTAGTAGCTTATCAAAGTACTCAACCCGTCGCTCTAATATGCCCATTCTGTCGGAAATCAGATTTCCCTCTTTGTCTCGGCAGGATGAGCATCGAGGTGTATAAGGCTTCATCCTGCTGACTTGTTGGTAAAACTTGCGCGCCTGGTGCGGTTGCTCCCTTTATTTTTTGAGTTCATAGACCTGTTGGTTCTCCCAGGCTTCCTTTTTTCGTCTGTGAAGTCGATTTTCCGGCCGACGGAGTTCGTGGTAACCGCGCGTGCCCGCCTTCTTTGAGAATGCTCAGTATGCCGCATTCTTCCGTTCCGTTGCTAGCTTACATTCATCGTCGAACTAGCCGTTTTGACTTTTTTGCGGCTGGGGCCAAATATATTTGTGGCCGTATCAATGGTTACGTTCTTCAGGTGGTTGTGAAGATCATTTTGTTGACGCTTCATCTCCATGATCTGTGTTGAGTACGGTTTTGCGGCATCCATTTCCCTCTTACAGGTGTTGCGGAGGGCTGTGTTGTGGATGACTTCAGTGTTAACTCTCATCTGATTGTCAGAGGGGATTCTAGGTAGTGTTGTTATTCGAGCTCGGAACACCATGCCAACAAGAGTCTATATTGGTCCCCTATACGTTCTAATATTCATCAAGGCTGAGAGGTGGCGCCGCTCGATTAAAACGTGGTCAATTTGGTTGAAAGTGGTCCCGTCTGGAGAGGCCTATGTACGTTTGTGGACCGCTTCCCGCGCAAACCAGATACTTCCAACAACCATTTCGTATGACACTGCCAATTGAATAATCCGCAGTCCGTTATCATTTGTTCGTCCCACTGCCTCGTAGAAGGTATCCTTCTCCGACTCTGTAGTCTCCTCTGTAGGGGCGTGAAGGTTAGTGAGGCTTATATTTCTAAATTTGCTTGGCATGCGCTGAGTGCATAGCCTTTCGCTTATGTTTTCAAAGGCGATAACAGTAGGTTTCATTTTTTTGGCTAAATGAGAAACCTACTCGGAGCACATGATTTATGGCTGACCACTATAATATATAGTGTAGTGACTCTGCTTCAGGAAACCGGTCCCTGTCCAAATCATCTCTTGTAATGCTGCTACATCAGCCCTATATAGGGACAGGCTATCGGCTAGCTGCTCGGTAGCTTCATCTCTGTTCAGGGAGCGCACGTTCCATGAAAAAATGCACAAACCGTTTTTCCTTTGTCATTGGCGGGTTCGTCGTTGTTTAATCAGTCCAGTCCGAGGGCCCTGTTGTGGCTTCGTAACAAGTTGTTTTCCATGTAGGTTTGTCAGCCCTATCCAACCCCCAACCTGGAGGACCAGTTGGTACAGTTTGTCGCGTTTTATGGCGCGGGAAACTCGCCTCCATCTTTCTTTGTTTGCAGCTTTTCGTTAAAAAAGAGCTCCCAGCGGTCACCAGGTGAAGGTGGAGACAGGGTTTGGCAGTAGAGCTGTTGGTGTTGGTTCAGCAGGCGTTTCCCAGGTTTTATGCTTCATCGTGGGTACCACTCCATGTTTCGCCCTGGGACCTATACTACCCTCTGACCCCAGCTTTTGATTAAAACTTAAAAGTATGGTATTTCTTTAACAACATAGTTTTACCTAAATGTTACGTTCCAGGTTAACTCTGTGCTTAACCTAACGTAATTTCAACTTAACTAAAACTTAGGATACAGGGGAGAAAGCGAAGAAAACCCACCTTTAAGTTGACGACTAGGGTATGACAAATGGGGATTAATAAGCGGGTAGGAAAAGAATACGGATAGACGTCTATTTGAATAAAATGGTGTTAAAGGGAAATGTAGGAGCAGATGAAGTTATTGTCGTGTGACTGAGATTAGGAGTAGAACTTGATGATGGAGGTTCCGATTAATCGGTCGATTCGGGTGGTATTGACATTATAGTCTAGGTTTGGTTTGGAACGTGGATAGGAAGAACTTATTTGTCGTATTCGTAGCCGCTCCAATTCGGTTGACGAAAATCAGAGCTGTAGCTGAAGAGTTTTACCTCATTAAACCGGAAGGAGTTTCAGAGTTAAAATGAGAGAGTGATGACAAGGGAGCGTAGAAGTGGAAACCACGGTGCTTAGTGAAGTACTCAGAGGGAATAGTAACTGTTTCGACTTTGATTTAAAAGATTCGTGCATCTGTTACCATCCTGTGGGTGAATTTACCTCTACCTCTAAAGGCGATAGTTTCACACCTGTTGTGGTTTAGGAGGAATTTCTCCGCGTGTATTAATTTGTCGGGGGATAAGACGGTTGGGTTAAGTCGGGAATGTCTAGCTTGAATGATTCAGAATGCGATCTAAACCATCAGGTGGTCGGACATTGAAGTAAGACGTCGATAGTATATAGGGGAAAGATTGTTGATGACAAAACTGATTCTTACTGGAGAGTTTTATGGAGTGGACAGTTGGCCCCTAATACGGACTTGTAACTGCCGAATGCAGATGTAGTTTAAGGAATTAGATAATTTATATATTAAGCCTTCGTACCAAACAGAGTCGAAATTCTTCTGTATATCGAGGAGGCAGGCGATGGTTCGAATATTGTTATTTAGGTAATAAGAAAGGCGACGATGGAAGCGTAGTTGTTGATAAGCGTTTACTCAGGCCTGAAATAAAAGGAAGGTTGTGAGCCGATGATGCTGGAGAATTGGGTGAGAAAACTGTTGTTCACCAAGAAGACGGCAATTCAGGAACCGGTGTTTTGGCGGTGGAATGAAGGTATGTTAGCAGGAAGAATAGTTAGTTGCTGGGAGTGGGAGTTGTGGGTGTACATATTGGCCAAGCTATGGCTGTTTGGGTTTATGGTGGTCTTGCTCCACAAAATGCGCTTGGCATTTACCTTTTCTGCTAGTACGAGGTAGGTCATTAAAAGATATCTGAGTTGACGTGCTAGACGGTTGGATTTAAGGATTAATCACAGCAGTAGAGGTTACGGAGGAATATTATGGAGATGGGAGGGAAATCGAGATGACAATTAGCTTGAGGAAGGGCCGATTTTATAGCAGAGATAACAATTTGCTGGGTGTCATGGTTGTCATGGTTGCTACCATCATGGTATTTCCTCCAGCTTAGGCGACTACGTGGTCGATACATAATATCGTGTAGTTGTCAATGAAGAATTTTTGTTTGAGGTTCAATTTTGTTTCGGTAAGGAGGAGAAAATTGGATTTTTAGGTGGAGGGGAAGTTGGCCAACTCGTGCCTTTCCTATTTGCTGGTTGTTGAGTTGACGTTCAACAATACTACCTTAGCAAATATTATCTGGGGACACTTAGCAAAAAAAGGAGAATAGTGGGAGACTCTTCTCCATCGGGGAAGTTAAGGTAATGTAGGTAGGGAGGAAGAAATTGAGTTAGGCTGTTTAATAGGAGGTAGACGTGCTGAAGGGGGTGGTATGCGGCAGGATTCTTCGCGATGTATGAGTAGAAGAGTGGGTGAGGCTGTGGATTGAGAGTTGTGAAGATTAAGGTGAGCTTGAGCTGCTTGATTGATTTGGTAGGAGGTATAACAGTTATGATAGTTTGACTAGGTGAGTGTCTTCTGTTTGGAGGACGCAGGGCTGAGAAAACATCAGACAGCTATGATTATTGAAGCTATGTTAATATAAATAAAAAATCGAAAATCGTTACCGTTAACTTTACTACTTTTTTATTTTATTTTTTGGAAATATTAGTACTAGTCGCCTTCCTTAAGCACTGAAGGAGGCGACAAGTAGTAGCCGATATATGCAAATATATAATAATAATAATATGCGTCACAAATTGTAAAGAGGATTGGTGCTACGCCGGGATGTGGTTCTCCCGTAGGGGTTGTAACTTGTCGATGGAGTTCGTTTAGTATTTTTTGAGGAGAGTACGTGAAATCTAGCCTAAGTAAACTAGGTTGATTGGCTTTGGGTGGGTAGGCGTGTATGTAGAGAAAGGCAGGATACTGTTTTTAAGAAAGGAGTTGACGTTGTCTTATTTCGCCTGTGTCAAGATGAGTTCGTGCGTGCAACGGAGGAGGAGGTTTTTTAGTGTTAGGTTGGAAGGGACATTTTAAAGTAGTTTGTCTGGGTTAGTTCGAAGCAATTCTTAGATTTTAACGTTTTGTTTCTTACAGACGCAAACACAAAGTGGGTGCAAATTATCACGAACTTAAGTCCGCCATTATTCAGACCAAATTTTGGCCGGACCTAGCTTTCGTATCAAACAAATTGGTTCAGTGTCAGTCTGTCAGTCTGCCTATCACACGCACTGATCAACATACTAAAGACAACACTACCAGATATAGATATTTCAAGCTCGCGTAGAAAGCAACTTTTCACAATCATTCATTTCGTAATCAAGTATTTATACTTTGAACATTCATACGAAAGGCAAGAAAGTCAATAAAAGCATAATCGAACAGTTTTGTTTATTGTTTACTTGGTATTTTTTCGATGTGCAAAATCCATAGTATTGATCGCGTCAATAATTGTATCAAGTGAATTTCTGTTTGGAGTAAAAAGAGTACACGAGCCACGAAATAATGGTAAACAACATTGCAGTCAATATTTTTCCGTTGGAAAAGATATAATACGTAACCAATATTGACTTAACTGCATAGTTGACAGTTGAACCGTTTACAATTGAAAAGCTGTAAAGAATCGATTTAACTCAGATTTAGATAACAAGAGAAAAAGAGATGACCTTTGAAAAAATTGGGGGGGTGGCGTATGTTTACTAGATTGTTACTTGTCAGTGCTCATCCTTTCGAGAAACGTACAGCTTCTAACATCTTTCATTTCTGGTCGAAAGGAAATCAAACTCCGACAGTGAAAACTACGCAGTTTTGGATATTGGTCACTTCTGACGTATATAGTACGAAGACCAAACCTCGTCGTTGAATTTCAACATGTAAATTCGACTAGTCGCCTCCCTCCTCGGCTCGTTTCTCTGCTCAGCAAGTTGTGTGTCGGATGCAGCTGCACTACTAAATGCGGTAAGGGCCAGAGAAATCGGACGCAAGTAAGCAGAATATTCGGCGGAAGGCGGGGGCAAACTGGTAATTCCGGTGAGACCAAAACTGGCGCACAAGACTTTCCTGCCAGCGGTAAGCGCAAGAGTAAAACATCTGTGGTAGCCAACACTTTATTGTTCTCCTTACCAGGGCTTACATGTACGCATCCCGCGGGGAGAGTTTCTTCAAAGGATGTTAAAATGTCAAAGGACAATTTATCATCCTCCGGGAATGAGTGTAGAAAAAACGGCTGCCTGGAACGAAGCCAAGATTTAACAACCAAGGCTTCCGCGATGAGCTCCTCCTTTTGGAGTGCACTGACGAGGCTGCCTTAAAGTGGCCCCAGCAGGTAATCCCGGCTTTGAGTTCTGACGGTCGACCCAAGCTGACTATTGTGAAGACTGAGCTGCGCAGGACAGAATATGTCAGATGTTGAATACCTGGTCCTTCGAAGAAGGTAGGGGACATCATGTAGGGTGAACACAACCCGGGGATGAATTTCGGACACTGGAGGGTAAAGTTCCTGTATGCCAGGAAGGGCGCGGAAAAAAGAACGGGGAGGTTGTTGACTGGGGGAGCGTTGAAGCGGTGCGGGAGAAAAGAACAAGGTGGAGGAGCGGTGCGCAAGAGGAGAGGTTTTTTCTTTGGGAGCGTTGAAGCGAGGCGGAAGAAAAGAACAAGGTGGAGGAGCGGTGCGCAAGAGGAGAGGTTGTTTTCTTTTGGTGCATTGAAGCGGTGCGGAAGAAAAACGGTGGAAGACAAGAAAGTAGAGTGCTTTGTTTTGGGTACTTTAGTGTTTATGAGTGTCAAACATTGTGGAGAAATTCTGGAAAAATTTCTGCTAGTAGAAAAAGACCGATTTTGGACAGCTAAGAAACGTGCGGATTCTAGTATAATATTAGTAATCGTTTCGGTAAGAGTTTAAGCAGTACGCCTGCTGGATGACAAGTGTTACATATTTTGGCCGAGAAGGAATCGTCAAGTAGAAGGACATAAATATATATATATTAATGAATTAATTGTACTTATAATTGTTTTTTATAAAAATTTTTAGAACTTGTAAACCAGCATCATCCCGAGCTCGGAGTGACGACCTGGGTAAGTCATTGTTTTTTTTCCTATTTTCTTTTTATTATTTTATTTCTTTAAATTTTACATATTGTTTATTTTTATATTTTTTTTGTTATAATTTATGTTTTGAAATTTGCTTGAACAATGAATAATGAAGCTTGAATAATCCAATCGTAATCTGAGGACTTCCTCCCTTTCTTATCCTCCTTTCTCCCGCGGAATTTCTATAAGGGACATCCGCAAAATGAATAACTGGCCTGAGGATGTCGAGGAAGGGTGGGAACCTCAGGGGCCGCGCCTCATACAAGATCTGAGGCGGAAGAGGCAATAATTGAGACGGTGATCCGTCGTGGATCTTCCCCTCCTTGATCGCGGCACTCGGGTCCGGAGACTTACCGCTCCACGCGCGCGGTCGAGCCCTTTTTTTTTCTTTTCTATTTTCCAATTTTAGTTCGCGTTCTGTTTATCATTCGATAGGCCGTCGCGAAATCCTGATTAATGTCTATTTTAGAATCCGGTGTGGACCCACGCATCGGAATAGAACGTTATTTTGTAGTAATGAAGTGTGAGGGATCAAAGCGCTCAAAGGACCCCCCCACATTCCCGAGCCTGGCTAGCACAGAGGCGTACAAGAACGTGTCGACCGAGCACTTTGATGGAGCTTCAATCTTTGTGGGCGGACCTTCACGGACAACTTAGCCAATTTGTTTAGATTTTTGGGATAGCTCTGCCCTCTAGGTCGTTATCGGCCACTCAGGATGATCGACCTGATCTCCTATAACCACTCTTATCATTACAAACGTGGAGGGTTTCAGCTCGATATTCAAACTGGACCAAAAGAGTCTGAAGGAGTTAAGGGACAGTCACCATATGGTGCTCTACTTTTTCCTTGATAGATTGAAATTCAATCATATCAGGAAATTGAAGAGCATCATCTCCATTTTAAGAGCGTTTTACATAACACAGAGCAAATTTCAGCATCTTCGGTGCGATTTTCCACAATAGAGCGCGTGGGGAGGATAGGGCATATAATGTAAAAACCCCCGTATGGGGCTCCCACTGGTGAAGGGACTATGGAGTAAATCCTACCTGCTAGTAGCTTCTCCTACAACATTTATGGAAAAAGTAGAAGAAGGAAAACCCAGAGACGTGAACGGAATTGATTTCATGCCAGCTTGCGTGAACGGATTTATGCAAATTGGACACCACTAACCAGTGAAGGTATTAAGTGAAAAACAGAGGAACGCTCTGCGTTATTAGGTGCGACCTTCCATAGATAAGGACATGGGAACTGCTGTACCCCCAATTGGGGCTATTCTCAGAGAAATCAAACACGAGGAGATCCAGTCTTTAGCGGTATGGCGCGAGTGAAACCTGGTCAGACGCCGACCATGGCATAAGCTTCTAATTGTTTTCCATTATACATTAGACTAAGTTTATGTCACAAAACAAAACCATTAGTTGAATTAACCTGTATCATGTCAAAGCCTCCTCCTATCTGCTGACAGCGAGACTGGCAAAGCCGACTGTCCTCACATTTTCCTGGCGCAAGAGCCATGAGTTCGATTTAATAGAAATTGTGGCATGCTGAGACAGTTTTGTTCCCAGAATCTAGTTACAGTCATCTTACGATACCAGATTAATGGCGAGAGGAAAAACATCACAGTTGCTTTCGCTTATTTACCCTATGATTCTTTGTGTCCTCCACCGACGCAAGAACTAAGGAATCTGATAACGTATGCAGAATCAAGTGGTCTCGAACTCCTCATAAATTTCCATGCGAACGCTCAACATATTTGTTGAGGCAGTAGCAAATGCAATCCAAGAGGAGAGAAGCTATTTGATTTCATCACTTCAGCTGACCTCATAACTGTAAACATAGGGCGCGTCCCTAGGTTCGTAGAACCGAGAAGAGGTGAAGTGGTTGACCTTCAAAAGTGTTAAAATTGATTGCAAACTGGCGGGTGCTAGACGAAAACTCACTGGCAGATCAGTCTGTAATAGAAAGACGGAATCCTATTAAAGTGGATTGGACAAAGCTTAATGAACTTCTTGGCACTAAAGTGTGTCTGTAGGCTGCTAAGGACTCCTTTGGCGCTTGAAGATGAATTGAAAACTCTGAATCGCACACTTTTAGAGTGCTATAAAGAGGCTTGCCCTGTTTCCCGATGCCAAAGCGGTAAAACCGTTCCTTGGTAGAACCGCAAACTGAATACTGTCCTTTGAACACTTCAAACACCTGGCATGGGTGGTATCTATCCAGCAATGCCAAAGGAAGATAAAGAACACTTAGGACGACTGCTAAAAATGTTTTTCAAATATGTCTTGGTTTAGGCTACGTACCTATCTCTTGGCAAAAGGTTAAGATGTTCTTAATTCAGAACTTCAATTAAGTGGATCTATGCTATTCTAACGCAGAGAGTACTGTGTGTTGAAGTAGGTGTCGATCGCTACCTAACAACAGAAGCAGAACTTGTCTGGATATCTGATCATTGTGGTACAGAGGGAAATTTAGGATGCTTTAGCAAAAGCGGGTTCAATTTCCCGATTACCGGACTGGAATCAGCAAATGAGGTATCAGCAGCTTTGGCAGGTAACAGAGCCTTCATGCTGTTAAACACAAGAAGCTTTCCTTGTCAGAACCAAATAAACATACTGGAGAGTTTATCCTGTCGAAAAGCAAGAAAACTTGCAGAAGTACTGTGGACATTTTGACTGGTCATAATTTAGTAGTTGGGCATATGTTCAGAATAGGGATCCTGCAAGATGATACATGTCCATCCTGTAACAAGGAAGCGGGATATGGTCGCATGAGCAATTGGATTCTTGGTTCTGATGTGCTCCAATTGCAGCGGCTGGTATCCGAAGGCCACAGGGTTTTGAAAGGTTAGCGGCTGCTCATCTTCCTCACTAAAAACACACATACGCAAGCCATTCGTCCGCTCCTTGCTGAAAAACTAAGTACATAGCATGTCGACTTGACGGTGATATTGTCAACCACGCCTCCAATAGGTAGGTACCTCTGTTCTATGATCAAGTTTGCGTGATTCATTCGAAATTCGTAGATAATAGTCCTCATTCGCCGCGAATTCAAACCGCAGAGCATCCTTTCAATTGCCAACTCGATGGATTCATTGCAGAATGCCTAGGTGCTAGCAGTTTGTTTTCTTATTTCATTTACATTTTGGTTTTTATTTCGACGAAATATATTTATGAATTCCGCATTTTGATTTATGGATGTCTTCCTCCACTTCCTTCTAACTTTCAATGGAAGCTACACAATTAACAAAGGACATCTTCAATTACTTCAATTACGGAAGATGCTGAGGTAGAGATGGAATCCAGAGGCCGGACCTCATTAAGATCTGAGGCAGGAGAAACATCCATTGAGGATGCAATTTGTCGGGGATTTTCTCTTCCGATCGCGGCATTCGGGGCACGAGCTTTCCGGCTTAAGTTGCGCAGGTGAATGGATACTTTCCAACTTGATGTCTGAAGTTCTGATGCGGAGCCACGCATCGAATCAGTGATAAAAAAAATTTTGTTAATGGCGTATGAGGAGCTGGAATATTGTGAAGGACTCCCCATATTCCCGAGCCTGGCTAGCGCTGAGACGTGTCAGTACACATCAGAATTGCAATTTCAACACTTTTTAGGTCATGAGATAGCTCTACCCTCATGGTTGACTATGATAAACGCGGAACCTCATCCACAACTTCGTCAAGTCATTACACCTTTTAGCACCAAGTTTGCTGCAAAGCGGAAGTCTAAATAGCGAACCAAAATGTTTTGAATGGGTTCATATGCAGAGACCAACATTTCCTTCATTTGATCGACGCTTTCACCAGGTTTTGATGCCAACACCCTTTTTAAAGAAAAAAACATTTTCTTTGGAGTATCTTATTTATTAATGTTTTTTTTTTCTAACTTGTGTCCATTATTAAGTATTATTCTCAGAATATTATACAGAATTTAAAATTTTTGTATAAAAATAAATAAAATAAAATAACCGAGTCACCTTAAAAAAGTATCGAGGGGGCAGTCAAAGAAATTCATGATTGCTTCATCCAAAATGACAAAAAAAAATATTCATTTTTAAATTTTTAGTAAAAGTGCAAAAAAAGACTTTTTGCCGAAAAATGCACTTTAATTAAAAAATAAGTTGTAATTGGAAAAGAAATAAATCCCGTCATTCAGAATCCAGTATTTAGTATATACATATTTTTTTTAGAAAATGGGGGGTCCTAAGTCCGAATCAACTTGATGCCGGACGGGACCGAATGGGGAGTAACTTACTCCCTCTTTTCTTGCTCCACAGACCTCTCGTTTAGGGCTTAGCACCCAAACTTAAAAGAATATCAGGCGATAACGGCTTTACGGTTTCTTACCAGGGCAGAGGGAAATCGTCAGGCGCTGCCTCACCTCTGCCCTGGGAGCAGCGTGACCGTGATGTTGTGTTCTGCGAATTATATAAAGGACCACTTAACATCTGTTAACCGCTTCGGTCAAGCTGCTTCCAGGGCAGAGGTGAGGCAGCGTCTGACGATTTGCGTCTGCCCTGGTAAGAAACCGTAAAGCCGTCATCGCTGAATATTTTTTAAAGCGTGCAAAGTTTAAGCCAAATCGGTTCAAAGGAATTCGCGAAATTTTGACTGTAGACTTAGAGAAAAAGTTTAATTGAAGTTTTATTCATGAATAAAATAAGGGAACAATTTGTTTTAATTACATTAATTAGTCGATTCCAGCTCCATTAAACAACTCGTCTACACCCGCTGCATGCTCGAAAGCATCCTTTTACTTCATGTCCCGACGAATTCTCTCATTCTTGAGTAACAGCTTGGGTTTTGTATTCTCCTATCCATAAGTGTTTTCCGTCTCCAATAAGACGGTCAAGAAGATCCAATTGTGTATAACTCGAAAAGTTTTCCTCCTAATGACGTCAAATTTTGTGAAAATATTTCTTACAAGTTGCAATATTAGAAAAAAAATTGATGGAATGATGATAGTATTTTTACTAGCTAAACAATTTTAAGCTAAAAATCTCTAATTAGATAACTTCAAAGAGTGACTGAAAGAAAAAAACCTCATTCAATCGCCTTGGTTAAGCATAGTTGGGAATGGTTAGTACATTGATGGGGGACCAGGCAAGTGGACTTATTCTCGATACAGTATTTTCCATAATTCAACCCTTGTGGGTGGGTGCGTCTCGAAAGGTACGTGAAACATCTAGCTTCAGTTTCCGATTTATTTCTAAACAATCTTTAAAAATCGATTTTTACTTCAATTTCCCTATTACAGTGGAAAAGTCCTACTTTCTGTCTATTATATGTAGTTCGTTGCCTTTATATGACCCAAATTTACTGATTCGGATTTGCTTTCAGTTATTTTGAGAGCTAACATTCGTTAAGCAAAAGCAAACCCTATTTCAATATTTTCTCAATTCATGTGCACTTCTTCATCAATAGATTCTGATGTTATCCAAGAATTGCAATGATCTGATTTACATGGAAATGCTTCTCTTTTCCCGGTTGTCTACGCTCTGGTGGGTTCATTTGTTTGACTTCTAATGAAGCGTTAAACATACAATAAGTCTTCCTCCTTTGAGTGCTATTTATAAAGGCAGAAGCCAGGCGTTTGTTTCTCAAACATGTTTAGATTGTTTACAAGCCTAAAAGCAAATGGTTTGCTCGATGTTCCTTGTACTCTCTCCTCCCTTATTCTTGTGCTAAAGTTCGTTAGACTTTTTTTTGCTTCCTTCTTCTTTCGCCCCTTTGTCGTATACACGGTTTTCGCATGTTAGCTAATTTACGACTTAATTGCGTTGCCGGTTTGCCTTCCAGTTAGCAGACCATGTAATCTAAAACTCTTAATTATACTGAAGTGGATATGAATTGAGTTAAGGACTCCCTTATATTCTGCAAAGTGGTTCCGCGGTTAATCGAAGGAATCCTTTGGTGTACATTCAAAAATAAGCTATGCTTACATCTGGTGAATGTCCTGAGTGGGTGTTTGTACAGAACTTGAGTGAACGAATTATTTCACTTAGAAATGATAGCTGTTGCTTTTTAATTAAAAATAATTAATAAAAAAGAACGAGAAAATGAAAAACGCTGAAATAATTTGAGAATCCGATCTTATACCTATCTTTCTTAGAAACGTATATTTTGCTAGCAAAGTCCTAGGAAAAATACAAAATTCCTAACTTCTGGTTATTTCTCCCTTAAGGATGATAGTATGTACGTAGATTCTCAAATTCACAGAATTAAAAAAGCATCATTAGCACATTTAAATAAATAGGAAGAATATAACATAGCACAAACTTCACCCTCGGATAACTCTATTCAATGCATATCCTGCTAACTAACGAGCGACCGCGGGATAAGGAAATATACTTATAATACTAGACATGGAACGGTAGATGCGCCTTATGAAGGTACTGTACGGAGAGAATTATAATGGGCTTCATTGAAGTTTTATTGCTTAGACATGATTCCACTAGACGAAGAATACGTTTCTTTTCAATGAATATTTTTTAAAAAAATGAGAAGAATGTCGACTCAAAAAAGTTAAAATACGCCGCGTCCCTTTCCATGGGGGAGTAAAGATAAAATGATTTAACACTTGGTGGTGGAAGTTCCAATTATTTTTTTATGCATACATAAAATCCTAAATTATAATATTCGTTTTTCTTCAGCGAGATATCAATATAGATGCATTTAGTGTACCAACCGTTTGTTGATTCGTGACTGTTGAAAGTTGAAGTTTCAGTAGTTAACGTTGCCTAGGAGCCGTGTATATTCTGTCACTAGTACTTCATATTGGAAACTACCAATGGGAATACTGGTGAATCAGTGAGCAAGACCGTTTTACGCAAAGTTTAATAGGAAGTGACGCCCATGCAAAAGGTGCATATATCTTTTTTACCGTATATAGTGATATCAAATGAGAGGTTTCGATTAGTTCTTCCCCAAACCTACTTGGATATGATCTTTAACAAGTGTGAAACAGCATTTTCTCCCAGATTTACTGCAAAGCTTCCTACTTGATGTTGGACCGGGCCAGATGGAGAGCAACTTACTCTCACTTTTTTGGTCCACGAACTCTTCGTTTTGGACATAGCACCCAAGTATTCAAAAAGTGGTTTGCTCCGGTCCAACGTCAAGCAGATGTGGACTCAGAATACCTCATACCCCAGACAAAAAATTTAGCTTTAACCTGGCTTAGGCTTAAAGTACTGTTGGTTTTACATTAGATATAATTCGCACCCTGATAATGTTTGCGATTACGTATAAAGGAGCAATTTCCATATGTTGCCACTTTCGGTCACAGGGCAGAGGTGAGGCCGCGTCTGATGAGTTGTCTCTGCCCTGGACGTCAGTTTATTGTCTTTCTTCCTACATTTTCCAATAATATGGGCGATAATATGGATAAAATCCGGCTCAATAGTTTACGGTGGGCGGGTCACTTAATCCGTATTGATGAGGATGATTCAGCCCGGAAAGTCTATAAGGGCAATATCTATGGTAGAAAAAGAAGACGAGGCAGACCCTGCCTGAGATTGAGCGATGATATAGGTCAGGACGTCAGACAGCTTTTAGGGATATCGAATTGGTGGACCTCGGCGCAAAACCGGGATGTCTGGAGTTTCTTATTAAGGCAGGCCTAGACCGGATACCGGTTGTTGCGCCGTTGATGATGATGATAATATGGATGCGCATCATACTGGAAAATTTGGTGGGAACCCTGGTATTCTTAACAAAGTTAGAATAGTTGAGTTTTGCCTCTTGTGCGCGAAATTCCTGCACCTTATCAGTATCACATTAAGTACTAGCTATGTGCAAATGGAAATCTCATGAAACTTCAAGCTTCCGGTTTTCAACTTGTTTCATTGAATGCTGATGTTTTTGCACCAGGCAGAATAGATCACGTTACTTGATTCCTCGAGGATGCAAATTTTTTTTTCATTTATTAATTTTTTAAGAATAATCTTACCATGAATTAAAAAAAAATAATTTTGTTTCCCATCTTTAAGAGTGGAATAAAACAGGGTTTATTATCGTTGTTAATTAAATAAATTATTATTGTTGTAATGACCCCTAATATGTCTTTGTAAAACTGTAAATTTTGCCATTCAGAAGCCTTTGTTTCCAATAATACTACTCGTTGGCGCGACAACCAAATTGGATCTACCTGGGCCCTGAAGTGTGTACAACATAATTACAGAACAACGTAGGAGGCAATGTGGTCAACATGCCGCTAACCCATGATTAATATCCTGACTTGACTCAGTTAATCATTGACAGCCGAGTCAACTGGGATCCGTACCAAGTCACGATTCAAATCCCACTGGCACCAGTGAGTTTTTAACCACAACCTTCCGTACGACAACCTGGCTTGACTTCCAGAGCCCATTATATTTTTACGAAATTGACAGGATACTACTTCGAATTGTGTTACATCTTGGGACTCCATATTGACATTATATGATCGAAAACGGATGTTTTATTTTTTTTTTTTTACGTGTTGAAAAACATGCATAGATATTTTTTTTACGGGTGGAGGTAGAAATCTTAAAAAGACGCTGCTGCGCCAGGTTGCAGTAGTGCAGCACCCACTAAAACCATCCGCACTTCTCCGCTTTCCGAGCTTGTTCCAGTTCCTTCAGCTTCTCCTGTATCGCAATTACTATTCCACTTATCGCACTCCAGTTTGCTGCGGATCTCAGCATCTCCTCCACGAAATTATGGTGTCCGATAACTGCGTTAAGGGCATCGTTTAACCTCCTTCTTTCATTCGCGAATCTCGGACAGTGGAATATAATATGCTCCGGGTCCTCCGGTGTAGCGGCGCATTCGAGACAGTCTGGAGACTCATCCAATCCGAAGCGATGCAAGTGCTTCCTGTATCCATCGTGTCCCGTAAGGAACTGCGTTATTTGCTAATTTAATTCTCTATGCTTGTGCTCGACCCATCTCTCAATACACGGCATCGGCATATGAGTTCAGCGGCCCTTATCGGAATTATCCCACCGTTGCTGCCATCTCCTGTACAGCTCCCTCCTAGCGGCTTCTAGGAAGCCCCCGGTCAGTTTAGCCGGATTCACCCTCCTTCTCCGGTAGAGACAGTGTACATCATTCGCCAGAAGACCCAAGGGAATCATTCCCACGATGACACACACTGCCTTACCTGATATCATTCTATATGCACTGTACACCCTTCTCTGGTTCGTTGCGTTATCCAGTACGCACGCCCAGACAGAAACCGTGTATAGCAGGATGGATTTCACCACCCCTGCGATAAGTAGCCGGTGACTAGATTTTGGGGCTCCAAAATTTGGCATCATCCTTGCTAGAGATGGACTAACCTTTGCTGCCCTTAGCATGGATCATTACCTCCACAGCTGGGATTCTAATGATCGATTTTGAAACGACCTCG